>NC_081386.1:9672413-10283246 GCF_030684315.1 Stegostoma tigrinum
TCAGCCTGGGTTCAGTTTCCATCGTCGGCTGAGGTTAGCATGAGGGACTGTCCTTCCAAACCTCTTCCCTCCCCCACCCCCCTGCCCCAAGTATGGTCACCTTCAGGTCAAATCACCATCGGTGGTGTCTCCCTCATGAGGGAGCAGCCCGATTTCCGGTAAGATTATGGTGACGCAACAACATAGTATTGACTTGAAGCGGTGGTACATGGGCTTATTGTGGAAGGTAGGGATAAGTGATGATGTAGTGGGGCGATTAGTGGCTGTGGGAGAAGGAATTATGGGCGACGGGCTAGTGGTGTGCTTGGGATTGGGCTTCAAGCTACCTGCTTGTATTTTGGGCACACAGTAGGCTGGTTAGTGTATGTTGGCTCATGTCCTGGGTGTATCTGGCATTATGGCAAAATCAGTTACTTCCCTAAAGGTTATGTGAGAAGTTTTCGTGGAATCTACTGTGCAACAATGCAAATTAAGTACGATATCTTATCATTTGAACGTTCATTCTATAAAGTATGAAGCTCTGATTGCCTTCGGTCTGAAAGACAGGTTAAAACAAGTAAAAAATATGTTGCTGAATGTGTTTATGTTGTTGCCCTGCTCCTCATGTTACAGCCATCAACATGTCTTCCTCACAACTTTGTTATATTTGGTTATGTTGTTCCTTTGAGAAGTGAAAGTTTGAGTTTGTGATTAGCGTCAGGAGTGGGCAGGGTCGGTTTCTGAGCCAAACTCTGGAATTCCATTACACCAGATGTCTCATTGACCTGAGACAGACTGTGAATTCATCGTCTCACAGAAGTTGCCAAATCTCCTTTTTTGCTATTTTCCCATTTATTCTGTTTTCATTTTGGGTTGCCTTACTATTCTTCTGTGGCATAACCTCAACTTTGTGTAGCGATTCTAACGAGGCCAGCCAGCTGGTTCTCATAGAATATGAGCTCCCTGATTGGGGCTGTTAATCTGGTCCAATCAGGGAGCCCAGGCTGACAGATATAGAACATAGAACTGTACAGCACAGTAGAGGGAGCCCGGGCTGACAGATATAGAACATAGAACTGTACAGCACAGTAGAGGCCCTTCGGCCCACGTTGTTGTGCCGATCTAAGATTATCCTACTAATATAAACAGGGGTGTCAGGAGTTCTGCTCACTGAGAGCGGCTCCCTGGAGCTGGATCAGTGTCATGTACTATGCGCATTTAAATTAAGGGTGGCTTGGTGATGAGATACCTACTTTCGATGAATTATTTCAATTTAGAGTCAGATCGTGAGGTCTTGTGGTGTTTTGAGTAGTGTTTAGTCCTCATAGAAATCTATTAAATTCTAAAATGACTGGTTGGGATAAACACAGGGAGGATATTTCTGATGACCAGGGACTCCAGACCCAGGGGTCACGTCCTAAGGACACAAGGTGGACCTTTCAGGAATGAGATGAGGAGAGGTTTCTTCACCTTGAGATGGGTGATCCACAGAAGGTGGTTAAGGCCAAAACATTGAATGTTTTCAGGAAGGAGATAAATTTAGTTCTTAGGGCTAAAGGGATCAAAGTGTATGAGGAGAAAGCTTGAAGAGGGCACCAAGTTGGATGACCAACCATGATCATATTGGGATGGGGAAGCAGGCTTGAAAGTCTGAATGGTCTACTCTTATTTTCCATGTTTCTGATGTATCTGCCTCTGAACCTGAAGTTCCAGGTTCAATTGGGGCAGCACAGTTGTTCTTCGGAGGGTTGGTGTGGGCTCGATGGGCTGAATGGTCTCCTTCCACACTCTGGGCTTCAATAATTGTATGAATGGCCACCAAGTCCTGGAGTGGCAAAGGAAGAACAGCAGAGACAGCCACACTCGGAGTTGTTTGAGGGACAGAGGTTGGCTAGGACACTTGGATGCCTGCCCTTCTTTGTACAGAATGTTGGGAACTTTTACACCCACATGGAGTGCCGATGCGACCTTGCAGTTCAATACCATATCCTAAAGACAGCACCCTTGCTCAGGTTTCTGGAAAGAGCTGTGAATCCCCAACTTTCTTACTCAGAGGCTGGGGTAGTACTGAGCAGTAGTGTGTCATGTCAGTGGGAAGAGGGTCAAAATTACCCCACACAACAGCAAAAGCAAAATACTGCTGGTGCTGGAAATCAGCTGGGATCACAACGCAAGGCAACTGGAGAAGTTAAACTGGATAAAAATAGGCACCAAGGCAGAGATTTGAAATGTGGAACATGCTGCCACCTAGGGCATTTGTGGTCAGTTATGTAGATTTGCTTCAGTTGACTCACAAGATTGAGCATTGGAGGCTGTCCCGGCATTTATTGCCAATCCCTAGTTGCCCTGAATTGCCTTCTTGAACTGTTGCAGTCTGTTTGCCGTGGGCTGACCCACAAAGCCCTTAGGGAGGGACTTTCAGGATTTTGATCCAGCAACAGTGTAGGAGCAGCGATATATTTCCAGGTCAGGATGGGGAGTGGCTTGGCGGGGAATTTGCAAGGAGTGCTGTTCCCATGTTTCTCCTGACCTTGTCTTTATACATGGAAGTGTTCGTGGGCTTGGAGGGTCCTGCCTGAGCATCTTCAGTGAATTTCTGCAGCGCATCTTGTAGATGGTACGCACTGCTGCCAGTGAGCACCAGTGGTGGAGAGAGTTAGTAGGTGTGGTGCCAAGCAAGCAAGCTGCATCATTCTGGATGGTGTCAAACTTCTTGTCAAACTGTTGTCAGAGCTGCCCTCAATCAGCCAAGTGGGGACTATTCCATCACACTCCTGACTTATAGGTGGTGGGCAGGCTTTGGGGAGTCAGGAGGGGAGTTACACACTGCAGGATTGCTAACCTCTGAGATACATTTAATGGGAAGCAAGACATTGACATGAGGAATCGATGCAGTGATCATTCAGGGAGGGGGGAGGAGGGGGCCTATTTGCAACATAAACATCAATAATAGGGGATAAAAACCGAAAGAACCTTGGATGCTGTAAATCAGAAGCAAAAACAGAAGTTGCTGGAAAATCTGGCAGCCTCTGTGAAGAGAAATCAGAGTTAACGTTTTGGGTCTGGTGACCCCTCCTCAGAATTCCACTGGACCCGAAATGTTAACTCAGATGCTGCCAGACCTGCTGAGCTTTTCCAACAATTTCTATTCATGTAGGAGAGATTAGTTGGGCAGAATGGCCTGTTCCTTGCTGTAATCTGAAATAATTTGTTTTTTTACAAAGCTGCACAGTGGAATTGAACTTTGCTATTTCTATGAATTTGAAGAGAGTGAAGTCATAAGTGGATAAATACCTGTTTGATCCACCTGAATTGCTCATTTACACTGAATCTCTATTCAGAGAGGATAATATTTTAGTTAAAACACTCTCTACTTCTGTGCCAAGACAGTACTTTCATTTGAAATGTCGTATTGCTCTTATTTTGTCGCTTCTAATGAAGGTACATCGATCTGAGAGGGATCAAATTGCACAGTCAGCAGCTGAAAATTAACTTAGCATAGACATTCTTCAAGCATGAAGGAGATGTTATGGATTAACATTTCCTGAACTTAGACGTGGGGGATGGATTTTCCAAAGTAATGTTTGATGGAGAAAGAAAGATGCCAGTTATTTTAATCCTTTGTTACAAATATAAACTTAATAAGATTGGTTATGTTTCAGGGCTGCGTCTAATTGAGGTTAAAGTAGAGGATTGAAGGGAGTCATGTGGCATGTTCTAAACTTTGTTCAACAATAAGATTGTGTCTTCATTGTTAAAGATTTAAAGGGGAGCCAAGTTGTTCTATATGGCAGAAGATACTTTCAATGAAGAGAGCAGCTCTGCTTGTGATGTAGAGTCATACAGCACAGAAACAAAACCTTCACCCCAACCACTCCATGCCAAATATAATCCCAGCATAGGGACTATTAGTCTCAAGGTACGAAGGAAATGTTAATAATGTCAAGTTTTGCATAGTACTATGCTTTAAATTGCCTGTTTAATTCTAAGATAGGAAAGACCTGAGGTCTAGAAGGTAGCTAATTATTGTTTCCACCGAGGTGCAGAGTCCATGTGTTTTATGATGACATGGAGATGGGCTTTGAGAGGGTAGACGTCTTTGAGATTGAGTTAGATTTTCCTGTAGATGTCACAAACTTTCTGTCTCTTTTGAAGACTTGTAGACTGACCCTGTCTGGGTTCAGAGTGGGGAGTAAAGCGGTACAGCTGGTAAACCTTTCTCACCTACCCTGTGAGATAAGAATGGACAAACACCTCTGATGAGCAGACCAAGTTCATTGCGATTTAGACAAAGCTGGAAGGTTTGCCCAGCTTTGACTGGGAGACTGGATCTCTAATTTGTCTCTTGTCGTGAAAACCAGCTTGGGGTAGCCTTTGATTAGCTCTTGGAAAACAAACTGTTCACTTAAGGGACAAAGTGTATTTGTGAAAACAGATTGTTTGGTTGTTTTAAATGTTAAATGGGAGGATCTGTTCTGTAAAGTATCAGTTGCCTATCAAGGTAGTATTTAGTCAAATAAAAAATAAAGAACCATGGACATTAGAATTCAGAAACAAAAGGAGAAATTGCTGGGAAAACCTCAGCAGGTCTGGCAGCATCTGTGGCTAGAGAGGCACAGAGTTAACGTTTCAAACTCAGTGACCTTTCTGAACTGATTATAGTTGGGAAAAGCTTGGTATGTAAGCTGAAGATAGGGTAGGGGTGTTGGGGGGGAGCAGGGGGGGAAGGGAGGAGTAAACGCAAGTTGAAGAAAAAGCCACTTCCTGTTGCCTGCCACTTTAATGCACCACCCTGTTTCCCTAGCCAACATCTCTGCCTCGGGCTTGCTGCAGTGTTCCAGCAAAGCTTAGCGCAAACTAGAAGAACAACACCTCATTTTCCACTTCAGAGCCCTACAGCCTTCAGGACTCAATATTGAGTTCAATCATTTTAGGGCCTGAACGCCATCTCCCATGTCCTGACTATAAACCCCACACACCAGCCCTTATCATCGCGTGGACTGCTTCTGCAAACAACCCATTGTCAACTATTAATAGTCCCCATCAGCAACTATTGACTCCCCCAGGCTGACCCTTACCCATCCCTTTGTCTGTCCACAGCAGGCTGGGCAGCATCAGAGGAGCAGAAAAGCTGACGTTGCGGGTCTGGACCCTTTTTCTGAAGACGGGTCCAGACCTGAAACGTCAGCTTTCCCGCTCCTCTGATGCTGCCCATCCTTCTGTGCTCCTCCAGCTCCACACTGTGTTCTCTCCGACTCCAGCATCAACAGTTCCTACTATCCCTTTGTCTGTCCAACTGTTGTTCTCTCTGTCCAGGCTCGATCTCCACATACTGTTTGCTCTTCCCACTCCCCCACCCCACCTTCAGCATTTATACCAACCTTTTCCCAGCTATAATCAGTTGTGATGAAGGGTCACTGGTCCGAAATCACTAACTCTGCTTTCTCTACACAGATGCTGCCAGACCTGCTGAGTTTTCCCAGCAATTTCTGAGTTTTGTTAGTTTAATCAATGTTGCTTTGAGATTGGTATTAGAATAAAAACCCTGCAGTTTGAAATTTTCTTGTTTGATTTTATCAGTCATTCATTGGAAATTTTGAATTTCTTTTTAGAATGTTGCTGATTTCTATGATACGTGTAACACTTGCTTTAGTTTTATTATCTTTCCTCTGAAAGCAAATATTCTAACTTTTTGTCAGAGATAATGAGAACTGCAGATGCTGGAGAATCCGAGATAACAAAGTGTGCAGCTGGATGAACACAGCAGGTCAAGCAGCATCTTAGGAGCATGATGGCTTTAGGACATTGGAGCTGCCCTGTGATGATGTCTCAGAATTGCTCCACACAGGGCATAAAAAACACAGTGGGGGTGGAGTTAAGAGAAAGTGAGAAACGAGTGGAGAGTTTAGCAGAAGCCAGAAGATAAGCCATGTTGACAGAAACTTGCAGAGAAACATTGAATAGACCAACTAGCATCAGGCGTAGGGTTTATAGAGTGGCCTTCTGATAATGTAACTGAAAGTTAGAACCTGCTGTGTGTCTGAATTCCATGGATTGTATTTGGTCTTAACGTATTCTAAATTGTAATGAAGAAGCCAAAGCTGGAAGCTAGTTTGTGAGACTGCCTTTTCTTAGATAAGCCTCAAACTTATGCATAAAGCCACACAAAAATGGACTAAGCAGATGGACAAATCTGTTTATTCAATACTTTTTATTATGTCTGATATTTAACTATCTCATTGAAATTTGTACAATTCCTAAGGGGAGCTTGGTGCTGGGGAATGTTTTCCTTGGTTGTGGAATCTGGAATGAGAGGTCACAATCTCCTAATAAGTGGTTGGCCGTGAGGTGAAGAGAAACATCTGCAGTCACAGGATGACAGATCTGTGGGGTTCTCCATACCCAGAGGGTTGTGATTGTTTAGGTGGTATGAATTGTGTTCCTAGACCATTGCTTCACATGACCTGCCCCCACACTTCAGCCATTAGTTAACATCCTTGTGACGCCAGGCCTTCCTAAGCTCATTACCCAATTGAACGATGCTTGACTTCCAGTGAAACAGCCGCTTTTCGTTCCTGTTTCTCTGGGGAATATTTGAAGGAAGTAACAAAAACTATCTTCTTTAATGTCCCAAAGATTTTTCTCCAGGGTTGCACACAGCATTATCCTGGAGACTCGTCTTCAGTAATTGAAGTGGCTGAGTATATTCATGGCTGAGATCTATAGATCTTTACAGTCAGAGGGATTCAAGGGATCGTGTGGAGAATCGCTGCAACGTGGAAGTCACTCGGCCCATCAAATCAACACTGACTGTCTGAAGATCATCCCGCCCAGACCCTTCCCCCCTAACTTGTACTTCCCGTGGCTAACCCACCTACCCAACACATCCCTGGACATTACGGACATCCACGGCTGCACATCTTTGGACTGTGGAAGGAAACCGAAGCACCTGGAGGAAACCCACAGAGACAAGGGGAGAATGTGCAAACTCCACATGGACTCACGGTGGAATTGAACCCGGTTCCCTGGCGCTGTGAGGCAGCAGTGCCACTGACTGAGAAGGTGGAGTTGATGTGAATAATCATCTAGAATCTCATTGTTTTGTGGAGCAGATTAGGGAGGGAGTTTCTTACATTGTTAACTTAGTTGAGCAGTGAAAGTAAATACCCGCATGGGCCCAAGCTATGCCTGCCTCTTTGTAGGTTACGTGGAACAGTCCCTCTTCTGCACCTACACTGGCCCTAAACCCCACCTTTTCCTCCATTACATTGATGACTGTATTGGCACCTCCTCGTGCTCCCACAAGGAGCTCAAACAGTTTATCCACTTTACTAACACCTTCCACCCCAACCTTAAGTTCACCCGGACCATCTCTAACACCTCTCTCCCCTTCCTGGATCTTTCTGTCTCCATCTTGGGAAGCCACCTAGAAACCAATATCCATTTCAAGCCCACCGACCCCCACAGCTACCTAGAATACACCTCCTCCCATCTATCTTCCTGCAAAAATGCCATCCCCTATTCCCAATTCCTTCCCCTCTGCCGCATCTGCTCCCAGAATGAGGCATTCCACTCCCGTACATCTCAGATGTCCTCATTTTTCAAGGACTGCAACTCCCCCCCACTCAGTAGCCGAGAATGACCTCGACCATGTCTCCCAGATTTCCCACAACTCATCCCTCACACCCCCACCTTGCATTTAAAAAAAACCAAAACAGAATTCTCCTCGTCCTCACGTACCACCCCACCAACCTCCGGATCCAACGCATCATCCTCCAACATTTCCGCCATCTGCAATCCGACCCCACCACCCAAGATATTTTTCCCTCCCCACCTTTATGTGCTTTCCGGAGAGACCACTCTCTCCGTGACTCCCTTGCCCGCTCCACGCTCCCCTCCAGCGTCACCGCACCTGGCACTTTTCCCAGCAACCGCAGGAAGTGCTACACCTGCCCCCACACTTCACCTCTCACCCCCATCCCAAGCCCCAAAGAGACTTTCCACATCAAGCAGATGTTCACCTGCACATCTGCCAGTGTGGTATACTGTATCCACTTCCTCTACATTGGGGAAACCAAGCGGAGACTTGGGGACCGCTTTGCAGAACACCTACGCTCGGTTCGCACTAAACAACTGCACCTCTCAGTCGCGAACCATTTCAACTACCTGTCCCATTTCTTAGATGACATGTCCATCCTGGGCCTCCTACAGTGCCACAATGATGCCACCCGAAGGTTGCAGGAACAGCAACTCGTATTCCGCTTGGGAACCCTGCAGCCCAATGGTATCAATGTGGACTTCACAAGCTTCAAAATATCCCCCCCATCCCCCCACGCATCCCAAAACCAGCCCAGCTCATCCCCACCTCCCTAACATGTCCTTCCTCCCATCTATCCCCTCCTCCCACCTCAAGCCCCACCCCATTTCCTACTTACTAACCTCATCCTGCCCCCTTGACCTGTCCATCCTCCCTGGACTGACTATCCCCTCCCTAACTCCCCACCTACACTCACCTTTACCGGCTCCATCCCCGCCTCTTTGACCGGTCCGTCTCCTCTCCACCTATCTTCTCCTCTATCCATCTTCTATCTGCCTCCCCGTCTCTCTCTATTTATTTCAGAACCCTCTTCCCCTTTCCCCATTTCTGATGAAGGGTCTAGGCCCGAAACATTCCTGCTCCTCTGCTGCTGTTTGGCCTGCTGTGTTCATCCAGCTCTACACCTTTCGATCTACGAAAGCATTAGCCTAGTTTTGATGAAATCAGTCTCTGTGGCAAGTCAGTAGATTGTTTTGCTTTAGCTGCACCTCTCGATGTGTGAGATTGAGAAAGACATGATGAGTCAGGATCTAATAGGTAAGGTAATATGCTGATTGCAAAACCACAGCGCAGGAGAACAAAATGATCAGTTTCCAAATTTCTTCTGTGCCTGCCCTGGGATATTAATCCTTGCCATGGATCAGTTAAGCTGGTTGCAGTTAATTAAAAGAGCAAGTTACTCGGGTTTCCGAAAAGGATATTGAAGGTTTGTTATGGGTGAAATAGAATATGCACTGTGCCAGGTGTTATTGTAATTCAGGAATGTTAAGTTTGCACAAACAGGCAAAAGTCAGGTTGGTGCAGGGAAAGAACAGCTGTGGATCAGGTCATAAGAAGCCAAATAACCTATTGGGTTCCATGAACTACATTCAGTACAGATATACAGCCTTTTTCACTGAATGGTTGGCAGAAGAAACCTGGAAGACTCAGTGGGAAGCAGACCTGGATGTGCTGCAGTGCAAATTGCTTTCAGCAGGACAACAGAAGAAATGCAGTTTTTTTTCTACGCGACGCAATCTTTGACCTCTTTATCAGAAAGAGAGGAACAAAGACAGAGGCTTGGTTTTCCCATGACAGGTGTGATATATACAGAGGGATCACAACAGCGACAAGTAAGCGCACAGTGCCAAATCTACAAAGTCCACGACAAGCCTCTTCTCCACTCCCTGTACTGCAGCTCAGCTTCCCTGTAATTGTTCATCCCGGTAAATATTTCAATGGGATGGTGCCACAGGAATTGAGGCAATGCATTCAATTACTCTGCAATTTTTAGCCAAGTAGACCGTAAAAGCTTGAGCAAGAGTTCAGAAATGGGAGCACTGTCTCATAAGCTGTTTCAGCTTTAGTGATATCAATTTAATATTAACTTATTCAGTATTTTGCCATTTATACAACTTATTCAGAAATTTACACTGTAACCCAAGATCGCACCAGAACACGACAACATTATCCACTTTTCATTGTGTACCTAGGTACAAGTGACAATATATTAAATAAGTCTGAGTGGATCAAGAAAATCTTTGCAAGGTCCAAGCTTTAGAGTAGAAGTTTATCTCAGTGCAGAAATCCGATAGAGCAGGAGGGTGAATGAGTGAAGAAGTTTTAAGCACTTAGGGAGATACAGCCGTTTTCATCAGACCCGAGTGAACTTGCTCAGAAAGCCAGAGGAAACCCTGAGGATTCAGTGAGAAGGGATCCTTGATCTAACCGAGGACATGCTGCAGGGGAAATTGTTTTCAATTTTTTTAAACACACAATTCAAGCTTTGACTCCTTTATCCATCGTGCTGTCTCAATGTAACAGAGATTTCAGTTGTTCCCAGAAGAATGCCAGTACTGGCTTCACAACATGAGAGTAAATAAAGGGGCTACCAAAGCCATTTAAGCTTGTAAAATTTGGAACTAATGACGGAATTTGGTACTGAAAGAATTTCTCTGGCATTACTCATTGGGAAGCTGTGCCAATCCTGTCTTAAGAAGGGCTGAATGCACAATACATTAGGAACACAAGGTGAAAATAAATGCAGATGCTGCAAATCTGAAATCGAGACAAAAAGTACTGGAGAAATGTAACAGGTCTGGCAGCACCTGTGGACCAAGAAGCAAAGTTAGTGCTTCAAACTTTGCTGTCATTTTCTGCTAACATTGTTTTTAGATTATTCATGCTATTGACGGCAGTAATTTGGTTTTCTTTAAAATTCATCTCTCCTAATATCACCATAGTCTGAGATGTAAAGTTACTGCAATTTTATCAATAACTATCAATAACTTAATCAATAACTTTAATCATTAAATCATTTCCCCTTGAATGTATTTGTTAATTGACTCCATGACTTACTGTGAAGAATCCCAACTTCTGACCACAGCTTCTACAAAAATTGATTTGCAAATTCTTTATTATATTTATTAAGCACTGTCTTGATTTTATGGTCAGTAGTTCTGGTCTCCCAAAATAGAAGACATTTTCCGTATGTTTATTCTCTTGTACTTTTGAAGGCCTTTTGTAAGGTTTTGTTTTTAATCATAGAGATACACACACATAAAAACGGGCACATGCTCACATATAGTCACAGGTGTGCACATACATGCACATGCAAATTATATGTGCACACACATGCAGACACATGAACTCATGTAGAAGAAAACACCAATAGACACAGGCATGCGTATACACACACAACACAAATGTGCACGCAAACACAGACAAAGGCAGAAACACACGCACACATATACATACATCTGACACACACACGTGTACACACATGCACGTGCGCGCGCGCGCACACACACACACACACACACACACACACACACACACACACACACACACACACACTTGTTGAAAACTTGGGAAGAATTAGCAGGCTAGTTATCAACCTGTTTAGCCCCACAGTGGACACTCCTGCAAAAGCAAAAAATTGCAGATGCTGAATATTTGAGAAAAAACAACAAAAAGCCATACTAGAAAATCTTAGCAGGCCTGACAGCATCTTTGGGGAGAAATAGCATGAACATTTCATGGTGATGACCTTTTATCAGAACTTTGTTTGGCCTCTCTCCAAAAGGTGCTGCTTAGTCAACTGATATTCCATTTTCTCTTTGTTGTTATGTCATGGACATTACTTCTGTCATCAGCAAGACCTGAGTGAGACTTGATCCCAGAGTTTCTCGCACCCAGACAGGGAGCTCCAGGAGGACCTCCTCAATCAGGCCATCTCTCAGTTATCACCTTTCTAGGGAAAGGATTTCCAGACTGTTCAGAGTTTTTGTGGATGATCAGCCATGATCATAATGAATGGTGGTTCTGGCTCGAAGGGCTGAATGGCCTACTTCAGCACCTATTGCCTATTGTCTATTTTCTGATAGCTACGGCATCCTCAACATTACTGATGTGAGGGAGAGTCTCGCTGGCACAGCCCTCGTCTTTCATACAGCCTTTTCTTTATAAAATTTTGTAGTAACTTGAACTTGTACAATATGTGCCAGGCATTGTCTGTGAGTTATAATGGCTCTTTTCAAGGAGGCATCTTGCCAGTTTCTGTGTGCATTAAGTTCTCTAATCTTTTGTTTATTAATGAATGCACAAAGTGGGAGTTAGGGGCTGAATAGGTAAATGTTGACTCTGAAATGAGTCATAATTTTCATGGTCAATACATTGCAGGATGAATAAATCCATTGCATTGATTTGTAGATTCAAATTGATGGATTCAATAGAATCCCTATAGCAGGCCATTCAGCCCATCGGGTCCATACCAACCCTCCAAAGAACTTCTTATCTTTGCCTTAGAAACATTCTCATGCCAGAGAAACGAGGTTGTCTCAACTGCTTTACTGGACGGGGAATTCCACAGATTCACAACCCTTTGGGTGAAGAAATTCCTCCTCAACTCAGTCCTAAATCTGCCCCCCTTTATATTGAGACTGCGCACCCTCGTTCTAGTTTCACCCGACAGCGAAAACAGCCTCCCTGCTTCTATCTTACCTATTCTATTCATAATTTTATGTATTTCTATAAGATTCCCCTCATTCTTCTAAATTCCAATGAGTATAGGCCCAATCATCTCAATCTCACCTCATAAGCCAACTTTGTCTTTGGGAAGAAAGCAGAGTTATTATTTCAAGTCTGGTGACTCCTCATCAGAAGTGGGAAATGATGCTCTACCAGGATAAGTGCATGGTTTCAGAGTGAAGGGAAGGTGCTGGAGACATCACACAGCCTGGCTCGGGCAATACCATACAGGCTGAGGTCTTCTGTTCACAGTTGGAGCCCCTATTTTGGGGTTGGCATTGGGCCAGTCCCTGGGAACAGGAGTTTGAGTCAGGCATTGGGCCCTGAAGCTGGTTGGTCCTGGTTGGTGTTGGGTGTCCATGCGGTTGCTGGGCACAAGGTGGGGTGTTGGAGAGTGTCAGTTTAATAGTTCACCAGGAGTCACAGGTTTTACTCCCTCTACATGCTCCTGTACACTAGGCAGAGGCCTCCGAGGATTCTAACCTTTTGTCAGAGTTGCGGACTGTTTTGGAAGATTCCCTACACTGGGTAAACAGGGTGTAGAGCTGGATGAACACAGCAGGTCAAAAGTCTCCTCCTCTGATGCTTCTTGGCCTGCTGTATTCATCCAGCTCTACACCTTGTTATCTCAGATTCTCCGGCATTGGCAGTTCCTACTATCTTCTTACACTGGGTAATTGTCCATCTGAAGGTTTGCATGGAGTCAGTTGAATCTAGACATAAATCCGGAGTTCCCTGCTTTAATAGCTGGAAGACTAAGGCCATTGGTCCTTATGTGGTCTCTGCAAAGTGAAGGGAGCCTTTGCTTCATTCATTGTAAGTGCCTTTTGAAGAAAGGTGTATCAAGGTGAAGGAATTTAAGAATAACCTCAGGCAGATGTAACATGAGCCTCACTCGTGGCTCAGTCCTGACCTGTTTAGCTAAGACACCAAGCTACATTCATTGGAGAAAACCCTCATTGCTATCACATCCTAGATAACAAAGAGGAAGAGAGGAAGGGTCTAGGCCCGAAACGTTAGCTTTTGTGCTCCTGAGATGCTGCTTGGCCTGCTGTGCTCATTCAGCTCTACACTGTGTTATCTTGGATTCTCCAGCATCTGCAGTTCCCATTATCATTGCTATCACATCTTTTCTCCTCTATCCTGTGCTCATAAATCTCATTGTGCCAATCTGGTGAACTCTCTTGGCACAATGGTAGTGTCCCTATTCTTGGATCAAGTGACCCAGGTACAAGTCCCATCTCCCCCCCATAGTTGTGTTGATTAAAAATACTACTTTCTAATCTGCCTCCACTGTACTATCAGGGTGTGCATTCGAGAGCCTAACCTTTCGCTACATAAATAAGCATGAAGGGCAATTTTGGTGCACATGGTATTGTCCCTGCCCCTGACCATAATGTGTTGCAGGGCCCTGAATCAAGGCCCCTCCACTCCAGAAGCATGTTGTAATATATCCGAAAAGATGGATCAAAATTTCTGCTCTTGATTTTTGTTGTTCTGTGACTGGTTACCTCCCATCTGCTGCCAAAGCTCTAAGCTCAGGAACTGCTTCCCTAAACCTCTTTGCCTCTTTTTAAGCTGGTCCTGAAAACTTGGTCTTTTTGATCAGCTGTTCATGATATCTCCCCAAGATTTGGCAAATTTATTCCCAACATTGCTGCTGTAAAACACCTTGGGACGTGGCACACCACATTTACAATGCGATATAAACCCAAATCCAAACTCTCAAACTTTAAATACAAATCCAGGTTATTGTGCTGTTGTAGTTCATTCTGGGCACCAGGTCTCAGCTGCTTTGTGAGATAGGCATACGCACACAGCTGGAGTGCTGACTGAATTAAATCTGAGTTTAAGCAAATTTAATTTAACAGCTTTACAAATTAACCCAAAACTTCTCCAGTATATAAATGAGAGATCATGAATGTGCAATTCAGTTCCTTGAGTCTGCTCTGCCATTCAGTACTATCGTGGCTGATCTCATCTCTGCCTCAGCTCCACTCTCCTGCCTGCTCTCCATATGCCTTTAATGCTTTGCTAACTAAAAAAATCTGTCAATCTTCTCCTTAAATTTATTCCGATTCCCAGAGTCTATTGCACTCTCAAGTGGTAAATTCCACAGATTTACGACGCCTTGAGAGCAGTAATTCCTCCTCATCTCTGAATTAATTCTACCACCCCGAGCCTAAAACTATGACCTCTCATTCTAGGTTGCCCCATAAAGGAAGCATCTGTTCTACATCTGTTTTGTTACTCCCCTTTTAGTATCATAAAAAGGTCAATTAGACCTTAGCTTTTAAACTCTAATACATATAGGCCAAAGCAGATCTCCTCTTGTGCTTTTAAACTCTAGTTCAGATAGGCCAAAGCTGCTCAATCTCTCTAAAAGTTGAGCCTTTTATTGCTGGAATCAGTTCAGTGAATTTTATCTGAAGACCCTCTAATGCAATTCCTCAACTGATGGGACCAAAGCAGAATGCTGTACTACAGACATAGTCAGACTAATACATTATCCAGTTGCAACAAGACTTCCCCACTTCCCCACAATAAATGCTAAAATTCTATTAGCTCTCCTTTGTTGCCTGCTGTACCCCCATACTTTGTGCAGTTTGTGCATAAGGACACGCTGATCCCTCTACACCAAAGCATTTTGAGCTTTGCTTTCCCGTTTGGACAATAAGTTGCCTTTCAGTTTGCCTGATGAAAATGGAATACCTCACACTTCATAGAAGTTCATAGAACCCCTACACTGTGGAGACAGGCCCTTCCACACAACACATCTACACTGAGCCTCAGAGCATCCCACTCAGACCCATCCCCCTAATCTACACATCTTCATTAAAATCCACCTGCCAAATTTTGTCCATTTCCTGAACCTACCTGTATACATTTCCATTCTATTTCTTCATTGTAACTTGTGCATGATGGCAATATGCGAGTGTTTTATATTACTGCTGTAGTGGTAACGGTGAATATGTTTCAAAGCGGGCAATGTCTGAAACTGCAGATGATCAGCACAGACAGTCAAAACTGATGGAGGACCTGCTGTGGTTTTCATGTGGAAGGGTCGGTGTTGGACTTGAGTGGACAGGGTCAGAAATCACACAACGCCTGGTTATAGTACTACAGGTTTATCTGAAGTCAGACGCTTTTGGAGCCTCAGTCCTTCTTCAGGTATTAGTGAGAGAGGTGGTATCTGACACAGAATTTATAACTAAAAGATCAAAGGTTCACGCCATTGATGAGGATGTACGAAACAAACCTAAGATGCTGTTAAATCTTTAACCAGTGAGGAACATAGAAGATAGGAGCCAGAGGAGGCCATTTGGCCCTTCAAGCCTGTTCCACCATTCATCATGATCGTGGCTGATTGTCCAACTCAACAGCCGAATCCTGCTTTCTCCCCATAACCTTTGATTCCATTTGCCCCTCGTGCTATATCTAGCTGCCTCTTGAATACATTCAATGTTTCGACATCAACTACTTACTGCGGTAATGAATTCCACAGTCACCACTCTTTAGGTGAAGAAATGTCTCCTCATCTCCATCCCAAATTGTCTACCCCGAATCCTCATACTGTGACCCCTGATTCTGGACACATCCTCCACCCAGAGCATCTTCCCCACACCTACCCCGTCCAATCCTGTGAATTTTATAAGTATCTGTGAGACCCTCCCTCATTTGTCTGATGTCCAATGAAAGGACTCCTAACCTAGTCAACCTCTCCTGATATTTCAGTCCTGCCAACCCCGTAATAAGCCTGGTATACCTTTTGCTGCACTCTGTCAAGAGCGAGAGCATCCTTCCTCAGAAAGGGAGATGTAAACCGGATACAATATTCCAGGTGTGGGCTCACCAAGCTCCTTTACAACTGCAACAACACATACCCATGCCTGTACTTGAAATCTCACGCAATGAAGGCCAACATACCATTTGCTTTCTTTACCGCCTGCTGCACCTGCATGCTTACCTTCAGCTTTTCTGCAGAAGGGTCCGACCTGAAACGTCAGCTTTACTGCTCCTCTGATGCAGCCTGGCCGGCTGTGTTCCACCAGCTCCACACTGTGTTATCTCTCACTCCAGCACTGGCAGTTCCTACTATCTCTGGTATCATCTGCAAACTGGGAGATGTTTGAATTGATTAACCGAGAAGGTTTTCATTGCTTCACATGTACATGTAAGTCCCGAAATTCCTTTCAAGTCATGGTCCGGAGAGAAGTAAAGGTACTGTCAGTGTAAAGGAGAGGTGATGTTTTAGGTCAGACAAATACATGTTAGGTGTGACTGCTAGTTTATAAGCTGTTTGTGTTTTGATTTGAGGTCAGACTGGTTTTAATTCGAAAGCAGGAATTTATAAAATAGCACATAGCTGTCGATAAATTGTGCACTGTTTAAGCAAAATGGAATATATCTGCAAGCAGAGATTTACCCTATAGATTCGAGTGTGTGTGGAGGAGAGGGGGAGGAGGTGTGTCTGTGTGTGTGGGTGTGTGTGTGTGGAGGAGAGGCGGTGTGTGTGTGTGTGTGTGTGTGTGTGTGTGTGTGTGTGGAGGAACATAGAACATAGAACATCACAGCACAGTACAGGCCCTTCGGCCCTCGATGTTGTGCCAACCTGTCATACCAATCTGAAGCCCATCTAACCTACACTATTCCATGTATGTCCTTATGTGAGTCCAATGACGACTTAAATGTACCTAAAGTTGGCGAATCTACTACTGTTGCAGGCAAAGCGTTCCATTCCCTTACTACTCTCTGAGTAAAGAAACTACCTCTGACATCTGTCTGATATCTTTCACCCCTCAATTTAAAGCTATGCCCCCTCGTGCTTGCCGTCACCAACCTATGAAAAAGGCTCTCCCTATCCACCCTATCTAACCCTTTGATTATCTTATATGTCTCAATTAAGTCACCTCTCAACCTTCTTCTCTCTTGACGAAAACAGCCTCAAGTCCCTCAGCCTTTCCTCGTAATACCTTCCCTCCATACCAGGCAACATCCTAGTAAATCTCCTCTGCACCCTTTCCAAAGCTTCCACATCCTTCTTGGAATGCGGTGACCAGAACTGTACACAATACTCCAAGTGCGGCCGCAGCAGAGTTTTGTACAGCTGCAGCATAACCTCTTGGTTCCGGAACTCGATCCCTCTATTAATAAAAGCTAAAACACTGTATGCCTTCTTCACAGCCCTGTCAACCTGGGTGGCAACTTTCAAGGATCTGAGTACATGGACACCCACTACCAAGAATCTTACCATTAGCCCCGTACTTTGCCTTCAGGTTACTCCTACCAAAGTGCATCACCTCACACTTGTCTGCATTAAACTACATTTGCCACCTCTCAGCCCAGCTCTGCAGCTTATCTATGTCTCTCTGCAACCTACAGCATCCTTTGTCACTATCCACAACTCCACCGACCTTAGTGTCGTCTGCAAATTTACTAATCCATCCTTCTACGCCCTCATCCAGGTCATTTATAAAAATTACAAACAACAGTGGACACAACACTGACCCTTGTGGTACACCACTAGTAACTGGTCTCCAGGATGAATATTTCCCATTAACCACTGCCCTCTGTCTTCTTTCAGCAAGCCAATTTCTGATCCAATTTTTTTTCAATGAAATGCTCAGTTCAGAGAGATAAGGACATGAGAAAATCTCAACAAAAAGCTCTGTGTGTGAGTGTGTGGAGGAGAGGCTGTGTGTGTGTGTGTGCGTGTGTGTGTGTGTGTGTGTGTGTGTGTGTGTGTGGAGGAGAGGCTGTGTGTGTGTGGAGGAGGTGTGTGTGTGTGTGTGTGAGTGGATGAGAGGCTGTGTGTGTGAAGGAGGTGTGTGTATGTGTGTGTGGAGGAGAGGCTGTGTGTGTGTGTGTGTGTGTGTGTGTGTGTGTGTGTGTGGAGGAGAGGCGGTGTGTGTGTGTGTGTGTGGAGGAGAGGTGGTGTGTGTGTGTGCGTGTGGAGGAGGTTGTGTGTGTGTGTGTGTGGAGGAGAGGCTGTGTGTGTGTGTGTGTGTGTGTGTGTGTGTGTGTGTGTGTGTGTGTGTGGAGGAGGGGGGTGTGTGTGTGTGTGGAGGAGGGGTGTGTGTGTGTGTGTGTGTGTGTGTGTGTGTGTGGAGGAGGGGGGTGTGTGTGTGTGTGGAGGAGGGGTGTGTGTGTGTGTGTGTGTGTGTGTGCGTGTGTGTGTGGAGGAGGGGTGTGTGTGTGTGTGTGTGTGTGTGTGGAGGAGAGGCGGTGTGTGTGTGTGGAGGAGAGGCTGTGTGTGTGTGTGAGGAGGAGGGGTGTGTGTGTGTGTGTGTGTGTGGAGGAGAGGCGGTGTGTGTGTGTGTGGAGGAGGGGTGTGTGTGTGTGTGTGTGTGTGTGTGTGTGTGTGTGAAGGAGGTGTGTGTGTGTGTGTGTGTGTGTGAAGGAGGTGTGTGTGTGTGTGGAGGAGAGGCTGTGTGTGTGTGTGTGTGTGTGTAGGAGAGGCGGTGTGTGTGTGTGTGGAGGAGGGGTGTGTGTGTGGAGGAGGGGTGTGTGTGTGGAGGAGGGGTGTGTGTGTGTGGAGGAGGGGTGTGTGTGTGGAGGAGAGGCGGTGTGTTTGTGGGTGTGTGTGTGTGTGGAGGAGAGGCGGTGTGTGTGTGTGTGTGTGTGTGTGTGTGTGTGTGTGTGTGTGTGTGTGTGTGTGTGTGGCGGAGGGGCAGTGTGTGTGTGTGTGTGTGTGTGTGTGTGTGTGTGTGTGTGTGGAGGAGGGGCTGTGTGTGTGTGTGTGTGTGTGTGTGTGTGTGTGTGGAGGTGGTGTGTGTGTGTGTGGAGGAGGGGTGTGTGTGTGTGGAGGTGGTGTGTGTGTGTGTGGAGGAGGGGTGTGTGTGTGTGGAGGAGGTGAGTGTGTGTGGAGGAGAGGCGGTGTGTGTGTGGGTGTGTGTGTGTGTGGAGGAGGAGAGGCTGTGTATGTGTGTGTGTGTGTGTGTGTGTGTGTGTGTGTCTGTGGAGGAGAGGCAGTGTGTGTGTCTGTGTGTGTGTGTGTTTGTGTGTGTGTGTAGAGGAGGGATGTGTGTGTGTGTGGCGGAGAGGCTGTGTGTGTGTGTGTGTGTGTGTGTGTGAGTGTGTGTGTGTGTGGAGGAGGTTGTGTGTGTGTGTTTGTGTGTCTGTGAGGAGGAGAGGTGGTGTGTGTGTGTGTGTGTGGAGGAGGTTGTGTGTGTGTGTTTGTGTGTCTGTGTGGAGGAGAGGTGGTGTGTGTGTGTGTGTGTGGAGGTGGTGTGTGTATGTATGTGTGGAGGAGAGGCGGTATGTGTGTGTGTGTGTTGGGGGAGGAGGTGTGTGTGTGTGTGGAGGAGGTGTGTGTGTGTGTGTGTGTGTGGAGGAGGTGTGTGTGTGTGTAGAGGAGGGGTGTGTGTGTGTGTGTGTGTGTGTGTGTGTGTGTGTGTGTGTAGAGGAGGGATGCGTGTGTGTGTGTGTGTGTAGAGGAGGGATGCGTGTGTGTGTGTGTGTGTATGTGTGTGTAGAGGCGGGGTGTGAGTGTGTGTGTGTGTGGAGGAGGTGTGTGTGTGTGTGTGTGTGTGTGTGTGTGGAGGAGAGGCTGTGTGTGTGTGTGGAGGAGAGGCGGTGTGTGTGTGTGTGTGTGTGTGTGTGTGTGGAGGAGAGGCGGTGTGTGTGCGTGTGTGTGTGTGTGTGTGTGTGTGTGTGTGGGTGGAGGAGGTGTGTGTATGTGTGTGTGGAGGAGACTGTGTCTGTGTGTGTGTGTGTGTGTGTGTGTGTGTGTAGAGGAGGGGTGTGTGTGTTTGTGTGTGTGTGTGTCTGTGTCTGTGTGTGTGTGTGTGTGTGTGTGGAGGAGGTGTGTGTGTGTGTGTAGAGGAGGGGTGTGTGTGTGTAGAGGAGGGGTGTGTGTGTGTGTGTGTGTGTGTGTGTGTGTAGAGGAGGGATGCGTGTGTGTGTGTGTGTGTGTGTGTGTGTGTGTGTGTGTGTGTGTGTTGGGGGAGGAGGTGTGTGTGTGTGTGTGTGTGTGTGTGTGTGTGTGTGTGTTGGGGGAGGAGGTGTGTGTGTGTGTGTGTGTGTGTGTGTGTGGAGGAGGTGTGTGTGTGTGTGTGGAGGAGGTGTGTGTGTGTGTAGAGGAGGGGTGTGTGTGTGTGTGTGTGTGTGTGTGTGGAGGAGGTGTGTGTGTGTGTAGAGGAGGGGTGTGTGTGTGTGTGGAGCAGGTGTGTGTGTGTGTGTGTGTGGAGGAGGTGTGGGTGTGTGTGTGTGGCGGAGGGGTGTATGTGTGTGTAGAGGAGGGATGTGTGTGTGTGTGGCGGAGAGGCTGTGTGTGTGTGTGTGTGTGTGTGTGTGTGTGTGTGTGTGGCGGAGAGGCTGTGTGTGTGTGTGTTTGTGTGTGTTTGTGTGTCTCTGTGGAGGAGAGGCGGTGTGTGTGTGTGTGTGTGTGTGTGTGGAGGAGGTGTGTGTATGTATGTGTGGAGGAGAGGCGGTATGTGTGTGTGTGTGTGTGTGTGTGTGTGTGTGTGTGTGTGTGTGTGTGTGTGTGTGTGTAGAGGAGGGGTGTGTGTGTGTGTGTGTGTGTGGAGGAGAGGCGGTGGGTCTGTGTGTGTGTGTTTCTATGTGTGTGTGTGTGTGTGTGTGTGTGTGTGTGTGTGTGTGTGGTGTGTGTGTGTGTGTGTGTGTGTGTGTGTGCGCGTGTGCGTGTGTGTGCGCGAGCGAGCCGTCGATGAGAAGGGATCTGTGTGTCTGCTGGAGAGTCAGTGCATCGTCTAGTGTGGTCACTATGACTTGAAATGAATTCAGGTGTTTTCATAAACTTATTTAATCAATTAAAACCTCCTAACTGATGAAACATTTAACAGCGACCTGGGTTTTTTTTTAGCACGTCTTCATCGATGGTGCGAACATTTTGATCTTTTACTTGTAAATTCTGTGACTGCTACCACCTTTCTCACTAACGCCGGCAGGCGGTGACGCTCCACCTTTGGAACACAGCAGGCCAGGTCACATCACGGGAGCAGAATAGTCCCGACCCAAAACGCCAGCTTTCCTGCTCCTCTGATGCTGCCTGGCTTGCTGTGTTCCTCCAGCTCCACACTGTGTTATCCTCTGTTTCATTTTGCCTGCAGTCTGATTTGAGTTGCAACTGTTGAACTGCATCTTGCATCCAACAAACTTTCCTTCAGATGACCACATGATTAGTCAGAGTAAAAGAAAGAAAATGGGCTGATTGAATGGTTTTGTTGCAAGGCTGGTTTCTCATGCCTGAATGTCTCTGAATGTTAATATACATTTACTCAAACTCTCCACCTCCACACGCATGCAACATAAATACGTGACAATTGCATAAAACACTTTTCCAGAAGATCTCAAACCTGTTTCCACTTGTCCATTTGCCCCGGTTACCGTTTGGCCCTGATGTCAGAAACATACCAGTTTGAAATGGACCAGTATCATGTCATGCTAGATCCTGTACCGTTGTTACTGAATTCCAAGAATTGTATTTTAATTGTTCTGCTCAATACTTTCATGATTCCTCACTCTTTCTTTACTTTGAGATGGGGGCCATCAATGGGTGGCACGGTGGCTCAGTGGTTGGCACTGCTGCCTCACAGTGCCAGGGTCCTGGGTTTGATTCCACCTTCAGGTGACTGTCTGTGCGGAGTTTGCACAATCTCCCCGTGCCTGCATGGGTTTCCTCCGGGTGCTCCGGTTTCCTCCCACAGCCCAAAGATGTGCAGGTTAGGTGGATTGGCCAGGCTAAATTGCCCGTAGTGTTCAGGGATGTGTAGATTAGGGGAATGGGCCTAGGTGGGATGCTCTGAGGTTCGGTGTGGGCTTGTTTAGCCAAAGGGCCTGTTTCCACACTGTGGGGATTCTATGATGATTCTGTTCTAAATGTGACCTCCCCAATATCCTTCACAGCTGTAACATGAGGCCCCAACTCCTGTACTCGGTGTTCTGTCCGATGAAGGCAAGTGTATCTAATGCCTTCTTCACCATCCTGCCTACCTGTGACGCCACTTTCAGGGAGTATTATCTCTTGTATCTGACTGATGCTAGTTCCATAGAAAAATGGATTTTTCTCTCCATCTTGGTCTTTAAGTTGGCTTCCTACTTCTCTGGTTTATGCTTGGCCAATTGTGCCTGATCACTGTGTAAACCCTGTTCATTGTAATGGGTGTAAAAACATGAGAAGGAGATTTAGAGAAAAAGGCAAATTGTACCAGTACTGTAACAACAAGAGGATGCGTGTATTTTATTAAGGGCCGGATCACATAGGACTGAGATCTGATAAGATGAGGCATGTCTGAAACCCTGGCCCACCATGTTTCTGTATGCTGTTGATAGACGATGGATAATAATGGCTTGCACTTGCCTTGTGCTCCTTATACTAGGCCACAACCTTCCCTGTTCGGAAAGCATAATATATTGGTCCCAAGATCCAGGTGCCTCTTGCATCACTTCTGTTGCCAGCAGCGTATTTACTGTTGAAATGCACGGTTTTTAGTAAGCCCTTTATAAGTAGAAACTTTTGCACTAGTGTCATTTCAAGTGCATTTGAAGTAATACACTACTCACAGCAAATCATTTTGTTACTTGCTCACTACCTCGTTACTTTTTCCTGTTAATTTATGTCTCACTCTGACTTTCATTTTCTCTCTGTGTATCTATAATCTTGTCATTGACATACTATGTCTGATCTTCCGGTGGTTCTACAGTGTCCCTGGCATCTGGAATCCTCTGAAAATGTTCCCAAATGTGGAGTTAGAGTCGTAGATTTCAGATGATCCCAACATAATTGGGTTAATAGTTTACCAGGAAACGAGGAGGAATTAAAACCTACTTGAATTCCTGGGTAACCATTGAAGTGACCCCTTAACCACTGACACTTAGCTGTTGTCCTCATTGTGGCCCTCAACTTACCATGTTGGGAATCAACGTGTTTCTGAAAAACTTTAGATGATAATATGGTGTTTGATTCTGAAGTCCTGATCATGATTCAGGCTCTCTGCTCCAACATTGAAAGTGAATGACCACTTTTGTTTTCAAAGTGCAGAAGTTCCACAAGTTCCCGTTTGTCAATCATTTCATTAATCATATTGCCCACAACTGCTGGAAAGGATCTGGCAAAGCCACTTCTTTTGCCAGCAGAATATTTACTGTTGAAATGTACAGTTTTTAGTAAGCGCTTTAAGAATAGAAGCTTTTGCACTAGTGTGGATCTGGCAAAATCCTCCCAATGACTACAGTGTCTCCTTGTCAAGATTGAAGGTAAAGTTTTGAGATACAACGCCTTCCAGTTTCAGAGATGACTACTGTCTGAGCTCTCAGCAGACTTTCACATCCAACTTAGAGCAACGATAGAACATAGAACATTACAGCACAGCACAGGCCCTTCGGCCCTCGATGTTGTGCCGACCTGTCATACCAATCTGAAGCCCATCTAACCTACACTATTCCATGTATGTCCATATGCTTATCCAATGATGACTTAAATGTACTTAAAGTTGGCAAATCTACTACCGTTGCAGACAAAGCGTTCCATTCCCTTACTACTCTCTGAGTAAAGAAACTACCTCTGACATCTGTCCGATATCTTTCACCCCTCAATTTCAAGGTATGCCCCCTCGTGCTCGCCGAGACCATCCTAGGAAAAAGGCTCTCCCTATCCACCCTGTCTAACCCTCTGATTATCTTATATGTCTCAATTAAGTCACCTCTCAACCTTCTTCTCTCTAACGAAAACAGCCTCAAGTCCCTCAGCCTTTCCTCGTAAGACCCTCCCTCCATACCAGGCAACATCCTAGTAAATCTCCTCTGCACCCTTTCCAAAGCTTCCACATCCTTCTTATAATGCAGTGACCATAATTGTACGCAATACTCCAAGTGCGGCCGCACCAGAGTTTCCAATAATCCGTTAGACTTACAAAAGGAAATAGTCAAAACTGTGTTCAAAAAATATTCACCTCATTCATTTTGGTCACAGCAGAGCAGATTCAGCAGGGCTCTGTCTGATAATGGCCCATTCAAGAAAATCATCATCAGGGAATGACCCAAACGCGTTCAAGTCTCTGACCATGTACTTTCTTCCTGGCCACCCAGCAATGAGCAAAGAATCTCTAGGAATGTAATTTTAAACCAGAAGCAAAGTAATTATTTCACAGGCTGTGATGAGATCTGCATGACCATATACACTAGGTCACATGGGCACTGAGAGAAAGATCAGAGATTTGTATGTGATGTATCAATTGGGCCAAAATCAATAAGCAGATGAGTCAATTGATAGGTAGCGTGAAACATGTTAGCTTCATCAACCTCAGCAGTTGAGAGAACCTTGCATTTCGCATGAGGTTCCTTCTGAGCTATGATACAAGGTTGTGATTGATAGCTTTCATGTTTAAAGAAGCCGATCATACCCTGAACATTAAACAAATTACAACAGATGCTGGAATCTGTACTGAAAACAAAAAATGCTGAAAATCATAGTGGGTCAGGAGGCATCCCTGGAGAGAGATGAAGAAGAGTCATCTAGATTCGAAAAGTTAGCTTGCTTTATCTCCATGGACACTGCTTGACCCACTGTGATTTCTAACAGTCTTTGTTTTCAGTACATCCTGATGATTGATCATTTTACTGAATTTCCTTTTGTGAGACAAATCGAAGATAGGGGAGGTGGGGCACTAATGCAACAGTCATTGACACAATAACCACCATATTCAGTATGTTTGATGTTCCTGTGTGTGTGCGTGTGTGTGTGTGTGTGTGTGTGTGTGTGTGTGTGTGTGTGTGTGTGTGTGTGTGTGTGTGTGTGGGTAAGAGAGAGAGAGTGCAGGAAGTGTAATATTCAATGTGCTATGTCTTTCATCACTATCCTCAGTCTAATGGTCTGGCAGAGAGTACTATTCATTAAGTAAAAGCCATGATTATTAAATGCCAAGCTGTCACCAAGACTTTTAGCTAACCATAGTAAATGTCTAAGCTACTCCTGAAGTTGATGGTATACTTTAACTCTGTAATGTTTGTCAGCACATCCTTTCCACACTTACCACCCAGCCGTATTTCATTGCACTGTTGGAAAGAAGTGACAGAGTTAGAAAAGAGAATGTATGTAGACAGAGTATGTAGACAGTTTTCCCAACAAGACCCAAGAGAACGCATCAGAGTTCAAGATCTCTCATTGACTGGGTCTGTGGAATACTATACATTGTGTCCAGCCTGGATTGTACAATGTCATTAGAAACCATGGCCAAACCCTGCTGCAAAACAGATAACACATCTGAAATAATATCTGACCTCCTAACCACTCATAAAAGATGATGACTCTGAAAGAATCACACCATACATCCAATACCACTGATAGACATCCCTCCAATACATAGGATATCACACCACAGAGTGACGTTGCAGTGCTGCGTTACGACAATTCATGAAGAAGAAATTTGGTTGTGTTGTATATCTGCCAAAGTGTCATTGTAATTTCTGAAGTTAGTGTATTGATGTGCATTTTCTTTATAAAATTTGTCAGTTCAGGCTTTCTGTTCTTTGAAGGCAGAAAGAGAGAATGTAGTACACTTGTAGAGATTTCAGAATGGCACTAAACCTTTAACAGTGAGATAACACCTTGACGTGATGCAATACAAAAGAGGTCTTCAACTTGATCTATCTTTACTCAGTCACCAGCCAAGCAAGCAGCTAGCTAATTTGCTGACTGATCTGTTTGTCCATTAGATAACTGTGCGCAATAGCGATAGAAGGAAGGATATCTCCCAGTCTGTGTACGTAGCAAGTCATTAATGAGCCCCTCAGGTGGTGCAAACTCGTCAAAACAAATTGGTAGAAATGATAAAAAGAAACACTGTTCGAAATAGCTTTAACCAAAAGAAGTGTCACTGTAGTAAATGAGAGTCAAAGTAAAACAGTGGGAGAACAAAATGGAGGCAAATGAAGGAACATTTGGGGCTTGCCATGCAACTCCAACTGGGCTACTTCCCTGCATGAGGGAACCAGCACTTGAAGGGGCAAGGCCAATGAGCAAGTAAGTAGAAAAACAAACAGAAATTGCTGGAAAAGCTCAGCCGGTCTGGCAACATCTGTGAAGAAAAGGGGCAGCACCTTGGCTCAGTGGTTAGCACTGTTGCCTCGCTGTGGGTTCAATTCTGGCATCAGGTGACTGTCTGTGTGGAGTTTGCACATTCTCCCTCTGTCTGTGTGGGTTTCCTCCCACAGCCCAAAAATGTGCCAACTGGGTGGATTGGCTGTGCTAAATTGCCTGTAGTGTCCAGGGCTGTGTAGATTAGGTGGGTTATGAGGGTTGGATCTGGCCGCGATGCTTCAGGGGCCAGTGTGGACTTGTTGGGCCAAAGGGCCTGTTTCCACACGATTGGGATCGTATAAAAAAAAAATTAAAGTTAGCATTTCAGGTCCGGTGTCCCTTCCTCGGTTTTTGAGAAAGTAGAAATCATTGGAACCATGCAGATTGGAAGACGTGAGTGCGAGGGCTGAATGAGTCATTGCTCAGTGTAATAAATAGAACTGTAGTATGTGAAAATTGGCACAGCATAAAGATCACACCAAGCAAACTGTATGGGAAAGAAGTATGATGCCTCCAGAATATGTGTCCTGTTTAAAAAGAGATGTTTAACAATATCATTTAACCTTTGTTGGTACTTGCTGTTCTGTAATGAATTGTTGTGATGTACTGAAACAACTTGATCTTTCAACCTCACCTGTTAACTCTTACTTCATCAAGTGTGCAAGCAACACTTAGGTCCTCTCAGTTTGCAGTGACTTCGTTTTTTATTTACAGATACAATAGGCCTGTGAACTTCTTTATTTTTATCTCTGCTGTTAGTGGGTTTTGGATTCTTTCCCTTGTGTCACTTCTCCTCCCCACTCTCTTGTGTCCAGATACATTGCATTTCCAAACACAGCTCTCTGTAAATTCCTCGGAGACAGCAAGAACTACAGGTGCTGGAGTAGGGTCCCGAACCGAAACACCAGCTTTCCTGCTCGTCTGATGCTGCCTGGGCTACTGTGTTCCTCCAGCTCCACACCATGTTGTCTCATTGTAAAATTTAAAGCATTAGTGGCTTCTGGATCAATCCCTACAGTTTTTCATTGGTCATTGGCCATTGCTAGCTTGGTCAGTGTTAATCACCCATCCCTGGTTTCTCTTGAGGAAGTGGTTGTGAGCTCTGAGCTGACCTACTTCAGTTTACCGCTGAATACACTCTCACGTGTTTTATTCACAAGTGCCTACAATTTCCTTTACAGTACTCTTTTGCAGGTCTGCTTAAATTCCCCACACTTGCAAATTTAGAACACTTGTTGAGGAACCTTTGATGAATATTTGCTTTGGCAATGCCATTTTCTCACAGCAGCAAGTCAATGAGTATATGTCTCCACTTCGAAGTTGGGAAAGTCTTGGCGGTTGGACGACGAAATGGTTTTCTTTCTTCTCATGTGATATTGAGGAAACTCAACTTTGCCAAAGCTGATGCTGTTCAAGTTAACCTGAATCCTCCTCAACCTGTGATGCAGTGAGCATCTTCTCTCCCTTTGAACCAGAAGCTCCTGATTCGAGTCCTGCACCAGGGCTTGTTCCCTGTGGAAGCCCCATTTGTAACTTTGAATCTCAATCTGCAAATCTTCCCAATGTGCCTGACAATGGGAGAGCCTCCTCATCACCAGGCATTGCAGAAAATCATTGCAGTACTTGAGAGTATAAGTATGGCCCAATTCTTGAAAATGAGGAGGAGAGAAAAGACAAACTGATGGTTGCGAAAAGAGCAGAATGTTGTCTGAGTCAGCAGTCTTCCCTCCAGCATCACCACTCATTACAGATTCATTCATGTTCTCTTGGTGCAGTCTTGCAGCATACAAACTTGTCACCACAGTTCCTGACAAACGTTACTCACTATGCTGCAGATTGGTGAGTGGGTGTGGACCAGTCTCAGGGAGTCCTGAGAATGTCTAATGTAAATGAAGAATCTTCTCATGTTGGATGTAGTCACTGGTGCAGTAAAATGAGACCAAAAATAGACTGATCGTCTGTTCAGAATCCAAATTCCTTAATGCCATCACTTAAGGAGATGGTTAATGTCTCTGATTGGCCTAGGTATCCAAAGGTGCAGGTTAATGCTTTATAGACCATAAGGCCATAAGAAATAGGAACAGGAGTAAGCTGTTTGGCCCCCCTGCTCAATCTGTTGTGCTGTTCACTAGGATCACTGCTGATCACAGGAGGTGGCACAGTGGCGCAGCGGATAGCACTGCTGCCTCACAGCACATGGAACCCAGGTTCAATTCCACTCTCTGGTGACTGTGTGGAGTTTGCACATCCTCCCTGTGTCTGCATAGGTTTCCTCCGGGTGCTCCAGTTTCCTCCCACTTCCAAAGATATACCGGTTAGGGTGGTTTGGCCATGCTAAATTGCCCAGAGTGTCCAATGATGTGTAGGTCAGGTGGATTACCAGGATTGCTGGGATAATGCGGGTCTGAATGGGATGCTGTTCGGAGAGTTGGTGTGGACTCACTGGGCCAAAATGGCCAAATTCCATATAGTGGGAATTTTGTGATCTGGTATTTCTCATGTCTACTTTACTGCCCTTTCCCCATAACCATTGATTCCCCTATTGATCAAGAATCTATCTATCTCAGCCTTAAATGTATACAAGGACATAAATATATATATATATATATATATATACATACACATATAAGTATAAACACACACTCATATATATTTATATATTATTCTTGGATGAGATGTTGGCTGCCCTACATACTTTAAGAACAATTTTAAAAAATACAAAGATTAGCTTCCCTACAGTGTGGAAACAGGCCCTTCGGCCCAACAAATCCACACTGCCCCTTGAAGCATCCCACCCAGACCCATCCCCCTATAACCCACACACCCCTGAACACTATGGGCAATTTAGCATGGCCAATCCACCTAGCCTGCACATCTTTGGACTGTGAGAGGAAACTGGAGCACCCAGAGGAAACCCACGCAGACCCAGGGAGAATGTGCAAACTCCACGGAGACAGTCGCCCGAGGCTGGAATCGAACCCGGGTCACTGGCGCTGTGAGGCTGCAGTGCTAACCACTGAGCCACCGTGCCACAATGATTGGATGATTCGGATGTATGTGGATCTCTCCAGAACTAAAGACCGTGGTATGTAAAAACCTTGAGCGAAAGTTAAGTATGAAGAGCGCCATGTAATTATGGAAAGTCAACAACAAACGTAAGAACTGACCCTGATGGTCAAGTAAAGCAAGCAGAGCCTTTTTTGGAAAAATTCTTAGATATTTCCACTGCCTCCCTTCCCATTTTCTAACATGATTGACCTGTCTGTAAGATATGCTCACTTGTGCGTTGTGCTGCTAGTGTAACTAGTTTCTCTGTAGCTATCCTGAATCTCTTGCCATAGTTTAAATATATCGATCAGATCTGTCCTTGGAGGTTTCAAAGCCAAGTTTATCTGATCTGTACTTGCCATTTCATATTCTAAGTTGTGATGTTGAGTCTGCTTAAGAACTCGTTGTCCAATTATAGAAGACAAAGCTGTCAAAACCTCTCAACTTGCACTTATCATAAGTGTACGAATGCTAACTTTCAAAGTGAACACCAACCTAGACTGCATGAGAACTGGGTGCTGATTGGCTGGAATGTTGGCTCTGATTGGTCAAGGTGTTGCAATGGAGAAGCTTCTGCTTAATTTTTTAAAAAGCTGTAATGCTCGGTCAAGTTCTTTTTGGCTGATAGCAAGAATGCAGAGGCTAGAGTCAGAGTCAATACAGCGAGAAGCTGGAAGAACACAGCAGGTCAGGCAGCATCAGAGGAGCAGGAAAATTGACGTTTTAGGTTGGGATCCTTCTTCATCGACTTCCCTGCTCCTCTGATGCTGCCTGACCTGCTGTGCTCTTCCAGCTACTTGCTGTATTGACTTCCTTTTGGCTGAAGAGGCTAGGTCGCTGTGTGTGAAGACCTACAGCTTCCAGTGAGTGTCAGAGTACCACAGAGCAAGGCCAAATCAATCTTAAATTGATTATTAGTGCAATTCTTAGCACACAAGTGGCTCACCTCCTAACGGCTCCCAAAGCCTGTCCACCATCTACAAGTTGGGAGTGTGATGGAATTCTTGCCTGGATGGGTGCAGCCCCAACAACACTCGAAGTGTGACACCATACAGGACAAAGCAGCCCGCTTGGTTGGCACCACATCCACAAACATCCACTCCCTTCAGCACTGACCTTCAGTAGCAGCAGTGTGTACTATCTACAAGATGCACTGCAGAAATTCACCAAAGACCCTCAGGCAGCACCTTCCAAACCCACAATCACTATCATTTAGAAGGACAGGGGCAGCAGACACATGACAGAAGCACCATCTGCAGGTTCCCTTCACTCACATTCCAGACTTGGAAATATACCACTGTTCCTTCAGCATTGTTGGGTCAAAATCCTAGATTTCCCACCCTGCAAATGAACTGCAGTGGTTAAAGAGGGCACCTCACCACCACCTTCTCAGGGGCAATTAAGGATGGGCAATAAATGACTGGGTCAGCTAGTGATGCCCACATTTCATGAATAAACTGAAACAAAAACGTTCACAACAGTTTAGCAAGTGCTATCCAATCCTGGAATAATAGTGTAATCAATGTATAAACTCACTTCAGCTAAATCCAAGAGATTTTCATCTGGTGTGGACTCAAAGCAGGGTCTTTGAGAAAAAGGATGTTTTGTTTTATCTCTGCTTATCTCGACTCTAATTTCACCCCCTGGTCAAGGAGCTCCCCTCCTACGTCCAGGAGACCATCCAGGCCTTCCACCTCTTCCAAAACTTCCAATTCCTGGTCGCCAATACCTCATCTTCACTATGGACATCCAGTCCCTATACACCTGCATTCCCCACACAGATGGCCTAAAGGCCCTCCGCTTCTTCCTCCCCCGCAGGCCTGACCAGTCCCCCTCCACCTACACCTTTATCCGCCTAACTGAACTTGTCCTTACCCTTAACAACTTCTCCTTCAACTCCTCCCACTTCCTACAGACAAAGGGGGTGGCTATGGGCACTCGCATGGGCCCAAGCTATGCCTGCCTCTTTGTAGGTTACGTGGAACAATCCCCTTTCCAGACCTACACTGGCCCTAAACCCCACCTCTTCCTCCGTTACATCAATGACCGACTGTATCGGCGCTGCTTCATGCTCCCACGAGGAGCTTGAGCAGTTCATCCACTTTACCCCAACCTTAAGTTCACCTGGACCATCTCTGATACCTCTCTCTCTTTCCTGGATCTCTCTGTTTCCATCTCTGGCAACTGCCTCAAAACCGATATCTATCTCAAGCCCACCCACTCCCACAACTACCTAGAATACACCTCCTCTCACCCACCTTCCTGCAAGAATGCGATCCTGTATTCCCAATTCTTCTGCCTCTGCCGCATCTTCTCCCAAGATGAGGCATTCCACTCCTGAGCACCCCAGATGTCCTCGTTTTTCAAGGACCACACTTCCCTCCTTCAGTTGTTGAAAATGCTCTCGACCGCATCTTTTGTGTTTCTCATACCTCTGCCCTCACACCCCCTCCCCACAACAAAAACAAAGACAGAATCCCCCTTGTCATGACATAGCACCCCATCAACCTCCGGATTCAATGCACCATTCTCCGCCACTTCCACCATCAGCAATCTGACCCCACAACCAAGGATATCATTCCCTACCCACCCCTATCTGCCTTCCATAGGGACCGCTCTCTCCGTGACTCCCTCATCCGCTCCACATTCCTCATCAGCCCCACCACCCCAGAACCTTGCCCTGCAACCACAAGAGGTTCTACACCTGCGCCAAGACCTGCCCTCCCCTCCATCTGAGGAACCAAAAAAACCTTCCACATCGGACAGATGTTCACCTGCACATCTGCTAATGTGGCCGACTGTATCCGCTGCTCCCGATGTGGTCTCCTGTATATCGGTGAGACCAAGCAGAGGCTTGGAGACCGCTTTGTAGAGCACCTGAGCTCTGTTCGCAACAAATGACGTCTTCCAGTCATGAACCATTTCAACTCCCCCGTCCTGCTCCCTGGGTGACATGTCCATCCTGGGCCTCCTCCAGTGTCACTACGACGCCACCCGGAAACGGGAGGAGCAGTACCTCATGTTCCGCCTTGGGAACACTACAACCCAGCGGTCTCAATGTGTACTTTACTAGCTTCAAAATCTCCCCCAACCTCTGACCTCATCCCATGACCAACCCTCCCTCTAATCCCCTCCTCCTTGACCTGTCAGTCTTCTCTCCCACCTCACTGACCAATCCTCATCACTGCCTACCTGCACTCACCTCTCACCATCCCACCTACCTTCCCCTTCCCCATCCCCACCCCTTCTCTCTCTATTTACTTCAGAGCCCCCTTCCCCCTCCCCATTTCTGAAGAAGTGTCCTGACCCGAAACATCAGCTTTCCTGCTCCTCCCATGCTGCTTTGCCTGCTGTGTTCCTCCAGCTCCACACTGTGTTATCTCTATTTTAATTTCAAGCCCACTTTGCCACATGCTGCCTGGTGCTTTTGTATTGTGTGTATATTTACGTTGATGTAAACAATGGTGATATGCCGGATGCTGCATTAAATTGTGCCCCAGGTTGAGTGAAGCAAGGTGCTCGCGATACTGTGTAAATGGAAGAGTGGCTGACAGTTTGGGGCTGACACCCAGTGACGGTTTGTCCCCTTCCTTTCTCACAGATCCTGCATAAAACAAGAAGCTGAGGAGGCCGTCCCTGAGACAGCTGTACCATCGAATGGCCAAATGCTCAGCAACATGGAATCGCAGAAGGACATTACAACGTGGGAATCCTTCCGAGCTAAAACCAAGCCCTTCCTGCAGAGTTTGAAGAAAGGCAAAATATCCAGCAAGAGGAAAGAAGGGAAGAAGCGGCACCTTTTGGATCAGCGGATGAGTGTGTCGGAGCCAGACATGCTGCAAGTGGGCAAGACCTACCGCGAGAGCTGCTCCCGGGTAATAGTGAAGACCGGCGCTGTCAATTACTTCAGCAGCCCCTCCACCCCGGTTAAGAAACTGGATCAGGTCGAGCCTCCGCAGATTTCGGTCTCGCCGGGCCAGGCACAGACACAGGAGGACTCCTGCTCTGGAAAGGAAGCTTGCACGTTCACTACATTACCCATATTAGCCAAGGAATCCTGCAGCAACAGTGCTGAAGACCTGGTGGAACGCAGCTATTACCTGGGAGTGGATGACAGATATGCGGTAGGTGATGACTCGGGGCAGCTAAAAGGAAGTGCTGGGGTGGGTTTTTTTTCCCTTTTGGGCTGGATGGTGGATGTCCAGCTGAGGTACATTTGGCACTTGCCCTGTGAAAGAGGCACGGAGCGGGAAGCATAAAATACCTGCTGAGATCAACAGTTTGGAATGAAGCAGTTGGCAGGCACTTAGTCGAGGGTATAAGTGTCAGCCAGAGGGTACTACACAAGGCATGAGTCAGATCACATGTGAACAGGTTTGGTCCCCTCACCTCAGGAAAGGTAGGCTGGCATTTGAGGCAGACCAGAGAAGGTTCACTAGATCCCAGGTGTGGAAGGATTGTCTTATGAAGAGTGGTTGAGTAGGTTGGGCTTGTGTTCACTGGAGTTTTGAAGAATGAAAGAAGACCTTACTGAAACATTTATGATTATAAAGGAGTGTGACGAGGTAGATGTGAACAGGTTGTTTCCCCTAATGAGAGGGTGTAGGAACAGTGGGCATAACCTTAGATTAAGGGGTCCCCCATTTAAGACGGAGGTGAGAAGGACTTTTTTCCCTTGGGGTAGAGTCTGTGGAATTCTTTACTGTAGAGGTCTGTTAAGGCTGGGTCATTTTGTATATTCAAGGCTGAGATAGACAGATTTTTAACATGTTTTTCTAATCAATCAGTTTTGAAATGTTACTACCTACCTGATGGAGCAGGTGGGACTTGAACACTCAGGGTTCATGTCCACAGTTCCCTGAAAGCTGCCACCTGGGTAGATGGAGTTGTTAAGAAGGCATATGGTGTGTTAGCTTTCACTAATCGAGGCATTGAGTTCAAGAGCCGTGATGTTATGCTCCAGCAATACAAAAGCCTGGTTTGGCCACATCTGGAGTATTGTGCCCAGTTCTGGTCACCTCATTACAGGAAAGATGCGGAAGCATTGGAAAAGGTGCAGAGGAGATTTATCAGGATGTTGCCTGGAATGGAGGGAAGGTCTTATGAGGAAAGGTTGAGAGAGCTAGGGCTTTTCTCTTTAGGACGACGAAGGATGAGAGGTAACTTGATAGAGGTGTACAAGATGATCAGAGGTATAGATAGAGTGGACAGTCAGAGATGAGGGGTCATTGTTTTAAAGTGAGTGGAGGTAGATATAGGGGAGATGTCAGAGGTAGGTTCTTTACTCAGAGAGTGGTCATGGCATGGAATGCATTGCCAGAGAGGGTAGTGGAGTCAGCCTCATTAGGGGCATTTACGTGGCAATTAGATAGGCATATGGATGATTGTATAAAGTAGGGGTGGAGGTTAGATAGACCTTAGGATTAGGGTAAAAGTTCAACACAACATCATGGGCTGAAGGGCCTGTACTGTGCTGTACTGTTCTATGTTCTGTGAACTCAGGCCTCCCAGGACAGAGGTATGGATATTACCACAGCACCATGAGAGTAGTAAGGAAACTCAGGGTTACAGAGAAAAGAGTAGGGTTACAGAGTAGGGTTGAGGATTATCAGATCAGCTGTGATCTCATTGAATAGTGGAGCAGATTCGATGGGCTGAATGGCCTTTTCTACTTCTGTGGCTTTATGATCTGACATATGGCCTCTCATAGACTAGTATAAAAAAATCCTCCAGATGGGAGTCTCAAACCGGGACCAATTCTCCATAATCATCTTTCCAAAGAAAAGGTTTTTGGAAATCTGTCATTTTAATTCCCATCCACCCAAAAAAAAGAGGTTAGATCAACTGAACATTGCGTAATTGGCATTAGTTAAGATCTTTGGTTGAGAGTCAAGGGTTATAGAGTCATACAGAACCGAAGAGATCCTTTGGCCCATTGAGTCTGCGCCAACCTGTCTACCCACTTTCAAGCACCTGGCTTGGAGCCTTGAAGGTTATGACATTTCCAGTGTTTATCCTTGTCCTTTTTAAAGGCTACAGCATGAAGGTGGCCAGAATGAATTCACTGATCCTGATCTTGTGAAACAAGTTGAAGGGCTCTGAGCCCGTTTTGATGAAAGGTTGCTGACCTGAAACATCCATCCTGCTTCTCTCTCTCTGCGAATGAGACTGGACTGTCCGTTTTCCACCATTTGTTTTGCCTCATGTTTCCAGTGGCCACAATACTTTTGATTTTGTAGCATAAGGGGCTGAATAGCGTTTTACTAGTTCTTGAGTTGCTGTAAAGACTGAGTCTTGCTGTGACTCGCAGGAGGAATGCTGTATAAGTATGTAGTAACTTGACTGTACCTTTTTGGAATCAAGTGATTGAGTGCTGGGTGAATGCTTTGGAATTGAAAATCTGTTTTGACACAAATGAGGTCTCTACAACAACCTGGGGCCTATGGTACATGGATTGAAAGCTCCGAGCATGTGAATCAGACATTACTGTCGCACATTAAAAGTTTTGTAAAAACTGAACTCTTGCTGTTGAAGAAACAACCAGTAACAGGATTCATATTTCAATGAGAAATTCATGGGCTGGCGAGTGCATTAACTGTTATCCCTGTAGAGGGTTTTGTTTTGAGTGGGTGTGAGTGATTACTGTTAATTTATTGCCTTGTTGACTGTTTGTGTAAGCAGAATGTGTCAAAATATAAAAATCGCTTTTAAATCGCATGACCCCAGATTGAGGATCCTGACCTAGATTGACTCAATTGGTGATTTACAGATTGATTCGAATTGGTATAAGTGCTGTCTCTGTCAGACTGCAAAGAGCTTTTGTTTTAATGATTCTTTGCAATACGCATATGAATCTGAAGTATCATTGTTCATTGGGTGATTCTGTCTTGGAAGGGGATAAAATGTTTTCTTTTTGAAGGCTTTGTTTTCAGGAGCTCATTTTCATTCTCACCAATTTATAACGCAATAGAGCCGCTCTGGACTGTCTGTATTCATATTGACAAGTGACGTTTCACTCAGAAAGAAGCAGGGCAAGAAGATTTTACCAATGTATTCCCAACTGAAAACCCTCCATCAAAATTAAAGCCACAGCATTCGTGGAGCGCACTAATTTCTTAGGCGTTGCCGTATGTAAATTGGCACAAAACAACAGGCTTAAGTTAGAAATTAAAGTTTATTTCCAAGTAACTGATACAGACCTCAATACACAAGAAGCCATCACTCAATACACACCTTCCATATCATACATTTCCATCACAAGTGCCCGAAGCTGAAAGGTTTTAACCGGACAGTGTAAATTGAATAATTGACAGTGTCATTACAACAGACTATTCCACATTTATTCCCCCAGTCATCTAGTAGCTCCTGAGCAAATGCACCCTTATACTAAAGATTCCACATTTATTTGTCTGCAATTCATTACCTCTAGCTTTCCTGGCTCCTAGATTGGTTAGCAGATTTTAGACAGTTCTTGCTCCTTCACCATCACCCTTCCCCTTCCATCACAGTTAGCCTCTTGCCCTTGTGTCTCATGCAGACTCACCTCACCCCCACTCTACCCACACATCAACAGATAGAATTCCTGACGGTCAGCTGTCTAGTTTTATCCCTGCTCCAAGGCCTCCCAGGCTCCACTCCCTGGAAAAGGCCCCCCCTGTTGATTCACTCACTTGCTTTCCCTTGTTTCACCTGCTCTCTTAACTGAGCCATCTCGCCACTGCTCCGGTTGCAGGCTGGTTCTCTCTTTCTCACCCGTGTGTCGGAAAAGCTGGAGAAAAATGAGAGGAGCAGCTCCTCAGAAATTCAGCCTATCCTACTCACAAGGGTAACTTTTGTTATTGTGCCAGCCCACAAGGTCATTCCAGCACAGGAGGAGGCCATCTGGCCTCTCGAGTCTCCTGTGCCTTGGGGCATTCATTAGGCTTTGGACATTAGTTTGGATAAAAGTAAGGTGTGAGGTGTTGGGATAAAACAGGAGGTTATTTAGTAGTTCAGGCTGAATGGCCTCTTTCTGCTGGTTAACGCTTCTGAGATCCTGGGCCCATGTCCTCCGTGGAGTATCTGACATCAGGGAGGATATTGGATGCTCGGTTGGCCAAAACTGCACTGATCAGAAGTGGACGCCATTTTCAAGATCAGTGCCTGCCCTGCTATTGCCACATCCAGGATGGCAAGTTGCGAATGCATCATTCTTAATAAAAAGTCATTCATGGGATGTGGGCATCACTGGCTAAGCTAACATTTATTATCCACCCCTAATTGCCCAGAGGATATTTAAGAGACAAGCATGTTATTGTGGGTTGGCAGTTATGTCTAGGCCAGATTGGGTTAGGATGACAGCTTTCCTTCCCTAAAGTGAACCTGATGGGTTTTTACAACAATCGACCGTGGTGGTCATTGAATTAGCTCTTCATTCCAGGCTTTCTGTTGTGGTGGATTTGAACCATCTCCGCAGATCATCAGCTTTCCATTCTAGCCAAGTGACTACCTTAAAGTTTGTGTCACACGTAGACAGGGTGGCGAAGAAGGTGTTTAGCGCGCTTGCCTTCATTTCTCTGAGCTTCAACTATAGTGGCTGGCTCGGCATGTTGAATTGTACAGGACATTGGTGACGCCTCTCCTGGAGTACTGTGTTCAGCTCTGGGCACCCTGTTATAGGAAGGATACTATTAAGCTGGAGAGAGTTCAGAAGAGATTTGCCAGGATGTTGCTGGGAACGGAGGGTTTGAGTTGTAAGGAGAGGCTGGATAGGATGGGACTTTTCTCCCTGGAATGCAGGAGGCTGAGGGATGACCTTACAGAAGTCTATAAAATCATGGGGGACACGGATAGGGTGAAAAGCTGGTGCCTTTTCCCTAGGGTTGGGGATTTCAAGGCTAGGAGACATATTTTTGAGGTTAGAGGAGAAAGATTAAAAAAAAACACGAGGGGCAAATGTTTTATACAGAGAGTCATTTGTATGTGGAACAAACTTCCTGAGGAAGTGGTGGATGTGGGTACAGTTACAATGTTTAAAATACATTTGGAGAAGTGCATGGATAAGAAATGCTTGGGGGTGGGTGGTTTCGGTCAAGTGCAGGCAGGTGGGACTAGGTTAGTTTGGGCGTCATGTTTGGCATTGACTGGTTGGACTGAAGGGTCTGTTCTATGCTGTGTGATCCCTCCCCACAGGTGGGCAACAGATGCTGACCACAACAACATACTGGAGATCACAGCAGATTAGACAGCATCCATGGAGAGAGAGCAAGCTAGCATTTTGAGTCTAGATGACTCTTCAGATTCCCAGCATCTGCAGTAATTTGCTCCTGCTTTGGGTAACAGACTGTGTTAGAACATAGAACATAGAACATAGAACATTACAGCACAGTACAGGCCCTTCAGCCCTCGATGTTGTGCCGACCTGTCATACCGATCTCAAGCCCATCTAACCTACACTATTCCATCTACGTCCATATGCTTTGGTCCAACTTGATTGAGTTCAGTCAACTCCAGCTGTCTCAGGCTGGGAGGTCCCCACAGAGGCTCAGTACCTGTCTCAGGTGTGAACATCTGAATTCCTCTTTTTCTTCTTTCCTAAGTGAAGGTCTTGCAATGTGAACCTAATTTCTGCTCAATGTTTTGAGGACGTAGATTGGTTTGTACCAAAACAATAGACTTTGCTTGGTTTACGATAACGTATCACTTGAGAATCATTTGTAACCTGTCAGCTACAGATCACCACAGTGCAGGATCACTGTCATTATCATAGGATCCCTACTGTATGGAAACAGGCCCTTTAGCCCAACAAGTCCACACTGATCTTTAGAGCATCCCACCCAGACCCATACCCCATAACCCACCTAATCCACACCTCCCTGAATCCTATGGGACAATTTAGCCTGGCCAATCCACCCAGCCTGCACATGTTTCGACGGTGGGAGGAAACTGGAGCACCAGGAGGAAACTCATGCAGACACAGGGAAAAAGTCACCCGAGGATGGAATTGAACCCAGGTCCCTCGCGCTGTGAGGCAGCAGTGCTAGTCACTGAGCCACCATGTCGCCTAATTATCTTGTTTATGACAGGTCAGTAGGAGTCCATTCAATATTATTTGCTACCAGACTGAACTTTGGTCTTGCTCGATGACCTATAGGATATTTTTGATAATAGATTGTGTTCTATAGGATGTTTTTTAATCAGCCTTCTCAGATATTATTACACACCTCTGGAGCAGATGAGATTTGAGCCCAAGCCTCCTCACTCAGTGGTAGGGACACTACCACTACACCACCAAAGCCCTTAAAGTTCCTACTGTATTGCACAACACAGACAGCTGGTCAAATTAGTTTCAGTGGCTAAAAAATGGGATTTATGTGTTAAAGCAGTTTCCTGGCGTGTAAAACACTACAGCTCGGATCATATAGTATGAATGCTTTCCTATACGTTAGCACTTGGAACATAAATCAGATTGTTGAGACAGAGATGTTGAAATTTTTTAAATTATTTGAATTCAATAAAAATGTCTGGAATTAAGAATCTACTGATGACCATGAAACCATTGCTGTTTTTCAGAAAAACTCATCTGGCTCACTAATGCCCTTTTAGGGAAGGAAACTGCCATCTTTACCTGGTCTGGCCTACATGTGACTCCAGACCCACAGCACTTTGGTTGACTCTCAACTGCACCCTGACATGGCCGAGCAGGCCGCTCAGTTCAAGGGCAGCTAGGGATGGGCAATAAATTCTGTCCAGCCGGCAGCACCCCTGTCCCATGAGTGATTAAAAAAACTACGCACACTGATATGATGTCTCGGATTTGCGTGTAGCCTAGGTTCAATGCTCACTTGTGTTACTGCTGCATTCTATGTCCACTGCTGGAGTTGGGGGGTGGTTTAGCTCAGTTAGCTGGATGCTGGTTTGTGAAGGTGGTCTGATGCCAACAGTGCGGGTTCAATTCCTGCACCAGTTGAGGTTAACATGAAGGTCTCTTCTTTTCAAACTCCCTCCTTGCCTGAGGTGTGGTGACCCTCACCATGAGTTGTCTCTCTCTAATGAGAGAGCAGCCCAATGGTCTGGTTGGACCATGGCAACTTGACACCAGCTGAATAACTGGATGTAAAATGAGACTTTTTATTGAGAGCTTTACGTCTTGTGATGTCATCTTATGTCTTGAAGGTACAGTCCGTTTCTGAGGTTTTGCAATAAAACAACATGTGTAACATGGTGCGCATTGTCCCTGTCGGTAATAACCAAAATATTGATGCCCCTTTGTCAACATTGGGTGCTTTGTGTTCATTTTCACCTCCAGTTTGCTTTACTTATCATCTTGGTGCTCAGTGCGATATCAATCCCACACTGGTCACCATCTGTCAGTCCCGACTATTGTTCAGTGGAAAAGCAGCAAGTTATGATTCCAAGACTACACACAATCCTTTTAACTTGTTAGCTTGGTCATTTCTTTTTGTGTTATCTCTGTCACTGAGCCTTTGGTCTCGTAAGCAAACACCACCTCCTCTGGCTCGGTATAAGTTTTTCGTAGCTGTGAAGCACCTTTGTGATGTTTTGCTGCATTCAAAGCACAAAGTAAATAGGAAATTGCATCATGTTGATCTGCACTGGAATTTAAAAGTTATTGTTTGAGACATACAGGAGAAACAGGTGCAAGTTGACATCTCAGATTCAAGAAATATCTTCAGGAGTGGCTGGAATGTTGACAGACTGGTTCTGAACTCTTCACATTTGCTGCTGGGTCTGCTGAGGTGTTCGAGATTTTTTTCAGATGGTGAATTTAGGAGCGATGGTGCTGTTTTGGTAAAGTCACTGGATTAACAATATAGGGACTAAGGCATGGGAGGTTACAGTTTCAAATCCCCTCTCATCTTCAACCTGTGGCCTCAAGTTTTAGACTCCCCTACCCTGGGGAAAAGACTTTGGCTGTTAACTCTATCCATGCCCCTGAAGATTTTATAAGTCTCTACCCCTCAGTCTCTGATGCTGCAGGCAAAATAGCCCCGGCAGCTGGTGGGATTTAAATTCAGTTTATTCACCTGAGGGTCAACTCATTAATGGTGACCACAAAACTACCATTAATTGGTTTTGTAAAAACCCACCCGGTTCATCAATGTCCTTCAAGAGCCTACATGTGACTCCAGACCCACAGCCATGTGTTTGACTCTGAACTGGCCCCTGAAATTGTCAAGCAAGCCACTCAGCTTGAGAACAAGTTGGTACGGGCAGCAAATATGCTGGCTTTACCACACCCCATCAAAGAATAAAGAAAGTAAAAAGTAGGCCGAACCCCACCAAGATCTTTAGATGGATGCAAAAGATCTCCTCATGCTGTTTGAAGAACAGGGGACGCATCTGTCTCTTCTGGCTAATACTTATGTCTGACCCAAATGATCAAATCAGATGAACTTCTGTTAGACATTTTCGATTGGAACATTAATGTTGCTTTCTTTCTTCGCAGAGAGAGAGAGAGAGAGAGAGAGAAGGTCCTGTCACATTTTTCTAGTACTTTCCCTTTCACTGCCATTTGGGAGCATAGCAACAGGAGTAGGCCAATGTGTGGCGAGCCTGCTCTGCTCTTGGACATGAACACGGCCAAGCAAATGCTTTATCCACACCATCTCCTTCGTCCTGGCCCTCAGAAATCTGTCAGTCTCTCCCTTAAACACACTGAAAGACTGACCCTGCCACATCCCTCTGTGGTAGGGAATTCCAAAGATTCACAATGGTCTTTCTCTTTGCCTTAGGCCTAAGTGGCATCCACCCTTATTTTTAAATGGTGCAGCTGGTGAAATAACTCCACAAAGGCCGGTATCTCATCACCAAGTCACCCTCTATTTATGCGTGCATAGTACCTGACACTGACCCAGCTCGCTCAGAGCCAGCTGTAAGTCTGAGCACAACCCCTGGCACTTCTGTGTTTAATCTGTCTGCCAGGGTCCCCTGACTGGAGCAGATTAACATCCCCAATCAGGGAACTCACATTCTGTGGTGTCCACCTGGCTGACCTTGTTACAATCACTACAGATAGGTGATCTGTTCTGCCATTTTATTGCCAAAACATGGAGATAATAATGTTCTCCTTTGAGTTTACACCTGAGAGATGATAAGGCCTATAAACGACCAATGTTAGCTCAATTCCAGTTGGACCATAGTGGCTGTCCTGCAGGGCTTCTGTACAAATGTAAGTATCATGTGTTGCGATGATGTACCGTTGCTGGGCACTCAGTTGCCTACATGGCAATAACTGTCTCTTCAAACAGTTCATTGCTTTTGGAGATTGTGAATGTTGCAGGTTGGTGCTCCTGTGCAGTGCTGAGGGTGTGCTGCTCTGTTCCAGGTACTTCTTTCATCTGCGATGGTAAGCTGAATCTCCCTCACAGAAGAGCAGAGGAGCTCTCCCCAGTGTTCAGGCTAATACTGGAACATACTATTTGATAAATATTGCATTGCTGTTTATGGAATTGTATTAAACACGAATAGGGTCACAGAATCATCCAGCATAGAAATGGGCCCTTCGGTCCAACTGCTGACCAGATTTCTTCAACTGAATCAGTCCCATGTGTTTGTCCCATACCCCTCTAAACCTTCCCTAACCATGTACTTGTCCAAGTGTTGTAACTGGACCCATCTCTACCACTTCCTCTGGCGTCATACACGCACCACCCTCTCTGTGGAAAAAGTTGCCCCTTAGGCCCTTTTAAAACTTTCCCCTCTCACCTTAAACCTATGCCCCTCTAGTTTTGAACTCCACTACCCTGGGAAAAGATCTTGACTAAATTAACCATTAAGTTTCTTTAAAAAATGGACAGCAGCTACATTTGTTGACTGTAGATACCTTGAGACTGTGAAACACACAATGACAAAGCAACTTAATTTTCTTTCTTATAAAACATGATGTGAATGAAAAAAATATTTCTTTCTATTATAAGATAACAAGGTGTAGAGCTGGATGAACACAACAGGCCAAGCAGCATCATAGGAGCAGGAGGGCTGACGTTTCAGGCCTAGACCCTTCTTCAGAAATGGATTTCTGATGAAGGGTCTAGGCCCGAGACGTCAGCCTTTCTGCTCCTCTGATGCTGCTTGGCCTGCTGTGTTCATCCAGCTCTAAACCTTGTTATCTCGGATTCTTCAGCATCTGCAGTTCCAATTAGTTCTTTCTATTATGCATTTTCTTCAAAATTAATGAAATTCATTCAAAATAATTGGAAGCAAAAATAATTTCTTTGCTCTAACCTAAACAATCACCTGATAGAGTTTATTTGTGTAGAAATCGGTGAGTGTTTGTAGGATCAGTGAAGCCCAGAAACACACTCACCGTCAATACCTAACAGCAGTGCCAGATCTATTAGCTGCTGTTTTCTCTCTGAAGTTTATTGCTCATTTGTTTGTTTATCTGCGGGAAACGAATGGCATTTAGTGTCTGTACAATGGGAGACCAGGCCTGTGGGAGACGATTAACTCAGCTATTGAAGGGATTGATTGAGAAATAGAACCCTGTCTACTCTGTAGCTGGGAAGTTGTCAGAGCTGGTTTAATATGCTGTCGCTGTCACAAGGTTTTGGCCCTTTGCCAACTGGCACTGCCCAGCCCAGTACAGAGTGCAGAGCCTTGTCTACTGGTGGTCAAGCAAACACTGTAGCACATGCCAAAAGAAGTGGCTTAGTGGTTGGCATTTCTGCCTCACAGTGCCAGGGACGTGGGTTCGATTCCAGCCTCAGGTCATCATCTGTGGGGAGTTTGCACATTCTCCCTGTGTCTGCTTGGGTTTCCTCCCACAGTCCAAAGGTGTGCAGATTAGGTGGATTGGCCATGATAAATTGCCACTAATGTCCAGGGATGCGTAGGCTGGTTGGATTAGCCATGGTAAGTGTGGGGCTATCGGTATAGGATGGGGGAGTGTGAGTAACTTGCTGTTTGGAGGTTGGTGCAGACTCGATGGGTCAAATGGCCTCTTTTGCACTGTAGGGATTCTATGATTCCAGGTCATGAGGCTGCTCCTCCCTCCCTCCAGGAGTTGGGGTGATCATCTTATGTAAAATCCTGAGGAACCTTAGCAGTGTAGGATGCTTCCCCTAATGGGAGGAGGCTCGAAGTGGGAGGTGGAGCTCATTTTGAAAAGAAAGGATGTTTCATTTAAGGCAGAGATCACTGGAGCATCGGAGGCTGAGGGGTTGCTTTATTTAGGTTTGGAAAATCATGAGGGGCATGGATAGTGTGAATAGTAAGAATCGTTCCCCTCGGGTGGGGGAGTCCAAAACTATTGGGCATACGTTTAAGGTGAGAAGGTAAAGTTTTTAAAAAGGACATAGGGACAACGTTTTTACGCAGGTGAGAATCTCCACCATTCACTTCTGCAGTGAGCCGTGACTCACGGAAACCAGATGAAACTGCTGATGAGTCGGAATGAGATGGTGAAGGTGATGGCTCTGTGAGCTGATGAACTGATACCTAAAAGGAGAGACTCAATCTGCCTGTATCGATAGCAACTCCCTTTAACCTGACAGTGGTCCATGCATAGAATGAATGAATGAGGAAGTATTGGATGTGGGTACACTTATAACGTTTAAAAGACTTTTGGATAAATACACAAATAGGGAAGGCTTGGAGGGATATGGGCCCAATGGGACTAGCTTAGTTTGTTGACATGGTCGGCATGGACTAGTTCGAGGAAGGGTCTGTTTCCATGCTGTCTGACTTTTTCATAGAATCCATAGAATAGAATCCCTACAGTGTGGAAACAGGCCCTTTGGCCCTGCAGGTCCACACCGCCCCTTGCAGCATCCCACCCAGATCCATCCTGTTATAACCCACACAACCCTGAACACTACGGGCAATTTAGCATGGCCTATCCACCTAGCCTGCACATCTTTGGACTGTGGGAGGAAACCGGAGCACCTGGAGGAAACCGGTGCAGACCCGGGGAGAATGTGCAAACTCCACACAGACAGTCACCCGAGGCTGGAATTGAACCCGGGTCTCTGGTGAGGCTGCAGTGCTAACCACTGAGCCACCGTGCCGCCCCTAATTTTGATTCTGTCAACAAGAAATCCTTTCTCTGAATGCCATGAATCTGTGAAACACTCTTCCGAGGGAGAGGTGCAGGCAGGGTCATTGAGTATTTGTAAGGTTTTTTCTGACAATGGTGTGAGAATGTAGAGGGGAGGGGTGGCAGGAAGTGGCAGGCGTAGGTTGAGGGAACAGCCTATTGACTGGGGGAGCAGTGTTACATGGCTAGCTCGTCTATTCCTCCTAACCTGTATGTTAAAGGGTCAGGAAAAACATAGTAGCCCTCATTCTCCTGATTTAATCTCGACCAGCCAGGAGACCTGGAATTGGTTTCTGCACTGCATTACCTTTGGATGTAGATTGAACACGTGGAGGCACGGTGGTTCAGTGGTTAGTACTGCTGCCTCACAGGGTCCGGGACCCAGATTCAACACCACCCTTGGTTTTGCACGTTCTCCCTATGTCTACGTGGGGTTCCTCCAGGTGCGCCTGTTTCCTCCCATGGTGCAAAGACGTGCAGGCTAGGTGGATTGGCCATGCTAAATTGCCCATAGTGTCCAGGGTGGGAATTGTAAGGATTGAGTATGGGGTAGGTCTGAGTGGGATACTCTTTGGAGGGTCGGTGTGGATTCAATGGGCTGAGTGGCCTGCTCCCAGACTGTAGGGATTCTATGATTTTTGCGGTCTTCTCTCTCTACTTCCACCGGTTAGGTGCTAAGTTCCCTTGTTGTTTTTGCCTTCTGCATGGCCTGCTGGGGTCCGTGTGGCAGAGACTGGAGTACCGACTGCCGTGTGTGGACCCTCGGAGCAGCCTCTGTGCCGTTGGGAGCGGTCAGCTGTGCCTCTCGGATATTCAGGCAGGAAGCCGGTGCTGTGCTTCATTCTGGGCAGTGTGGCCTAACAGATGTCCAGAGGGAGCCCATTACTGCACCACGAAAAGGGGCACAAGTGGAATTGGGTTTCTTCAGGTTTGATGTTGTTAGGCTATGACCCATCCTTGTCTCAATTTGAGTCATAGAGCTGTACAGCACAGAAACAGACCCTTCAGTCTAACCAGTCCACAGAAACCAGATAGCCTAAATTAACCTCGTCCCATTTTCCAGCATTTGGCCCACATCCCTCTCAACCCTTCCTAGTCTTCTCACACTCCATCCCCCCCACCAAAGGCTGGGGAGAGTAGAACTAAGTGGAATAGTCTCAGGGTAATGGAGTGGGCATCTAGGACTGACATGAGAAATGTTATCATTCACACAGTGTGAATTATTTGCCTTGAGAGAGCCTGTGGATGTCTCCACGCTGATTATCTTCAAGGCTGAGATTTTGTTTTAAAACGCGGAGGATGAGAGTATCGGAGTGAAAGCTATGGAATTGACTTTGAAGATGTTTACACAGATTGGTGAAGAAGGCTGGAAGAGACTGGAAACCTGGTAGAGAAACAAAATGATGGAATTGCTTAGCAGGTCTGGCAGCATCCGCGGAGAGAAATCAGAGTTAACGTTTCGGGCTGAGGTTGATGTTTTAGGTCGAGTGACCCTTCCTCAACCTGAAACGTTAACTCTGATTTTCTCTCCACAGATGCTGCCAGACCTGCTGACCTTTTACAGCAATTTCTGTTTTTGCTTCTGATTTACAGCATCAGAAATTCTTTCAGTTTTTTTTTTGTTCAGCTCTGCTCAGTTCCCAGTGAGTGTTTCCCCAGTTTACCGCTGTTCCAGGTGGGATGCCCTCATCCTTTATGCTCTGAGGTGAAGGGGATAAACTGATTCTCCTCCTTTCTGCAGCCCCCTCCTCGGTTTGGCCCAGCGAGTTTGTTTTGAAATGGAGTGTTTGTGCGATGATGCCAAGATGGCTGACAGAAATGGCAGCTGTCTACTGCACATGAAGTGATGGTGCTGCTGGCCCTTGGCCGTTTGCGACCGTTGTCCAGGCTGTGAGTCAGCCATCAGGCTATGACAGGCTGCAGCGATTCTGAGGGAACTGTCGTAAATGGAAGTGGAGAAGCGTAGGTCCCACATCAGGACCTGGGGAGGCACGGTGGCTCAGTGGTTAGCACTGCAGCCTCACAGCACCAGGGACCCACATTCGATTCTCACCCTCAGGCAACTGTCTGTGTGGAGTTTGCACATTCTCCCCCTGTCTGCGTGGGTTTCCTTCGGGTGCTCTGGCTTCCTCAGACAGTCTAGAGACACACAGGCCATGCTAAATTGCCCGTAGTGTTCAGGGATGTGCAGCTTAGGTGGGTTATAGGGGGATGGGTCTGGGATGCTGTAAAGGTCACGTTGGACTTGTTGGGCTGAAGCGCCTGTTTCCACACTGTAGGGATTCTATGATTCTATCAGGGTCATTTATCCAAATAGAGGTGGAGAAGTGCTCCCTGCCTGGCTCAGAGCTGAACCAGCTCGAACTTGATCCCTGTTCCGTGGCCAGGCCTGTCCTAATTTAAAACTAATGCAAGCCCTCTGGATGATACATTTCATTGGAATTTGACAGTTGTTAAATTCCCACTTTCCCTATTAGAGTGTGCAGTAGGTAATTCACTTAACCTGTTTGTGCGTGCACACTCCTTGCACCATCTAATGATGACAATTACACTCACATCCTAATTTGAAAACGATCCCTCTCTTTTGGACACTTTTCTGCCACCCAAATGAATCCGCATTGTAAAGGAGCCAGTTTAACCAAGCTTTATCGAGTTACTGAAAGAGTGGAGCTATTGGTTACTAACCACAATCAGGAATAAAAATGCAGACTCCAAATCAGAAATGAGTCCAAAAAAAGGGTTTAAAAGATACAGTGATAATGGGAACTGCAGATGCTGGAGAATCCAAGATAATAAAATGTGAGGCTGGATGAACACAGCAGGCCCAGCAGCATCTCAGGAGCACAAAAGCTGACGTTTCGGGCCTAGACCCTTCATCAGAGAGGGGGATGGGGTGAGGGTTCTGGAATAAATGGGGAGAGAGGTGGAGGCGGACCGAAGATGGAGAGAAAAGAAGATAGGTGGAGAGGAGAGTATAGGTGGTGAGGTAGGGAGGGGATAGGTCAGTCCAGGGAAGACGGACAGGTCAAGGAGGTGGGATGAGGTTAATAGGTAGGAGATGGAGGTGCAGCTTGGGGTGGGAGGAAGGGATGGGTGAGAGGAAGAACAGGTTAAGGAGGCAGAGACAGGTTGGACTGGTTTTTGGGATGCAGTGGGTGGAGGGGAAGAGCTGCGCTTGTTGTGTGGTGCAGTGGGGGGAGGGGACGAACTGGGCTGGTTTTGGGATGCGGTGGGGGAAGGGGAGATTTTGAAGCTGGTGAAGTCCACATTGATACCATTGGGCTGCAGGGTTCCTTTGATCGCGTCTCCCACATTTCCCGCAACACATCCTTCACACCCCGCCCCCGCCACAACCGCCCAAAGAGGATCCCCCTCGTTCTCACACACCACCCCACCAACCTCCGAAACAACGCATCGTCGTCTGACAGTTCCGCCATCTACAATCCAACCCCACCACCCAAGACATTTTTCCATCCCCACCCTTGTCTGCTTTCCGGAGAGACCACTCTCTCTGTGACTCCCTTGTTCGCTCCACACTGCCCTCCAACCCCACCACACCCGGCACCTTCCCCTGCAACCACAGGAAATGCTACACTTGCTCCCACACCTCCTCCCTCACCCCTATCCCAGGCCCCAAGATGACTTTCCATATTAAGCAGAGGTTCACCTGCACATCTGCCAATGTGGTATACTGCATCCACTATACCCGGTGTGGCTTCCTCTACATTGGGGAAACCAAGCGGAGGCTTAGGGACCGCTTTGCAGAACACCTCCGCTCGGTTCACAATAAACAACTGCCCTCCCAGTCGCAAACCATTTCCACTCCCCCTCCCATTCTTTAGACGACATGTCCATCATGGACCTCCTGCAGTGCCACAATGATGCCTCCCGAAGGTTGCTGGAACAGCAACTCATATTCCGCTTGGGAACCCTGCAGCCCAATGGCATCAATGTGGACTTCACCAGCTTCAAAATCTCCCCTTCCCCCACCGCATCCCAAAACCAGCCCAGTTCGTCCCCTCCCCCCACTGCACCACACAACCAGCCCAGCTCTTCCCCTCCACCCACTGCATCCCAAAACCAGTCCAACCTGTCTCTGCCTCCCTAACCTGTTCTTCCTCTTACCCATCCCTTCCTCCCACCCCAAGACGCACCTCCATTTCCTACCTACTAACCTCATCCCACCTCCTTGACCTGTCCGTCCTCCCTGGACTGACCTATCCCCTCCCTACCTCCCCACCTATACTCTCCTCTCCACCTATCTTCTTTTCTCTCCATCTTCGGTCCGCCTCCCCGTCTCTCCCTATTTATTCCAGAACCCTCACCCCATCCCCCTCTCTGATGAAGGGTCTAGGCCCGAAACGTCAGCTTTTGTGCTCCTGGGATGCTGCTGGGCCTGCTGTGTTCATCCAGCCTCACATTTTATCATTTTAAAAGATACATATCAGTTTGAGTTGCCCTCGAAGATTATGTTGCAGCCGTGACAGTAAATGTTGAGTGGACATTGGTTGTTAAGTAGATGATTTTGAGATTTCAGAGGGACACTCGGGTCACTCCCTCTGTGTGAGTACAGATGGTCTGTTAGAAGCACTGTCCATAGACACCTATGCCTGAACAGCTATTCATCAAAAATTCACCGAAGTTTTTGCAGGCATATGTAGCCGGATTGTGAATTGGACTGAAATACCTCCACAGAGATTGGTATCCCATCACCAAGTCACCGTTTATTTCCACATGGAGAGTCCTTAACACCTAGCTCCCTCAGAGTGAGCAGAACCTCTGACACTCCTGTTTCTATCTGTCAGCCAGGGCTCCTTAACTGGACCAGATTAACAGCCTCAATCAGGGAATTCCTAATCTGCGAGGTCCACCTGCCTGACCTTGTTACAATCACTGCAGGACATTGTGCAGGAGTCAGTTAGTTCAGCTGGCTGGACAGACAGTGAGATACAAGACGAAGGCAACAGTGTAAGTTCAATTCTGTCTAAGGCCGCCATAAAGGACCGGCTTTCTCAACTTCTCCCCTCACTCGAGGTGTGGTGACCTGCACCCATCCTCACTCTCTGTTGCTCCTATCTCCCTGTCTCTCTCTGTCTTGCTTCCTCTCTCTCTCGTGCTCTCTCACTATAGAGTGAGTGGACGTCGGTTGTTAAGCAAATGATCCAGTTCCTACGATGACTTACCCTTACACCTGAGAATTAGGAACAAGTCTGAATGGCGTGTCTCCACTTCGCACCCCCACCCCTTCCCCGCGCCCCCCCACCTCTCCCCACGCCCCCCACCACCTCTCCCCATGCACCCCCCACCCCAACCTCTTCCCACCCCCCCAACTTCTCCCCACGTCCCCCCACCTCCTCCCCCCCGCCCTCACCTCTCTCACCCGCCCCACCCTGGCAGCTTCCAGGTTACTGCCTGGGTCAGTTTACTTGGAAATATTTCACCATTGATCCAGTTAGCTGGGCGATTATTTGTTTGCTGAATGTTCAGACTGAAAACAATCTTGCCTTGGTTCAGAGTCTCCACGTAGAGCTAGAAATGATTAAAATGCATGTGATTTTTACTGGTAACATTCATTTAGTCTTGCTGCTATGGAATGTGTTACTTTGCTCATTTGCTTGCATTCACATTGCCTGCACTAGCTTCTCTCGCACCACTGAGCTAAGAATTATAGAATCCCATTCAGCCCATCAAGTCTACACTGACTGAAGTCTGAAGAGCATCCCACCCAGACCGACTCCCTACCCTATCCCTGTAACCCTGCAATTCCCATGGCTAACCCACCGAGCCTTCACATCCCTTGACACTATGGGCAATTTAACTTGGCCAATCCACCCAACCTACAAATCTTTGGACTGTGGGAGGAAACTGGAGCACCCAGAGCAAGCCCAGGCAGGCATGGGGAGAAGTGCAAACTGTACACAGATAGTTGCCTGAGGTTGGGATCGAAGCTGGATCGTTTTTGCTGTATGGCTTCAGTGCTTTTGTTTGGATTAGATTACCTACAGTGTGGAAACAGGCCCTTCGGCCCAACAAGTCGACACCACCCCTTGAAGCATCCCACCCAGACCCATTCCCTATCACCCACACATCCCCTGAACACTACGGGCAATTTAGCATGGCAAATCCACCTAGCCTGCATATCTTTGGACTGTGGGAGGAAACCGAAGCATCCGGAGGAAACCCACAGAGACACAGGGAGAATGTGGAAACTCCACACAGACAGTCACCCGAGGCTGGAATCGAACTCGGGTCCCTGGCGCTGTGAGGCTGCAGTGCTAACCACTGAGCCACCGTGCTGCCCCTGGAGATAGTAGGAACTGCCGATGCTGGAGACAGAGATAGCACAGTGTACAGCTGGATGAACACAGCAGGCCAAGCAGCATCAGGGGAGCAGGAAAGTTGACGTTTTGGGCCTAGACCCTTCATCAGAAAGTTATTTTTTTTTGCATCCACCATCTTTGGCACAGTACCATGAACCCTTCTCGTCATCCAATCTTTTCTGTCTTGCACCCTATCACAATATAATTGTGAAGGCTGTATTTGGTTCAAACGGTACCCTCAGATGACACAAAGAGGAAGTCAGTGTGATTCAAGAGTGGGGGATGTTTGAATACTGACAGTAATAAGTGAAAGGTTTTCACTTAAGGTGGGAAGCCTTTATTGCCATAAATTGTATTTGGTGCCAAATTGTTTGGGTAATGTTCAGGAGATTAATTCCTGAAAACATTAGGAGCATTAACAACCTCAAGTTTATCAGAAAAGCAAAAGGTATTTACTGAGGTTGTGTATTGCACAACTAACTTAAAAGCTCAGGAAGGAGTTAAAATGGACGCAACTTGTAAAGTCACATGGACAGCTTATTTGGAGTGATGCACAAAAATGACTTAAAGTGTTAAGTCATTTGTAAAGTATATGTTAGCTCTTGCTATCAAATTGAGTGTGAAACAGGACTGAAACCAATGGTCCAAATGCACAGCTGCCTGTGCCGCTGACCCAGAATGAATTGGTGTGAGGACCTGGACAGGAATCCACAACAAAACATTGAGGCTGCATGGGTTGGGGGTGGGGGGGGATGTATTTGGTCAGTGCTTTTACACACAAATTAATTTGAAATAAAAATAGTGGATCTTGAGCATGCATTGTTGCTGATGTCACTGTGCACCCACTGTGACAACATCAGCAGGGCATGGGCATTGATTTGATTTGATTTGTTTTATTGTTGTCACGTGTACCCAGGTACAGTGAAAAGTTTTGTTTTGCATGCAGTACAGGCAGATCATTCCATGCAAAGTAGATCAGGTGCATCTGGAAGCCTTTTGTAGCCATTTTGGCATTTGGAGTAGTTTCTGCAAATTATGTTTTTTATGCAGATAGAGCACATTAAATTGGGGTTTCACTTATGCACGTATAAAGAGACTCTTATTCAAACAGTAACATGGTTGAGTTAGGAGTGTATCCTTATACTGTTTTGCTCAGTAAATAAAAACAATACTGAGAAAAGATTGGCTCATGTATAATCAAATACAACTGGCTTTTTGGAGTTGCACGTCACTCACCTTCCCTTTCATTGTGCTGTTTTTCCACCTTTGTGTCCTGTTTCTACCAGCAACAGTATTTTGCTTTTGTCTTTCTGGTGGCAATTTTGCTGATTTACAAATTGGAGACATCAGTATCGGGTTGATGAATTTTACTGCTGTAAATCAATGTGAATCTCTTCAATTGAGCCAGTCTCTCCAGTTGCCAGATGGAAACCCAGTATGTTTTCTCCTTTCAAGGAAAGTTGTCTAGAATGATATGGATGGATTTTTTTTTACATATTGAAAACTGTCAGGCTCCTTTCTCTTGAGTATTCAAGGCTTGGCAGTGGGGGGAGGATGGGTGAGCCGATCATAGTTTGAGATTATCAACTGGGTAAAGATTAGGGCAGAGATAAAGGTGATGTTTTTATTTTTGGAGAAGACCAAACCAAAATGATAAAGTACAGCAGGTACTGACAAATCCAGCAGCAAATTCAGGAAAGAACAAAAAAGTGTTCTTTTTCAGATAAGGACGTCTTTAAAATAAGCCATTTACCACAGATGTGTGAGATCTGAAATATAATCAGAAAGTGCTGGAGAATTTTTGCAGGTCTGACAGCATCTGTGGGGAGTGAAACTGACTGCATGTTTTCAGCCTGAGGTGACTGTGCCTCAGAAGAAGAGTCACAGTGAACTGAACCTTAACTCTGTTCTTCTCTGCAGATAGCACCAGACATGCTCCCCGCACTTTGTTTTTATTGGAGACTTTTTTTTTGCCTTGTTTTAGAGCACACAACTTGCTACTGCCTGTAGTACTTAAGGCATGCAGCGTGGAAGCAGTTGAGGAGAAACTAGAATAAACATATGAGGGAGGAAGTAATAAAAAGATAGGGTAGGAGGAGGCTTGCGTGGAGCGGAATGGCCAGCGTTTGAGTTTTAGATTCTACATAAAACTGCATCTCCTGCCCCTGGCCTCCTGATGTTTCAGTGCTCCACGTTTGAGTTTAAAATTGGCAAGTAATGTTGCATCTTTATAAAACCTTAGTTAGGTTGCATTTAGAATATTGTGTTCAATTCTGGTCACCACACCACCAGAAGGATGTGATGGCTTTGGAGAGGGTACAGAAAACATTTACCAGGATGTTGCCTGTTGGAGAAACTTGGGTTGTTCTCACTGGAATGATGGAGGTTGAGGGGTGATCTGACAGAGGCCCTCAAGATTATGAAGGGCATGGACAGAGTGGACAGTCAGAAGCTTTCATCTGTCTAGTCATCAACACTGGAATTCCATCCTTAAACTTCTCCACATATCTGCCCTCCTCTCTTCCTTTAAAGCATTAAAATATTCCCTTTTGTCCAAGCTTATGATGGCCTCCCCTAATATCTCCTTGCTGTGGCTTGGTACAAAGATCAAAGAAAATTACAGCACAGGAACAGGCCCATCAGCCGCAACTATAAACCCCCTGCCCTTCCGGGAACTGTATCCCTCTATTCCTATTCAATCCACGTATTTGTCAAGATGCCCTTTAAAAGTCACTATTGTATTTGCTTCCACTACCTCCCCCCAGCGACGAGTTCCAGGCACCCAGAACCACCCTCTGTAAAATAAAAAAACTTGCCTTGTGCATCACCTTTAAACCTTGCCCCTCGCACCTTAAACCCATGGCCCCTGGAAACTGACCCTTCCACCCTGGGAAAAAGCTTCTGACTGTCCACTCTGTCCATGCCCTTCATAGCCTTGTAGGCCTCTGTCAGATCACCCCTCAACCTTCGTCATTCCAGTGAGAACAACCCAAGTTTCCCCAACCTATCCCTGTAGCTAATGCCCTCCATACCAGGCAACATCCTGGTAAATGTTTTCTGTACCCTCTCCAAAGCCACCACATCCTTCTGGTGGTGTGGTGACCAGAATTGAACACAATATTCCAAATGCGACCTAACTAAGGTTCTATAAAGATGCAACATTACCTGCCAATTTTAAACTCTGGGAAGCATGCAGTGTGCCTTGTTGATGATCTTTTCCACCTGTGTTGCCGCTATCAGTTACCTGTATACCCGTGTACCCAGATCCCTCTGCCTATCAGTACTCTTAAAGGCTCTGCCATTTACTGTATATTTTCCATCTGGATTAGACCTTCTAAAATGCATTACCTCACATTTTTCTAGACTAAACTCTATCTGCCATTTCTCTGCCGATCAATATCCAGCAGTATCCTCTGATGGTCCTCATCGTTATCTGCAATTCCGCCAACTTTTGTGTCATCGGCAAACTTACTAATCAGACCAGTTACATTTTCGTCCAAACCATTTATATATATTACAAACAGTAAAGATCCCAACACTGATCCCTGAAGATCACCACTAGTCACAGCCCTCCATTCAGAAACACACCCTTCCACTGCTACCCTCTGCTTTCTATGACTGAGCCAGTTTTTTATCCATCTTGCGAGCTCACCTCCGACCCCATGTGACTTTACCTTCTATATCAGCCTTCCCTGAAGGACCTTATCAAAGGCCTTACTGAAGTCCATGCAGACAACATCCACTGCCCTACCCTCATCAATCATCTTTGTCACTTCCTCAAAAAAAACCAACCAATTTAGTGAGACACAACCTCCCCTTCACAAAACCTTGTTGCCTCTCACTAATACACCCTCTTATTTCCAAGTGGGAGTAAATCCTATCTCAAAGAATGCTCTCCAATAATTTCCCGACCACGAACGTAAGGCTCACTGGCCTGTAATTAGCTAGATTATCCCTGTCACCCTTCTTAGACAAAGGAACAGCATTGGCTATTCTCCAATCCTCTGGGACGTTCCCTGTAGCCAGTGAGGGTACAAAGATTTCCCTGAAGACCGCTTTCCTGTTTAAGTGTTCTAGAATATCTCCCGTCAGGCCCTGGGAACTTGTCTACCTTAATGTTTTTCCAGACCCCCGATACCTCCTCCCTTTTGACCTCAAGACGACCCAAACTATCTACACACCCTTCCCCAGACTCATCACCCACCAAGTCCTTCTCTACAGTGTCAGATGTATTTTGATAATGTTCTTGCAGTGCATTTCAGAATATTTTACTGTCTTAAACATGCAGCAAAATGCAATTTTGTGTGTGTGTGTGTGTGTGTGTGTGTCTGTCTGTCTATGTGTCTGTGTGTGCATGTGTCTGTGTGTGTGTTCAATCAGGATATAGTGCAAGTTAGAATACAGATTGCCAATTCTTCGGAATTCACGCTTATTGAGGAAGTAGACGGAAGACAGACCCTAAATTCTGTATCTCTTTCTTTAGTAATGATGAATCACCCAGCTGCAGACTAGATACAGAAATTGAGTGATGTTATCAGAAGCTGCCTAATCCACAATGTAATGCACCACAATCTAAAAGCATATCTCAGTGGCGTGGAAGTTGTAAAGTGTGTGTTTGGAAGCAGAATTATGCTTGACTGAAATACCCACTTTCTGTTTAATCATGCATCCGTCAAATGCTTGATAAGATGTGTGAACAAGTCAGTGGTGAAACTGGCAATGAAGAAAAAGTAATCCCCTTGAGTTTACAACTAAATAATTATCAGTAAATAGACCAGTCAATTTCTTAAAAAATTTATTGACTGATATGGGTGTCGCTGACTAGGCCGGCATTTATTACCCATCCCTAATCCTAGTTAAGTGTCAGCCGCATAGCTGTAGTTTTGGAGTTCTCTTCCCTAAAGGTCATTAGTGAAGCAGATTTATTTTTTCCAAAAATTCGCAATGATTTCGTGGTCATCGTTAGGCGGCACAGTGGCACAGTGGTGAGCACTGCTGCTTCTCAGCACTAGGGACTTGGGTTCAATTCCACCCTCAGGTGACTGTGTGGAGTTTGCACATTCTCCCCGTGTCTGCGTGGGGTTGCGCTGGTTTCTTCCCACAGCCCAAACATGTGCGGGTTAGGTGGATTGGCCGTGCTAAATTGCCGGTAGTGTTCAGGGAGGTGTAGGTTAGGTGGGTTATAGAGGGATGGGTCTGGCTGGGATGCTCCGAGGTTCAGTGCTAACTTGTTGGGCCAAAGGGCCTGTTCCCACACTGTAGGGGTTCTGTTCTGTTTCTATCATTTGACTCCTAATCCCAGATTATATATTTCATCCAAATTCTACCAAAAGGATTTGAACCTGGGTCCACAGTATGTTACCTGGGCCTCTGGATTAATAATGTAGCAATAATACCACATCAAGTCCCCTTGCTGACAGAATTTCCTCATGCTGTAATCAGCCGCCATTTCTTTTCTTACTTGATGCAACTTGAATTACGTTCATACCTCAACAAAGAATGAATCACTTATTTCGAATAAATCAATACTTCCTTTTCATTTACTTGATGGAGGAAATGTTTAAAAAGTATTGCTCCCCCACTTTAGAGCCTGAAAGTTGAGTTGCTGCAGTAGCGAGACAGCGTGGCAGGCGTAGGCAGAGGTGTGTTTGTATTGCCTGCTGCAGAGGGTGAAACTCTCCCTTGAACAATGTCACGTCAGCAACAGCTTCTGCCTTTGACCTGAAGAGGAAGGAAAATGCCTTTAGTGGGTGAAGGATTGGATTGAGTTATTAGATTTGAAGAGGAGGCGTGATGTCGTGGCATTGTTGCTGCATGAGTAATTCTGAACCCCCAGCCAATGTTCTGAGGACTTGGGGTTGAACCGCAACGTGGCAGATGGAATTTGAATTCAACCAATTGTGAAGAAATTGTGGTGGCCGTTGTTGTACAAACCTATCTGGTTCACTAATTTTAGAATGATTTGTGAAAGAAGAAACAAGGGTGAAGTGAGGAAAATTTTCTTCAATCAGTGAGTTGAGTGTGGAATGTGCTGCCTGGAAATGTGGTGGAGGCAGCTCTAACTGAGATGCATTTAAGAAGTATTTGGATAAGTACGTAAAATGTGAGGGCAGAGTGGACTGTGGACCAAGTGCAGGTACGTGTGATTAGCATAGCTTGGTGTTTGTTGGCTGGTGTAGATGTAGTGAGCTGTATAATACTATTAAAGAGAGCAAGGATAGCTATTTGGACAATATGAATGTGCAAGGGTACTGGGAAAAAGCAACAGATTGGCAATTGCTGAGCGGTGAAGCCCTGTTGGGCTGAATGGCCTCGTTCTGTACCACAACAATCCTGTAATTCTGCAAAGAAGGGAACAGTCTGGTGACGGAGGAAGATGTAATGAATAAATTGTGAGCAAATGCTGTTTATCATGATGTTAATAATTGGAATGGATTTTGCGGAAAGGACCAACACAATAAATTGCATTTTGAGCAGGTTTTGCATAAAAGTAAATACACAACCTATGAAACCCATGTCTTTCTGAATTGGTAATGTTTATAATTTTATATTAACAGGTCATGTGGTGCGCAACATTACATTAGCTTGCTATTGTGATGGGTGAATGACCGTCCTGTTTGGATTTAGTCTAGGCTACCATCAGAGTCAATAGCTCCCAGGCTATTTTGGGGAAATGTTACTGATGATTTGGTATGTCTCTCAAGATTCTGGGTGTACCCCTGGGAATGGGTTAGAAGCCATCAGGAAAGAGTGGCCCAGATTTTCCAGTTACTGGATCACCAGAGACAGATGCATAAACTGACATGTGTGTCAGTAAACTGCAGAGGCCCTCAACAGGTCCTCCCAGACAATCTGACCTTGTAGAGGGCAGCTTCCCAGTCCTCTTTAAAGACCAGCTTCTCAGAGTTGGGATTGGACATTTCTCTCTGCACTGATGGCGTCATTTATGGAGTGTTCGACAGAACAATCATAGTCTAGCTTCTTGGTAACTACACAGGCCATCCTAGACTCCCACCTGACTTACCCCCAGCTCCTTGACGGCCCCCCCTATCACTGGACTGCTACCATTAGCTGACTGGTCCCTGACCCAACCTGACTAACCCCCATCCACCCACCATACCGTCCAATCTTACCCACCAGTTCACTCATCTTCCCGCCCAGACAGTCACTAATGTTTAGACTGGACATTTCATAGAATCATAGAATCCCTACGGTGTGGAAGCAGGCCATTCGGCCCATTCCAACCCTCCGAGGAGCATCCACCCTATCACTGTAACCCTGCGCTTCCCCCGGCCAATCCGCTTAGCCTCCCACTCCTAAACACTACAGGCAATTTAGCACGGCCAAGCCACCTAGCCTGCACATCTTTGGACTGTGGGAGGAAGCTGGGGCACCCAGAGGAAACCCACGCAGACACGGGGAGAATGTGCAAACTCCACACAGACAGTCGCTCGAGGATGGAATTGCACCCAGTTCTAGGGCACTGTGAGGCAGTTGTGCTAACCATCGAGCTGCTGTGCCATCTATTTAAACTTGCCTTGTGGCAGCTAGTACCAAGTGTAGGGTTTGCTGTTTGCCTTCGATCTGTATCTCCCACCCCCAACGATGTTTTGTCGCTGTTAAGGATGGTCACTGAACTTCACGTTTGTAACAAACCCACTCCTGGAACACCAGGCCATAAATGCATGATGATCTTGTGGCAATGAAAGGCGGGGGTCTATTGGCCATCCTGATGGTGATTGCAACTTTGCAGAATGTCTGATGTAACAAGATGTAGAGCTGGATGAACACAGCAGGCCAAGCAGCATCAGAGGACCAGGAAGGCTGACGTTTCGGGCCGTGACCCATCATCAGAATGGGCCAAATGGCCTGGTTCCACACCATAGAGATTCTATGATTCGATCATGTTTGCAGATGACCCACAAGGAATGGCTAAGGCTACCAATAGGTTATGAATTGGATAAACCACTGAACAGTGGTTGATAAGCTCAATGCAGACAAGTGCAGAGGATGGGCATTCTCTTTTTTAGCTGCCTCAGCACTATTCTAGATGTTGAAAGAGGGAACGCAATTCCCTTTGACATCCACCTTTGTGAGCACAAGCCTGTCTTGCAAAGCTTTTTGTGAATTTTCCCACATTTCCTACGCAGTCTTGGAATGTTTTGGCCCCCTATTGCAGCATGGTCTGGTATTGGCCCTCCTGGCCTCCATTCAGTAGTTAGCTCAACAGCCAATTATTCATGAATGAACTTCAGCAATGGGTTTTGATTGGCTTTTTGACAATGACTTGACAAGGAGTCATAATGACACAGACGGGGGATAGTAGGACAGTCTGGTCAGTCCCCATTCTATGCCCATAACCCGGCAGGGTTATGCTGCTGAAGTTTCCCTACGTTGTCCTTTTGATATTGTTCATCACCTCTGCTTGATGGGTACATTTTACGTGCAGGACTCGCTATTTGATGTGCAGGTGTGGGAACCCTAGACATTTTCCCGTTCGTGAACCAAGGCTGCTGTTGACTCATTAACCAGGGATCAAATGTCACAGCGTCAATGTCAGCCTTAATCTTCCCATCACTGGATCAACTCTTTGGGTGGAATCTGTGCTCCCCCCTACATGGTTGGTTAGGTGGTGATAGGATAGGATCCTCAATTAAATTACTGGTGGAAAGGCCTGAAGACTGTGTCCTGCTCTGGTGTGAGGCACAACAATGGGCAAGAGGGGTTCACAATGATGAGCAAACCCTACTTGGAGACTCACAGTGTGGGATGATCCCTCTTTTAAAAGCACTGTGGGGAGCTGTGGGAGGAGGATGTGGAGGTGAAGACACCTGGCTTTGAGAGCCACTCCCCTGCTCCTGCTGCCTAAACCCTCCTTACAGGCCCTCCTCCTCTTCAAGTTCCCCACGCCCTCCTGGCGCTCAGTGATGATCTCAGGCCCTGGGTAGGTGTACTGTCTCTTTCCTGGCAGAAAAGAGTGCAGAAAAAGCTGCTTGTCTCTGGCAGCCATTGGTCGCTGACTCTGAGGGAAGGCCTGCTGATGGCCTGTTGGTATGGCAGAGGATATGGAAGACCTTCTCAGAGGTGGGACCTGTCTCCTTAGCTCTCTAGCAGAATGTCCCACCACATCCACAATATTTCACTTATTGGCCCATCAGAATAATTGGTATCTGAACTCCTTAGTCCTGGTCTCTCACTGACTTGCTGCTCAGTCACTGACTTCCTTTAGAATTGATGGTGGAGTGGTAGAGCCACTGGGTCAGCAAGCAAACATTCTGATGACGTGGGTTCAAACCCAACCACGGGAAACATTGAAATCTACGCGTAGGTTTAAAATAGCCAGCAAAGCAAGTCAGGAAAACATTTGGAGTTTGCACATTCTCCCTGTGTCTGTGTGGATTTCCTCCAGGTGCATCGGTTTCTTCCCACAGCCCAGAGATGTGCAGGTTCAGTGGATTGGCCATGCTACATTGCCCATAGTGTCCATGCATGTGTAGGTTAGGTGGATGAGCCATGGGAAATGCAGGATTACAGGGATAGGGTAGGGGGCTAGGTCTGTTGAGAAGGGCAGTGTGGACTTGATGGGCTGAATTGCCCACTTCCACACTGTAGTGATTCCTTGAGAATTAAGAGTTTCGTACTCTTATCAACTTGCAGAGCGGGCTTGGGCTAAATGGTCTACTGTTGCTCCCAGTTTGTTGGTTCGTAATGCCTGCAGCTACCGTAATAATCATTGTTTCGTTGGGCTGGCTTCTTTCTCTGTCATTACTGGGTGACATTTCCACAAACTCAATAAATTCTCCAGGTATACAGTGCAGCCTTGTGCTGTTGGTTAGTTCAGCGGCTGAAAAAAAATTGCCTTAGATTTTCTCTGAACTTCATTCAGTGGCTTGATGTCGATAAACTGCTCCCGAACATTTGCCAACCCAGGTTCCCCAGCGCAGTGATGGAGGGCTGAATTATCTATTTATTTTAGATCTCCAATATTTCTCTCTCATTTTGCCACTTAAGAGCAGTTCAAGCCCTTACGCATGAATGATTTATTTCTGTCCGTGGGATTTATCCTGTGCCCACAGCGGAAACCGGAAGACTTTCAACCTGTGGGTGGTTCTCCTGAATAGTTTCTGTGAAATAATGCTGATTTGAGAGGAATTTGGCAGCATCAAGATGGATCCTTGACTTGCAGCTAAATTTTAACAGCTGGCTTCGTCTCAAGTTGAAGTTTCAGCTGTATCCACTGTTAGGATTGAATGCTTGCACCTCATCTGAAATGAGATTGCTTTAAGAAAAACCTATGTGCAACATCAGCTGTATTTTTAAAGTCTGTTGAACCTCTTCTAGTTTTGATGCAAAGGTATGATCAGTTATTGGGATTCTTACATCTTGCTTCTTCCATACTGGAGAATCTTGGGAGGTAGTGGATGAAATTCCTGGCCTATTTAATACATACTCCTTCTTTCACCGATTGTAAAGAGTTCCACATCAGCCAGACAATGGCTACTTTCCCGCCCCAGTTCACACTGGAATTCAGGGAATAAAAACTGAAAGAACTGCGGGCACTGCAAATCAGAAACCAAAACAGAAATTGCTCAGCAGGTTTGGCAGCATCTATGGAGAGTAATCAGAGTTAACGTTTCAGGTCCAATGACCCTTCCGCAGAACTGAATGTTCTCTGGGCTCAGCTGGTCCGGAGTATGCTTTGGGTCTAAGCATTGTGTGTACAACTCAACAACGGGCCATACGGCCCAAGGATGGGCAAGAAATGCTGGCCAGCCAGCAAAGCCCGCATCCGAAAAATGAATTGATAAAAACAGCCCCAATCGCCCTTGCTCCATCAGGGCATTATTCTTCTATCCTATCATACTCATCCACGTATTTCTCCCCCTTTAAGTATTTATCTAGCATACACCTAACTGCATCTACTTCCTTCTCCTCAACTACCTCTAAATAGTCATGGGTTCGTTATCCTCGATATTCACTGGGTATAAATTGAATATTATTAGATTTGTTAGTGACCATCTGATATAAATGATCTTCACCTTTGGTCTTTCCCTCATGTAGATATCCTCTTGTATAATCTCAATGACCCTTTATGAGGCTCATGCTTCATGTCTTCTGGTTCCCACATAAATGACCCTCAGCCTTTTGGGGCTTCTGCGATACACCCAGTTTTCATTTAATCTATTTTTGAATCATTTGTATGCTTCTCTCCTTTGACTTTTCTTCTATTTAGAGACCAGAACTGCATTCGAAGTGTGGCTTGACTAAGATTCAACGTAAATTTTCATGTGAATTTTCTCCATTTTAGTTCTACCCCTCGAAAACAAACCTTGCATCTTTTGGCTCTGAGGAGGGAACAGTGTTCACTGGCTCAAAGCCTTGCTCTTTCTAATGGGGTGTGGAAGAATAAATAAAAATTGTTTTCTAACCTGTACACCAGAAAAGCAGAGGGTTGAGGTGACTGGTATGCTGATTATGGGCTTGCATTAATTGCATTTACAAGTTGGGTCTCTGCAGCAAATATATTGATCAAAGAAGGCACATACTGTTGAAGCTTTTGGTCTTGCACTCATCAGGACAGCACCACAAGAATGCCAAATCTCAACTGGCACTGCAATTTGTATTGCATGAGAAGTGGGTGTCATTTGATTGGCAGCCTGGTGCACTCTGACAGAGGTGTTGCTATGGTGAATGTGCCAAGGAACAGTTAGCTGTCAACCTTTTGTTTAAATTCAAACCGAGAAAGTGGACTCTGGTCAAGGCATTACCACAAGGAATGCAACAGGAAATCACTGCTCCCTAAGTTTTTATTTAGTTGAAAAGATGCAACGCATGGTGATGTTCTTTTTGTGTGCAAAGGGTTGGGCTCAGGGTGTGAAGTCGGAAGACATGCTGTATAATCTGTTAAGGCCTCGGAGAGTTATGCAAAGTAATGATAAAATGCCGAGATGGGAAGCTCACTTGCATATACCGTGGTGGGTTAGGGGTTAGATTCGATCTTCACTGATTGTGTGCTGGCCTTCACAAACCTCTATTTGATATCATTTAGTTAAATCATAGATTCTTTTTTTTCTTTAAATATTGCATTTACAAAACAAGCATCCTGCTACTGTTGTGACAATTTTGACTTTGCTTATTGACTTAATGTTAATATATTAATAAATCCAACTGCTGGGAGTGCCACGTTTGTCCTTGACCAGATTCCCAGCAAACATATAATTTGCAGTGTTTTCCAGTCTTCCTTTTGGCTCTCTTGTTTATTTCAATAATATCTTTTTTGGCAGATTTGTAATTTCTTGTCAACAAACGTAGATTTGATTATCTTTGTCGTCTCCTGCAGTTTCATCCTTGTTTCTAGTTTGAAAATTGCTTTTATTGCTGTATTAAATTTTTCAGTTTGAATTTATACTCCACTTTCCTTGGATATCTGCTTTTTGATGACTATGACGTACATTTTGCTATCAGGAATTTGTGTGATTTGTTCAGATGCAGTTAGATGAGAAAAATTAAAAGTTCCTCGACGTCCAAACAGAAATATGTGAACTGAGTTGAGCTTACCCAATTTGATGCCTTAATTGATAGTGTGATTCCACATTGCAGAATTAAAGTCGTTATATCTAAAATTATGGGTTACTGATAAAATAAAGTTACCGAGTCATGCAAATAAATCTTTCTCTGACCTTTTAATGTTAAAGTGTATTTGAATCACTGTTTTCCCTCTTAATTAATGTTGTTCATTTGAGCAAGATAATATTGCCATTCTAGACTTTTAAGGATATGTTCTCTAAACCATTTGAGTTAGAGTTTTTACAGCATAGAGAAAAGCTGTTTCAGACCATCATGTCTGGGTCAATCCTCAAGCGTCTGTTTATTCTAATCCCATTTTACAGCACTTGGCTTATAGCCATTTTTGTGATGGTATTTCAAGTTCGTGTCTGAATAGTTTTTACATGTATTGCTACTATCCCGTTCAGACACACGTTATTAGAGGTCTGTTGTGAGCAAATGATGTCAATGGAGTGTTGGATGACAGCCTGTAGGCCCCAACATTAAATTGTCTGATTCAGAGAGCATGCTGTATTGACATGAAGCCAGGAGACAAAGTTGAGACTGGCTGAACATTGACATTGTATGATCTAAATGGGAGGAATGCCCCATTGTTCTACAAGTCATCCCAAAATGTATAAAATCCCAATTAAACCACCAGTTTGCCTGTCAGATAGCATTCAGGACAAAAGCAATTCACATCAGATTTTGACATTAATATAAAATAACAACTAATTGTAATACGCCTCATCTTGGAAGAAGTAGAGAAGAGAAAGGATTTCTAATGCAACTTAAAACGTATCCCTTCTTGATTCACTCACATGCACTTACTTATGTACTCATTCATTCGTGATTAAAACAGACAAAAGACCAACAGTTTGATACAGATACATATGCAAAAAAAAGTAGGCAGGATAATTAAAGGTGCTAACATGAAGAAAGAAGCAGTTTGAAGTAAGTTCTGCAAAAAGTAAGAAAGTTGAGGTAATGCAAAAGCCTTATTTAGATGAGAAATAAGGAGATAATGCTGCCTAAGTCTCTGGGCCAGGGTCAATAAGGTAACGACATGCGATAAATGAATTAGCCTGAGGTAACCGGAAGAAGACAGCACAGCTTAAGAGAGATAAAGAGGTCACCACTTCAGATTCAGATTTCAACAATGGGTTAAATTGTGTCTCAGTTTATTTTGATTCTTACCACTGACGGCACACTGTTTTCTGTTGGATGTTGGTTGAACAGGTAGGTCAAGATCTTGTTAGAATTCTGGCCCTTCTTGGTTTTCTGTCTTTTTCCCACATAGGGAGAGAGCGTGAGAGAGAGGAAAATGGATGCTTTCAGTTGCTGTCTCTGAATAACCTTCTGCTGTCCCCAGCACCAACAGCTTTTAGTATTGTAGCTCAGCCCATCATAGGACTGTCACCAAGCCTTAACTCGAAAGATTCTCAGTCTTGAATTCTCCCCCTTCACTGCTTCAAGATCAACGTTGTAACGCACAGCTCAAAACTTGATTTTGAGGTTGCAAAACTCTCCCTTGTTATAGCTGTCCAAGTGCCACTTCAGTTTGTGGTCCCAAAAAGGGAAAATATGTGATCGTGAACAAAATGGTGAAACTCAAAGGTTCCCTGTCAGGAACAATATGCTAAACTGCCGTCACCACAACCAGAGAGGTCCTTGTTAAATAGGTTCAAAGATAAGCTTGCCTTCGTTGTTCACACCATTGAGTGTAGGAATTTGGGAAGGATTGTTGAGATGATAGAGGACATTATTGAGACCTCTTCTGGAATACCTGTGTCCTGTTCAGGTCGCCCTGTCATGGGAAGGATATTATCAAACTGGAGAGGGTTCAGAAAAGATTTACCAGGATGTTACTGGGAATGGAAGGATTGAGTTACAGGGAGAAGATGAATTGACTGGGACTTCTTTCACTGGAGTGTAAGAGGTTGAGGGGTGACCTTGAGGAGCTTTATAAAATTTTGAGGGGTATCGATGAGGTGAATGGCTGGTGTCTTCTCCCTAGGGTGGAGGATTTCATGGAAAGGGGCTTATTTTTAAGGAGAGAGAAGAAAGATTTTAAAAGAACATGAGGGTCAACTTTTTTTTTAAACACAGAGAGCAGTTTGTAGGTGGACTGAATGTCCTGAGGAAGTGGTGGATGCAGGGACAGTTACATCATTTAAAAGATATTTGGATAAGTACATGAATGGGAAAGATTTGGAGGAATCTGGGCCAGGAGCAGGTGGGGTTAGTTTAGTTTGGGATTATGGTTGGCATGGACTGGTTGGATGGAAGGGTCTGTTTCTGTGCTGTATGACTTTATGACATGCTTCATGCCCTGTGTGGCATCAGTCTCCATCTGTGGAACCTCAGTACAAAGTCCTTTATGTAATTATTGGAAAGACTCATTGCAGTACATTCGTGAGGAGTGTCTCCTCTACAGACAAAATGGACTGTTCTTCCTGGGATTTGTCTTTATCAAATTCAAAACAAAAGGTCTCTGAGTCAATACCAGTTGTTTTTTTTTTGTGTGCATCTTGCTTGAAGGAAGAACAAGGTAAAGAATGGATGCTACAGCCTTCTGGACAGGTCTGTGAGCTTGTCTGCCTTTGGGAGCACAGAAGCAGAGATTTTCCCCTTTGCCATTGTTGCTATGGAGGGGATGAAGGGTCAAACGAACATACAGGCCCAAATGGGAAGAGTGTAGGGTTTATTTCAGGGTAAGCCTTCAGCTGTGTCATTGCATGAGCTTGCCAGTGTTGGACACGTGAGTCAGCTTGTATGGTATGATGCCAATACTCAATTGCATTTGTATAGAGCAGTTAGAATTTCTAATTTAAGGTTTCTCCAACCAGAAGTTTTTCCTGTTTCTCCCCTAATTGTGGCATGTAAAATGCTGTCTTGAAGAAATACAGGGTTCGCTTGCTTGAGCCTGGAAGTGGTAATTAATTCATTTAAGGGATGTGGGCATGGCTGGCTAGGCCAGCATTTATTGCCCATCCTAATTGCCCAGAGGGCAGTTTAGTATCAACCACATTGTAGTGGGTCTAGAGTCATGTTGTGGGCCAGACCAGGTATGGACAGCAGTTTCCTTCACTAAAGGGCATCAGTGAACCAGATGAGGTTCTTTCCTGATAGTTGACTGTGGGGGAAAAAAAAATTCATGGTCGTTATTAGACTTTCAACACCAGATTTTCAAAACTTGAATTCAAATTCCACCATCTGCCGTGGCTAGACTAAAACCCAGCTCCTCAGAACATGACCTAGGTCTCTGAAAATACCACCAGACCATCACCTCGTCATCTTAAATAAGGATCATTTAAGGAAATCTTAACAGTGGACTTAGAAAACGGATAAAGTCAATATGGTTTTACAAAAGGGGATCAGCTTTGTAAATGTAGTAGAGGTTTTTGAGGATACAACCATGTAAGTTCTCCTTCATGTTGGTGTTGTAGTTCTGAAAATCACAACTTTAAGTGAATCAGGGGTTCCCACAGAAATGAATGTTAGAACCAGAGTTGTGTTCCCTTGGACATTTGTGTCCTGCAAAAAGCTACGTATGAGTTGAATGACTGCATGATACACACACAACAATGTGTATTCCCAGCTGAAAAACAGAATAAATTACAGAATGTAAAAGAAATACAGTAGTGCAAAACGCTGACCGTGCAGTACTTTTCGATGGACAAAGCTCCACCTACTGGTAGAAAGAGATAATGGGAACTGCAGATGCTGGAGATTCCAAGATAATAAGATGTGAGGCTGGATGAACACAGCAGGCCAAGCAGCATCTCAGGAGCACAAAAGCTGACGTAAGGGTCTAGGCCCGAAACGTCAGCTTTTGTGCTCCTGAGATGCTGCTTGGCCTGCTGTGTTCATCCAGCCTCACATCTTATTACCTACTGGTAGAAGTTGGTTTTGTCACAGGACTGCCTGCACTGACCAACTCGTGCCACTAGTTGGAGACTGAGACTTTAGTGCGATCTCAGGTGGAAGTGAGGGGCAAATTCAGGGGAAGAGAAATGCACCCCTGGGGCTAAGGTAAGACCAGAGGCGGGAGGTGAGCCCAGTGGAGAGCAGTGCTGAGAGCAAGAGTAGCAGGCCATATTGGAATATTGGAGATCAAGGTCATTTGGGAGCGGGTACAGAGGATGAGTGTGGATGTGCTGGGGGTAAGATCATGTGCGCAGATAGTCCACAGTACAGGAAGTCTGTAGCAGGCAACATTAATGTGAAACTGCCAGTCCCAAAGAAACATCAAACTTTGAGTGAACAAACTTCTCACCATGTTGTTGCTCGGGAGCTGAGTACAGCTGTGGGGATGTCAGAAGCAGTGAATTTGATTTTCAACTCATTTTCAATAAATCTATCTGCCATATTTGGGTGGCACGGTGGCTCAGCGGTTAACATGGGTTTGATTTCAGCCTTGGGTAATTGTGTGGAGTTTGCACATTCTTCCTGTATCTGTGTGCGTTCCCTCCAGTTGCTCCAGTGTCCTCCCACAGTACAAACATGTGCAGGTTAGGCTGGATTGGCCGTGCCAAATAGCCCATAGTGCCCAGGGAGGTGCAGGCTGGGTCGTTCAGCCATAGGAAATGTGAGTTCCAAGGATAGAGTGGGCATGGGTGGGATGCTCTTCAGAGGGTCGGTGTGGACTTGATGGGCCGAACGGCCTCTGTCTGCACTGCAGGGATTCTGTGATTCTGTGCAGGGATTCAAGGATTCTATTTACTTGGAGTTTTTCCTGAGTCCACAGCTTTGTAATGTGTCACTCTAACACCTTCCTCATAACAGGTGCTAGGCCTGAGACATCAGCCTTCCTCCTCCTCTGATGCTACTTGGCCTGCTGTGTTCACCCAGCTCTACACCTTGTTATCTCTGCCAAGCTAATTTATTCTGGTTGCAATGAGACTAAATTTTAAAGTCCAAATTTAAAAAAAATTGCATTCAATCCAAACCAAGGTGAGATTTGAACTCCTGTCCCAAGTGCGTTAGAAGGTTACTAATCCAGTAAGCACTGAACCACTGCGTCACCTTAATTGGTGCAGGGCGCATAGGTCTTGTTCATTCTAATTGTGTCATATGATTGGTCATCCATTTTTACGTGATATTTTAGTTTCATATTATTAGTTTTACTTAAATTGCAAACTTCGTAGTAGTTTAGGAGACAGCTGGAGGGGTTTTTGGCTGCAGTTTCAGCTGAGGAGTTTTGTGAAGAGGTTGAGCAGACCACTAGCAGTAGGAGGGTGCAGTTGGAATGCAAGTAGTTTACATAGAGTCTAGGCATAGATCATACAGCATGGAAACAGACCCTTTAGTCCAAACAGTCCATGCCAACCATAATCCCAAACTAAACTAGCCCTTCATTTTCTGATGAAGGGTCTAGGCCCAAAACATCAGCTTTTCTGCTGCTTGGCCTGCTGTGTTCATCCAGCTCCACACCTTGATATCTGACATTCTCCAGCATCTGCAGTCCCTATTGTCTCTAAACTAGTCCCACCTGCCTGCACTTGGTCCGTTTCCTATTCATGTACTTATTCAAATGTGTTTTAAATGTTGTAACTGTCCCTGCAGCGACCACTCCCTCTGGCAGCTCATTCCACACACAAACTGCTTCCTGTGCAAAATAGGTTTCCCCTTCTGCCCTTTTTAAATCTTTCTCCTCTCACCTTAAAATCATGCCCCTAGTTTTGGACTCCCTCATCCTGGGGAAAAGACCCTTGCTATTCTCCTCACCTGTGCCCCTGATGATTTCATAAACCTCTATAAGGTTACCCCTCAACATCCTACACCCCAGTGGAAAAAAAATCAATTTCTTTTACAAACATGCTTGTGAGAATGCATAATAAAAGCACAATTGACACAACAGCATTATCAGAGAGAACACAGATTTAAAACGATTAATATATTACAAAACAGAATTTCAGATGGATGACAACATTAGGGTCCAAATTGTTAATGTAACCTGAGGCCTGTCACCACCCCTCACCCTACACTTTGGAGTGGTGACCCCCGGGCTATGCATGGCTCATTGTCTCTGCAAATGGAGTGGGATGGTCCTTTGTGAACTCTGTCTAATCATCTGTGATCATGTGTATTATTATGTATATGTTAGAATCATAGAATCCCTACAGCATGGAAGCAGGCCATTTAGCCCATTGAGACCACACCAGAGCTCCAAAGAGCATGCTAGACCCACCCTTCTACCGATCCCTGTAACCCTGCATTTAATACAGCTAACCCACATCAGCCTGCACATCCCTGAACACTACAGGCAGTTTAGCATGGCCAATTCACCTAATCTGCACATCTTTGGACTGTGGGAGGAAACCGGAGCACCCGGAGGAAACCTACAGAGACACGGGGAGAACGTGCAGAAGCCCACACAGACGGTTGCCCGAGTGTGCTCTCGAACCCGGGGTCCTGGCGCCATGAGGCAGCGGTGCTAACCTCTGAGCCTCCGTACTGCCCTGTATTATTCTGTCGGGCCTGCAAAGGTGACTCTAGATGGTACTTCAGCCATGTGGTGATGCTGTTGAACTTGTCATCCAGCACTCCAGGGCGACTTGGGATTAGAGCCCAACACAACAGCTGGTGGAATTTGAATCCCATTAATAAAACCTGGTTCTGTGGCACAGTGGTAGTGTCCATACCTCTGAGCTTGGAGGCCTGGGTTCAAGTCCCACATGCTCCAGTGTAGTGTTGCACCATCTCTGAATAGGTTGATTTGCCAACTGACAGCAAGGCTCTGCACTGGTGCTTGTGAAACCATTGATTGTCATTTAAGGGAAAAAAAAATACCTCTGGCTCACTAAAATCCTGCAGAGGTGAAGATCTGCAGCCTTGGTTGGCCTGGCCTACAGGTGACTAGAGACCCACAGCAAATGTGGTTGGGTCTTAACTGCTCTCTGAAATAGTCTAGCAAGCCACTTAATGTCAAGGCAATTTGCAACGGACAACACAGGCTGACTTGCTAGCAATGTCATGAAAGAATATGTTAAAAATGATGTTATGTTTCCTATACATATCACTTCTACTTGTGTGTTATTTTATAATCCTAATATATTTCCATATGGTGCTGTCCAAGATATCAAACTATCCAATATTTGCTCCTTCATTGGTAAAATTTACAATGTTTGCTTCACTAAATATGGATCACGTTCTAAGTGCATGCACAATTTACTTTAGAAAACTTTCATTCATATCTCCTCTTCAATTGCCTTCCAAAGTGTTTAAAAGCTAATGAACTACTTGTGCACTGTCATCAGTATGGAGTGTTCAGCTAGATGTGACTCAAAATATGTGATCAGCGTTCAATTCGGGATTTGGAAATTGTGACTTGTGCTCTGTTATCACTTTTCAAAAGGAAATAAGCCAACCTGATGAGGTGCTCATAAGGTCAAAAATCAGAAACCACATGCTTTCTTTTGGCAGTTTTGCAGGAACTGCTTAAGTGAGTGCATTACTCTGTATGTTTCCAGCACAGTCCAGTTTCCATGGTAAAAATGATGAGACTCAAACATCAGCGGTTTAAAATCAATTTTTAAAATTTCCCGTCACATCATTAAATTCGTGAACTGCATTTATTCCACTCTGCCAGTGATAGGTTTGAAATGGTTTGCTATAATAAAGTATAAGAAGCTTATGACAAAATGCTGTGTAACAATGGAGACATAGAAGGAGCATTTCGGAATGTCGAAATGCTGATTTGGAGATTCAATAATGGCTTGCTAACTTTTAATGACAGAATGAGACAACTGCTCCTGTTGCTGATAAGGGGAATTTTTCACTCGTTCAATGATCCCAGGGTTCTCTCAGATTGAGAAACAAGTTTGCTGCTTTCATTTTCACAAAAATGCATTTCATTCATGAAAATTTGTAACAGTATGTTACAAAAATTGAAAATTACAGTGCAATAAAATTCAGCTTGTCTCCATAGAGCATTGTCCAACCTTGGGATCCTCAATACACTGTGGTGGTCTTAATATTACAAAGCATGTTCTGTATTAGCTATGCAGCCCAAAGGAAAAGCAATTCATTTACAAGTTTTGGAATACTACGTTCAATTCTGGCCTCGCTGCTATGGCAAGGATGTTGTGAAACTTGTAATGGTTTAGGAAAGATTTACAAGGATGTTGCCAGGTTTGGAGGGTTTGAGCTATGGGGAGAGGTGGAATAGGCTGGCGCTATTTTCCCTGGAGCGTGATGGGCTGAGGGGCAACCTTAAGAAGTTTATAAAATCGTGAGGGGCTTGGATATGGTGAATAGCCAAGGTCTTTTCCCCAAGGGTAGGGCAGTCCAAAACCAGAGGGCATAGATTTAAGGTGAGGGGGGGGGGGAGTAGATTTAAAAGGGACCTAAGGGGCAACTTTTTCACACAGAAGGTGGTATGTGTATGGAATGAGAGGCCGGAGGAAGTGCTAGAGGCTGGGACAAATACATTTAAAAGGCATCTGGATGGGTACATGAATACGAAGGGTTTACAGAGATGTGTGCTAAATACTGGCAAATGGGATCAGGTTATTTAGGATATCTGGTCAGCATGGACAAGTTGGACCGAAGGGTCTGCTTCTATGCTGTACAGTTCCATGGCTCTATGACAAAGAATACGATAGAATCAAACTTTTTCTCCATGCATTTTCCACTCTGGGAGTGTCACAACACAAAACAGTTTTGCAACTACCAAAACTCAGATCTCTTGGAAGTTCAAACTTTTGATTGTGGTGAGTACGCTGTCTAAATGCAGAACTCTCATAGTTTAAAGAACCCTGCTGAAGATGTGAACATTTGGCAAAGATTTTTGCATTTGTTTACAAATCACAGGCCATTAAAAGCATCATAAATTCACTTAGGAACAAAAACAGAAGTTGCGGGGAAAGCTCAGCAGGTCTGGCAGCTTCTGTGAAGAGAAATCAGAATTAACGTTTCAGGTTCTGAGGGTGGATCACTGCAACCTGAAATGTTATCTCTGATTTTCACTTCACAGGTGCTGCCAGACCTGCTGAGCTTTCCCCGCAACTTCTGTTTTTGTTCCTCATTTACAGCATCTGCAGCTCCTTCGGTTTTTATTTTGTGAAATCATTTAGGCTTGATGTGACGATGAAGGTAGTACCTGGATTTTTCTGCTTGTTTCTCCCCCTTTAATCCATTGTTCCAATGGTGAGAATCATGGGAAACATTGGGGAATATAAATGTGAGAGTAATTCCTTATATCCAGGAGTTTGATGGAATCAGTAAGTTGTAGCTTAGATGTGTAAGTTTTATAGCTGTGCAGCCTAATTCCTTCAAATACGTCTTCCTTGTTGGAAGACTAGATTACTGAAATTTTACTTGTATTTATCTTTCATTGCACTTGACAGGAAGCATTAATCGTCATTTCGAAATGGATATCTCCCTAATGAAGCATTTTGTTCAGCAGCCACCTTTTGTGCAAACCAGATGATTATCTAATGTTCTCTTTCCTGCCACACTATACACAGTGACTCAGGAGACAGCTGGTTCCAAACAGAGAATTGGCAGCCCTTCAGGGTTTTCCTTAAGTGACCATTCATCACGTGTAAGCTTTGGCAGTAAACATCGGCTATTAACAGCGTCTGTCACATGTGATTGTGTTTTGACACATCTTCACTTTCCAGATCAGTTCCCTGTAGAACGGTCAGGGTGCCACTTCAGATTAAATGTTACGGCAGAAGATCAGGCCATTTGGCAAAACTCAACCTATTCCTGTTTATTCAAAAATAAAGTCACCGTGTAGGAAGTCTGGTTTCATTCAATTCCACTGCTGTCTTTACATAAACGTTAATATTGTTCTTTATTTTTCCCAAGCAATATTCTTCTTAAAACTATGCACAGATTCTGAGTTTTTGGTGCTTTGTGGGAGACAATTCTTTTACTTTCCGGAAAGTAAGAAGTATTTAAAATTTAGGTTGATCTTTTTGAAGCTGGTTGATCCTTAAAAATGTGCATTTTCCTCACATTTTGGTATCTGTATTACTGTTTGGTGTGGGATGAAACTAGGCCTCAGGCTAACCCCATCCCAAATCTTGATCTGCATGGTGTTTGAGTTTATTCACTGGGCTACCTTAACATCTTTATTTGACAGCAAAGCTCCGAAGTTAGAGCACCACAAGCACGCGTGACAAATAAAACTGTCATAACTTTGAGCTAGAAGAATAAATAAGTGGTTATTTTTAAACCTATCAGTGGCCCAAGGCTATAACAAGCACAAGTCTACACCCACTATATGCGTATGCTTTTGTGTCACCCTAATGTCTGGGTGTGAATGTATGTATCATATGGTCCCAAATGTAAACTTAAAAAACCTGCCAATAATTTAATGCTTCTGAATTCTTTTGTTTAGCTGAGTTTTTTCTAACTCACTAATTGATGATTGATGTGGTCATGAGGCACAGATCGTTTTCATTTCACTGGTGTGACGATGCTGTGACTTTTGAAAAGGTATTTTGTCCTAGATTTATTTGAAGAGAGATCGTAAGGCAGAGGTAACGAGCAGTCTACCAGAACCAACCGAGTGAACAGCTTTTCAGGCCTTGGGTTTTTGTGAATGTCCTGAATGGGTGTGGCCAGCTCTCACAGATCAGAATTTCTAGGTTTTGGTTTTTCAATAGTATCAGGAGCCTTTGGGCTCTTAACAGAGTTGCAAGCTTCAGAGAATGTCTCCGGGCAGCTACTTTCTCTGCATTTTCAGTTGTTTTTTCCTCCTGGATGGGAGAACTGCATGTGAGAATCTGTGTCTGAATTTCCTTTTATGCCTAGGGGGTGTTGATGGAATGTTACTTTTTTGGAATTGCTACCCAATAATAGTTACTGTGTCTGTTCTTCGATTGGGTTTTCCAATAGAGTTGCTATCCTAAATTCCTCTTTCTTTGGCTGTATTTAAACCACAGGGTTTAAATAAATCGTGTTTTGCTTAACATTAAGTGGTTTGGCCACATTGCATCTGGAACAGACACTTCACATTTGCCTTTTAAAAATAAGAAAATTTAGGGTCGAGGCTACCTTCTTAAAATACTTTGGGGTCTGGTCTGGTCCCTAATGCTGACCATGTCTGGATACATATATAATCCCAAAACATACTACTGGCTGACAGCATTGTGGATATTTTTGACCTTCCAGTTTCCCTGGAGCCAATGACCACAAACTCACATCCAGAAAGATGCAAGATATGGATGGGCCTTGCATGTAATTGATTTTCACATGGGCTAACACTTGCACACTGTCTGTGGAAGGATTTGAGACTCATACTCATGAGTCCCCAGGAGGAATACTGTTCTGGTGTACCACCAAAAAGGAGGGGTAAGAGCATATTGGAAAGAGTGCAGAAAAAATTTATAAAAATGGTTCCAGTGATGAGGAACTTCTTTTGTGAGGATTTATGATGAGGACTGTTGTCGTTGGAGAGAAGAAAGCTAAGGGGAGTTCTGATAGAAGTTTATCAAATCATAATTGAGTAGACAGGGAAAAACAGTTCCTGCTTGTAAAAGTATCGCGTATGAAAGAGCACAGGTTTAACGAGATTTTTTAAAAAACATAGCATATATGACGTGAGTGTAAACTTTTCCCACGATGGGTGGTTCAGGTCTGGAGTTCACTGCCTGGAGGTGTGGCTAAGCAGGTTCATTTAAGGCTTTGGAAAGGGTAATACATGAATATTTGAAATAGAAACAATGTGGAAGGATCTGGGGCGAAGGCAGGAGATTGGTGCTAAGTCAGTGTTTGTTGGAAAGCTGGTACAAGTGCAGTGGGCCAAATGGTCATCTTATGCACTCTAACAATTATGTAACTGCCTGAGACATTTCCAGGAGAACTGAGTAAATACTTGTGGGCAGATATAGTTAAAATTAGAATCTTGGTTTTCGGGATATAGACTTGTTATTGATTCTGTAGAAAGTCAAGAAGCTGTTAATTGAAGGAGATCTCTTTTACTGGCCTTACAGAAAATATTAAAATTTTTTTTATCAGAGCTTAGTTTCAGGAAGGTTCATTGGTGTTGTTCTGTTCATCACTGCAAGTGTTCCAACTAACCCCAGAGCTATCTGTAAACTGTGAGACAGCTACATCATATGTTTTGACTGTGAGAGCCTAACATCTACATGATCGGCTCTGGGAAGCAGAATTTGCTTATTCCGGTCTCCTCACTTCCTTCCTGCCCTTCTGAGGTTGCATTTAGCTAGAACTGTCACTGGGGAAACCACACAACAGAAGTCTCACTGAGGCCAAAAAAAGCTGAATGTGATCAAAAGAGGGAGCCCAGTGTGGTACCTTTGTATGTTTTCTCGGTTCAGGGTTTTGTGTCCTGTACCTGGTGCATCTCCTGGTGTTTTTCTGTTGTCATCGATCACAAATGACTACGAGATAATCCCACACACTCAGCAGGATCCCTGTTCGAATACTCAACATCCATCCTTTGTGTTGTTACTGCCATATTTAAAGGGGAAAATTGTTTAATTTATTAGCTCAAACGAGCACAGAAACTCCCCAGTAGGAGAGAGGTCGGAATCTCTAAGCGGTAGCAGATTTTATTTCTCTCTAAGTGGGTATTGCTAAAGGTCAGGAATTGTTGCTCAGCCACAATAGCTTTTGAACTACGCAGCTCGCTAGAACATTTTCAGAAGGCACTTAAGAGTCAATCACAAAATAAAACCGAAAGAACTGCAGATACTGTAAATCAGGAGCAAAAACAGACATTGCTGGAAAAGCTCAGCAGGCCTGGCAGCAACCATGAATAAAAAAAATCAGAGTTAACATTTCGAGTCTGGTTTTGAGGAAGGGTCACTGGAGCCGAAACGCTAATTCAGATTTTTCTTTAGAGATGCTGCCAGACTTGCTGAGCTTTTCCAGCAAATTCTGTTTTTCTTCTAGATTAGTCACATTCCTGTGAGCCTGGAGCCTGATGTAGACCGGACCGGATAAAGAAGGGAGAATTCCTTCCATGAAGGACATTGAAGAATCACATGGGATTTTACATCAGTTGATAAACCCTAAACAGATCTTATAGAATGGTGGAACAGATTGAAATAGCCTATTGGTCTACACCTGTTCCTTGTGTTTCCATACAAGCAAAGTACTGAAAACGCTAGATATCTGAAATAAGATTGCATGGTGGCTTAGTAGATAGCGCTGCTGCCTCGCAGCACCAGGGACCCGGGTTCGAATCCAGCCTGGGACAGCTGTCTGTGTGGGGTTTGCATACCTTCCCTGTGTCTGTCTGGGTTTGTTCTGGGTGCTCTGGACTTCTCCCAAGTCTGAAGGTGTGCAGGTTAGGTGGTTGGGCCACAGTAAATTGTCCAGGGATATGCAGGCTATGTGGATGAGCCATGGGAAATGCCGGGTCACAAGGAAAGGCCTGAAACGTCAGCCTTCCTGCTCCTCTGGTGCTGCTTGGCCTGCTGTGCACATCCAGCTCTGCGCCTTGCCATCTCTGCTGGAGAAACTCAGCAGGTTTGGCAGCATCTGCGGAGCATGAAAGAGAGTCAAGAGTTTGTACTACGGACGTAATGAGAGCTGGAGTAGAGTGGCTCTGGTGAGACACAAACTGCTTGTTGAGCCAGTGACTTGTAGAATAAGTGTTCCTCGACAGCAGTGCTGTCAACATATTCACCCTCTTTGATGACTGGGGAGGAACTGACTGACTGGATTGGATTTGCCTTTCTATTTGTGGATGTACCGCGCTGAGCTGTTGCGGGCTGGTTATGCAGAGGATGCGAAAAGAGAAATGGAAAGAGATATGAAAGATGTCAAAAAAATAGTTAGGACAGCAAGGAGAAACTTCAAAACTGTTGTCATGAAACAAAAAGAAATAATGAAGTATACTACACACAAACTTCAGGGCTGCAGAGCCTTTGAGTCAGGAGGTCACAGGTTCAAGTCCCTCTTGCACCAATTATGCATCATCACCAGGTTGATTAAAATAAAAATAGTGCCATAAAGAACAAAATGTAAATTAGGCTGGGAATAAAGCCAGTAAGGGATGTAGAAGCTATGAGAGTGTTGGGATAATGAACAGTTGCTTTACATTTGTGTGTTTACAGGGAAACTAACATTCTGTACGCAATGTTTGAAAAGTACATCAAAAAAGATACAGCAGTCCAATAGAAGGGCTAATTGCTAAAGTAATTAAACTTGGTGAGGATAAAGTCCCAATGCATGTTAAAAGTTTTATGAAGGAGTAGGAAATGCACAATTATGTGATGTTTCAGAATTCTTTAGAAAAGGTAATAGTGCGAGCGATGTGGTGACAGCTAATTTTTATTCTGCCGCAACAGATGAGGCAAGCTCAGAGAACCGCAACGACTGAGCTTGACGTTATTGGTGGGAGAATTGGTGAGCCTTAACTGAAAGTCACAAAGGTGTAAGGAACGTGCAGTTAACACTGACGAAGAAGCAACAAGATACAAGCCAGCATTAAGGACCCCGCTGACTGGGTACATCATGAGTAGGTTAATGCCAGTAGTGTGAAGTATGAAGTGCTGCAATCCTTAGAAGGGATAACCTCTACCTTGAGGGGTTAAAAAGTTACTAAAAGTAGTGATGCAGTTAAATAATGCCTGTTTCCTTTTAGAATAAAACGATTTGGGATTCATTTAATCATGGAGTCATAGAGATGTACAGCACGAAGACAGACCCTTTGGCCCAACTATTCCATGCTGACCAGATACCCTAAACTAATCTAGTCCCATTTGTCAGCAATTTGCCTATATCCCTCTACCTGGAGAGATGTTATCGAAAAGCAGAAGTTTTTTTTCTTTCTTTTATGGGATGTGGGTATCCCTGGCTGGGCCAACATTATTGCTCATCCCCTGTTAGCCTTGAGAAGTTGCTGGAGCTCTGCCCTGTTGAACTGAAGTGTACGTGGTGGAGGTACATCTGCAATGCTGTTGGCAACCAAGTGACACTGAAGGAATGACAAAACATTTCCAAGTCAGGATGGTGAGTGGCATGGAGAGAGACTTGCAGGGGGTGGTGTTCCCATATATCTGCTGCCCTAGTCCTTCCTGGGGGTAGAGGTAGCTGGTTTGGAGGGACCTGCGGGGTGAAAGCTTGCTTTAAACCGCATTTAGAAAATAATTCTGGCTGTCATGCTGAGACTGCAGCATATTGGATGAAAGCAAAGATTCACAAGAATAATACCGGAACTGAAAACTCTAAACAAGCAGCAAAGACTGAACAGACTGCATCTGTCTCTTTTACTTGAAGGGAAAGTACTGACGAGTGACCTGAGCGAAGGCTTTAAATAATAAGTCTTCATTTATTGGGAGACCAAAACTAGCAACCATAAATATAAAATGATCACTAATAAATTCAGTAAGGAAGTCAGAAAGCGTTTGGGAGAGTGATAATCTGACTGACTAAGACGAAAGGGTATTTTAAGTGGAAGCTCGATAATGAGGGAGAGAGGAATAGAAGATTATGCTGATTGAGTGAGATGAAGAGGTGTTGGGAAGAGGCTGTAGCAGAACAGAAATGGCAGCAGGGACCAGTTGGGCAGAATAGCCTGATTTGTGCTGGGCTGTCTACCTCAGGACACACTGCTCGATCTGGACATGTCTCCTGGGACCACAAGTGAAGGCTTCGCAGGTCAAGGGAGTAATTGTAACTTTGCCTTAATACAGATGCTATGAAGTGAACTCCGCCATTACACATTTCTGTTTCATTGAAGTCAAGTTGGGGGGGGGGTGGGTATAATGAGGTGGATACATAATGTTGGCTTGCTACCACTCAACTTACATCAATGTCCAGTAATAAAATGACCCCTTAAGGTTATTGATGAAGCAACAAGCACTTTGGTAAGTTAACGTCGATGGGTTGATAAAATGGGTGTTTGTCAACCATTTTTTGAGTAGCAAGTCCCATATCATTTTGGTATTAGCAAAATGGGACTGATGCCTTGTTTTATTGGAGATGTCACTGCATAATTGATTGTGTTTCCATGGTGCAGAGAGTGATCCAGAGCTCAGTGACAGTGTGTATGGAGCACTCAATACTTTTGTTCCACTTGCAAAGGCAAAAGCTTTCACTTGGAACACTGTGTCGGCTGTGATTAATTAGACTGAACACTATAATTATTCGCCCACAGATGTATCTATTCAGCACCAGTGTATTGTTACCAGTTTGGTCTTAAATAGTGCCCTGCCTTACCTTGCTGCTTCTAATTACCTCCTCTGTTCTTCTTTTGTCTGCTAATGGTGCGCTCACTTTAAAGAGCAGTTGCTGGTGACCTGGTGCTGAGCAGTATTCTTGATCACAGGGAGACAATGACCAGAGCAAAACCTCTGTCCAGATTTTGAGCCTCGTCCATTGGGTTGGCACAGCGGTTCTGTGGTTAGCACTGCTGCCTCCCAATGTTGGGTTCAAATCTGTGTGGAGTTTGCACATTCTCCCCGTGTCTGTGTGTTTGTCTGTGTGTCTGTGCGTCTGTGTGTGTGTTTCCTCCCACAGTCCAGTCATGTACAGGTTAGTTGGATTGGCCATGCTAAATTGCCACTCATGTCCAATCATGTTCAGGTTAGTTGGATTGGCTATGCTAAATTGCCACTCATGTCCAATCATGTGCAGGTTAGGTGGATTGGCCATGGGAAACGAAGGGTTAACAGGATTAGGATAGGGGAGTCGGTCTGAGTGGGATGCTGTTTGGAGGGTTCGCATGGGCTCAATGGGCCGAATGGCCTGTTCCACTCGGTTAGGATTCTATCAATCGCCTGTTCAGATAGTGGGTACAGCGATTGATGGAATGGGGGTTGGGGGGGTAATGGGTTTGAGCGAGAATCAACTTCCTGTCAATCATCAGCAAAGCTGTGGGTAACAAGAACCGCTTAAATAGCATCAGATTGCTCGTGGATGCTCAATTTGGGTTTGACCAGGAACACTAGCGCCAGATCTTGCAGCAGTTTTATTTTCGAACATGGGGAAAAGAAAACCAAATTCCAAACATGAGGTAAAATAACAACCCTGATATCAGAGATAACATTGTGGAGCTGGAAGAATGCAGCAGACCAGGCAGCATCAGAGGAGCAGGAAAGTTGACGTTTCTTCAGAAAATTCTCATTTTGGGTCGGGACCCAAAATTTTCCAAAGTAGGGTTCCGACCCGACATGACAATTTTCTGAAGAAACATCAACTTTCCAGTTCCTCTGATGCTGCCCGGCCTGTTGTGTTCTTCCAACTCCACACTGTGTTATCTCTGGCTCCAGCATCTGCGGTTCTTGCTACCTCTATCCTGATATCAGGACTGGATTTCAGAAATTGCTGGAAAAGCTCAGCAGGTCTGGCAGCATCTGTGAAGGAAAAATCAGAGTTAACACTTCGGGTCTGGTGATCCTTCCTCAGAACTGAAACACTAACTCTGCTTTTTCCTTCACAGATGCTGCCAGACCTGCTGAGCTTTTCCACCAATTTCTGTTTTGTTTCCTGATTTACAGCATCTGCATTTCTTCTGGTTTTTTTATTCAGGACTGGATTTGACTGGATCTCAGCCCAGAGACCCCAATAAAACTGGTTTGTTCTTATCAGTGGAAAACTCTCCACTGGTTGGTTGGCACATAGGAAAATGATTGGGGTTGCTGGAGGCCCCAGGACATTTCTGCAGGAGTTTGTCCAGGGTAGGTGCATTTAATTAACCTTTGGGTGGGCTATGATACACCTCCTGGAGCAGGTGGGACTTAAACCCAGGCCTCATGGCCGAGAGGTGGGATGTTACCACTGTGCCACATGAGTTTTCACACTACCTCAGATTATAGTCCCAGGCCCAACTATCTTCATCTGCTTCATCAATGACCTTCTCTCCATCATGGGATTGGAAGTGAGCTGTTCACTGATAATTGCACCGTGTTCAGTTCCATTCACAGTCTACAGATAATGAAGCACTTTAAAGGCTATTCTGGAATATTTTTTAACGTAAAACACAAATTAAAACAGCAGGTTTTAATTTGGCAATGATCTAAATGTTTCAAAGCAGATGTTGGAAATGATCATTAGGAGAATTTTCTCTTAAATTCTGGAGGACAAATATTTAGCCTAGTGTCTCGTTTTGTTGCTATGATTCATTAATTTCAAATTAAACACTCATGAGATCCATAAAGTTGACTTTCTTTGCCCTGTATTCCAAAGATTGCAAAGTTTATCTCTAGTATGTTGAAGAAGAGGATTATAAAACATTTTCTGAGATTGCAAGACAGCTCACAGCTCCTTTACGTCCAGGGGCCTATTTCTGAAGTGCACTAATGTATGTAAAAATAGTATTTAATTTGTGTGCAGAAGGGATTTGCCAACAGGAATGAGATAATATTCGGATAATTTCCATTTTTTCTGGAAATGGGATTGATGGTTGAGGACAGGCATTTCCCAGGATATGATCGGACTCCTCTGGCTATGTTTAATTAAACAGTGCCGTGGGATCTTTCAAATCTATCTGAGTTGGTGGATGTAGTCTTGGTTTAATGTTTTGTTCAAAAGGTGACGTCTCTGTCAGTGTAGCATTCCCTCAACGCTGCACTGAAATGTGAACCTGAGGAATCTACTCCAGTCCCAGGGAGATGGTGGCCTAGTGGTGTTATCACTGGACTGTTAATCTGGGCAATGTTCTAGGGATCTGGGTTCGAATGCTGCTATGGCAGGTGGTGGAATTTGAATTCAGTGAAAACAAAATCTGGAGTTAAGAGTCATCTAATGATGACCATTGTTAGCTGTTGGAAAAATCCATCTGGTTCACTGATGCCATTTAGGGAAGGAAACTGCCATCCTTACCTGGTCTGGCCTACATATGACTCTAGACTTTCAGTGATGCAGTTGATTCTTAACTGCCCTCTGGCCAGTTAGAATGGACAATAAATACTGGCCTAGCTAGTGATGCCCTTGTTCCATTTTTAAAAATTCACTATATTGAGTCTTGAGTTCTCAAGCTTGTTGACTGTGGAGTGTGAGGGCCAGGACTAACACCTGACCAGGTACAGTCTTGAAACCCTTGTGCTTCAGCGAATCAAGAAAATTGCTCATTGCTACTGCCTTGAGGGCAGTGGGGATGGGCAATAAATGGTGACTTAGCCAGCTATACCCATGTTCTGTGAACAAATGAAAAAAAAAACACTAATATGATTATGCTTTGGTCCAATAAAATAACTGGACAGTGCCCTTGCTGCAATAACATCGACTGCATATCATATTGCCAATGCCACATATCGGTAACCTGGCTGTAGCCAATTGCATTTCTAGAGTCAGAGTCATACATCACGGAAACAGACCCTTTAGTCCAAACAGTCCATTCTGACCACGTTCCCAAACTAAATTAGTCCCACCAGCCTGAGCCTGAGCCATATCCCTCCAAACATGTCTTATTCCTGAACTTATCTAAATGTCTTTTAAATGTTATAATTGTACTCACATCCACCACTTCCTCTGAAAGCTGATTCCACACACAAACCACTCTCTGTGTTTTAAAAACAGAGTCCCTTGTGTTTTTTTTTATCTTTCTCTTCTCACCTTAAAAATAGGCTCCCTGATCATGAAATCTCCCACCCTAAGGTAAAGACATCTCATTATTTCATAAATGTCTGTAAAGCCACCTCTCAACCTCCTGTGCTCCAGTGAAAGAAGTCCCAGGTTATCTGGCCTCTCTGATAAGCAAAAAGTAATATGGACATTGCTGGTAATCGTGTGATCTCAGTATTCATGTGCACAGCATGATGTCAATACTAACTTTTTTGTATGTATTGTGGTGAAAAGGCAAAGCGATAAACAGAGATAATGGGAACTGCAGATGCTGGACAATCCAAGATAACAAAGTGTGGAGCTGGATGAACACAGCAGGCCAAGCAGCATCAGAGGAGCAGGAAAGTTTGACGGTTTGGGCCGAGACCTTCCTTCAGAAATGGAGGAGGGGAAGGGGATTCTGAAATAATTAGGGAGGGGGGGAGGCGGATAAAAGATGGATAAAGGACAAGATAGGGTGAGAGGAGACAGACAGGTCAAAGAGGCGGGAATGGAGCCAGTAAAGGTGAATGTAGGTGGGTAGTTAGGGAATTAGTTAATCTGTCCTCCCTGGACTGACCTGTCCCCCCCCAATTCCCCACCTACATTCACCTTCACTGGCTCTACCCCACCTCTTTGACCTGTCTGTCTCCTCTTACCCTATCTTCTGCTTTATCCATCTTCTTTCCGCTTCCCCCGTGTCCCTATTTATTTCAGAATCCCATTCCTCTTCCCCCATTTCTGAAGAAGGATTCCGACCCAAAATGTCAAACTTTCCTGCTCCTCTGATGCTGTTTGGCCTGCTGTGTTCATCCAACTCCACATCGTGTTATCACAGAATCTCCAGCATCGGCAGTTCCTACTATCTCTGTAACAAAGATTGTTTTGCCTGCTTTACTCCCATCATTGTAGAATGTGGGAGAGGTTTAAATAATTACGCACATGGGATGTTTGTTTTGTGTGTGGTTGTATTCAAGGCAGATAAAGTAAGAAATTGCATGCAAAGAAGATTAAGCGCAACAAGAAATTTGGTGTCACATTGGGACATGTGGGAGTGTGATGAAATGGGTACTATCAGAAATGTACCTGAGAACAGGACTTATTGGAGTATTGGAGTCATGGAAACCTTGTCTAGTTGCTATGATATTTTAAAAGATTAATATTGATGTTCAGATTTGAGGTATTAACAGAACTGAAGTTCTGAAATATTTGCGTGTTGTGCACTGCACATTTACGGTGTCTGGAATTAAATTCCAAGTGGTACTTTTTCAGTATTTATTCCTTTCTCTGGGTTTAGGCAGCGGTTTAAACTGGTATGGGAAGATAGAAGTATTACATAAAATGTATAGGAGATGGAGAAGGCCTATGACCCATTAAGCATGCCCCACCATTCAATATGACAATAGCTAATCAAACAGCTCAAGGACATTTACTGACTCTATCCTCGTGGCCATATACACTACTGGGAATCAGAACACTATCAATCGCTACCTTTAAACATACTCGACGACCAAGTTTGCACAGCTTTTTGTGGTTGAGAATTTCAAAACCCTGTGGCTAAATAACAAAATTTGCCTCCTGTTGCTTCCTCCTTAATTATTAAATAGTGTCCCCTGTTCCAGACTCCTCAGCTAGGAGGCTATATCCTACCAGCATCGTCCCTGTCTATTCCTTTCAATATTTTGTAAGTTTCAACAAGGTCCCCTCTCATTCTTTGAAGCTCTAGAGAATCCAGGTCCAGTTTGCCCAAACCCTTCAGAGAAAGGTCCTGCCATCTCAGGAATAAGTCGAGATGATTCTTGTTGCACTCCCTCAATAGCAGCAGTATCTTTCCTCACATAAAGAGACCAACACTGCACACAGTACTCCAGGTGCAGTCTGACCAACCTGCTAGACAATTGAAGCAAGACCTCCTACTCCAGTACTCAAATACTATTGCAATAAAGGAAAACATTCTGTTATCCTTCCTGATAGTTTACTGCACTTACATTAACCATCCTTCAGTGTCTTATCAACAAGGACACTTGAGTCACAGAGACATACAGCATGGAAGCAGACCCTTTGGTCCACCTTGTCCATGCTGACCAGATACCCTAAATTAATCTAGTCCCATTTGCCAGCATTAGGCCCTTATCCCTTCAAACCCTTCCTATTCATATAGCCATCCAGATGCCTTTTAAATGCTGTAATTGTCCCAAGCTCCACCACTTCCTTTGGCAGCTCATTCCATACACACACCACCCTCTGTGTGAAAAAGCTGCCCCTTAGGTCTGTTTCAAATTTTTTACGTCCCTTCTTAAACCTGTAGCCTCTGGTTTCAGACTGTCCTACCTTGGGGGAAAAACCTACCCTATCCATGTCCCCCGTAATTTAATCAACTTCCATAGCATCAGCCCTCAGCCTCTGATGATCCAGGGAAAAAAGCCTCAGACTATTCAGCCTCTCCCTATAGCTCCAGCCCTAGCAACTAGGTCACTTTGAGTACCTACACTTTACAATTTCTTACTATTTGAAAAACACTCTGAAGAGAAGCATTCCCTGTGTTTCCCATGGCTAATCCTCCTAGCCAGCTCATCCCTGAACACTACGGGCAATTTAGCATGGCCAATCCACCTAACCTGCACATCTTTGGGCTGTGGGAGGAAACTGGAGCACCCGGAGGAAACCCACACAGACACGGGGAGAATGTGCAAACCCCACACAAACAGTCACCCGAGGGTGGATTCGAACCTACTGCTAGCCACTGAGCCACTGTGCTGCCAATGAGTTGCATTCTGTGAGGTATAGCAATTTTCTATGGTAATTTTCTGTAGCACGATTTTCTATAGCATGTGGCCATACAAGAACACAGCGAGTTTTGAGAAGATTTGTAGCTCAAGTTGAAGTTTTGGATGTGAGTTTGCTCGCTGAGCTGGAAGGTTCGTTTTCAGATGTTTCGTCACCATTCTAGGTAACATCATCAGTGAGCCTCCGATGAAGCACTGGTGTTATGTCCCGCTTTCTATTTATCTGTTTAGGTTTCCTTGAGTTGGTGATGTCATTTCCTGCGTTGGTGATGTCATTTCCTGTTCTTTTTCTCAGAGGATGGTAGATTGGCTCCAAATCAATGTGTTTGTTGATGGAATTCCGGTTGGAATGCCATGCTTCTAGGAATTCTCGTGCGTGTCTCTGTTTGGCTTGTCCTAGGATGGATGTGTTGTCCCAATCAAAGTGGTGTCCTTCCTCATCTGTATGTAAGGATACGAGTGATAGTGGGTCATGTCGTTTCGTGGCTAGTTGATGTTCATGTATCCTGGTGGCTAGCTTCCTGCCAGTTTGTCCAATGTAGTGTTTGTCACAGTTCTTGCAAGGTATTTTGTAGATGACGTTCGTTTTGCTTGTTGTCTGTATAGGGTCTTTTAAGTTCATTAGCTGCTGTTTTAGTGTGTTGGTGGGTTTGTGGGCTACTGTGATGCCAAGAGGTCCGAGTAGTCTGGCAGTCATTTCGGAAATGTCTTTGATGTAGGGGAGAGTGGTTATGGTTTCTGGGCCCGTTTTGTCTGTTTGTTTGGGTTTATTGCTGAGGAATCGGCGGACTGTGTTCATAGGGTACCCATTCTTTTTGAATACGCTGTGTAGTTGATTTTCCTCTGCTCTGCGTAGTTCCTCTGTGCTGCAGTGTGTGGTAGCTCCTTGGAATAATGTTCTAATGCAGCTTCGTTTGTGGCCTGAGAAGATGCAAGGTTTGCTGGCCTGGCGTTTACACTGGGCTCTCCGTTTTGGCCAGCTGAGATTTTTGTTTCCTTTGAGTTGTCCAAGGCCCCTCCAAGCACTCTGCCTTCCTGAGGCAACAGCTGTCAACAGCAGGCTACCCGATGTCAGTGTGAAATCTCGCCATCTTCATTGAAAGGGAAAGGTCAGGGCAATAACATTGTTGATTGTCACTCCCAGAGACGATCTCACAAGAAAAGGGCAGGGGCCACAAATGAGTAGCTTTTGATGGAGGCTTTCATTGATTTACCTCCTGCAGAGTGGAATCATTTTGCCACCTAAATGAGGTGAGAACATGGTGTTGTCACTTCCCATTCGAAATGACTCTATTTGTTTTTATGAATTCACACATGGAAGGGATGTGGGTGTCGCTGGTTGGGTCAGTTCTTATTAGCCGTCCTTGGTTTCCCTAGAGAAGTTTAGGGTGACATTTTAAGCCCCTGTCTGTGGCAAGTGCATAGGCAGAGGGCACGTAATGAGGCACATGGATGTCCGCTGGGGAATGCCACCTCCTCTCTGATTAGGACATTGGACTGACCTCCCTACACTGGCTGATGACTGGCTAAGAGCCTTGTCCCGTTCCAACTAATCCAGTGGAAACAATAAACAACCTTTAGGTTGCTCCATGTGCCCTCGTTTAAAAGGCACTCAGTGCCTGGCATTGCCGAGGTTGCTCTCTCTACCTTCACTGCCTGCCTCTTCACTTACCCGACTCATAACCCTCCCCTCAACTTCCTCAAGTTGAGGGAACTGTCTGATCTGATCATCTGGGAGTACATTTCCTGCAGCATTCACTGTCTCACCAGTGGCACTGCCATTCTGTAGGATTGCCAGTCCCTGATTTGGCAGGTCTCAGTTAATTGGACACATTGTGCCCTGGGCTACCGATTCTGTGGAAAGCCCATTGATTCGGCTTGTAGTTCATTCTCCCTTCCCCTGGATACAGAATTGGCTTATGGTAGGAGATAGGGTGGTGGTGGTGGTAGGGATGGTGGTCGAGGGTTGCTGTATGAACTGGAGACCTGAGACCAGCAGTGTGCTGCAAAAATCAATACTGTGTCCTCTCTGATGAAGGGACTAGGCCCGAAACTTCAGCTTTTGTGCTCTTGAGATGCTGCTGGGCCTGCTGTGTTCATCCAGCCTCACATTTTATTATCTTGGAATTCTCCAGCATCTGCAGTTCCCATTATCACCATGTCCACTGTTGTTTGTCATTTTTACACATGATTTGGATGGGAGTATAGGAGGCATAGTTAGTGAGTTCGCATACGACACTAAAATTGGTGGTAGAGTGGACAGCGAAGAAGGTTTTCTAAGAGTACAACAAGATCTTGATCAGCTGGGCCAATGGGCTGAGGAGGAGCAGATGGAGTTCAGTTTAGATAAAAGTGAGGTGTTGCACTTTGGTAAGGCAAATCAGGGCTAGACTTAGACCGTTAATGTCAGGGTCCTGGGGAGTGTTGTTCAACAGCGACCTAGGAGTGCAGGTGCGTAATTCATTAAAAGTAGTCACAGGTAGACAGGTTGGTGAAGAAGGCATTAGGCATGCTTACTTCTGTTGGTCAGATCATTGCATGAAGGAGTTGGGACGTCATGTTATGGCTGTACAGGACATTGGTGAGACCATTTCTGGAGTATTGCGTACAGTCACACCATTATAGGAAGGATGTTATTAAACTAGAAAGGATAGGACAAAGATCTTTAAAGATGTTACTGTGACCAGCGGGGTTTGAGTTATCAGGAGGGGCTGGATAGGCTGGGCCTTCTCTCACTGGAGCGTAGGAGGTTGAGGGGTGACCTTGTAGAAGTTTATAAAATCATGAGGGACATAGATCTTTCCCTAGGGTGGGGGAAACCAAAACTAGAGGGCATCGGTTTAAGGTGAGAGGGGGAGTTTCACGGGAATCTGAGGGGTGGTGTACAAATGGAATGAATTGCTAGAGGAAGCAGTAAGGGTGAGTACAATTACAACATGTAAAAGACACTTGAACGAGTGCATGAATAGGAACGATTTAGAGAGATGTGGGCCAAATCTAGTCAAATTGGACTAGTTTAGACCGGGAAAACTGGTTGGCATGGACGAGTTGCACTGTTGCTGTGCTGTGTGACTCTCTGGCACAAATAGCAGAGGGAATGTTGGGATTCATCTCCAAGTCTACCGCTTAACGAAAAGATAGATGGCCCAGGTGCCCACTTCTCGCTTTCACCCTGTAATTTTGCTTCCAACTGTTATTCTGACTAAAATCTGACAAAGTGGTAACTAGATACACTGCTCTAAATGCCTCACTTGTACAGATCTGTTGACAGGAGCTCAGTCCTTACAATTAGAAATCTGAACTATCTCTTTGTATATTTCAATTTGCAGCAGCTACAGAATTGCAATGAGCAATAAAATAGGCAGGGAGTTGGCACCGGAGGTAGTAGGAACTGCAGATGCTGGAGAATCTGAGATGACAAGGTCTAGAGCTGGATGAACACAGCAGGACAAGCAGCATCAGAGGAGCAGGAAGGCTGATGTTTTGGGCCTAGACCCTTCTTCCTAAGCCTGAAACATCAGCCTTCCTGCTCCTCTGATGCTGCTTGGCCTGCTGTGTTCATACAGCTCTACGCCTTGTTATCAGGGAGTTGGCACCAGTAAGTGTTAATGCCTTTAGTTGCTACAAAGCTGGAACTACAAGCAACCCACACAGCCCTGACTACTTGCAATGCCACTGCCCTGTCAATGAAGGGAGTGTCTGAGGGCTGGGTTTAGCATCAGAGATGAGTGTCGTCTTGCCCATATGAAACTTCCCTACTATCTAATGGGGTCTCATTCTGAAGCATTCACCATCGCCATGTCGACTTACCGACCTGTAGCCTGTCAGCTTTAGCTAAGTGGTTCATGTTCTTACCTCTTGAGTCAGAAGATTGGGGGTTCAAGGCTCACTCAGGAGACCATAACAAGGCCAAGTTGGCAATCTCATGCAGGGATTCCTTTAGTTGGGATGTTAAAGGGGCACAAGCACAGACCAGCAGCCAGAACAGCTGAGCAAGTCTGGTGAGAGAAAGCAGTCAGTTGTGAAGGAGGCTCATACCACACTCAAAGCATTAAGTCTGTTTCTCTCTCCACCAGATGCCATCAGACCTGCTGACTTTCTCTAACATTTCTGATACCCAGTGTCTGCAGTATTTGGTTTTTTGTTAATGTCATTGAAAACTCTGTCTGATCTCAGGATTGATTTTGAGAAGGATCTTTCTCTTCTTTACCTGGCTCTTCTTCGAGTTTTCCCCAGAGCCCTGGGAAATATTTATCGCTGACCAACATCTGTAACATTTGGCTGTTTGGTCATTACAGTTTTGGGAGCTTTCTGTGCACCTCTTGGCTGCTGTGTTTCATTAATCACTTTCCACAAATGCTTCCTGGCCTGGAAGGCCCTTTGGGATGCTCCAAGCTAGTGAAAGGCTCTGGCCTTGGAAAAAAAGATCTGTTCTTCTTTCTTTTTTACCTTCTTGTATGCTTCAAAGCCACAGTTGAGCATGTGAGGTTTCTCATAATATGTTGTTCGGTTCTTGCTGGCAGTGTTATGTAGATATCCCTCTGCAACTCATCCCGCTCTGTTCCAGCAATATGAGTGAAATGAAGCATAATCCAAAATGTTGGTAACCGCACAACTAGCTGCCGACAACTGTGAGGCCTATGGGTCGTGCAAAGGCATGGATTTGAAATGTGCCAACTCTCATTTATTTTGAATCGGTCAAATGTGCTGAAGCACTTTTATTTCAGAAAACCTAGCAACACAAGGAAATCAGAATCTGAAGTTATAAACCCTTTCACATCGCTCAAACCGATTTTTAGAAGAAAACCCGTGGCTTATTACCTACCTGACCTTTAAATCCAGTGTCATAATGTCCCTTTAATTATACCTGAATTCAAACTCCCTAGTGTCAAGCTGAAGGTGAGGGCACTTGAGAAATGAAACGTTGCCACAGTAACAGCACTTTGTGAAGTAATGAGCAGTTCTGAAATGCAGCTAGACATGCTGCGTCTTAATTCACGGCTCATTTCTACGTCTTTCTCCCACACATCCTGACTCCTGAATGTTTCCCTCCCCATTAATTTGTCATTTGTCACCGTACCTTCCTTGGTTTAATATTGTGAGAGAGACCATCTGCTGCTCTGAGATAAAATTTCATATTCCGAGAAAGAGAAATGATTGCATGTGTTTGACTCATTTGTCTCTGAGGTAGTTGGTGCCTCACTGTGAAGGGAAATGAGTGATCTTGTCTCACACTTTGAAATTCAATCGATCTTGTTGAACGGAGGCCCACTCTGCCTGATTGGAAAGTATTTGTTGGCTCTGCTTAAAGATGGAACTGCCTTTCTCGCTGTGTGTGTGTGATTGTGTGTGTGTGTGTGTGTGTGTACCTGCCTCATTTCCTTCTCAGCTGTCAGTACTTCAGATTAAAGGCAGCATGCTGGGAATCTGAGACTTACACAGTAACTTGAAATGCCAACTCATGGCTCATAACTTCAGATTCTCTGGAAAATATTCAACAGGCCCGGCAGCATCAGTGGATACAACCAATTAACTGGTTAGTAACTCATTTGCTGTGGCTGGGATCTTTCTGTGTGCAAATTGGCTGCTAATAATGCTGAACAATTTAAGAACAAAACTCCATTGGCTGAAAAGCAGAGTAACTCTATAAGGCAGCGTTGCTGGCACATTAAAGTACTCAGTTCTTTGAGAAATGTAATGGGGATGTGATAACGAATGCATTGGTACAGGTTCTTTATTCAGAGCAAACAGGGCCAAGTGAAAGCAGAAACCTGACAATGACAATCTCAATGAACTATAAACTAAGTATACAAGTTCAGTGATAACAAAGTGTGGAGCTGGATGAACACAGCAGGCCAAGCAGCATCTCAGGAGCACAAAAGCTGACGTTTCGGGCCTAGACCCTTCATCATTGGCCCGAAACGTCAGCATTTGTGCTCCTGAGATGCTGCTTGGCCTGCTGTGTTCATCCTGCTCCACACTTTGCTATCTTGGATTCTCCAGCATCCGCAGTTCCTATTATCTCCGATACAAGTTCAGTGTCTTTCAACATCTTCTTTCATGTAGCAGCAGTTTGCTAGTCTGTTTCTGTGAGAAGTTTGCATCATTAATCTAATCCAAACCTGTTGTAACAGGACTGCTTGTCAGTGGAAATTGAAGTAGGCCCCAGTTGGTCAGCCACATTGGATGTCTGGTTATCATAGGCGCCAGATACCAGTTGAGGGTGCTCTCAGCTATGCTTTTTCTACTGCATTTTGTAAATCGACTGCCTGGTCTGACATTAAACCTTGACCTGTTGGTGTTGCTCTTATATCAATGGGTCAAGGCTTCTCCTGAGTTTACCAGGGAGTGCAGTCAAGCAAGCAACAATTTGTTGAGTTTTTAAGAGTTTAGTGGGTGATTGACAAGGCGTTCTCTGAAACAGTGAGGAGCTGAATCTCTGGGGAGTAAAGTCACTGTCTCCCATTTGCAGTCTCCTTATTGTGTTGTGGTTGGCTGGCTCGCTGAGCTGGTGTTTTAGTTTGCAGACGTTTCATTACCTTGCTGGGTAACATCATCAGTGCAGCCTCCAATGAAGCGCCGTTGTGTTTTCCTGCCTGTTATTTAAACTCTGGGGTCCGTTGATTACCTTATTTCTGGTTTTTCTTTGCGGTGGTGTGTATCTAGGGTCTAATTCAATATGTTCATTGATGGCCTTCTTGGTAGAGGACCAAGCCTCTAGGAATTCCTGTGCTTGCCTCTGTTTGGCTTGTCTTAGGACCCTGAGGCTCCAGTTGAGCTGGTGGTTCTATCTGTCAACATATGGAGGTGAGTGTCTTTTTGTTGCTAGTTGGTGTTCATGTATTCTCGTAGTCAGTTTGCCCAATGTAATGTTTGTCATAGAGTTTACATGTAATTTTGTATACTATGCTGGTTCTGTCCATAGTCGGGAAGGGGGTCTTTAGTTGTTATTAGAAGCTGGCATAGAGTTGATGTAGGTTTGTGTGCTATTCTGATGCCCAGTGGCCGTAGGAGTCTTGTGGCCAGTTCAGGTACATTCTTGTGTGGTAACGTGACAAGTGTTTTGGGGCACACTGCATCTTCCTGTTTGTGTTACTGGCGTCGTCCGACACAGCTGTTTGTACATCTGTTGTCTCTAAATAGTTGGGGGAGACATTCTTGACCATCAGGAAAGCCATCAATAAACGTGTAGAATTAGACCCTACGGACACACCACTGCAAAGAAAAACTAAGATGAGGCAATCAACTCCGACGGACCCCAGAGTTGAAATAACTTCGCTTCATCGGAGGCTGCACTGGTGATGTTCCCCAGCAGGGTAATGAAACGTCTGCGAACTAATGAATCAGCTCAGCGGGCCAACAAACCACAACATCCACAGCCCGAGCTACAAATCTATTCAAGAACCTTAGCTACTTATTTTGTGTGCGTGGTTTATTTTCTGCAGAAATCTGTTCCTGGTTGTAACTGTTGTCCCAGATGATATATTCAGAATAAAGAGCTGTGCTGAGTGACCAAAATAGCACCTCGCAATGTAGAAGATATCTCAATTTTGTTTTAGATCTATTGGCTTGTTAATTTTTATTTTTTGACTTGACTCAGCAGAGTGCTAATTCTACCACCAACATCCAGGTCTTTTAATAATTACTGGTTCCCCTGCAACATTGCTAGCAATGAATTTGAGCATTCATTTCCTATTGTGACTTGGTTGTTATTTTGTATTGTTGACTGGATAGAGTCGTAGAATCATAGAGACATACAGCATGGAAACCAACCCTCAGTCCAACTCGTCCATGCCGACCAGATATCCTAAATTAATCTCGTCCCATTTGCCAGCGTTTGACCTGTATCCCTCTAAAACCGTCCTATTCATGCTTAAAAGATGTCTGGTTAGGTATGTTGTAATTGTACCAGCCTCTGCCCCCTCCTCCGGCAGTTCATTCCATACATGAGCCACCCTCTGCCTGAAAAAGTTGCCTCTCAGGTCCTTTTTAAATCTTATCCCTCTCACCTTAAACCTATGCCCTTTAGTTTTGGACTGTCCTACCCTGGACATAAGACTTTGACCAATCACCCTATCCATGCCCTTCAGATTTAATAAACCTCTATAAGGTCACCCCTCAGCCTCTGACAGCCCAGGGAAAATAACCCCAGCCTATTTGCTGTCTTCCGATAAATCAAACCCTCTAACCCTGGCAATATCCTTGTAAATCTTTTCTGAAGTTTCATAACGTCTGTTGTGTGGCAGGGAGACCAGAATTAAAGACATAGGAACCTCAAGTCAATGGTTTTTACCTCCAAACACACATGCTGGTAGATATTTTTAATCAAGCTGTTTTAATGTGCTTGATCTTTTTAAGAGAATGTTGAGTGTTAATGAGCAGTGGTGTTTTAGAACATGGAACATAGAACATTACAGTGCAGTACAGGCCCTTCACCCCTCGATGTTGTGCTGACCTATGAGACCAAACTGAAGCCCATCTAACCTACACTATTCCGTTATTATCCATATGTTTATCCAATGACCATTAAAATGCCCTTAAACTTGGCGAGTCGACTACCGTTGCAGGCAGGGCATTCCACGCCCTTACTACTCTCTGAGTAAAGAACCTACCTCAGACATCTGTCCGATATCTATCACCCATCAATTTAAAGCTATGTCCCCTCGTGCTAGCCATCACCATCTGAGGGGAAAGGCTCTTACTGTTCACCCTATCTAATCCTCTGATTGTCTTGTATGTCTCCATTAAGTCACCTCTCAACCTTCTTCTTGCTAACGAAAACAACCTCAAATCCCTCAGCCTTTCCTCATAAGACCTTCGCTCCTTACCAGGCAACATCCTAGTAAATCTCTTCTGCACCCTTTCCAAAACTTCCATATCCTTTCTATAATGTGGCAACCAGAACTGTATGCAATACTCCAAGTGCGGCCGCACCAGAGTTTTGTACAGCTGCAACATGATCTCACGGCTCCAAGACTCAATCTCTCTACCATTAAAACCTAACGCACTGCAAGCCTTCTTAACAACCGTATCAATCTGGGTGACAACTTTCAGGGATCTATGCACATGGATACCGAGATCTCTCTACTCGTCCACACTACCAAGAATCTTACCATTAGCCTGGTACTGTGTATTCCTGTTACTCCGTATAAAGTGAATCACCTCACACTTTTCCACATTAAACTCCATTTGCCACCTCTCAGCCCAGCTCTGCGGCTTATCTATGTCTCTCTGTAACCTGCAACATCCTTCCGCACTGTCCACAACTCCACCGACTTTGGTGTCATCCGCAAATTTACTAACCCATCCTCTGAGCCCTCATCTAGGTCATTTATAAATATGACAAACAGCAGTGGCCCCAAAACAGATCCTTGTGGTACACCACTAGTAACTGAACTCCAGGATGAACATTTCCCATCAACTACCACCCTCTGTCTTCTTACAATTTCAGATCCAAACGGCTAAATCACCCACAATCCCATGCCTCTGTATTTTCTGCAGTAGCCTACTCTGGGGAACCTTATCAAATGCTTTACTGAAATCCTTTGAGTTTACCCGGCAATGAAACGACAAGTCAGACTCTTTCCAATTTCGGACCGCTCGCATCCTAACAGATCAAGCTCACTGGTAAAGCTATTCAGTACAATCAAAAATCAGTCCCCTGGTGCTTGGGTTCTGGGCTGAAAATATTCAGCGGTTATAGTCTGGACATCTTCCAAATGGAGGTAAGAGAATTTGCTTATTGCAATTCCCTCCCTACTGGCAATGTGGATCAACAGACAGAACAAGGACTGCAATGGTTCCAGAAGGCAGTTCATCGCTACTTTCTCAAGGACAACTAGGGATAGGCAATAAATTCTGGCTCAGTCAGTGATATCCACATCCCACAAGTGAATTAAAAAATCCCTCAGTGAATCACAAAACAGGAATAGCTGGGTATGTTCAAACGTAATTTAGCTCAAAGCGAAGATGGTGTAATGAGGTAAAGTCACTGGATTAGTAATCCAGAGGCTTAGGCTAACGCACTGGGGACGTTGGGTCTCATCAACTGATGAAATTTAAATTCTATTAATAAATCCAGAATTGAAAATCATGGTGACCGTGGAACAATTGATTTTTGTAATGTGTTTTGTTTATTGTGTAACATAATGTTCCAGACATGGCCATTTTTGGCGACTGCATTAAGCCCTACCCAATCAAATGATGTCTTACAGCCTTGGGTAGGGATAAGGTAAAATGGGAGAAAATCTCATGGAGTGAAGTTCTGTATCTGTAGATCACTTCACAGTTTTAGTAACAATGTTTATCTTACTAATATAACTTGGTTGTGAGCATGAGATAAATGACTTCTTATATAAGATGAGAAACTCTTCTTTTTAAGACTCACTCGTGGTTGTTCCTGTACCATGGCTGTGAACCAAATTGGCCCTTGAACCTAGCCAGGGGAAGAGGATTGGTGGCACCATGCTTGTATACTCAATCCCAGATAGGTCACCAATGTCTGCCCTTTAGGGAAGGAAACTGCCACCCTTATCTGGTCTGGCCTACATGTGACTCCAGACCCACAGCAATGTGACTGACTCTTAACTGCCCTCTAATATGACCTCCAGCAAGCCACTCAGCTCAAGGGCAGTTAGGGATAGACAACATGCTTGGTTTGCCAACAGCACCCAGATCCCATGAAAGAATACAGAATAAAATGTGGGACCGATGTTTATCCTGAGAGGGAGAGTGCTGCTAACTAGATTTAAAACTCGTCGTGGCCCAAGGGATTGAGACATAAAACTAAAGAGTATTTGAAAACTTGAAGTGTAACGTTGTCGAAGAGGGTAGGGCAGCACGGTGGCTCAGTTAACACTGCTGCCTCACAGCACCAGGGACCCAGGTTCGAATCCACCCTCGGGCCACTGTCTGTAGAATTTACACATTCTCCCCGTGTCTGCGTGGGTCACACAGTCTAAAGATGACCAGGTTAGGTGGATTGGCCGTGCTAAATTATCTCATAGTGCCCAGGGCTGTGCAGGCGAGGTGGGTTAGCCGTGGGAAATGCAGGGTTACAGGTATAGGGTAGGGGTGTGTCTGGGTTGGATATGACTCGGTGGGTTGTTGTGGCATTGATGGGCCGAATGGCCTGCTTCCACACTGTAAGGTATCAATGATTCTTTTATCACAGGGAGTGAAATAACAAGTAAAACAGGCTACACCCAAAAACATAGAGTAAGACTGAAAAAGGAAGATAAAAAAAATTGTAAGGCATATCAAGGATAAGTTTTTCTTTTGCAATTATATTGGAAGGAAAAGAGCAGTGGTACGTACCACATACAGAAAATGCTGGGAAGATCAGGCAGTATCCATAGGGATAGAAACTGAGTTAATGTTTCAAGTCCATTCAAAGCAGGAAAAGTAAGAACCATAATAGGTTTTACATGAGGGTGTAACATGAAGATGAGGGCCAGGTCTGTGGTGGAAGATTGAAGAGATAAAACAATGAAAGTTTGTAATGTAAAAGGGTTAGCGAAGAAACAAAAGATTTTGTCGGCAGGAAATGTAAGCACCCAGTCATCAGCAACTGCCAAGAAATAAAAGCAATTAAAATGAAAATCTTCAAAGACCAAGGAAATGAAATGGGGACATGAGCAGCAAAACAGAAGATTGAAATTGCTGAATTCACTTGCTGAAGAGTTTTGATTTGATTTATCTTTGTCACATGTTCTGAGGTTCAGTGAAAGTGTGTGGTAATCAGACAAATCATACCTTACATAAGGGTAATAGAACAGAATGCAGAACATAGTGTTACAGAGCAGGTGCAGAGAAAGATCAGCTGTAATATAGAAGAGGCCCATTCAAAAGACTGCCAAGAACCTTATTGAAAGCTGTGGACCTGTTCCTAGACTTTCAATGAAACATTGCAGGAAGCTGAGAATAGAAATGAGTTTGGAAGTAAGATGGAGAATTAAAATGCCATGCTGAAGTCGATGCTCACAGATTGATTTGGATGTGCTCCAGAGAGTCGGGTCTATTCTGTAGTGCCGCTCCTCAAAGTGGCTGCAGCTGGTATGAATGCAGTAGACTAAGTTGAAAGGAGTACGTGGACATTGTGTTTCACTTGGAAGGATTGTTTGGGGTCCTGATTGATGAGGAGAGAGAGTGTGCATAAAGACAGGTGCTGCATTTTCTGCACCTCCACAGAAAGATGCAACGAGAGTGGTATTGGTTTTAAAGCAGATTTGGTGCCTATTGTAAATGGAAAAGAGGCAATGATAGAACAATAAAGTAATTACCTTGTGTCGATCTTCGCAACAGAGAGCGAGGATAAGATACCTTATCCAGGGAGATTAACAATGAATCAAGGACTAAAAGTCACTAATGACTGTTTGGCCAAATTTTGTCTGAACTCCGTCTACAAGTTGATAGTTTAAATTTCCTAGGAGTGACAATGACCAATAATCTGTCCTGGACTACCGATATAGATGCGACAGTCAAGCAAGCATTAACAACGCCCCTTCTTCCTCAGGAGGCTAAGGAAATTCAGCATGTCCATAAGGGCCTCCCCAACTTTTACAGGTGCACCATAGAAAGCATTCAATCTTTTTTTCTGCCTATTCATTTGAGGGATGTGGGTGTGGCTGACTGACCAGCATTGCTTGCCCATCCCTAGTTGCCCTTGAGAAGGTGGTGGTGAGCTGCCCTCTTGAACCACTGCAGTCCACCTGCTGTGGGTTGACCCACAATACTATTAGGGAGGGAATTCCCGGATTTTGACCCAGTGACAGTGAAGGAACAGCAATACATTTAAAAGTCAGGATGGTGAGTGGCTCGGAGGTGAACTTGAAGGGGGTGGTGTTTCCATGTATCTGCTGCCCTTGTCCTTGTAGCTGGAAGCGGTCATGGGTTTGGAAGGTGCTCTCTGAGGATCTTTGGTGAATTTCTGCAGTGCATCTTGCAGATAGTAGGCACTGCTGCTACTGAGCACCAGTGGTGAATGGAATGAATGCTTGTGGATTTATTTTTAATCAAGTGGACCGCTTTGTCCTGGATGGTGTCAAGCTTCTGGAGTGTTGTTCGTGCTGCACTTGTTCAGGCAAGTAGAGAGTATTCCATCACATTCCTGCAGATGGTGAACAGACTTTGAAGAGTCAGGAGATGACTTATTCACTGCACTATTCCCAGCTTCTGACCTTCTCTTGTAGCCACTGTGTTTGTGCGGTGAGTCCAGTTGAGCTTCTGGCCAATGGTAATCCCCAGGATGTTGATAGCAGGGGATTCAGTGATGGTAACACCATTGAATGTCAAGGGGTAGTGGTTAGATTGTTTCTTATTGGTGATGGTCATAGCCTGGCATTTGTGTGGCACGAATGTCACTTGCTACTTGTCAGCCCAAGCCTGGATATTGTCTGGGTCTTGTTGCATTTGAACATGGATTGCTGCAGTATCTGAGGAGTAATGAATGGCGCTGAACATTGTGCAATCATCGGCGAACATCCCCACTTCTAACCTTATGCTGGAGGGAAGGTCATTGAGGAAGCAGCTAAAGATGGTTGGGCCGAGGACACTACCCTGAGGAACTCCTGCAGAGATGCCCTGGAGCTGAGATGATTGACCTCCAACAACCACGACCATCTTCCTATGTGTCAGGTATGTCTCCAACCGCAAGAGAGTTTGCCCCTGATCCCCATTCATCCCAGTTTTTCTTGGGATCTTTGATGCCATACTCTGTCAAATGTAGCCTCGATGTCAAGGACTGTCACTCTCACCTCACCTCTGGAATTCAGCTCTTCTGTCCCTGCTTGAACCAAGGCTGTAATGAGGTCAGGAGCTGAGTGGCCCTGGCAGAACCCAAACTGGGCATCACTGAGCAGGTTATAGCTGAACAGGCGCTGCTTGATGGCACTGTTGATGGCTCTTTCTGTCACTTTCTTGACAATTGAGAGTAGACTGATGAGATGGTAATTGGCCGGGTTGGATTTGTCCTGCTTTTTATGTACAGGACATACTTGAGCAATTTCCCACATTGTCAGGTAAATGCCAGTGTTAAACTGGAACAGCTTGGCTCGGGGAGCAGCATGTTCTGGAGCTGAAGTTTTCAGTACTGTTGCCGGAATGTTGTCAGGGCCTGTAGCCTTTGCAGGATCCAGTGTCTCCAACTGTTCCTTGCTATCATGTGGACTGAATTGAATTGGCTGAACACTGATATCTGGGGACGACTGGAGGAGGCCGAGATGGATCATCCACTTGGCACTTTTGGCTGAAGATTGCTGTGAATACTTCACCCTTATCTTTTGCATTGATGTGCTGGGCTCCTCCATTAATGAAGGTGAGGATATTTGTGCAGATTTCTCCTTCAATGAGTTGTTTAATTGTCCACCACCATTCGTGACTGGATGGTGCATGACTGCAGAGCTTAGATCTGATCCATTGGTTGTGGGATCACTTAGCTCTGTCTACCACTTAGCGCTTTCGCTATTTGGCAAGCAAGTAGTCCTGTTTGGTGGCTTCACCAGGATGACACCTCACCTTCAGCTATGCTGCTCCTGGCATGCCCTCCTGCACTCTCCATTGAACCAGGGTTGATGCCCTGCCTTGATGGTAATGGTTGAGTGGGGATTATGTGGGCCATGAGGTTACAGATTGTGCTGGAGTACAGTTCTGCTGCTGTTGATGGCCCACAGCACCTCATAAATGCCCAGTTTTGAATTGCTAGTTCTGTGCGAAGTCTGTCCCATTTAGCATGGTGATAGTGCCACACAACACAATATGGTACGGCAACTGCTCTGTCCAGGACTGTGAGAAACTACAGAAGGTGGTGTGCGGAGAGCAGACCACTATGGAACCTAACCTTCTGTCCATGGACCCATTTATACTTTTTGTTACCGCGAAAAGGTGGCCAACATCGTCAAAGACCCCTCCCACCCCAGTTACACTTACTTCCAAACTCTTCCATCAGGCAGAAGATACAAAGCTTAAATATCAGGTTCAAAAACAGCTTCTTCACTGCTGTTATTAGAGTTCTGAATGGACCTCACAAATTTCAAAGCTAGTGTTGGACTTGCTTTTTCTGCATCTTCTTTGCAGCTGTAAATTTGTATTCCTCACTCTGTTCAATCTCCTTATGATCTTTGTGTGGTACGGTCTGCTTGTAGTGCATTTAAGATGAAACTTTTCACTGTACTTAGGTACATGTGACAATAATAAATCAAGCCATTTAAAGTTAACAGAAGCAAGAAAGTACAATGAGAAAATGAAAATTTGCTGAAGATCGATGAGTTCCCCAGGTCCAGATGGGTTCCCCTGCAATGCTTTGAAGGAAGTTGCTGAGGAAATTGCAAATGGTTTAGCCAAAGCATGCTCCTTGCTCAGGAGATCTGAAAGTGACATGGGGAGTCATGATACACATATCACTGAAATGTAGTGGTCAAGTACACATTCGGAAACTTACATCTAAAGAGCTAGACTGTGAATGGGAGGACGTTATGCAGTGGATAACACAATGCGGAGCTGCAGGAACACAGGCAGCATCACAGGAGTAGGAAAGTTGATGTTTTGGGTCAGCACCCTTTCTTCAGTCAGCTTACTCCTCTGATGCTGCCTGGCCAGCTGTGTTCTTCCAGCTTCACACTGCGTTGTCTCTGACTCCAGCATTTACAGTTCGTACTATCTTGAACGTTATGCAGTAGGTTATGTAATAGTTTGGATTGACTACTTGAGGAGTAGCTTGTACAGTTCAGTGCACTGAGTCATAGAATTCCTACAGTGTGGAAACAAACCCTTCGGCCCAACAGGTCCACACTGATACTCGGACCATCACGCCCACACACATCCCCCTATAACCCACCTAATCTACACAGCACTAAACACTACGGGCAATTTAGCATGGTCAATCCACCTTGCCTGCAGATCGTTGGACTGTGGGAGGAAACCGAAGCACCCGGAGGAAACCCGTGCAGACACAGGGAGAATGTGCGAACTCCACACAGACAGTCACCTGAGGGTGGAATCTCACCCAGGTCCCTGGCGCTGTGAGCCACCGTGCCACCCCGTTAGAAATTGTGGTTAGAAAAATTGCGCTCAGACTCTCCTTAATTCTAACTGGCTCTGGATGTGTAAAATGTTATTGTTGATCAATTAATGTTAGCTGACTTGTGCTGTCTGAAATGTAGAAAGTTAATGGGTGATTTAGTTGAGGTTTTAAGGACTTCAAAAGGAAATGAAGGAAGTGAAAGAGTTTTCTTCCACTAGTTGGTGTCAAGCGGACAATAATCTTAAAAACAGGGCCAGGCCATTGAACGCTGCTTTACACACAGGATGGTGAAGAAATGGAACTTTCTCACAAACTAGTTGACTCGAGCGCAATTAATAATTTCAAATCTAAGGTGGATAGTTTTTCAAAAAAGATTCATGTAATAAAGACGCTGCTCAAAGGAGGTGTGTTACTGACTGGACATGATCTCATTGAATGATGGATCAAGGCTGAAGGGGCTGAATGGCCTCCTATAATGTTCCTGGTCATCAAACACCCTGAATGAATTACCGAACAGGAAAATGTATGTTGTCTGCCTTAGCCCCGATCTTAGAAATGGCTTTTTCTTATTGGATTTGCAGTTATGTACTTTGTGTTAACAGGCTTTACATACTTAACAGGGGCCTGCATTTTAATAGTTTCAAAGTGTACGGTCATTCCAGAGTGGGTTAAATATATTTTCCGCAGATGGTTAATCGAACTGTTATACAAACCGGTAGGGAAACCAAATCACTGCGATTTACTTTAACATTAAACAGTGATTTGTGAAATTTGCCTGCATGGCTAACCTGAACTGCAAACAAACAACACAAAGGCTTTGCATGAATAAGCCTGTAAATTTTTAATATTTGCTGTCTCTTGTTTGATTCGCTGTTGGTCTCCGGGCTCTTTTGAATGACGGGGAGGCAGAATGGTCTCTTCTTAGCTCTTTATTGACTCTGCTGTAATGTAACTGAAGGACTGTATGAATGTACTGACACAGAGTCTACAGAAGGTTACAGGCAAAAATATGAGCAAAAATATTTTCCTCTGCTTCACATCTTTGGCTTTTCCTATCCCTCAGCATTCCATGTCATTTCCTCGCTGTTCCCAGGTGAGCCACTGACTTGGAGAGAGAAAGAGAGAGAGACAGAGAGACGAAGAGAGGACTGTCTCTTTAATGAATATCTAAAATTGAGAGAAGCAGTCTGTCTGTAATGTTGCCTCTGATAAAGTACCACATAAAAGTCTGGTGAACAGAATTGCAGTTTGTGGACAAGGAGGATCCGTGTTCGTATCACCTTGGATTTAAAAAATGCTTTCAGGCAGAAAAGGCAATGGTTATTTTTCAGGCTTGGCTCCCCAAGTGTTAATGCTTAGGGAGCACTGTTTTTCCTTTGGTATCTGTTAATCTTTTAAGCATAAGGAACACAAAGCAAAACTTCAAAATTTATCAATGGTACTGTGGAGTATAGGGTTAAGTCTACCTTTAATTTCAGACCAGCTAGTGTGCATGAGCATAAAGGAGCTCTGCCCCAGAGATGTCAGGTTGCATGGGGCATGAACCTGCTAGCTCTGAGATAACAAGGTGTTGAGCTGGATGAGCACAGCAGGCCAAGCAACAGCAGAGGAGCATTGCTGTGTTCATCCAGCTCTCCACCTTGTTGTGTCAGATTCTCCAGCATCGGCAGTTCCTACTCTCTCTGAACCTGCTAGCTCTGTAAGGTTTGAGACAATAGTCTCTCTTATCTCATGTATATAATTATGGTCAATCAAATCTCTTAATGTTTGCTGCGCTGAATGTAGACCCGACTCTTCCTTCAGAGACCAAACTTGGAGGTTTGGCAAGTTGTGGGGATGATGACACTCAGTTGTGACAAGAATACACAAAGTGAACAGATGGCATGGAAATGTGGCAGATGGAATTCATTACTGAGGAAAGTGAGGTGACCCGTTTTGGCAAGAGGGATGGGAAATGTCAGTAGAGCGTTAATGGCAGTCCTAAAGAATGTGCAGGGACAAGGGGCCCGGGAGTTCCCACGCACAAGACGGGAGGGAGCTGTTAGCAAAGTGTATCCAGTCTTCAACTTAATGCAGCTATTGAGAACAAAAGCAGAGAGGAAATGCTGAACTTTATAACACTTTGGTTTGGCTGCATATAGAAGTCTGCTTTTGGTCACAGCACCTTCCAAAGAATGTGAGGGCCCACTAGAAGGCTCAGAGGAGATTCACCAGAAGGATATTAGCTTCATGGCTAATTTGGAGTTATTTTCCGTTGAGTGTAGGTGACTGAGGGAGATTTTATGAAGGTGTACGAGGTTGTGATGGGATAGAGAAAGGAAAGGCTGCTCACATTAACAGTGGCTGCATGGATTATGGGAGACAGATTTAAGGCTTTGGGCAAGAGATACAGGGGAGATGTGGCGTCAGAGATTTGTACTTATGCAGTGAGTTGTAATGACCTGGAGGTTGGTGGAAGCAGAGATGATAAATTGTTTCAAAAGGAAATTGGTTGAGCACCTGATGGAATGAAACACACAGATCTAGAGGAGAGTACAGAGGTGGGCTGACTTGATGATTGCGTGGAGAGCTTACATTCAACTGATGGGCAGATAGCCACCTTCTGGGGCAGCATGATGCTCTGGGCCAGTGTTTAAATGTGAGCCCTGTCACGTGACTGTAGAACTAAAATAGGGGAATGTGGTAATTCACATAGAATTACAGAGCAGAAGCAGGACATTTGGCCTATTGAGCCCACACTGACCCTCTGAAGAGCACTTCACCCAGACCCACCTCCTACCCTGTCCCTATAATCCTGCATTTCCTGTGGCCAATCCACCTAGCCTGCACTCTTTGGACCATGGGAGGAAACCGGAGCACCCAGAGGAAACCCACGTATACAGGGGAGAATGTGCAAACTCCACGCAGACTGTGACCCAAGGGTGGAATCGAACACGGGTCCCTGGCACTGTGAGGCAGCAATGCTAACCACTGAGCCACGATACCACGCAAATGGGTTTCTGAAAAATTACAATGAAAGGGTTTAATCGTAAGTGGGCTCAACAGAGCAGAGTGATAATGGGAACTGCAGATGCTGGAGAATCAAAAATAATAAAATGTGAGGCTGGATGAACACAGCAGGCCCAGCAGCATCTCAGGAGCACAAAAGCTGACGTTTCGGGCCTAGACCCTTCATCAGAGAGGGGGATGGGGTGAGGGTTCTGGAATAAATAGGGAGAGAGGGGGAGGCGGACCGAAGATGGAGAGAAAAGAAGATAGGTGGAGAGGAGAGTACAGGTGGGGAGATAGGGAGGGAATAGGTCAGTCCAGGGAAGACGGACAGGTCAAGGAGGTGGGATGAGGTTAGGAGGTAGGAGATGGAGGTGCGTCTTGGGGTGGGAGGAAGGGATGGATAAGAGGAAGAACAGGTTAGGAAGGCAGAGACAGGCTGGACTGGTTTAGGGATGCAGTGGGTGGAGGGGACGAGCTGGGCTGGTTGTGTGGTGCAGTCGGGGGAGGGGACAAACTGGGCTGGTTTAGGGATGCGGTGGGGGAAGGGGAGATTTTGAAGCTGGTGAAGTCCACATTGATACCATTGGGCTGCAGGGTTCCTGGAATATGAGTTGCTGTTCCTGCAACCTTCGGGTGGCATCATTGTGGCACTGCAGGAGGCCCATGATGGACATGTCATCTAAAGAATGGGAGGGGGAGTGGAAATGGTTCGCGACGGGGCGCTGCAGTTGTTTATTGCGAACCGAGCGGAGGTGTTCTGCAAAGTGGTCCCCAAGCCTCCGCTTGCCTTCCCCAATGTAGAGGAAGCCACACCGGATACAAGGGATACAGTATACCACATTGGCAGATGTGCAGGTGAACCTCTGCTTAATATGGAAAGTCGTCTTGGGGCCTGGGATAGGGGTGAGGGAGTAGGTGTGGGGGAAAGTGTAGCATTTCCTGCGGTTGCAGGGGAAGGTGCCGGGTGTGGTGGGGTTGGAGGGCAGTGTGGAGCGAACAAGGGAGTCACGGAGAGAGTGGTCTCTCCGGTAGGCAGACAAGGGTGGGGATGGAAAAATGTCTTGGGTGGTGGGGTTGGATTGTAGATGGCGGAAGTGTCGGACGTCCCCACCAACCTCTGGATACAGCGCATCATCCTCCGACACTTCCGCCATCTACAATCCGACCCCACCACCCAAGACATTTTTCCATCCCCATCCTTGTCTGCTTTCCGGAGAGACCACTCTCTCCGTGACTCCCTTGTTCGCTCCACACTGCCTCCAACCCTACCACACCCAGCACCTTCCCCTGCAACCGCAGGAAATGCTACACTTGCCCCCACACCTCCTCCCTCACCCCTATCCCAGGCCCCCAGATGACTTTCCATATTAAGCAGAGGTTCACCTGCACATCTGCCAATGTGGTATACTGCATCCACTGTACCCGGTGTGGCTTCCTCTACATTGGGGAAACCAAGCGGAGGCTTGGGGACCGCTTTGCAGAATACCTCCGCTCAGTTCGCAATAAACAACTGCACCTCCCAGTCGCGAACCATTTCCACTCCCCCTCCCATTCTTTAGATGACATGTCCATCATGGGCCTCCTGCAGTGCCACAATGATGCCACCTGAAGGTTGCAGGAACGGCAACTCATATCCCGTTTGGGAAGCCTGCAGCCCAATGGTATCAATGTGGACTTCACCAGCTTCAAAATCTCCCCTTCCCCCACCGCATCCCAAAACCAGCCCAGTTCTTCCCCTCCCCCCACTGCATCCCAAAACCAGCCCAGCCTGTCTCTGCCTCCCTAACCTGTTCTTCCTCTCACCCATCCCTTCCTCCCACCCCAAGCCGCACCTCCATCTCCTACCTACTAACTTCGTCCCACCTCCTTGACCTGTCCGTCTTCCCTGGACTGACCTATCCCCTCCCCACCTCCCCACCTATACTCTCCTCTCCACCTATCTTCTTTTCTCTCCATCTTCGGTCCGCCTCCCCCTCTCTCCCTATTTATTCCAGTTCCCTCTCCCCATCCCCCTCTCTGATGAAGGGTCTAGGCCCGAAACGTCAGCTTTTGTGCCCCTGAGATGCTGCTTGGCCTGCTGTGTTCATCCAGCCTCACATTTTATTATCAACAGAGGAGAGTCTCTAGTTGTGTGCAATTGCTTTCCTTTTTTTTGATAAAGAATGGGTATAGGTGGACCAGTAAATGCTGTTTGTGTTAGATGGAAGAAAGAACATCATTGTGGACCTATTGGACTGGAAGGTCTGTTTCCAAGCCATAAATTTCATGCAGTTTTATGTTTCTTTTTACAACTTTGAATCATTTCCCGGTGATATCCTGCTGTGAATCAGGATTTTAGTCCATAGCAATGACACAAAAGAAGTCATGCAGCCTTTGAATTTAGCGTGAGTGGTATTTGAATTATTAAGAATGGATGAGATGTACATTAAACTGAAGCAGGATTGTAAAATTGTCATTCAAAACTGGCAGCCATGAAAGGCAAGATCTTTGTGCCGGTTTTTAATGATTTAGCATGACCTTGTGCGGTAAATTACACTGCAGTTGCTCAGTTCCAACTCTGATTAATTCCACATATAGAAAAATGAGATAAACACAAAGGAGAAGGAAGCAGATCGTAATGTTTGACAGGAGTGGATGAAAAGGGCTATGAGGAGGTTGATGGGGGGCATTATGGGGCAGTTAGGCTGAATGACTTATTCCTGCGCAGTCCATTACTTGTATGTAATGTCTTTTTGGCTACCTCCAGTGTCACCAATGAGTAAAGATGTGTGACTACCTGTTTGGAAAGCTGGGATAAGCCTCGGAATGCAATATTTTGGCATGGTGACAAGGCCATTCTGGGGATTTGGGTGAACACCCAGTTTGTGCTTTCCCAAGATTTTCCACCCTCTTCAAGGTAAGATGCACGGAAAATTTGCACGGGCAGCCAAACGGGCCCGGAATCTCTCCACACCTGCTCCCATGTCGAAGGCACACTGCATCAGCTGCACTAAACATGGAAAGAAATTCCTGGTCATTTTCGGTTGGAATTGGAGAAAAGTACGTACAAATGCTGTTGGGCAGTTTTGATGTCACATGAATTGGTGACGGAGTTTGCAATTTTTTGAAAGTGTAACTTGAGTCGAGGCCAATATAGAATTGTAGAATTCCTACAGTGTGGAAAGAGGCCACTTAGCATATCGAGTCTGCACTGACCCATCAAAGAGATCCCACCCAAACCCACCAATATCCCTGTAACCCCTCATTTACCTGAAAACAAAATGTGCTGGAGATCACATGGGGTGGGGGTGGGGTCAGTCATCATCCATGGAGAGAGAGCAAGCTAATGTTTTGAGTCCAGGTGACTCTTCATCAGAGTCACATTTGCCATGGCTAATCCACCTAGCCTGCACATCCTCGGTCTCTATAGGCAACAGTGGTGTAAAACTGCCCTCCATGAACCTAATTTTCCATTTAAGAAAAAGCAAGAGAAAAAGAATAATACCAGCCACCACATCCTTTTCCTCATCATTACTTGCATTCCCACTGTCATATTGTTCGACTGGTGTAAATAGCTATTGGCCACTGAAAACAGGCATCTGACAGGGAGCCTACTGCCTTTTTTGGGATCTTGTGGGTCGACAGTCTGGATGATGCTTGGCCATGGACCTGGAGGAATTGGTGTCACAGGTTCTTCAGCTCAACATTTGATCCAACCAGCAGTCCTCAAAGGCCGCTCCCAAAATGTAAATCTTTTGTTTTTAAACTTATTTCACTGTCAGGCTAGGAGGAGGATGGATGGTCTGTGGCCCACAGTCCACTCTTAACCTCCCTCTCAATCATTCACTCCCAGATCATGTCTACTGCCATCTAAGGAGTCAAACACAGAAGCTGCAAGGTGAATGTAGCCAAGATAGGTGCGACACTTAGTACATGAGGCCTAGTTTTGGGTGTGACCTTCAATCTGCTGACCAGTTTTTAATCTCCAAACAGGCCTAGACCACTGTCTACCTTTCTTTGCTTCACGAATGGTGAAACAAAAGTACATTTGCATTCTCTAAAAGATTTGCCAGTGGTGAGATAAACCTCTTAGTTAGACTTAGTACTTCATGAGCACAGTGTATTACATTCAAAAAGAGCCCAAATTTTCTCGTCTAGAAGCTCATTGATCTCTTATCCCCTCAAATACAGCATGGTGAAAAATGACGGGTTGTACACTTTGTTTGGGAGTGCTGCAAAAATCACATGCTACCACAGACATGGTGGGCTGAAGGGCCTGATCCTGTGCTGCACAGTTCTACGTTCTATGTTACTGCTTTCAAAGAAAGCTTGTCAAGTGAATAGTCTTTTTTGTTGATTTATTTTCTTATTTTTCTCTCAGAGATCAAAAGCCCATTTCTCAGTCATTTCTGTGTGTTTACACGCATTGACTGTGACCTGAATGCCACTTCACTTTCCCAACATGGACACACTGGGCTGAATGTCCTCCCCTCTCCATTTCAAAGCTCCCTCCTCACTCCCAAAAAATGATTTGATTTCTTCCCTTGATCCCTTTGTAAGTAGACCAAGGATTAATTCTGAAACATTGCTAGAAAGAGACATGAAGCTGAAGCGTTCAGCCTCGTATGCATCAGGACTGAGATACATGAAAAACTTAATTTGGAAAGGAGTTCGCAATTTATGTAACATGAGAAGATGTTGTTGATTGGTTCGACCACAGTTGGTGTGGAGCAGGAACTGTGAATTGTCGATCTTGTTTGATTGTTTAAATTTAAACCAGTCTAGTCAACTCCAACTCCATAACTGTGGGTTATGTTGTGATGCAGTACAGCTTGGCTGCATTTCCTCTGCAAAGGTAGACACTTTGATCGTTCCAACCAGACAAGTAGGAAATGTGGGAATAGGTAGATGAGGAAAGAGCAATTCTCAGCTGTATTTGGCACATCTTCTAATGACTTCTCAGTCACATGTTGCAGTAATCGTGGAATTGTCAATCAGGCAAAACAGTTAAATCGCTTCTAAAGAAATGGAAAAGATGTGACGAATGGCTGGAACATTTTACCTTCCAAGCAGGCCCCATTTCATATGTGGATTGCCCTCCACTGCAGTTTGCAGTTCCCTGAAGGACATTTACTGACCTCTGTCATTGAATTAATACAACCCTGTTCCCCACCGCCTCCCTGCAGAAAATTATTCCAATGGCTGACCACTCGCTCATCACCGGATGTCGGCTTTCAGAGGCTGGACGATTAAATTGGGCACCGTGACAGCAGTACCTGCTCGCCTCTACTGGAATTTTGCCAGTGGTAGCCGCCCTTCGCTCGGGGTCAATCGAGACGGCTGGAATATTTCTTTCTAGTATCTCGGGGGGGGGGTCAACTGCACCCCTGGTGACCTTGTAGCTGGGCAAGATCTCCTGTTTGGACACTCTGTGCCCAGTCCGGGGCTCAATTCCGCCCCGCCCCCCCCCCCCCCAACTCCCCCAAGGAAACCTGTGGTTAACTGCGAGTCCATGGTATCTTGACTTCAGGCACTGGCTGCAGTCCCAGCAGTGGCCATTGCTCCCGGTGGCCTCTGATTGGATGACTGCTCTTTGAGTTGGCTTTCCTCCCTGTTTTGAGGGCACCTGAGAGTGAAGTAGAATTTATGGCTGCAGCCTGGTGATCACAGAACAGTTGCTAAATGACTGCATGGTGACCAAGCTACAACAGTGGAGAAAGGGACATATTGGCCAACAACTACTAAAATTCTAGCCATGTTCTCCTCCACTTTGTTTGAGGGCCACACACACTCCAGAAGTACAAAGCTCGGCACTGCACCCACATCCTGTGATCCAGTTGAGATTATTATGGTGTGATTTGACTGCTTTGTTGTTGAGAGTTTTTTTAAAAATAAATCTGCCTTTGAATGAGGAATATTTCCTGGAAAGTTTGCCTTTGAATAGAAGGTAACATGTTTCGATGCGGAATGCACACCGTGGAATTGTTGTTATAACAGGAGTGAAACTGGAACAAAGGAACCTAAGAAAGGCACAAAGTTTTTGCGCTTTTTTTTCAATAAAGTAATTGCACCTTTATTTATAATTACCAGCTTGGCTTTAACAGTCCTAAGAATACATTGAACTGACTTGATAATTCAGAGGGTGAGTTGCAGTGTTGACATGTTTATTTTAATACAGTAGGAGTTGAAGCTTAATTATTTGCACTTGTGCTTTCTCTGATACTGTTATGAAACTAAGATGAAGAATAATTTTGTTCGTGTGCCGTTAGGCGTCAGATGTGTTGAGTCACATGGCCGACTAATTCTCAAAAGTAAGTAGGATGTGGGAGAACATTGGCTTTAACACCATGACAATAGAGACTCCCCCAAGGTGGTGTCAGTTCATCAAAACCCACAAATTAAGTCAATAAATTACAGGGCACTGGAACAATATGGTTCTGTTTGATAGTTGTACAAGTTTCAATTAGTAGAATTGATTGTTCACTCCTGTGGATTCAGGGCTGCATAAAAGGCCTTCCATATGTAGGTGGGTAACACAATTCTATTAGAGAGAGTGGGAGCTGAGCTCTTTGTTGTTTGTTGGATGTGGGTTGTCATTGACAAGAGATGCATTTATTTACCCGTCAGTAATTACCTTCGAGAAGGTGGTGGTGAGCTGCCTTCGTGACCTGCCGTAGTCCATGTGATGAAGGGACACCTACAGTGTCATTAGGGAGTGAGTTCCGGGAGTTTGACCATCGACACTGAAGGAAGGGTGACCTATTTCCAAGCCGGGATGGTGGATGGCTTGGAGAGTAATTTACAGGTGGTGGCAGTGCTCTACCCATCTTCCCACTGCCCTTGTCTTACTAGAACAGAACCTCCTGACGTTTTTCATGATGTTTCCGTCTTAATGTGTAAATATCAGTGCAACCCTAGAGTGGGTGTGGGTGGGGGGTGCTGGTGGGGTGTGGGTGTGGGAGGTTGGAGAGTTGATGGTTTTGCATGTAACTGTTTTGAAGAGTCTGATGGGTCGCCTGAGTAGCATTTGTATATACATAATGGAGCCAATCCCACGAGAGTCCCCAACAGAGTGCCTACTGAACAGACACCATTGCGGCTTCAAGAGCTCAACATCCCAATAGATTATTGTGTATTCTCAAAATTAGGCATGAACCCTGTTCTGGATGGTTTGGAGCTTCAGAAGGGGTTACTACAAAAGTTCTGCTGAGGTATCCTCGTCTTCAGCTTTTAACATTACTGAATGTTTAGTGGAAATCCCAGAGAACTAATTGAAGAGAAGATAAACTGTGGCAGCATTCAAAGTTGTATGGAAATTGCTGGTGGTTATCTGCAAATTGGAAGCAGTTTGAAAGGGATTACAAATGCCTGAACAATATAAGGGAGGAGGCTGTTCATAAAAACTGGACAGATTAGTTTATGGAAGGCTGCAAGTTTCCTTGAACCAAGACATTCAAAGTTAATTGACTTCTTTTAGTATCATTATGGTAAAGTCATTCCATTTAGAGGTTAATAGCAGATTGTCTCTTGGCACTGGACTCTCTACCGGCAGGTAGTTGGCTGTTAATGAATCTTTCTGTTCCTCAAGTTTTCACCATTGTAGCAACCTACTTCTGAATGGTACTTAAAAAAGGTAAAGGTTTTGAAGTCCATTCGCTGCCAGAATGTGGGCGCAGCTGATGCGGCCAGCATTTATTGAACGTCTCTAATTGGTCAGTAGGTCAGTAATTGACTTCGAGAAGGCGATGTTGAGCTGCCTTCTTGAGCTTCTGCAGTCCATGTGGGGTATATGCACAGTTCTACAAAGAAAGGGAGAATTGACCCAGTGAGAGAGAAGGAATGCCAGCATGATAACCAGTCAGGATAGTGAGAGAGACTTGGAAGCGAACTTGCAGGTTCTGCTGTTCCCAAGCATCTGCTGCCCTTATTCTAAACAGTAAAGGCTATGGGTTTGGAACGTGCTGTCTCAGGATCCCTTGGTGGATTTCTGTAGTACATCTTTTAGATGGTACATACTGCAGGCACTGAGCATCAGTGAGGAGGACTGAAAGTTTGTGGATGTGGTGCCAATCAAATGGGCTGCTTTGTCCTGGGTGGTGTCAAACTTCCTGAATGTAGTTGGAGCTGTACCCACCCAGGCAAGTGGGGAGTATTCCATCCGACCTGTGCCCGTAGATGGTGGCCAGGCTACAGGGAGTCAGGATGTGATTCCTAATCCCGTTCCTGTAGCCACAGTATTTATGTGGCAAATTCAGTTTCTGGTCAATCAACAACAATAAAGTCACTAAATGTCAAGAGGAAGTTGATGCCTTGTGGAAGAATAATAGCTTTCCTGTCCCAAACACTTTGTAGTCAATAAAGCTGTTGAAGTATAGTCAAGGTTGCATTGTAGGACAGACAGGGAGATTTTAATGCAATAAATTGTATCAAAATCTCCTTGACAGGACTGTAAGTGGCCAAAAGACAACAATTTAACATTACTGGCAGAAGAAGCGGTGAGGAAATGAGGAGAAATGTTTGTGATTTCTGGTTATCTGGAATGCAGTACCTGAACAGGTGGTGGAAGCAGATTTGCAAGCAACTTTCAAAAGTGAGTTGGATCAATACTTGCAAGGGAATAATTTGACAGGCTATGGGGAAGGATCAGGGAAGTTTGTTCAATGGATTGCTATTTTTAACAGCTGACATTGGCACGATGAGTTGAGTCTCCTTCCATGCTGTTAGATTTCAGAATGACTTAGCTGATGAAGGCTCTTCTCCATCTGTACTGGGGTAGTCCTGACTTCCACCCTCTAGTTGCTGTTTCTAATTGGTAGGCTTCATTGTTCAGGGTCCGATGTTAATGTGATTTTTAAACCTTGTTGTTCTGGAACACTGGGAACACATTGCACATGCACAATCGTGACCAAATTTCAAAGCCGTGCTGTCTGGTTCAAACCATAGGAGAGTACTATTGTTGTACGCTGGATTAAACTGTTATTTAGTTATATGTTGAAAGCACCGTTGCACTCCTAACAGGATTGATTTCATGTTGTGTGACTGTGATTTACTTGTGTAATTTGATGAACGAATATTGCTCAGGACACTGGGCAAAATACTTTCTTCCCTTTTTCAGAAAAAATAACTCCAGGGAGCCTTTTTATGAATTGGCCTTCAGATTAATCCAGAAAGATGGCGTTTCTGACAATACATTCAGCCCCTCAGGACTTGCTGTGTTGTCACTTAAGATTAGATGCTTAAGTCTTGAGGTTGGGTTGGAACTCAAACTGCATGGACACCTCCATCTCACAGTTTTCTAGCAGCTTGAGTTCTGGTGTGTAAAGGTTTTGTAAAATCAATCCTTATAGGAAGAATACGAATTAAACTTTGGATCCTCATCCCCATCTTGTATACAGTGTAAATCGGAAATCTAGAGCTGGGCTTTGTGAAGTGCAGATGCTCTGAACATAAAATTAATTCATGGGATGTGAGTGTTGCTGGCTTGGCCAACATTTATTGCCTATTCTAAGTTGGTCAATAAAGGTGGTGGTGAGCTGCCTTCTTGAACCGCTGCGGTCCATGTGCTGTAGTTTGACCAACAATGCCCTCAGGGAGGGTGCTTCAGGATTTTGACCCAGTGACACTGTAGGAACGGTGGTATAGTTCAAAGTCAAGATGGTGACTGGATTGGGGTGGGGGGGGGCAGGGACCTTGTAGCGAGTGAAGTTCCCACGTATGTACTGCCCTTGTCTGTGGTCATGTGCTTGGAAGGTGCTATCCGTGGATCTTTGGATTTCTGCAGTGCATCTTTCAGATAGTACACACTGTTGCTACTGAATGTAAGGGTGGATGGAGTGGCATATGGATTCAAAGGTTAATGAAATTTGTAGAAGCAAGACATAATGCCAGTACTTGGGATGAGATTTGAAATGTGGAAAACTCTGGAGATGAGCAGAATAGGTGGGGATCTGATTGTGATAAGATGCTGGAGGTGATTGACTCTGTTGCTAGGATCTCATCCCATCCCTTTAAGGTGACAATCAGCACAAGGAGTCACAACTTAAAAAGTTGAGCCAAAATGGTTAAAAGCAAAACAGCTTCACTCAGCGAGTTATGCGCATGTAGACTGTGTTACCCCAGATGCAGATTCAGTTGAGATATTTGAAAGGCAGATAGATGTTTAATTGGGAATAAGAGCATCAAGAGAAAGAACTGGAAATTGAAATAAATAATACCAAGTTGCAATAAGTATAAAATATTAGTATAATGACTTCTTCCTGTTGTTATGTTGAATAAGATGGCAAAGATGACCCATAAACTTAAACCTAGAAGCTCGCCATATCTCGAGATACATGACACCTATTTGTTCCTGTGGTTTGTTTTCACTGGAGCAGTTCCATAGCTTGAAGCTAAAGCCAATAGGTTGAGGGACACGGCTGCTCATCAAACATGGCTGACTGGACACTTGATAATGAAGCTTCTGGTCTCTGTCGTTAATGCTGCTTCTGTGGCCATAAAGCATGGGAGCGGGACTCGAACTTGGAACTTCTGCTCGAAGGCAGGTGCACTCCCCACTGCGCTACTAAACCTCTATGAATCTCAACTAGCAGAAAGAACAATAAATTGAAGGGTCTAGGCCCAAAATGTCAGCTTTTGTGCTCCTAAGGTGCTGCTTGGCCTGCTGTTCTCATCTAGCTCTACACTTTATTATCTCGGATTCTCCAGCATCTGCAGTCCCTATTATTTCTAATAAATCGTAAAGTATGGGCTTCCTCTCTCCAGATCCGTTCCAACTTACCCCAAGGGATGACCCAGAGTGTTCCACAGTGGAAGGTGGAAAATGTGCAGCAAAACAGAGAGCAAATAATATTGGAGCCAGGCTTCTGGATAGTGAGATGACAGGAGAAATCGAGAATGTTCTGTCCCAATGGACCTTTGATCATCGTATCTTACTGGCTGATTTATGTTCCAATGAGATGTGACCAAACGCTTGATTTAAAGTGAACGATTTTTAAGGACTGCCAACAAGGAGGACAGGCCATGGAGGGGTTTAAGAAGAGAATTTCAGAGAGCAGGACCTAATGTGGCTGAAAGTATTAACATTAGAGTGTTGAGAACATTACATATTATGTTAAGTTTAAATTATATCGCATGTGTTAAGAATTAGAAAACCATAGTTAGTTTGAGTTTTAAGAATTGTGGTTTTAGTGTGGAGTCTGAAGGCCTTTTTTTTACACTTGCATTTTAATAAGATTTTATGTTGAAAGGGCAAGAAAAGCCACTGTTGTTTAGTGGAAACCGACGGTGGTCACACACAGAAAAACTTCCAGAAAGAAGTCGATCTTTGGGGGTGGATGCTGAAATATTAAACTCTCTCGTAAGAAATCTGGAATAAACTGCTGGAGGCTGAGTTCAAGAGACTGATTTTTTTACTGCCATTTTACAGTAGTAGTGAGTTTAGTTTGCATTTTGTTTTCGGTGCCTCAGAAAGCAATACTAGCTGAAGAAAAAGAAGTATCAAATGAATTTTTAATGAGTCTGTTCAAAGATGTTTTGAGAAACCTCTGTGCTGGGTAGTGCTTTAAACTTCGCAGAAAATTACCTTAAGTTGCCCTAGCTTAAGCAAGCAGTGTGGTGATAATGGTAACTCTTTCCTCAGGTTCGGGTGCTCTTAAGGATGTTGCTGGTGAAATAACTGCACAGAGACCAATATCCCATCACTGAGTCACCCTTTATATACAGGTACACAGTATACTGGCTGTAACCAGCCAGCTCAGAGTCAGGCTCTGAACTGAGGAGATTCTAAATCCCCTGTTAATATTAATCAGCCAAGTCTTCCTGATTAGCCCAGTTTAACAACCCTAATGAAGGATCTTGTAGTCAATAATTCCAGTCACCACACTGGGATAGAAGGGGAGTTTGAATCCTTTTCTGATACATACTGACTTTTTGTCCACTTTTATAGAGCTTGGTTTTTATCTTTAATCAACACTTTATTCCTTGTGTTAAAAGTACACTAGTTAACTCTTGTGAATATGTTCAGAGACGGACCACCACAGTTTATATGTTTAAAAATAAACAATGTTAGGATCTACCCATCCTGGTTTACTTCTGGGATCTGACTTTTCCAGTATTAACATCAGCTGGAATTGTAACAGTAGACTTTTCTAAGGCCACAAAGATCATGCAAGTATAAGAGAGATTATTTATACTCCATTGAGTGAGAGATTACCATCAAACATGGCACAAAGTCTCCAGTGCAACCTGGCAAAAGTTGAGCATTAAACAGGCTGACCAGCTCTCCCTGTTCTACCAGAAAGGATAGTTCTGTTATTTTACTCACTGGGCATGATCCCTCAAAGCCTATTCCAAGGATCCCACTCAGTGGAGTTGGGGTGGGGTCCAGTTTTGGTGAGTGAGTGTGGATTTCCACCCTTCCAAAGCAATGCTTCTCCAAGTATAATATGTGTACCATTGTAGAGCCCTGTGCTTTAAAGTAGAATCATAGAATTCCTACAGTGTGGAAGCAGGCCATTTGGCCCATGGAGTGTACACCAAACCTCCAAAGAGCATCCCACCCAGACCCAGCCCCCTACTGTATCCCCATAAACCCACATTTCCCATGGCTAACCCACCTAGCCTGCACATCATTGGACACTATAGACAGTTTCCCATGGCTAATCCACCCTAACCTGCACATCTTTGGAGTGTGGGAGGAAACCGGAGCACCTGGAGGAAACGCACACAGACCCGGGGAGAATGTGCAAACACCGCACAGACAGTTGCCCAATGGAGGGATTGAACCCAGGTACCTGGCAGTGTCAGGCAGCAGTGCTAACCACTGTGCCACCATGCTGCTCCACTTTAGTTTGTGAAACTGTAGTTATATCAATTTCTGTCAACCTCTCCATTGACAGGATACTTGTTGAAGCCCCTCTCATCCATCCAGCTCCCTAGCCCAGGGTAACTGCACTTTGACCCCTATAATAATGGTGGGTGAAGGCAGGATCTGCAAATTAGCTCCACCTTGTGGCTAGCTGCAGGAATGTGGCTGCATCAATAATGGGAGGAGAATGGGACGAGAGTTTGAGGGACACAGTACCATCAGTGAATCTACAGAATGGCCCCACCTATGAAAGAAAGGGGCAGCTGGTCTGTTGGTTTTCTTCTTGTGTTAGCAAGCTTGCACTAGAGATCTTGTGCCTTGTTTTACGCAATCCCTTACTCATTGGAGTGCACCCCACAACAGCACTCTGAACTCCTCCACATCCTGTGAGCTGACCATTTCCAGATTGTTCCATAAATGACCAATTGCAGCTGACAAAAAGGAATTCATTTATCAAGTCATAGAGTCGTACAGCATGGAAACGGACCCTTCAGCCCAACCAGTCCGGACCGACCATAATCCCAAACTAATCTATCCCCACCTGCCTGCTCCTGGCCCATATCCCTCAATCATTTTCTATTCATTTATTTATCCAAATGTCTTTTACATGTTGTAACTGCATCCATCACTTCCCCTGGAAGTTCATTCCCCATTTGAACCACTTTCCATATGAAACATAAAGTTGCCCCTCGTGTCTTTTGTAAATCTTTCTCCTCCCACCTTAAAAGATAAGGCAGGAACAGGATACTGATTGTGGATGATCAGCCATGATTGTAATGAATGGTGGTGCTGGCTCGAAGGGCCGAATGGCCTACTCCTGCACCTAATGCCTATTGTCTATATGCCCCTTGTCTCAAACTCCCTGGCATCGAACAGTGCTTTAATGTTCATCTAGAGACTGGTTCAGCTCATTTGAATCCATTTTGTCTTTATTCTGCAAGAAGCGGACATTCCAGTCAGTGTAGGCAAGAACAAAGGCATCAGAAGGTTGTTTTAGCAGCTACTGGAATTGGTGAGATCTGCAATGTTCTCTATCTCCAGACCTACGGCTGCACACGCCTGTCTGTCCTTGCGGATGGGAAGAAAATGATTTTATTTTAAATCAGCTCCTGAGGTTGGAGTGTCTCTTTGGGGAAATAGAACAGAAAATGTGCAAATCAAAGTGTCTTTTTGTGATAGAATTTCAAAATGATATCTGAGAAGTAATCTTGCTTCATATGAGGTTCATTGTCGCGTTGTCTCGTACACATTCATTCAAAACTATGGTCCTGGGTTATCATTTTCTTTATCTCAGTGTTTCCATTGCTCATCCATGAGATGTGGGCATCGCTGGCAAGGTTGGCATTTATTACTCGTCCTTCTGGAGTTGGTATTAGAGCTTTAATGAAATTTCTCAAGATCCATCTCTTTAAATCAAATGTTTAGTTAACTCTCAGGGGGATGTTAGTTAATCAGAATTAGCTTTAATGTCATAGTACATACAAGCCCAATGAAAAGTTTACAATTCACCACTTACTCTTAGGTACCAAGCTCCTTATGTACAGATTGTTGAGTACAAATTCTTAGGGGGAAATAATTACAAAACTAAAGAGAAAAGAGTTCAGAATAACAGCACTTCCAAACCAGGCCACACTGGGCTTCGCCTCGAGGCCGGGGGTTCCAGCCCGCGCTGAGGCCGGGGGTTCGAGCCCGCACTGAGGCCGGGGGTTCGAGCCTGTGATTATTATAGATCTTGACTGACCCAGCATCCTGAGCCCATCGAGTGAACTGTAATGACTGGGCAGAAAGCTCCAGCTTTCCATCACCTTATATGTATGTAGATGGGAAATAAAAGTAGGACGAGACTATCCAGCCCCTCAAGCCTACTTCACCTTTTTAGAAGATGGTGGGTTGATCTATTTGCGTTTTACATTCCATATTCCCATCGACCCTGATGACCTTTCATTCTGTTGCGTAAGAATTGTGAATTTCTTGCTAAGTGGACTGGTTATAATTTTTTTGATTGACTGGACTGTAACTAAGATTCTGCCATTTTGACATTGGACAGAAGTTACATTTGGGGGTAAGGATGCCAGGGGCCATCCTTTCCTCAAGGGTGGCAATGAACCAGTTGACTTCTTAGGATACCCTGTTGGTTTCATGAAATGTTTTTCTGCCACTAGGTCTTTTTTAATCCAAACTCTCTAAAGCTGCCATAGTTTACATTTTGAGAATTTGGTAACATAGTTTTCTTATGTAGAATTGCATAATCACTACCTGTGAAAATAGGCCATTTAGCCCATTGAATTCATACCAACCCTCCAAAGAGCATTGAATCCAGACCCACTGATCCCTACCCTGTACTGTCCTTTTAACCCTGCATTTCCCATGGCTAACCCATTTCACCTGCATTTCCCTGGACACAGCAGGCAACTTAGCATGGCCAATCCACCTAATCTGCACATCTTTGGACTGTGGGAGGAAACCGGAGCACCCAGAGGAAACCCATGCAGACATGGGGATAATATGCAGACTCCACACAGACAGATGTCTGAGGCTGGAGTTGAACCCGGATCCCTGGTGCTGTGAGGCAGCAGTGCTAATCACTGAGCCACCATGTCGCCCTTTCTTGGTGGTGGAATTTGTGGATTTGGAAGATATTGTTGAAAATGCTTAGGTGATTTACTGCAGCGCGTCTTTTAGATGGTACACGTTTCTACCACTAATCATTATTTGGGAGAAGAATTGAACATTGAAGATGGCGGATTGACGTGACAAGTAAATGGCTTTTTGTTCCGTGGAGGTGACAGTTCTCTTCAAAGGATTTTTTTAAAGCAACAGTGAGTTGAAACATCTTATGACTTGAGCTGAATGAACAAAGAACAAAGAAAATTACAGCACAGGAACAGGCCCTTCAGCTGTCTAAGCCTGCGCCGATCCAAATCCTCTATCTTTACCTGTCGCCTATTTTCCAAGGATCTGTATCCCTCTGCTCCCTGCCCATTCATGTATCTGTGTAGATACATCTTAAATGACACTATCGTGCCCGCCTCTACCACTTACGCTGGCAACACGTTCCAGGCGCCCACCACCCCCCGCATCAAGAACTTTTCACGCATATCTGCCTTAAACCTTTTCCCTCTCACCTTGAAAACGTGACCCCTAGTAATTGAGTATGAGTAGACATGAGAATGGGTAGACAAATAGCCAAGAGAGAGAATTGCTGAAGAGTTTGTAAAGTTGAGCTTTTATAACCCAGAGGGAGACAGGGAGAGAGGCTAGAATCAGTTTCAGCTTGAAGGAAGCAATCTATTCGATCTGTTTAGGAATCTCCAAGTAACTGGACACAAGCCATGCCAATTTTTCCCTGGAGTTCAGTGAGAAAATCTCAGTGAGGTTAGCTTGTGTCTGAGAGTACTGGGGAGAAATACCAAGAGTCTTTATCTGGTGAATGTCCGCAGTTCACTGACAGGGAGCTCTAGTGATCTTAGTAAGAAATTAAAGAGTGAAGATGGGAGTGATACTTCACCGGGATTGAGTGTCAGTGAAGGATATTGCTGGGAAGTAGGGCTGAATCTTTTTAGAGATAATGGGAACTGCAGATAGTACATGGAACAACATGGAACATGGAACTGCAATAGTACATGGAACAACTGGAGAATCTGAGATAACAAAGTGTGAAGCTGGATGAACACAGCAGGCCAAGCAGCATCTTAGGAGCACAAAAGCTGTCGTTTTGGGTTCTGAATCTTTTTAGTTTTACGACAAGAATTTTGCACTATTTTTAAGAAGCGGATGGACATCACCCCAGAGTTCTGTCCAGTCAATTGACATTTCAAAGAAGGAACTATCTGGCCTTTATCACATTGGAGAACTTGCTGCATGCAAATTTGCTTCTGTGTTTCCCTCATTACAGCAGTACAGTTGGTGCGAAAAGTCTTTGAGATAGCTGGTGATGGTAGAAAGTGCTTTATAAATGCAAATGTCTCTCCCTCAGCCTGGGAAATCCAGAACGAGGGAATGTAATGATTTTAAAACTAAAGCTAGATGTTTCAGTAGAGAAACTGGTGAGTGATCGGTCCTTTGTATACTGGTAGAAATGTGGAAGTCTCTTTCCCTGCCGAAAGGCTTTAGATTCTGTGTGTTGATGAAGACTGGAGGGATTTTACACAGGCAGTGGTTTGAGGGATACAGAGCGATGTCAGGTGAATGGTGCTAAGGCATGGATTAAGTGATTGATAGAACAGAACAGGTACCAGGGGCTGAATGGTCTCGTCTTGAATCCACATGTTCTTCTTTTACTGCACTCTTATTGATTGAATTGCACTGTGTTTGCATGGGCTGGTGACTGCCCACTGTACTAAACATTCCCGTTGTTGGAATGCAGGGTTGGCAATAACTTCTTTGCTTTAGATCAGCGAATAAACTGTCGCTATTCCAGCCAATCGGAGGGTAAAAGCCCACAGAGATCTTCTTGAAGGCAAACTGGAGGGCATCTAGAAGATGAGCGTGTAAGAGTGATTTGTGGCAGAGTGTGAGGTTGGTACAGAAGTGTCCCACTATGACACCGGGATAGCCACACACAGTGGGCACCTGCTGCTGGCATCTTTGTCAGGAGTCACGGGACACCAGGTTATAGTCCACCGGGTTTATTTGAAAACACAAGCTTTGGGAGCCCTGCTCCTCCATAAAGTGAAGCCAGGGATCTTTGGGGAGTGCGCTGTACCACTGTTTTTCAGTAAACTGGCTGCCTACTGACACGATTACACAGGGTACTGAGGGGCAGTGACATGGACACTAGTAACATGTTCAGTAGTGAGTACAATGCACAATACCATCTTATATGACAATCAGTACCACTTGCAATTTATCTCTTAGATATTATTTGGATTTGTCATTTTTACTGAGCTGCAGATAGTAGGAAATCAACTCTATTAATAGCTGGGGAATTCTATGCAAACTACATTCTTACAAAATGAAGTTCTGGATTTGATGGAATGCTGAACTAATACAGTTAGTTAGAAGGATGTTTACTCCAATAAAAAAAAGCATTACACCTCAAGTCTATGTAGTATGCCTTTTAAATCAATAAGCCATTTATCATCTCTCATTACGTATTGTCATCTCACCAAAACAGAAGCAACTCTGGATGCTGTTAATCAGAAATTGCTGGAAAAGCTCAGCCTAGTCTGGCAGCATCTGTGGAGAGAAATCAGAAACGTTAATTCTGATTTCTCTCCACAGATGCTGCCAGATCTGCTGAGCTTTTCCAGAAATTTCTGTTTTTATTTCTTATTGACGCCTCGATTGTTATGTTGGGCTTGACACTGATGAGGAATGCCTAATGCGATGTCCTTCATGTAAACTAAATTGAACCTTTTATCTCTCAGGATGATCTCAGTGAAAACACAGACCTCGAATCATCGCAGAGTTCACAGTTCTTTGAGCAGGTAAATGATTGTGTTTAATTTCCGAAGAAATGAAAGTTCCTTAGTTTGAATTAAATATTTATTGACATCGATGCTCAACACCTTCATATCAAATTCCCCTCAAGGGAATTTAAGTAGACTGACACAAGATATATGTAAAACTGAAGATTCTGAGGCTAGTTAAAAACATGGACCATGGCATTTACGCAATTAATATGTTGAGGAAGTTCAAATTCAACCTCTTCCATTGGCTTGTTATAATGGAGTTGCCAGGCCGGGTTGTTTTCACCTCGATAGTAGCACAAAAGGAACCAAATGCACCCAGTTAAAAACCCAGGAGCTGTCTTCAGCATTCTGTGGTGCTGCCAAGGACTGGGGGGTTTAGACCAGGGTGAGTTTAAGTTCAGAGTTAGCAGGAGCTGCAGATGCTGGAGAATCTGAGATAAAAAGGTGTACAGCTGGATGAACACAGCAGACCAAGCGGAATCAGAGGAGCAGGAAAGCTGATGCTTCCGGCCTACACCCTAAATTCAGTTGGGAGTGGGTAGTAAGTAGGAGGAGTTGGCGAAGGGAGGAAGGAGAGATGTGGTCAATGTGTCCTTTCGATCATAGTATCCCTACTGTGTGGGTGCAGGCCATTCGGCCCACTGCCAACCCTCTGAAGATCATCCCACTCAGACTCACCCCATCCCTATAGCACTGCATTAAATCATGGCTAATCCTCCTAATCTAGGTATCCTTGGACAGTACGGGCAATTTAGCATGGCCAATCCACCCAACATACACATCTTTGGACTGTGGGACGAAACCCACGCAGACACGGTGAGAATGTGCAAACTCCGCACAGATAGTCACCCGAGGGTGGAATTGAACCTGGGTCCCTGGTGCTGTGAGGCAGCTGTGCTAACCACTGAGCCACTGTGCCGCCTGTTTACATTAGTTGGCTGCTTTACTCAGGAACAGGCAATTTCAATGTTACCTCCGTGTGGATTGTGTCTTACTGGAATGAGAGCCAATAGAGGCTGATTTTTCGTGAGGGCCAACCTTTGTGCGGAGAGCGCACTAACTTTATCACTCCCCATACACAGTGCAGTGAGGGCATACTGTCAGTTTGGATTCAATGGAGAAATGCAGCTGAAAAGTTTTGCCTAGTTTCTTCCTAAAGGAAGAATTTCGCAGAAGTCCTCACAGAGCCTTGCGGTAGGAAACAGTCACAAACAAAATTACAGCTAGTGAAGGCTGGCTCTTCTCACACCGCAGCTTCGTGAAGTAAATTGGGTATCTGCTGGCAACCGTAACAAAAAGCCAAGACATCCAAAGTTGTGAATCCTTAAAGAAAATTAGAGAAAATCACTCGGTTTTTGTTTAAGAACAGATCTCCATGAAATTACACTTTGGAGAATAGCTTGAACCAAGGAGAGGTCAATGGGCTGTGGAAAACCTTTTGGGTTGGTTCTTAAAACCAATGTCAACAGCTTTCTGGGGTAACATAGGAACTTTGCAACAGGCTGTGAGTGACTCAGTGGTTAGTGCTGCTGCCTCATGGTGCCAGGGACCCAGGTTCGATTCCACCCTCAGGCGACTGTCTGTGTGGAGTTTGCACAGTCCCCCTGTGTCTGCGTGGGATTCCTCCGGGTGTTCCGGTTTCCTCCCACGGTCTAAAGATGTGCAAGTTAGATGGATTGGCCATGCAAAATTGCCCAGATTAGCCAGGGATTTGTGGATTAGCCATGGGAAATGCAGGGTTACAGCAATAGGGTGGGGGACGGTGGGTCAGGATCGGGTGCTCTTTGGAGGGATGGTGTGAACTCAATGGGCCGAGTGGCCTGCTTCCACACTGTAGGCGTTCTGTGAGGATTGGCCTGTTGATCCTGCTCTGCCATTTAATACAAGGCTGATTGCTGAGAGAAAGTTGTTTGCGTTTTGCAGTACACTGTGTGTGAAGAATTGCTTCCTATTGTCAGCCCTGAACAAGTTTGCTGTAATTTTATGGTATACATGCTGTTGTTCTGGGCTCCCCCGAACCAGAGGAAATGGGTGTTTCTTGCTCTCTCTGCTCAAACCCTTTCTAACTCTGACCTTGAGAAGCTACCTGTCTTCATCCTCATGCACCCTGTTAGACCACATAGCCAGTCAGCCTCTCCTCCTCCATTGTCTCCTGTCTGTAGGCCTCCCAGCAATTGGTGGTGTAGTGGTAACATCACAGGCATGGTCATCCAGAGCCCTGGGCTAATGTTCACCCGCCATGCCAACTGGTGAGATTTGTTCAGCTGGGGAAAAAAAGAAACTCTGTAAAAGCCCATCTGGTACAATAAAGTCACTCAGGTATGGGAATCAGCCATTCTTATCTGGTCTAGCCTATATGTGACTCCTGAGCCACATCGATGTGATTTGCTTGTATATTCTGACCTGCCCAGCAAACAGTCCCATCCAAAGGAAAAATAAATAGAAAGGTGACTTTGTACATGGTTCCACTCCAATCTTTCCCAAATGGCTGTCCCGTCAGTCGCTTCACCACGCATCCCCTATTCTGGGTTCCTCCTTTCTGGTAGAAGAAGCCTCAGAAGGCTGGCTGTGCCTCTGACTGACTGTTATGAAGTTGAGGGTATACCAGACTGGTCTTTAATGGCCACATTTGGCCCTGGCCTGCCAATGTAGGGCAAAATGTTGTCCAGCCACGCAGTGCCATCATGCCAGTCTCTGATGTTTATGGAGTTGGCTGCACACAGGAATTGATTGTAGAATGCCTACAGTGCAGAAAGAGGCCACTCAACCCTCCAAAGAGATCCCACCAGACCCACCACCCCACCAAAGCCCTGCATTTCCCGTGGCTAATCCACCCAGCTTGCAGTCCCTGGATGCTATGGGCAATTCCCTATTGCCAATCCACCTAACCTGCACTTCCTTGGACTGTCGGAGGGAGCCAGAGCACCCGGATGAAACCCACACAGACACAGGGAAAATATGCAAACAAACAGTCTCCTGAGGGTGGACTCGAATCGAGGTCTGCAGCGCTGTGAGGTAGCTGTGCTGACCAATGGCCAGCAAACAGGACCGACTAGGTTGGACTAAACATAATGGAGAATACAAAAGATAGTTACGGCTCAACTCAAACCTTACTTCCTTATTTCTTCAAAATAGCTTCCCAATACACCTCAAGTCGAGACCAATGTTAAAGTCTCATTGTTACGTTGCTTAATGTTTTTATTTGGTTCGTTAAAATGTGAAGCAAGTAGGATTGTTTCTAATCTGTAACATCAGATCTTAGTTGTTTTAAAATGTAATGTGTTTGTGATGCGCATGTTTTAATCACAGTCCTTCGAACACCATGAAGGATCAAGTCGAGAGCCATCTGCATGTAGTTTGCCCTCATACCTTTTGACGATCCAGTTGAAGGAAGGACGGAATCTGGTAATCCGGGATCGCTGTGGTAAGACCCTGTAATCCGGACTTTTCAATCTAATCGGTTGTGTTCAGACATTCAACAAGAGTTTCACCAGGAATTGTCTGAATGTGAAAATGCCACCTATGTGCTCTCCTCTTTCTATTCCCCAGGTTGTTGGTAGGAGCAGACTTAGCTGGAGAGTACTAGCTGGAAGGGAAATGTTTGGCACGGTTAAATAGTGAGGAGATAGCAAATGCAGAAAGCTGAAGAACTGTGTGTGGAGCGATTCTCAAGCTGAATGATGAATATGGCTGTGTCTTTAATTGAAGAGAAACAGCAAGATGTGTAAGTGGGACAGACAACCGAGAAGCAGAATGAGATGTGGTTGAGTTGTTCATAGATTCCAGGCCACTGGGAGAAATTGAAATCAAGACGTTTATATCTTTAACTTTTTATTGATGGAGAGAGTTTATTGACTTCCTGAGTCTTGTGTCCTCGTCCCACCAGGTACTTCTTGTATATTGGTACGTGTTCAGGCAATTAATAGCTATCACCTATGACCTCCTTAACCTCAAACGACTTAACAATGCAACAGTGGTCACGATTTGAGGTGTATTGGCAAGTTCTCTTGAAGAATATGATAAAGGTTTGAGATGAGCTGCACCTATCTTTCGTGTTCTCCGTTATGCCTGGAGCAATCCAGGCAATCCCGTTTGCTGGCTGTGTCCATGTACGTTTATTTTACCTTAAGCACCCAGCCGCTTCCCTTTTGAAATCTTTCATTGATTCAGTTTCCAACCTCCTATTGGTCAGTGATTTCCAGGTCAGTATGAAAGCAGCTTCATCCTTACATTCCCCCTCCATCTCTGGCCCAAAGGATGGTGCCTGAGGATTAGCGACTTTGATATTGGTTGGGCCCAGTGTCAGCAGTGGGACGGTGGAGGAGGGGTCAGTGGTGCAGGCGTTGCTGATGGGGATGAGCTGCCTCAGGACTGATGGGCTCTCTTTAAGCTATACCATTCTTTATTACTCTTATTCTTAAATAACGGAACATGGTTCCGAATTGTGGCGACAAATGGAAGCCTTTCGGTGTATTTTATTGTGTTGTCACTGTAAAATACACGTGACAATAAATCATTCATTCATTCGTTCAGCATTTCAAACCTGTGCCTCACAGTGTTGTAACATTAAGAACCATTTATCTCCATCTGCCTTTTCCAAACCGTTCATAATTTTGAAACCTCCATCAGATCTTTGCCCCAATCTCCTTTGTGCCTACAGGAGCCCTTGTCCTTATTATAAATTGGCGATTGAGAGGAAAAGGCCGTTTTGTTGTTTGGGAAGTCATGGTATAAAGTCCAACTTGACACAATAACCCTGATGTACTCTTGCTTTGATTTGTCACAGTACAAAACAATCTGAGCAAGTTGTTGAAAATTTAATTCCATTTGCAACATCTGGGAATGTGACAGATTTACTGAGGTGTTGCACTGTTGGCATCTCGATCACCATTTCTACCGTTCCTGTCCCTGTGGAGAATGGGGAACGCACCAATAAAACATCAAAGCTATGAACAAAGTTCACTGTTGTCCGTTCTTCTAAATAAATGGGACTTTTGAAAATCAACCTCACAAACTGGTGAAATGGGGTTGCATGGCAGTTTTAAATTGTGGGATTTGTTTAAAACTGGAATCAAGCAATTTCTCTGCCTAATCCAATTTTCTATTCCATTTGAACCCGATATGAATCTGTATTGCCCATTTTTCCCCATTTCCAAAATGTAAAATTATCCTTAGAACAGAGCGAAACTTCACTTCTCATATTTTTGGGTGGCAGGATGGCTCAGTGGTTAGCACTGCTGCCTCATAGCACGTGGGACCCAGGTTTAATTCCACCCTCAGGTATCTGTCTGTGTGGAGTTTGCACATTCTCCCTGTGACTGTGGGGATTTCTTCCAGGTCCTCTGGCTTCCTCCTAAAGAAATCCATAACGTTCAGGGATGCGTAGGCTAACTGCATAAACCATGGGCAATGTGAGGGTACACGCATAAGTTAGGGGGTGGGTCTGGGTGGGATGCTGTTTGGAGGGTCGGTATGGACTCAATGGGGCTGAATGGCCTGCTTCTATGCTGTGGGGCTTTCAATGATTCTGTGATGGTTATTGAGGCCACAAGTGTGGGAAATTTGGCTTTTTTTCTCTCCCTGTCACTAGCAAAGACTTGAACTGTTTAAAGTTCATGGTTTGATTGCTAAATTACTCACTGAAAAGAAAACAAATATTCACATTCTTTTTGTACAAGACAAAACTGTGGCTGTAGATTGAGTTGGATATCTGCAGTCTGTCAGACCCTGACAGAAGGTTGAATCTAGTTGAGGCTTTTAGTATTGTTTGAGATCGCTGATGTTGTGCCAGACGTGATTACAAAATGCAGCCTCACCCCTCATTGTCGTTATGTGTTTGAATTTATGCAGATTTGTGGAAGCGATTATCCACTTAAATCTGACTACTCAAAATAGAATAGTAACCCTTCAATTCTAGCTGCATCCACTTAGATTAACAAACCCATCTGGATGACTTTAACTAACATTTGCATTTGTTATTCACAGTAAATCAAGCTCAGATCGAAGCCATAGGTTTGTGGTCACTTTTTCAAATGTTGAATGTTGTATAGAGATTAATATTAACCTTATTTGAAGTTGCATTTTTACTCTCCGTTTTGTCACTTGGAATATTTTAGCCCACTAATTTTGAAGGCTGACATAACACCGTAGGATTGGAGAACAATTACAGCACAAAAATAGACCATTCAGCCCTGCTAGCTCTCTTCTTCAAGGGTAGCCCATCAAGTTCCACTGTCCTGCGTTCTCCCTGTAGCCTGCAAGTTATGTCTCGTCAGTATAAGAGGTAGAACTCTGTATTCAGCCACAAATGTCAGTTAAATATAGATGTAATACCTTTTACAGAAATTAAAACATTGCAAAGGTTCTTTAAATTACCAATTAGTGCCAATGACAGAGTGATTGTGAGTGTGTTTGTAAGTGAGACTGTGCGTGAGAGTGCATGTGAGAGAGAGCGCAATTGTGATTGTTCAGGTCCCTTTTTGATAGCTAAGCATAAATCTACTTCACTGTACTCTCCAGTATGGATTCAGATCTTAACCGCGTATTGAGTCAAATAAAATTTATCCCTTTGTTGGCTTTGGTTCTTTTGTGAATCACCCTCAAATCTATGTCCTCTGATCCACAACCCTTTCATCAATAAAAACAGTTTTCCCTGTTGTGTCTGTGACCTCTTCTGTTTTGAATATCTCAGTCAGACCTCTTCTCAATTTGCACTCTGCTGAGGAGGAGCCTCCCCACTTTCTCCAAACCATCCTCATAACCTCAAAACTGATCAGTATTTCTCTGTCTCCCTCACACACTCTGTCTCTCTCACACACTCCCTGTCTCTCCCACACGCACTCCCTCTCTCTCTCTCACACACACTCTCTGTCTCTCACACACACTCTCTGTCTCTCACACATGCTGTCTCTCTCTCACACTCCCTCTCTCTCACACATTCTGTCTCTCTCGCACATGCTCTCTCTGTCTCTCTCGCACACGCTCTCTCTGTCTCTCTCACACACTCTGTCGCTCTCTCTCACACACACTCTCTCTCTCACACATACTCTCTGTCTCTCTCACACATACTCTCTGTCTCTCTCACACATACTCTCTGTCTCTCTCACACATACTCTGTCTCTCTCTCACACACTCTCTGTCTCATTCACACACACTCTCTGTCTCACTCAAACACGCTCTCTGTCTCTCTCACACACGCTCTCTGTCTCACACACATACTCTCTGCCTCTCACACACATACTCTGTCTCGCTCTCACACACACATACTCTGAGTCTCTCACACACAAACTCTCTGTCTCTCTCTCATACATACTCTCTCTGTCTCTCTCGGGTAAGTGGTACTTCAGAGAGCTTTTGCAATGTTTTAATTTCTGTAAAAGGTATTACATCTAGATTATACTGAGTGTCCTACATTTGTGGCTGATGACAGAGTTGTACTTCTCATCATACATCAGGAACTTGGATTTGTGGTTTTGTGCGCATCATTTAATGTGATAAGTAGGGGGACAAGGCACATCACTGTCATGTCGCAAGATTGACTTCCTAAGTGAGCAATTCTGTTGTGGTCCAGTGGTTTTGAGAAGAAAGTCCAGCTATCATCTTGTCACGTTAACTAGGGATAAGCAATAAGTGTACCTTTCATGAGTCATTCATGTCCTGAAAACAAATTAAAAGAAAGCCACTGCTGATGAATTGCTTGTTAAATGTAACTGTTTTAACACAGGCCAATAGCAGCAATTCTAACACAGCAGTGAGGTGGAAAGTCACCTAGCCACTGTTTAATGTTGATGGTTAAAGGTTTTTCTGTTTTAAGAAGAAAGCTCCTCTTCTTATAGAATCATAAAATCCCTACAGTGTGGAAACAGGCCCTTCGGCCCCACAAGTCCGCACTGACCCTCAGAGCATCCCTCCCAGACCCAACACCCATAGCCCACCTAGTCTACACACCCCTGAACACTACGGGCAATTTAGCATGGCCAATCCACCTAGCCTGCACATCTTTGGACTCTGGGAGGAAAATGGAGCACCCGGAGGAAACCCACGCAGACACAGGGAAAATGTGCAAACTCCACACAGACAGTCACCCGAGGGTGGAATTGAACCTGGGTCCCTGGCGCTGTGAGGCAGCTGTGCTAACCACTGAGCCACCGTGCCGCCCCTCTGCAAAATGCTTTGTGACCTCAGCACCAGGGATAAGGGGGGATCAAAACCTCAAACCATGAAGGAAATGGTTACCTAGCAATGATCTTATTTCCCAAATTGACTAATTTGATAACAAAAGGGCAAGCTAACTTTTGAAGTAAAGATGGCTGCCAGGCAGTAGAGAGTGAACTTGGGAAGACCAGCAATCTGAATGTTAGGTAAATGAGAGAGAGGCAGAGAGAAGGAGAGGGAGAGGAGCTTGGTGTGGACACACCCACTCGACAACATTTAGCATTTTCAAAGTAAAAGTTGGCCTCTGCAGTTGATCCATAATTGCTGTGCATAGCAAGGGTCGGGCTGAAGCCCTGAGTTGATGAGAACACTCCATGGCATAAAACTTTAATGGAGATATCCCGCAAGGCTCTTGAAGACATGCATTTAAGCACCCTGGGTTTGGGAGTAATAGTGAGCTAAGTTAGCAGCATTTTTATAAAAGGTCTGGGAGAGAGATCATTTGAGGAGTATAACATTGAGTGAATGCCCAAAATCTTGACAAAAAGGCAACAAGTTGCAGCAATACCAGCTGAGCAAGGAGTTTTGGTTGGATAGTGGGATAATCCTTCATTGAGTTTGAATATCTGCCAGGTTATTATTGGCGAAAAAAGTTGACTCTTTTCTATCTTTCCTTTCTTCTTTTATAATGAGTACATTTAAACTATTTCTTCTCTAGTACAATATAATTCACTTTACTTTTGTGGACACTTACAATGCCCTGTGAATTAGTTCAATGACTGACCTCGACAGCAAACCGATAAAACATTTGTCCTAATAGTACAAAGTCAGGTCTCACTCTGATGTTTAGTGTTGTCACCAGCATGGACCGCAACATGAGATCCTCAGCTCAGCATGTAAAGGCTGTTCCTTGTCCCAACAAAATCATTACAGGTAGTCCTCGATGATGCGGCTGTGATTAATGTATTTTCACCATAATGTGAGTCTTAACTCCACCACCAATTGCTCTAATAGTGCATGTCTGATTTGGGAAACACAGTCCTTTCTCAGCTCCCATAAGCAGGGAGTATTAAATGTGCACCAAAGCTCAGTGTTCCTGTGCAGATTTCTGTTCATTCAACTTGGCCGTTGCCTGTCTCCCTTAAGGCTGGGTAAAGTTTTATCCACAGCCTTCTACCTCCAGCTTAGCAATAAGTTGGATGATCATTTTGAATAGTGGACTTGGCTCAGGGGGCTGAATGGCCCCCCGTTGTTCCTATTCACTATTTTTCTATGTTTTTAACTTGAGTATTTATGTGGATTTCCGTGGAAATGTGTGTTTTGCTTAACACAGTTTCTCTTGACGTGGTGATTGTGTTAATTGAGGATTACCTGCTCCCAGGGTCTATCACTGCAAAGTATTGATCTGGAAATAGGACTTATTACTGTAAACTGCCTCCTCCCTATTACACAATGCTTCAAAAAGCCATGTGTTGTCTGTAGAAAACTTTGAGGATCCCGATGTCACTAATAGCATTGTTGAAATGCAAATCACGTGTAAACGAGGCAGATGTTAAAAGGTTTATCTTGTATTTTCATGTCTGTTTTGGTATTTGATATTAACTTTGTGTTTGCATCCTGTACTTCTTTGAAGTTCTGGGAATGTAACCCTAAGGATACAGGCTTAATCCATTTTGGATTGAGATGAGGAGAAATTTCTTCATCCTGAGTCAGACAGCACAGAAACAGACCCTTTGGTCAAACCAGCCAGTGTCACCCATCATCCCGAACCAAACGAGCTCCACTTGCCTGCGCTTGGCCCATATCCCTGCAAACATTTCATATTGCTTTACTTATCCAAATGTCTTTTAAATGTTGTAACTGTAGCCACATCCACCACTTCCTCTGGCAGTTCATTCCACACACCTCAAACCACTCTCTGTGTAAAAAACAAAATTACCCCATATGTCCTTTATAAATCTTTCTCTTCTCAGTTTAGAAATATGCCACCTCGTTTTGAAATGCCCCAGCCTAGAGAAAGACGCCTGCCATTCGTCTTACCTATACTCCTCATGATTTTATAAACACCCATAAGGTCACGCTTCAACCTCCTACGCTCCAGGGAAAAACAACTGCCCGAGCCTATCCAGCTCTCCTTAGAACTCAAACCCTCCACTCCCGTCAACACCCTGGTAAATCCCATGTGAATCCTTTCCAGCTTGATAATATCCAGAGAGTGGTAAACCTGTGGAATTCTCTGCCACAGAGAGCAGGTGAGGCCAAAACATTGAATGTTTTCAAGAAGGAGATAGATATAGTTCTCAGGGAATTAACAATCTAAGTGCTTGGGGAGAAAGCGGGAACAGGGGACTGGGTTGGATGATCATTTTGAATAGTAGAGCTGGCTCAGGGGGCTGAATGGCCCACTGTTGTTCCTAATCACTATTTTTCTATGTTTCTAACTTGAGTATTTATGTGGATTTCGATGGAAATGCGTGGTTTGCTTAACACAGTTTGCCTTGACATGGTGATTGTGTTAATTGAGGATTACCTGCACCTAGGGTCTATCACTGCGAAGTATTGATCTAGAAATGGGACTTATTACAGTAAACTCTCTCCTCCCTATTACACTATATTTCAAAAAGTCATGTGTTGTTTGTAAAACACTTTAAGAATCCTGAGGTCACTAATAGCATTGTTGAAATGCAAGTAACTATTTTGTGTCTTGAGTTGGCAGATGGTATTTTACATTTCCTTTCAACAGCATGATTCAGATCCGTTGTACAATGCAAATGTCTGTTAGTGAATAGGTTATTTGATCCAGAGGGCCAATTGATACTGCATTTTAAGTTAAAGAGCTATTGGAGCTGTTGGATGTTGCCAAAACAGTCAGAAGTTCTTGGGTTGTTGCACTAATAGTGGTGATATGTTAATAAGCTACTGCACTGACTGCCTGTGGGTGATCTGTTACTTGTGTACAAGTCTTTGGATAGCACACTGCAGGCCTTGAATACAATCTCCGATTTGCATTTCCGAAAGCTCATAAATGGCGATGCAGGTTTGCTTTATATTTGACATTAAAGAAACTCCACGGTTCCCTGTTTGAATGGGCTGTTACCTCTTTCCTCCCTGATGCCATGCCTCTGTTGTGATATGATGAAGATGTAGGTGTTACAGTTCTTGAAAACCGGTAAAGTTATTGTTAAAGGGGAGGCAATAACTTAGTGGCAATGACTGGACTGTTAACCCAGAGACTCTGATAGTGTTCTAGAGACCTGGGTTCGAATCTCACCATGGCAGATGGTGGAATTGGAATTCAATAGGTATCTGGAATTAAGAGTCTAATGATGACTGTGAACCTGTTGTCAATTGTTGGAAGAACCGATCTGGTTCACTACTGCCCTTTTGGGATGGAAACTGCCATCCTTACCTGGTCTGGCCTGTATGTGACTCCAGACCCACAACATGGGTGGACAATAAATGCTGCTTAGCTAGCGACACCCTCATCCCATGAATGAATAAAGGAGTTGCCATCTTCTTAGACACATCTTTGGGACTGAGGAGACGTTCTCCCATTGCACTGTTGTGGGTCCTCATGTGACTGAACACTGTGACACTGAATTGGCACACCCTGCTGTAGGTGTTGTTTGGAGATGTGTTGGATTTGGGGATGCTTCACATGTTCCTTTAATCCCTTATCCGCTCTTATGATCTGACGAACACAGAGGCTGAGGGGACTGGCCATTTCTGTTAGAATCCCCAGGACTGTCTGACCTCCAACTGCAAGGGGGTTGGTGTTGCAGCTTGTTCCCAAGCAGCTGTTTGTGAGACTAGAGTGTAACCAATATCAACAAGCGGAGCTGAGTCAGCCTGAGCTACCATTTGGTCAAACCCTGGCAAGTCTGATCACGGCTTTGAATCCGCTTCCCTGCCACCTGTAAGCAAATAACACAAGATAGCCCCACCCCCACCCCCCGCCATGTCTTTCCACGAGCCTATCACATCGGGATATGTGTCAACACTCTTGACTCCGATGTGACCCATCATGGGAGCTTTACCCTCATTGAGTCTTTAGACACTTGCTGTGATTTAGTGCAAGGTACTGATACACTGTCACCTGGAGAAGGAGCGAGGCCCCGAAAGGTTGTGTTCACAAATACACCTATTAGACTATAACCTGGTGTCATGTAATTTTTGACCTTGTCCACCACAGTCCAACACCGTATCTGTTGTACGCTTGGTTTAAAATTTAGATAGAAAACCCTTTGAAAGAAAGGGCAGCATGATAGCTTAGTGGTTAACACTGCTGTCTCACGGCGCCAGGGACCCTGGTTTGATGCCACCCTTGGGCAACTCTCTGTGTGCAGTTAACACATTCTGCCCATGTCTGCGTAGATTTCTGTCGGGCACAGTCCAAAGATGCGCGGGTTAGAGTGGATTGGCCATGCCAGATTGCCCTGTAGTGTTCAGGGATATGTAGACTAAGTGGATTAACCATGGGGAAAGCAGGGGTACGGGGATAGGACAGGGTAGATGGGTCTGGGTCAGGTGGCATTCAGAGGCTCAGTGTGGACTTGAAGGGCCAAATGGTCTGCTTCCGCACTGTAGGGAGTCAATGAAAAGTAAGGCTATTAAAGGACAAAATAAGTTGATATTTCTCCACAGGAAAGGGACAAGACCGGCATTTGCTGCCCTCCCCTCATTGCCCTGGAATGGATCGACCATTTCAGAGGGCACTCCAGAGATCAACACATTACAGTTGGCCCAGAGTCACATGTAGGCCAGGCCAAAGTAAGGATCTGATGCATTCAAGAGACGTCAGTTGTTTATTTGGATAGAGATAGTGTGCAAGGTCATAGGGTAAAAGCAGGAGTTGGCACAAGGTAATGCTGATTTGACCTGGCACTGATGGGCTGAACAATCTCCTTCTGGATCTTAACAATTCCGCCATTTTGTTTTGTTCTCTATTCATTCACGGGATGACGGTGTTACTGGCCAGGCAGCATTTATTGCCCATCCGTAATTGCCCGAAGGGCAGTCAAGAGTCAGCCACATTGCAGTGGATCTGTGAGTCATATGTGGGCCAGACCAGGTAAGGATGGCAGTTTCCTTCCCTGTGTGAACAGATGGGTTTTCCCCAACAATTGATAATGGATTCCTGGTCATCATTAGATTCTTAATTCCAGATATTTTTTCTGTGAAAGAAAGTCACTGTTTCCCCCACAGCATCTCGATGAACTGGATGGATTTTAGGATAATCAGTCATTTCATCATCAGTATCACCATTAATTAAATTTCAAATCCCAGTGTGATTACTAGTCCAGTGACCTTACTGTCCAAACACCACCTTGAGAGGGCCCCAGAACATAAAAGTTTTAAAATTTAAATAATTCAATTATGAGATCCCCTGGCAGAAGGAAGCTCATGGGAAGCACACTGAGTCAATTCCAAAGTTCCCAACAAGTCATACTCATCCTGGCTTGGGTGAGCTTTGCTGTCCTTTCTTTGTTCCTGTGTCAAAATCCTGGAATTCCCTGCCTTAACAGGAAAGTAGGAGTATCTTTACACATCCTATGGTGCTTTAAGTAGGTGACTAGTCACTGTCCTCTGAAGTGAAACCATAGAAGTGGGCGTTAAGTGCCAGCTGTACCAAGTTCGATAGTTAATGTTTTAAAAGTTGCATGTTGTTTTCTTAGTGGTGGCGATTAAGACTACTTACAAAAATATCTGTCGATGAGGGAGCTGCAGTGACACCTCCAGTGATGGGGGATTCTTACAGAGCCACTGTCAATTCTGAGTATTCCCTGCTCGCTTTCAGTCCATGTCTATGTTAAGACAAGAATGCTCATCTGTAATGTCTGTTCAAACCAAAGATTGAAAGGAGATAATAAATGTTATATAAATTCAGTCATGCCTCATACAAATTGTGGGTGTATTTGTGCAACTATGCACATTTCAAGCTTGCTCTTGAGAAGACTACTTAAATATAAAATTTTATCTAGTTCAGAATTCAGTGCAGAATAAAGTGGCACAGTTAACCTTCAGCAAATATGCATTCATGTTATGTGTTCCGTGGTTTATACAAGCCCGTCAGGAAACTGGTTGTACAAAAACAGAAGCTGCTGGAAAAGCGCAGCATCTGTGAAGAAAAAACAAAATCAGAGTTAACGTTTCGGGTCCGGTGACCCTTCCTTAGAACCTTTCTGTCGCAGGGTGAGTCGGAACCGGAGGCAGCTACTGAGGAATGTAATATGGCTGTGGAAACGGGTTTTAGCAAATACCTGGTCAAACACCAGGAGTGACGGTGAGATTAAAGTCGGTGGGCAAGAAGAAAGATTGGAATGGAAATCCCGTTGGAGAAAGGAGCAGGAGATCTTCAAGGTGGGCATATCTGAAAGAGATGTGGCAGTGAGTTAAGTACTAAATAAGAACTGGTCGCGATGGATTTGTATTAAGTGAGCTCTGTCCAGCTGTTTGTTTCCTAAAGTACAATGTGTTTAGTGAGGAGTTCTGTTTTCATTTGAGCAAGATGCTATTTGATAATCCTGAGCAGTAAATGCTGTGCTCTTTCTCCTTTCATTTGGAAATCCTCTTGCCCTAAAAGCTAAGGGTGTCTCCCATGGGCAAAAGACACTCAGTTCTCTTCACCAACAAAACCTGAGGAAGTCCTAAGGCCCTGCTCTCCCATCTCATCAAGCAAAAATGTGCCCACTCTAATTGTAATGTTCTGTGAGGGGACTGTGCTCAGCCTCCAGCCTCCAGCAATGTTTGTATGAAGACATATTTCCGAAGCTGTCCCTGCACAGTTTAGCCAATGCAAGCCACCTCCTGCCAGGGTCCCGTTCAGGAACCCATGACAAAAAGCAGCTGATAGGAACATGAGAGAAAGATCTTGTGGGTAGTGTCGCTACCTCTGGGATAGAAGCTTAGAGTTCGACTCCCACCTCAGGACTTGATGGTCATGGACAGTGTGTTGAAATGTAGCCAATTAGGCATGCCTATCCATCTCCCAATGTACCGGTAGCTGGAAGGAGAGTCTGTTCATCTACCAAACCATAGGATAGATGCAGCATGACTCCACTTCCACTTTGTGTGTCCTCCTCTTCCTGAGGGATTGTGGCACATGAAGAACAATGAAAATGGAGTGGGAATGCCGAGATTGTCACCATTACAGATCAGTCCCAATATCAACAGAAGCTGTCCTTGCTGCGAGTCTGACAGTGGGGAAGTTAGTGATTGTAATACTGGTAAAAGTCAAGAGATGATGGTGTGGCATGATTATTACTTGTCATTTATCAGACCAAGGCTGGATATTTCCCAGGTCTTGCTACAAATGGACACCAAGTGCTTCAGAGTCTGAGGCGTTGTGAATGCTCGAAGGCCATTGATGAAGCAGCTGAAGATGTTTAGACCTAGGATAAGACCCTGACAAACTGCTGCAGAGATGTCCTGGAGCTGAGATAATTGAGGTCCAATAATCAGAACCAGCTTCTTCTGTGCTAGATGTGCCTCCAACCAATGGAGAGATTTCCTCCGATTCCAGTTGATTGTAATTTTGGCGAGATGCCTTGATGCCATAGTCAGTCAAATGGCTGCCTTGATCCAGGACTGTCACTGTCGCATGACATTTCTTACAAATAGGTTCCTCAGGACAAGGTCAAGTAAGTTTTTTTTTACTCCCTTCTGATTGGTTCCCTCACCACCTGCTGCAGACCCTAGTGTAGCTAATTACAGGTTGGCTTGAGAATGAGGAGGTGGAGGCCAGAGGGGTGTGGGCAAAGTGGGTTTGAAAGACTGGATGGTACAGTGTTGGGGCGGGTATGGGGAAGGGTGAGTTAAGAGGGCGGGCTGTGGTGGACTGTTAAAAGAGGCCCCATCCTTCACTCACCCCCTTCCCAACAACTGCTCTTGCAATAAAAGGTGCTGGGCTCTGAGCTTGGCATTGACCTGCCCCTGCGGTTGATAAAATGGCCACAGACACTTAGCTGGCCACATGAGTGATTCAGTCGGTTGAAGTGGGAGGGGGTGGGGATGAGGTTGGACTAGGATGCCACTTGCTGCATTTTATGAGAGCTCCCGCCCCCTCACCCACTCCCTGGGAGTGGGATGGCCCAGGCCTTTACCCCTGTTTCTCTCTGGATGTTACAGTCAGGCCTGCTTTTCAGCTTTCATCTCTGTTTGTTGCCTCTTAGTGGAAAGTAATCATCTGTCATTTCCAGTACCTTTGACATTTTTGCCAAAATTTAACCGTGAGAAAACTGTGCCAGATTTTCAGGAGCCAAACACGAGATGCCGTACAGCCTCGGGATGTTATCCTGCTGGTTTTCTGTTGTCACGACGCCTGATTACATTTCAGACAATCCTTGATGTTGTTTTCCTTCCAGATTATTTCCAAAGATTTTTCAGTTCCGAGAAAAACAGTTTTATTTTCTGACATCTGTTCTAAATTTGTTTCCTGGCACTGACTTCATTTACGTGGTATGAAGCAATTAGCTTTGCTTTATCTGCGAAGTTTCGCTTTTTTATTTACTTACTGTTTGCCATCACAGCCCTCTTTCTTGACTGCAGTGTAAAATGTATGTAATCTTCACAAGTCTCTGCTTACAGTCGGTCTCACTGCTACTTCCGTGTACTCTTTCTAACATTGAACTTGTGAGTTGAACTTGTGTAGATTTTCAATGTGAGGTATAATCAGACACAATGTAATGTACAGATGGTATGCAAGAAAGACCCAGTGCAAGCATTAGGCCTGCTGCAATGGTGTTTACAACTTCATCTTCTTTAATAGGGTGTTGACCCACCTTCTTGAATAGCTGCAGTCCTCCTGGGATAGGAGGGTTGTTCCAGGGTTCCGACCCAGAAACACTGTAAGAAATGCTAATGTAGTCGCGAGTCAGGATGGTGCGTGGCTTGCAGGGAAATTTGCAGGCGATGGCGGCCCCACCTATTGTGGGTGGCACGGCGGCTCAGTTGTTAGCACTTGCTGCCTCACGGTGCCGGGGGACCCGGTTCAGTTCCACCCTCGGGCGACTGCGCAAACTCCACAGAGACATTCCCCCTGTACCTGCGTGGGTTTCCTCCGGGTGCTCTGGTTTTCTCCCACAGTCTAAAGGTGTGCAGGCTAAGTGGATTGGCCATGGGAAATGCAGGGTTACAGGGATAGGGTAGGTGTTTGGGTCTGGTTGGGGGTGCATTTGGATAGTTGGTGTGCTTTCAATGGGCCAAATGACTTCTTTCCACACTTTAGGGATTCCACAATACACCCAGTGACACGCTTTATTGTCACTCCTATATCACTTTCTTGAAGCACTCTGCAGCGATCCCTGCTTCCCAACATCTTGTGCATCTAGTGGCAGCTACTCTGAGTAATTTTGTGAGACTATTTCGAATGAGTCCAAACAGGAATCAAAATAAACCTTTGTATAAGCAGCTGAAATGAATCTGAGCAAATGTTGTTCTATTGTATTGGCTGATTCAACATTTCCAGTTAACAGCGTCAATTAGTACTGCATCTGCAAAACAGGTCTGATTTCTTCAGCTAATTCCTTGATGCATCCTCTCTTTCCACAGCTCCCTGTTTTTATGCCATTAGGTAATTTGGCCAGGCTGTACATGTCTGGGCAGTTCTCGAGATCAGGGACTATATGTGCTCAAGCACTGAACACTTAGTGATTCCACTCAATATCTTCCAGAATTACACTTCTGACTGTGATCCTTCATGCACTGACCCCGCAGTGCATCAGCAAATGTAGGGGGCAGGTGAGTTGCGAGGGGAGGTGTTGAACACGTAAGTGGACAATGAGTGAGAGATGTTTTGAAGAGCTTTTGGAAGGTGCTGAGAGAAATAGTGACTGGGAAAGAATGGCAACATAGTTCGTAATCAGGTCGGTGCGTGACTTGGCAGGCAACAGATGGGCCAAATCAGGCCACTTGGCCCTTTGAGCCTGTCCCACCATTCAATAAAATAATGACTGATCTGATTTTAACCTCAATTCCAGCAAATAGCCAGTTGCTTGCATGCGGTTGTGTTTCCATGCGCTTGCTGCCTTTGCCCTTCTTGGTGGTAAAATGTCATGGGTTTGGAAGATTCTGTCAAGGGAGCCTTGGGAATGCTGCAATGCATCTTGTAGATGGCACACACTCCTACTGCCGTGCGCTACTGGTGGATGGGATGCCTATCAAGCTGGCTCCTTTCTCCTGGATGCTGTTTAACTTGTTGAGTGTTCTTGAAGCTGCATCAATGCAGACAAGAGGGCAGCATTCCATCACAGTCTGGACCTGGACCCTGAGTTGAGAGTTTGTAAAGTCAGGAGATGTTGTCGAGTTAACACAGTGTGGAACTGGAGGAACACGGCAGGCCAGGCAGCATCAGATGAGCAGGAAAGCTGACGTTTCAGGTCAGGACCCTTCTTCAGAAATGGGCAGACTTCAAAGTGGGGTTATAAACCACTGAGATAGAGAAAGCTGCAGTTTCTGGAGTCAGCGATAACACAGTGTGGAGCTGGAGGAGCAGGAACAGAAGCAAGAATTTCTGAAGAAGGGCCCCAACATGAAACATCAGCTTTCCTGTTTCTCTCCCTTCATCTGAGGCATGGTGAACCCTCAGGTTAAACCAACACTAGTCATCTCTGTCCAATGAGAAAGCGGCCCTACAGTCTGGAATGAGTATGGCACTTTACCTTTACTCACTACAAAGTTCCCCCGACAAAGCTGGTCTGCTCATTCCACAGTGTTGGTATGATGATGAGGTTGGTGAGAAATTACCAAAGTGTGAGAGGATGTTGGCTAAGGCCCAAGTACCAATGGTAGGTAACTCTCTGCAAGTAGGCAGGAGCTGGTAAAGCGTGGTGTGGGCTCAAGGAGATTCTGGAGGTGGAGGGGTTCGAGGCATCCAGAGGAGTTTAGGGATGAAGCGAAGGGATGGATGGATATCGGTGATGCGAGGCACTTGAGAATCTTTGTGCTGTTTTGGCTATTGGGTGCAAACCTGTGAAGGAGTTGGAATTTATGGGGGGACAGTTAGAAAACTGTCACTCTGGAGATGACTGAGACATTCCTGGGTGTGACTGTGACAGCAGGAAGGGACGGTGATGTGACCAACAACCTCTTGGCAGTGGAACAATCGTCTTGTTAAAGGATTGGACGTGTCTTTTTGAAGCTCAGCTCTGGGACAGAGCCAGGAAGTCAGGTTGTACGCCATCAGGAAATCCCCATTTCCGACCTTTTAATTCTATGCCTGTTGAAGTCCAGGTTAGATCCTGGATACACACATTCTGTATTTTTAGCGGAAAGCTTTCCTGTGCCGAGAACCTTATGTGAATGTCAGGGCAGTGCGTAAGTTTGCGGTGGAGAATAGACCAACAAATAAGTCTGAACAAGAGAAGCTGTTATTGTAGGACAACAGGAAGCAGCTCATTAGATCGTTGTGGCTGCAATGGGCAGTCCCCAGGTTACGAATGGATTCCGCAGATTTGCAAATTAATTTGTACGCAGTCGGAACACAATGCAGGACGATTATAAAATAGCTGTTTGTAAACATGACGAAACGTTAGATGTTGGACTTTTAAAATGAGTATTAACACAACTCTGTATGGGATCTCATTTGTAAAACCAAGCATTGATAAGTTGGACCTTCTTAAATTGGGGACTGCCTTTACATAAAAGTTACGATAGCTCTTTGGCATATTTACCTATTAACGACAAGAAGTGGAGACCAGGGTATCTCCATGCACCCCTGCTCATTGATTAACCCATTCATGCCTGTTGCCTTCTTTGAGTGATGAAGTCTCATCTTCTCATTTGATACCCTCTTGTGTGATGCTACCACCATCCTCGATTTTGAGCAGATCTAGCAGTTCAAAACCTGGCACCTGTGAGTCCCTGTGGGTCAGCAGCAAAAATACATACAACTACAATGTGTAACGTTGTGGTCCAGCCGATCCCCCACTCTGTCAACTCCATCTGGCTGGGAGATCAAACCTGGCTTAATGAAAAGTGCCATCTTCGGGAACACATAACAGGAGTTTCAAAGTGTCAATCTGCTTAACCTACAGGGTCATAGAATCACAGAGTCATACAGCATGGAAACAGACCTTTCTGTCCAATTTGTCAATGCCAACCAAGTTTCTCAAACAAAACTAGTCCCACTTGCCTGTGTTTTGACAATATCGCTCTAAACCTTTCCTGTTCATGTATCTGTCCAAATGCCTTTTAAATGTTGTGATTGTACCAGCCTCCACCACTTCCTCTGGCAGCTCATTCCACTACACACCACTCTAAACAGTGGAAGCTGCAAGAGATAGACAGGTTCAAGTGATCTCACCGCCAATGGATCAGGTCTAAGCTTTGCAGCACATACAGTTGTGAATGGCGATGGGCAATTAATCAACAACAGGCGAAGGAAATTTCATAAATATCCCCATTGTCAATGATGGGGGTGTTCTTCAGATCAGTGCAAAGGGAAAGGCTGGAACATTAGTATCAGTCAGAAATGCTGAGTGATGACCCATTGCTGCTTCCTGAGGACTCCCGCGTCACAAGTGCTGGTCTTCGGCCTGTTCTATTTGCAACACATGATGTCAAGCAATGGTTGCAGGCACTGGATACTGCCAAGGCTATGGTCCCTGACAACATTCTGGCAACAATACTGAAGACGAGCGCTCCCCAAGCCTTGCTGTTCCAGGGCCATTACAGCATTGGCGACCCCCCGACAATGTGGAAATGTGCCCAGGTAAGTCCTGTAATCAAAAAGCAGGACAAATTCAACACTAACCCTTAAATCTCATCAGTCTATCCTCAATCCTCTGCCAACTGATAGAAGGTTGTCAGTGGTGCTGTCAAGCAGCACCTGCTGAGCAATAACCTGCTCAGTGACACCCAGTTTGGGTTCCGCCAGGGCCACTCAGCTCCTGACCTTGGTTCAAATGTGGACAAAAGAGCTGAATTCCAGAGGTGAGGGGAGAGTGACAGCCCTTGACATCAGGCCTGCATTTGCCTGCGTGTGGCAACAAGGAGCCCCAACAAAACTGGAATCATTGGGAATCTGGGAACAAACTCGCTGCTATTTGGAGTTATGCCAAGCTCAAAGGAGTATGTTGAAAGTTGTCAGCTCAGACACATCTCAATGTGAGGACAGAACTGCAGCAGTTCCTCAGGGTAGAATCCTAGGGCCAAGTATTCGCTGCTGCTTCAGCAGCGACAATCCCTCCATCAAGTCCAGATTTGGGGATCTTTGCTGATGCTTAAGCAATATTCAACACAATTTGCAATTCCTCAAATGCTGATGCAGTCCATGTCATATGTAGGGCAGCATCCAGGCTTGGGCTGAGAAATGTTTTGCATTACACAGGTGCCAGACAATGACCGTATCAAGCAAGAGAGAACCCTGACTATCTTACTTTGACGTTCAATGTCACCATCGCTTAAGCTCGACAGTATTCCATTCTCCATTTCCCAACTTCAACATTCCCTGCTTTCACCCTCAGTGCACAATGGCAGAATTATGTACCTTTAACACATTACACTGCAGCAACTCACCAAATACCACGACAACATACCTTCAACCCTGCGATATCCACCATGGGTAAAGCATGGAAAGACCACTTCCTCCATCCTGACTTCAAGTTATATTGCTATTCCTGCAGTGTCACTGGGTCATAAACCTGAAACTCTCTCCTTCACAGCATTGTGGGTGCCCTATACCACATGGACAGCAGCAGTTCAAGAAAACAGTGTTCCTCCACCTTTTTAAGGCCACTTGGAGATGATAAGACATGCTACCATCGCTAGTGATACCCAGATCCGATGGCTGAGTAGAAAATAATTCAAGAGGATGTAAACAAAGGACTAAAACACCATGAAATCCACATCAGGCCAGTAAACCTTTGTCAAGAGGAAGAAAGTTCATGTTTCAGGTTGATGACTTTTCTTCAGGACTAAGACAAATAGAAATGCTTTGCTCCTGGTCACAGATGCTGCCTGACCTGTTGACCTTTTTGCAGCTTTTTTTATTCTTATTTCAGTTCTCCAGTATCTGCAGTATGTTGGTTTCGTGTAAAAAGGAGTTTTTGGGATACTCGTGGGATTAATCAAGAGCCAGAGATTTATAAGGCTGCATCCTTTGAATAAATATGCTGTCACGGAGAGACTATGTGCCTTTTTTCATGTTTCCCCATCAGAATTGGATGCAGCACTGCCACAGAAAATGGCGGATGCTGGTAAACTTACAACATTTAAAAGACATCTGGATAAGTTCATGTATAGGAAATGTTTGTATGAATATGGGCCAAGTGCAGGCAGCTGGGACTAGTTTAGTTTGGGAACATAGTTGGCATGGACTGGTTGGACCGAAGGGTCTGTTTCCATGCTGTATGACTCTATAATTAACACTGTGTTCAAACCTTGCTAAAAATCTAAGCAAGGTATCTAGCACCATTGTCTAGTTTATTTACCTTCCTCTAACTCGTGATTTGTTTTTAAAAAAATTGTTTCTATTTTCAGTTCTTGGGTTTGCTGGCAGTGTATTTTCCAAATCTACCCGTCCACTGCTTATTACCATTCCCACACACACACACAGTATGTACACCCACCCATGGTGCCTTCAACTGTAACAATTTAACCCAACACAGTGGCTTGCTCAGCCATTCTAGAGGGAGGCTGAGAGTGAACCACATTGCTAAGCTCAGGAGTCATGTGTAGACCAGGTAATAATGGCAAACTTCCCCTCTGAAAAGGCATTTGCGAACCGGATGGGTTTTATTTTCATGATCATTATTCATTGGGCTTGCAATTCACGGCAACTTTATTAATTCAGCGAGTTTAATATTTTGAGCTGCCATGGCGGGAATTGAGCTCATGTCTTTAGACCTTTTTCAATGTAGTTCCTGAATAGTACTTCAGAAACATTATTACAGTGCCAGTACTCTGTCTTTGCACAGGCTTTTCCTCCTGTAAGACAGCACTGATTGTGCTACATTGTGGACTCTCCGCTAACCCAACCTCAAACTGATGCCCTTTATAAAACCTCTCTGAATACGAAGTTAATCGGCATCTGCTCCTCTTTTCCTTTTTCTCCCTGAATGTTGTATGTCAGGTCCTGTTATCTCAGTGCTCTTAAACCGTGTTTAGCAATGCCTTGTGATGATCTCCCCTCACAATGTTCACGTTTTCCCACTCTCACTCTGCAAACTGTGACATGCATCTTACGCTTTTTGGGGAATGTGTCTAATTCTAATTCCACTTTCATTTAACCCAAAAGAGTCGCCTTAAAACTTCCTGCATTACAGGCATTAGGTTATATGTTAATCCTACCTTTTCTAGTTACTGTGCTGAGAAATCTACATTCATACAGATGTTTTAACTAAAGCTTTGTCGCACTTTTCCACCCATGAAATCCCTACAGTGTGGGAACAGACCATTCAGCCCAACAAGTCCACACCACCGCTCTGCAGCACATCCCACCCAGACCCATTCCCATACGTCTAACCCACCTCACCTAAACATCCCCAGGCACTACGGGCAATTTAACATGGCCAATCCACCTACACCACACACCTTTGGACTGTGGGAGGAAACTGGAGCAACCAGAGGAAACCCACGCAAACTCAGGGAGAACGTGCAAACTCCACATAGACAGTCACCCGAGGCCGGAATCGAACCCAGGCTCCTGGTGCTAGGAAGCAGCAGTGCTAACCACTGAGCCACTGTGCCGCCCCATTATATTTTAATGTTCCATTGTGTGCTCAAGCTCCTGGTTTCCTGCTGAAACATTAGGGGCCTGTTTTAGCTTTGTGCTTGTTGGGTGAAGTTTCCAGCCGAATCAAGTTGCTTCTCGTCCATTACATAGAGTAACATTTTAGATGAAATTGCAACATGTAGAATGCAGATGATGCAAAATTTGAGTTTACCAATTATTCTTGCTGATGGAATAGCAAATCCTATAACATGCCCACTTGCATTTTATATAGTTATGTTATATGTTACTTGACGAAGCTTATTAAGTCGCCGCACAGATCAGTCAGTATGGTGCTGGACCACACACACCAAGTGGTCACTGAGCAATGGCCAAGCCAACCTTTGACATTGAGACACCCTGTGAATGGAGGCTGAAAGCAGGAAAAACGTCTGGGAAGCGTTGTCCCTCAGAGACGTGGAAAACCACAAGCCGGCCATTGCAAAATTTCCGCCTTTGAAGTTGGCCCACCAAATACAACCGAGAGCAGCTAATTTGGAACAGGTCCACCAGCAGGCGCTCCGTCTCTGCAAATGAAGAAGATCATCTGGGGCATTTAAGCAGCTACAAGATAGGCATATGGATAAGAGTAGAAGGTAGAGGTGGAGGTTAGATAGACCTTGGGATTAGGGTAGAAGTTTGGCACAACATCATGGGCCGAAGGGCCTGTACTGTGCTGTACCGTTCTATGTTCTATGTATTCGGCCGTGTTAATGTGCCCATTGTTGATAACATAGTGTAAGGCAGCACTGCAGCAACTTATCAGACAGTATCTCCCACCACTGGAATGATGCACATAAGCTGCTTGCTCAGTGGTGTCCTTTGGGCAAAGACAGCGCCGTTCTTACTCAGGCTGCTCTGTGTAAGTGACTCCTGACCACAGGCCGCATGCTGAACTTTTGATGGCTCTCCCATGTGACCCAGTGGGCAAAAATCTCTGTCATTTTTCTTTGGAGTAGTGTGTACATGCGAGGCCCCTTGGAGTTTGTTTTAGGCTGGATATGTGCCCGTGGTAATGCCAAGGGTCATTGACAACTCTGGGCTGCTGCATGGTTGCCCCTGCTGGTCGGCCACCACTTCATAATGCCAAATGCCTTTGCCTCCCAGACTACAGTTCCACTGTCCCCACCATCTCAGGGCAACTGGGGGGTGAATAATATCTACAGAGTGACCTCCCTGAATGTTTGAATTCTCAATAACTAGGCCACATCAGATGAAGATGAAAAATCGAACTCGGTAGAGCACTGAGTAGAGCATTTAGTCAATTTTTATCCCTCAGCAGTGTTGCTGGAACAGATAAGATGGTCCTTCGTGTCATAGCTATTTATGGGATCTTGCTGTGCACACATTGGGTTGATGTGTTTGCTACATTATGATGAGGAAGGGTCAGTTAGCTCAGCTGGCTGGTTTGTGATGAAGGGTGATGTCAACAGGAATGGGTTCACTTCCCACACGGACTGAGCTTAATGTGGTTAGATGTGGTGACCCTCAGGTTAAACCACCACAGGTTGCCCCTCTCGAATGAGAGTCTCTGGTCTGCCAGGACACTGGCAACTTTACCCTTTTGCATTGTAATGGTGCCTACAGTTTGAAAGTGCTAGATTATGAAGCACTTTGGAAATACTTGATGTTGTGTAAGTGATTTTTTTCCCTTTCTTGACAGTGCTGTTGATTATAAGGAAAAATGAGAAAACTGACAATTTACCTGTGCTGACATTTACAGGTAGCCTGAATTTTCTATGTTTAAGTTAGAGTGGCACAGTGGCTCAGTGATTAGCACTGCTGTCTCACAGTCATAGGGACCCAGGTTCAATTCCACCCTCAGGCGACTGTCTGTGAGGAGTTTGCATATTCTCCCCATGTCTGTGTGGGTTTCCTGCGGGTGCTCCGGTTTCTCCCACAGCCCAAAGACATGCAGGTGACGTGGTTCGGCCATAGGAAATTCAGAGTTACAGGGGTCGGGGGGTGGTGGGTGCCCTCCAGAGGGTTCTTATTGGCTAAATGACCTGCTTCCACACTGTAGGGATTCTATGAATGTGTGTTGTGGTTTCACATTTAGTATAAACATACACAAATATAAACACTCTACCCCTCTGCCTTTTCCAGAATTCGGTAAGATCATAGCTGATCTGATCACTCCACGTTCTCACCTACCCCCACCCTGCCAAATAATGTAAAACCCCCTTACTTGTCAAGAACTGGATAACCCTGCCTTGAAAATATTCAAAGGCACTGCTTTCGAGGAAGAGAATTCTAGGGACTCCCCTCAGGGCAGGGGAAAAGAAAATTCTCAGATAGTAGGAACTGCCGATGTTGGAGACTCTGAGATAACAAGGTGTAGACCTGGATGAACACAGCAGGCTAAGCAGCATCAGAGGAGCAGGAAGGCTGACTTTTTGGGTCTCGACTCTTCTTCAGAAATGAAGAAGAAGGGTCCAGACCTGAAACGTCAGCTTTCCTGCTCCTCTGATGCTGCTTAGCCTGCTGTGTTCATCCAGCCCCATACCTTGTTGTCCAAAAAAAAATTCTTAGCTCTGTTTCAATTGGGTGACTCGTTTTATTTTTAGGCAGTGATCCTACTTCTTAATTCTCTTGAATGAGAATGCAATTTCTCCACCTCTACTCTTTCAAATCTCCTCAGGATCTTATAAGTGTCAGTGAAGCTGCCTCTTACTCTTCTGAATGTGATTTCTATTTGGCAACTCTTTTCTCAATGATGTCAACTCCATTGATCTCATTCAGCCATGTTGTGTAAAGTGTAGAAACAGCACCACCTGTGGGATAAACCGAGGATTGCCATGGGAATTGTAAAATAAACACGGTTGGAGTGTTAGCAGCAATCAGACAGATGAGGGGTATTACCATGTACTCCAGCTAATGATATAACGTTGCAGGTAATTATATTGAAATTGTAATCTTTTTTATTGTCAACTCTGTCTACACTGCCATTCTACATGATTGAAATGTTTATTACAGTTTTAATTGCATTTCATAAGGTAACTGAGCAACGTGCCTCGAGGTCTCCAGGATGAAGTGACACTGTGTATTGTCAGCATTATTAAAACTGTGGCTCTGTTTGTTAATGAGCTCACTTCTTCCTGACTGCCTTCAGGCTGAGCTCCCCCACCGAGGTGATAATTGTTGAACTGGTTCAAGAGAAATGTATATAGAATCATAGAATCCTAGAGTGTGGAAGGAGGCCATTCAGCCCATCAAGACTTCCCACTCAGATCCACCTCCCCACTGGCGCGCACCCCCCCCCCACTCTATCCCTGTAACCGTGCACTTCCCATGGCTAATCCATCGAATGTGCAAACTCCACACAGATAGTTGCTTGAGGAGGCCACGGAAGGTGAAAACCAGGATGAGAATTTTTAAAGCCAGTACCTGAGTGCAGTTATTCCTTGTTCTTTAATACAACACCACACAAACATTGAGCCAGATCTAGTGTACCAAGGTCTGCTAATGATGGATCAAGCATCAAAGAATTGCTTTATTACAGGACACAATGTAAAGGTTCTGATGTCAGGACTGTATTATCCCTGATTGTTCTTGACCACTTATCCCAGCCCTCAATCCTGTTCCTCAAGCTTGAGTCCTCTGCGTTTTGCTAGTATGTGTGTGGCAGTCATTTTTCTTTTAGATTTCCTTTACAGTAAAGAGAAATTTACAGTCACTCATTACTCTTGTCTTATTAGTACAAAGCATGTACATTTCTTTCAACAGAATTAGTGACTTTGCAGCAATTTAAAAAACTTAATTGAACTAAAGAACCACCCCCCACAAGACATAGAAATTCTGTTATGTTTAAGTGCCTGCTGTTGTGAAGGATTCTAATTTATAAATATCACATTATAAACACCAGCGCTTCATCGGAGGCTCACTGATGATGTTACCTAGAATGGTGATGAAACGTCTGAAAACTAACTTTCCAGCTCAGCGAGCAAACTCACATCCAGAAATTCACCCTGAGCTACAAATCTTCTCAAAACTCGCTATCACGTTAGTGTAAGGATTTTAGTTTTAGCTTATAAAGTCTGAGGATTAAATTGCGTGGAATCTGTCTTAAGGTTGCTAGATTTTAGTTGGGACAGGACAAAGAATTACATCCAATCTGAGTATCTCTGAGATAGGATGGTAAAGATAAAATAAACTGAAGTCTGATTTCTCTTCTATTGGACACTCTAGGAATGGATGTGTGGGGACAGGCACAGGCAATGTTTCCCTCTGCGGGGTTGTTAATCTGTCAACACTGAACACTGACAACAGAACTGTCCCTTGTTGGGAGCTTTAGCTGGGAAAAGCTCCTCCGTCTTGAGCCCATGAGAAAAAGAATGGAGGAACTTTCCAAAAATTTTCCATTTTTTTTAGTTGTGGTGGTACGTTTTTCAGATTGCGTGCAAAAGAAAGACATGCATTTTTATTGCGCCTTTCATGACCGCAAGCTGTCCAACTGCAATTAGGGGAAAAGTAAAGTTGCCACAGACCACAGGACAGTTCTGTCATTTGATAAAGATAACTGGCTGGTAGTTTCACCTGAGGGTCACCATGCCTCAGGCAAGGGGAGAGATTGAGGAGGAGAGTTCTTCATGGTCACCCCAGCCGGTGCAGGAATAGAATATACATCGTTAGCCTCACTCTGCATCACAAACCTCAGCCATCCAGCCAACTGAGCTAACTGACCTGCCACTGTAATTAAGGTACTAACTAAATATTATTGAAAGACAATGATTGGGCAGTGTTGGAAACCAATTTGTGCACAGCAAGGTCCTACAAAACAGCACTGGTAATGTTTAGGTTATCAGTTTTCGGTGACTTTGGTTAAAGAGTAACAATTGGCCAGGTTTACCCCCCCCCCCCCCCCCCCCCCCCAAGAATCAGCCTATTGGCCAGTTTGTCACTCGGTAGCTCTGATTGGTTTGTAAGTCAGTGCCCCGATTGGCTGTACTTTCAAGTGTTCTTGTTGACCAATGGGGCATTTGTATTGATTTGTATGTATGAAGGCGGTTTGAACATGTTATTGTCTGTGTGCGTGTAACGGAGGTGGTGTTTATGAGGGAGGTTATTGCTGTGTAGGAATCTTGACCAGATGGCAATCTGAGGTTCATGCTTCGGTGTCCCATTGGGTAACCGTATGGGGGACAGGACTAATCAGTGGACACAGCTGGAGTAAGCTCCCTGCAGCCCTTTGAGGGAAGCCAAGGGATCTTCCCATTCACCTGGGAAGGCAGGTGGCTTGATATCTTGTCCGTAAATCAGAAAGATTACAGCTGGCAGTGCCCTGGTGGTCAATCCTGAAACTGGAAACATGGACACTCCTGGGTTGTTGCATCGGTTGCTCTCGGGATATCATTAAACCATGGCAGAAACGATTTATCAGGTTGTTGCTGGATTTGGAGGGTTTGATCTCTTGGGAAAAGGCTGAATAGGCTTGCGGCTGTTTTCGCTGGAGCGACGGAGGCTGGGGGGTGACCTTACAGAAGCCTGTAAAGTCATGAGGTGCACAGATAGGGCGAATAGACAAGGCCTTTTCCCCAGGGTAAGGGAGTCCAAAACTGGAGGGGCCTAGGTTAAAGGTGAGAGGAGGAAGATTTAAAAATGACCTTAAAAGGGACAGCTTTTCACACAGATGATGGTGCGTGTATGAAATGAGCTGCCAGAGGAAGTGGTGGAGGTTAGTATAAATACAACATTTAAAGGCATCTGGATGGGTATATGAATAGGAAGGGTTTAGAGGGATATGGGCCAAATGCTAGCAAATAGGACTAGATTAATTTAGGATATTGGGTTGGCATGCACAAGTTGAACCAAAGGTGCTGTACAGTTCTATGACCTATGAAATGGTTTGCAATTAGTCAGAACTGACTGCAGCATCTTAGCTGTCAGGCTACCTGTCCTCATTAAGCAGTTTAATATTATTACCATTATTATTATCTCTGTGTTCGAAACTATGCTTGTTTCCAATGTGGAAACACATTTAAGCCTTTGGATTCTTAAAGGGAGAGGCAGTGCCAGTGCAGAAAGTGCAGATCTCTTGGCTTTGAGGCCCAGAGTCTGAGAACACAGTCTCAGAATAGGAGACAGGCCAGTGAAAACTGGGATGGCCAGGAACAACTTCACTCAGAGGATGGCGAATCTTGGTAATTATTTACGCGATTGGAAGCTCAGCCATTGAAGTACGTTCAAGACAGAGATGGGTAGGTTTTTAGTTAGTAATGACATTAAGGGTACGGAGATAGGGGAATATGGCATTGAGACAGACAATCAGTTATGATCTCGGATAACAGAGCAGACCTGAGAGGGTGAGTGGTCTACTCTTGCCCTGAAGTTCCAGAAGAGAAATGGACCATTTCCTCAGAATCTACATCCGATGTTTATCCACGTAAACCTCATTCTGCTGTTTGGTGGTTTATGGGGTGTGCGTGCTGCACCTTACTATTGCGCCTGTTTCCTGAGTACGTCTCATGTAAGAGCATCGAGGGCTGATACTTGCACTTGGACCAGTTCCATATATTTTCTGATCAACCTGTTCGGGGATGGTATTGCTGCCTCTGGAGCAGGTGGGAGGTGGACCCCGATCTCCTGGCTAACCTTGGCATATGAGGCACTTTGTCCATTTGTTTTGAGGTGACTCCCTTGGATGGAGGTCAAGGCTTGAGCTTTCCCGACAGTGTCCGTATGGCGCGTCTGTTTGACCACATATACAGTCTGTGACTTCATGCACGTGATGATGTGCCAAATGTGGAGCTTTAAAAACATCGTTGACATTGTTCCTTGATTAACCCTTCCTCACGTGATGCTGTGGACATCATTTGTGCGACACTTTGGGTTTCTTTGAGCACTTGGATTTCTTGTAAACGTTATCCTTTTGTAGAACCCGGCTCGCGTATGCCACGTTTTTTAAAATCCATTCACGAAATACAGGCACTGCTGGCTAGGTTATTGCCCATCTGTAACTGAGAATCAACCACATTGCTGTGGGTCTGGAGTCATGTGTGAAACTGTAAAGCCACTGTAGTCTCGTGAGATGATAGGACTGCTCTCTCATTAGGTGGTGATTTAACCTGAGGGTCACCATGCCTCAGGCGAGGAGAGTAGTTGAGAAAGAGAGTCCTCCATGGTCACCTCAGCCAATGCAGGAATTGAACCCGAACTGTTGGTGTCTCTCTGCATTGCAAACCAACCTTCCAGCCAACTGAGCTGATCAACCCTCTCTTCAATCACACCAATGTGGTTGACTTCTAACTGCCCTCTGGGTAACTAGGGATGGGCAATAAATGCTGGTCCAGTCAGCGATGCCCTCATCCCGAGAATGAATAAAGAGAAAAAGTCAGACCAGATATGGGTGGCATTTTCCTTCCCTAAAAAGCATTAGTGAACCAGGTGGGTTTTTCCAACAATCAGTAACAGTTTCATGAGCATCATTAGATTCTTAATTCTAACTTTTTAATTGAATTTGAATTCCACCACCTGTCATGGTGGAATTTGAACCCAGATTCCCAGATCATTACATAGGATTAACAATACCACAAGGCCATCGCCCTCCCTGAACATTGGCCTAGCATGTGAGACAAGCCACATTTTACAGAAGATTGTGATGTTTTACTCAATGTGTTGATGACTGCAACTGTGGTTTCAGAGTAAGGGATCGGGAGATGTTGTTGACCAGATATAACTGTTTTGAACTTGTGTCCATCTTTTAGAAGAACATAAATGATGTGGATCGTTGAGAAGTGCTTTTCTGAACAAATTGGGTACAGAGGCAAGTTCCCTCAGTCTTTTAGCTGAGTTCACTTTGGTGAAATTACACTGAGTATCTTTACTTTACGGTGATACCTGTCCAGTTATTGATCGATGGCTTCACCTAGCCGTTGCTGGTATGATATAAACCCCCGTCTGTATGTCCTGAAGTTAACTTGAACTTTAAGCTGACTTTCTAAAATCCGGAAACTATCATTGGCATCTTTGCAGTTATTATTAGAAATTCTGGAGGATTTTATTGTTCTTGATCCTTTCATGCCCCAAGGGATAAGGGATAAGAAGTCTGACTGCCTGTCATTCTTTAATGTATAGGACAAGTATGGGATATTTATAGAGGCAGGGCTGGGAGAAATACTCATTTAGGTCAAAGCTAGCTGACTGCCCTTTTGGGGATGAATGAGCATTTGAGTCCAGGATTTCAGCCTAGAACATGATCATAGAATCCCTACAGTGTGGAAGCGGGTCATTCAGCCCATTGAGTCCACACTGACCCTCTGAAGAGCATTGACCCAGTCCCTGCAACGCTGCATTTTCCATGGCTAACCCACCTATCCCTGGGCACTATGGGGCAATTTAACATGGCCAATCCACATAACCTGCACATCTTTGGACTGTGGGAGGAAACCCATGCAGACACGGGGAGAGTGTGCAAACTCCACACAGACAGTTGCCTGAGGGTGGAACTGAACCCACGTCCTTGGTGCTGTGAGGCAGCGGTGCTAACCGCTGAGCCACCGTGCTGCCCCTGCCCCCACCCCCATGTCCCTGTTCTTCCAAGGAATGCTGACATCATTTGCCACCATCCCTAATTACCCTTTGGCTTACAAGACTGTTTCAGAGGGCAATTAAGTGTCAACCTCAATTGGTTTGGCCTACAGCCACATGGCAGCTGGAACAAGTAACGGTGGCAGATTCCTTACCTTACAGGGACATGAGTGAACCATATAGTTCCTCTCGAAGATCGCCATTACTGAGGCTAACTTTCAGTTTTGGGTTTTATTAATTGAATGTAAATACCTCGCGGTGCCCTGGAGGGATTTGAACCCATGGCCACCGAGCATTAGCCTGGCTAACCCAGTGACATGACCACTAGGCCACTGCTGCCTTCGGAGTGAAGATAAACTAATCTCCACTCAGATTCTGAATGATCTGTGACCTAACCTGAACTTTGGAGACCAGGATTTTCCTCACGGAATCCTGGAACAAACGCGCATCTTTCTCCATTTAATTAGAACATGGGGTTAATGAATCTTTAGTATCATGCAAGTCTTGAGTGACCATGATTTTAATGGCAGCCTATTACAATGGGGAAAACTGAGGGCCCTCTATGTAGCATTAAAAGGAGTATTTAATCTCTGCGAGAAATACTTTATTGAGTGCCCGTATGTTGCAAATAATTGCTATGAGCTGCAGAAATGATTTAGTAGTGTAAGATTTAGTGAAACCAGTGTTATCTTTTATTGTAATGTGTGTCTATTTAAGGTTTGTCAACAGGACATTGCTACAAGATAACAAAGTATGGAAATGGATGAACACAGCAGTCTAAGCAGCATCTCAGGAGCACAGAAGCTGACGTTTCGGGCCTAGACCCTCGAAGGGTCTAGGCCCGAAACGTCAGCTTCTGTGCTCCTGAGATGCTGCTTGGCCTGCTGTGTTCATCCAGCTCCACACTTTGTCATCTTGGATTCTCCAGCATCTGCAGTTCCCATTATCACTGAGGACATTTCTACACATTCTTTAAATGGTGGTGCCCTCTGGTGGATTGCTTCTGAAGTACATGATTGACATTAATTTACTTTTATTTGTAAATTTGCAGTGAACCATCTTTACAGTTTTTAGGAGTGAATAAGCTGCCTTTTCTGGGCTCATGTTCTATAAATAATAGAAGTGATTCAGTTTGAGTTTGCAGGTTTGTAATGTGCTGTATTTAGGGAACTTTCTCTTGTGCAGTGCAGAGGGCACAGGAGAATCAAGTTTAAAGTCTGAGCTGGACAATACAGTGTTATAAACTGAATGTACCCTGACTAGCCTTGACCAGTTTACAGTAACTCTTTAACTCGGGGCATTATGTGGTGAAATCGACAAAGGGGACAAGAGTCAGGAGAAGGTCCAACTTAACTTTATTGAACACTTTATCAAGGAAAAACAATATTTATCAAACTCCACTATTGTACTTGAATTAAGCTAGCAGTCTGTTCACAGGACTGTTCAGTAAACAGTCTTAAATCTCTAAGTAAACAGGCTCAAATCTTCTGACACATGTTTCTGAGGATTCACTACGCCCTATACACAGGTCCCTCCTGCTGTATTTGAACTACCTGAGGTTGTTGACTTGCTCAGCGAGCTGGCTTGTATTTATTTGGATTTTTTCATCACCATGCTAGGTAAGATCATCAGTGTGGCCTCCAAAAACGTTATCTAGCGTGGTGATGACACATCTAAAAGAAAACAAGCCAGCTCGGCAAGCAAGTCAACGACCTCACCCACAACCCGAGCTACAGATCTTTGCCAAAACTTTAAATTTGAACTGTTTGTCTGAAAGGGCTGGCAATGCCTGTTCAATAAATATAGGACAGTTCATTCCTCAGTGTTTGAGGCGTGACTGATGTTTCAGAATCTGCAGTCATCGATTTGGGCTTCCTCTCTCACCTAGGGCTGGTTCTGGTCCTCGGGTCATTCCACCGAGGTGGTCTTCAGGGTCTGGTCAGTCTGATGGTGCTGGCCACGGGGTACAAGGAGCTGCAGATGCTGTGCACCTTGGCTGCCAGGCAAAGGGACTCTCTGGAGACACTGTTGAAGAAGGTGCGAAAGCAAAGGGAGCCAGTGCTCCAAGTTTCCCTTTTTATCCCTCTCTTCATGAAGATTCTGTGGCCCGTGTCTAATACAAGTGTTGGGCAGGGGGTGGACGAGCCAGTGAGGGGCTTGTTCCATGTGTGGAGGTGGCAGGACATGGTTTTGAACCTTCGCCTGTCGAGTCCTGTCCTTGTCATGCTCTGCCTCTGGCCTCCTGTAGAGCCGGGGACCACCAAGTTTGTGTAACATTCTTTTCACAAAACAGCTACACTGGAGTACAAACACCGACCATTCTGAAACAGGGAGGCTGTCAGTACTTGGCCAAGCAGCTCCAGGCCTGAACAGAATCCCTCCTGTACGGAAACAGGGTATTCAGCCCAACAGGCCCACACTGGCCTTCCAGACAGCATCCCACTCAGACTCACCCCCTACCCTACTCATCCACTTAACCTGCACATCTTTGGACCGTGAGAAGAAATCAGAGGAAATCCACGCGGACACAGGGAGACAATGCAAACTCCACACAGATAGTCCCTCGAGGTTGGGATTGAGCCTGGGTCCCTGGCACTGTGAGGCAGCAGTGCTAACCACTGAGCCACCGTGGCTGTCTGGTTTCAATGGGAAGCTGATTATCCAAGGTCTGGTTGCATCAGTACTGTCTGTCCCAGGTCTACAGTTTGCAAATTGCAGAGTCTGGCTGTATTAAACTTGGCTTCCACGTTTCAAATTTTTATTGAGGCTCATGACAAATTGTCAATATTTATGTAAGGATTCTGGAGGTCATGGGTCACCTGACCGCAAGAAGTCTTTTGCAGTTGTTGGAAAACTGGACGATTTTAGACTGTTCCGCTCGGTGCTGGGAAGTACCAGCCTTGTCTGTTCGACCGTTTACACATCAGTCTGTTTTTAAAAATGCACTTGCAGCATGTGGCGAACACTGACCAGGCCAGCATTTATTGCCTGTCCCTAATTAGGTAAGGGACAATCACACTGCCGTGGGTCTGGAATCACTTGTAGGCCATAACAGGTGACAACTTCCTTCTGTCAAGGGGTTTAGTGAACCTGATGGGCTTTTATATCAGTCGACGGTTATATGGTTCCTATTGGAACAGGTTTTTATTTCAGATTTTTTACTGAATTGACATTCATCCACCATGGTGACTGTGCTTCAGCAATGCCTTATGGGTTGTGCAACACTTTCAAATATGCAGTGATCTGTAAAAAGCGCTATATAAATTTAGAGCAGCACGGTGGCTCAGTGGTTAGCACTGCAGCCTCACAGCGCCAGGGACCCGGGTTCGATTCCAGCCTCGGGTAACTGTCTGTGCGAAGTTTGCACATTCTCCCCATGTCTGTGTGGGTTTTCTCCAGGTGCTCCAGTTTCCTCCCACAGTCCAAAGATGTACAGGCTAGGTGGATTGGCCATGCTAAATTGCCCGTAGTGTTCAGGGGTGTGTGAGTTATAGGGGAATGGGTCTGGGTGGGATGTTCCAAGGGGCGGTGTGGACATGTTGGGCCGAAGGGCCTGTTTCCACACTGTAGAAAACCTAATCTAAATGCACATCTTTCTTTTCATTGCCACATTGCAGTTGTGGGGCCTTGCTGTGTTCAAATTGGCTGATACATTGGCTAGGCTTACAGCAGGGACTATTTTTGAGGAAGTATCTAATAGGTTGTGATGTATTTCGGTTGGTCCTGGGACATCACAGATGCTATATAATTGTGCGTTCTTTTTACCCTGACTGTCTCTCTCTGCTCTGCCTGTATGTGGGTCCAGAGACTAATGACAGGCAAAGTTTCCAATGAGCGACAGAGCACCTCATCCCTCTGCATAGCCTGAAGCCTGAAGTGTGTTGGTTCTTCCCTCAGAAAGGCCTGGCCTGCTTCAGAACTTTATCACCATGTATAAAGGCTGCCTACATGCATAAACCATGAAGAAATTGTAACTTATGCAGTGTGCTGAGACTTTGCCCACAAATCCTATTTTGTTTGACTATTATTACATTTACTGAATCAATAATTTCTATTCAATTTGCTTCAATCACTGTTGACACTGTGCAATTGCTTTGGCTCCGTGGATAGTGTGTTGGAAGCCCACGGGCAACACCATAAACCATTCGTGGTGTTTTTTGTATATTTACTAATCTGATTGTGTGACCTTCTTGTCATTGTTTTTCCATTTGTAAGTGCCTAAACTGGAACCACCTATGTAAACATGTCACACAAACTGCGGCTTCTTCTTCCATGGGGGCACTGCAGCGCCACCCCTGACGATGGGTGTGATTGCAGTGTGACATGTTTTGGGGAGGAATGTTTGAACTGAAAAGGAGCTCTTGTGTCTGTGTATCCTAATGCAACAACATCCTACCCTTTAACCCATGAAGAACGCAATGGGAAATAGATGCAGTTTGTCTAGCCGCCTCGTCTACTCACTGCCTGATTTTGTCCTTCATTAACTTAACAACATGTGGCTTAACTTAACTGCTGTCTTGGTGATGGCTGTGTGAAATTTGGGTTCACTTTCACAGTGTAGTTTGTATTTGTGGTTTCATTCTGCACTATAGACATAATTCAGATCCTGTAAGACACAAGAGTAGATCATTAATCTGTGTTTGTGTAAAGTGGATTGCCTTTCCAATGCTAATTCTTTTTCACAAACACAAATATTTTCTGCTCTGGTTGGTAATTAATTGTGATTCACTATTTCTTTTTGAGTAAACGATTATGCCAATCTGCAGCTCGACAGTCTTAATTCCCAGTTACAGGCTTGGAATCAGGGAATGTTTACAGCACAGAAAGGGGCCACTTCTATCGTAGTGTCTGGGCTTTCAGAAATAATTATGGAATTTGGATTGACATATGAGGGTCAGTCACGATACTCGGGAAACTCCCGGATTACTGTAAAATCCCATCTGATGCCTCATGCTTTTTAGAGAAGGGAATGTGCCATTCTTACCCCATGTGGCCTTTATTTTCCTTTATTCATTCACGGGATGGGGGTGTTGCTAACCAGGCAGCATTTATTACCCATCCCTAATTGCCCAGAGGGCAGTTTAGTGTCAGCCACATTGCTGTGGGTATGGAGTCACATGTAGGCCAGACCAGGTAAGGATGGCAGTTTCCTTCCCCAAAGGACATCAGTGAACCAGATGGGCTTTTCTGACAATCAGCAATGAATTCATGGTCATCATTAGACTCTTGATTACTGATTTTCTTATTTTTATTGAATTCAAATGCCATCATCTGCCGTGGTGGGATTTGAACCCGGGTCCCCAGAACACTTTCTGGGTCTCTAGATGGACAATCGAGTGGTAATACTACACTGCCTCCCCTAAGCTGTTTGATTACATTGGCGCAGACTGTAAATGCTGGTGACATTTGCACCTTGTGAATAGAAGAAGCACCTTTGAACATTTTGCTTTCTCAAAGGTGCTATAGAAATGCAAGCTGTTGTTGCAAAGTGTGCCAGTTTTGTTTTGAAGAACAATGATCCAGCTGTCTGGCTTAATTTGGAACAATCCAGAGGCCCTCTGAATTTGGACGGTGCAGATTTGAGAGATGTGACCTACAGCCCTCGTTCAAATTAGTCAGCTCCCAAAACACACATGTGCCTGGCCTACTCCCTTCAAGGGATTCTCTGTTTGATGCATGCACCTCCCTCTTGAGGAACGGCCAGGAAAGAGGGCTGTGGCATGAGTACAGTGTTCCGCAGCCTTTCGGATGCCTGTGAAATTCTCCCTCCTCTTACAATTATAGTTTTCCAGTCACCACGATAAATCAAGCTGCCAGTTTGAACATGTGCCCGTTGCCCTGCAGTCTGGGGCCAGAAGTAAGAATTTCACATGCTGTGATGAGGTTTACTTGAGGAGAAGAGCAGGGCAGGTCCCAACGATGTGTAATAATTGAATTTCAACTGTAAACCAGGGCAGATTTTAAGTCAGTTTGGCTCTGACAATCTCAGAAATCCTTGTATGAATTGAAATCTTCTAATACAAGCTCCGACAGCTCAGATTTGACAAGGAATCTTTTTCACGGATGTCTGTGGGCAACCTCCTGAGATTAGATTCCCTACAGTGTGGAAACAGACACTTCGGCCCAACAAGTCCACACCGCCCCTTGGAGCATCCCACCCAGACCCATCCCCCTAAACACTACGGGCAATTTAGCGTGGCCAATCCACCTAACCTGTACATCTTTGGACTGTGGGAGGAAACCAGAGCACCCTGAGGAAACCCACACAGACACGGGGAGAATGTGCAAACTCCACACAGACAGTTACCCAAGCTTGGATTCGAACCCGGGTCCCTAGCACTGTGAGGCTGCAGTGCTCACCACTGAGCCACCGTGCCTAAGATCCGAGTGATGACTCTGGTTGGGAGAGAGTTGTATTGTGAGGAGGGGTGGCCAATGATGTTTTACCTCCAGTATTTGTGGTGTGTTTTTACATTGGCCCCTTGTGACCTCATGTGGTTCCTGGCCAGGTGACACCTTAAGAATTAAAATTCTCATCTATGTGTCTGGAACCTTGCGCTGTCTCACTCTCCGTACCTTTGTGAGCCGCTCCAACTCTGTAAGGCACCCACTCCCTCCCAGGTCTCCTGCTTCAGCAGGAAATGGCACCTTGAAGAGTGAGCTTCCTTTCCTGCAAACCGAAGCAGAAGTTGCTGAGGAACTCAGCAGCTCTGACAGCATCTGTCCAGAGAAAACAAAGTTAACATTTCACGCCCAGTGACCCTTCTCCAGAACTGTCCTTTCCCTCCTTGAGTTTCTCTTCTTCGTTGAATTATAGAATCCGTGCAGTGTGGAAGCAGGCCATTCAGCCCATCAAGGTTACACCGCCTTTCTGAAGAGCATCCCACCCAGCCCTTACCCTATCCCTGTGATACTGTATTTCCCATGGCTAACCCACCTTGCCCGCACATCCTTGCTCCCGATGGGCAAGTTAGCACGGCCAATCCACCTCACCTTTTTAACACAGATTAAGGAAAGACTATTTCTGTTATTTGCTGACATTGGCCACAATGGAGGTGGAGGGGGACTTTCTAAATCCACTTTCCGTGCTGCCACTGCTAAGTGGCTCTCAATTCGGTGTTAAAACATAGAACATAGAAAAGTACAGCACAGTACAGGCCCTTTGGCCCATGATGTTGTGCCGTGGAATAATCCTAATACAAAAATAAAATAACCTAACCTACATTCCCCTCAATTCACTGCTGTCTATGTGCATGTCCAGCAGTTGCTTAAATGTCACTAATGACTCTGCTTCCACGACTCCACGGTCCAAATTAAGGATGGGCAATAAATGCTGGCTAGCCTATAATGTTCTCATACTGTGAATGAATTAACAAAAAAGAGCCCTGTGGGCGAAGAATGGATTGTTTTCTTAAATGTGGACCCATGGTGGGAACTCATGCCCTTGAGTTGACTTCATCCTGGAATCGAGTGACAGCCTATGTCAGTGACTAGAATTTAGACTCAAAACCAAAGGAATGAACCTTAAAAGGGGTAACAATAAGTTTTTCGTGGTGTTAATTCTAAAGGAGAGTCTATTTCTAAGATGAATAAGTAGAAATTTTATGGATGGAATTTCCAGAGTTGAGGAGCTCGATGGCTGAAAGCATGGCCACCATTGAAGGATGCCGAAGAGGTCACAGCTGAAAGTTCTCCAAAGGCTTCGTGGTGCTTTCGGAGGCTACAGAGCAAGGAAGTGATGGGATCATGGAGATATTTGAAGATTTCATATTTGAGATATGAATAGACGAGGAACTGGTAAGGACTGGTGAGCAAGGCTAATGAGTGACTGGGCCTTGTTGTGGGCTAAGAGCTGAGCAGCAGCGTTTTGCACGAGTTCGACTTTGGGAAGATTGGCCAGAAGATACTTAAGTAGTTGATTCTTGAGTTACTGAAAGCCTCAGTGCACGCTTGGGTTGCAGCAAGAGACAGAGGTAGTTGATATTTGAGAACTGGACACAGGCATATCCATTCCATTCACTTTAATGGAAATGTGGTTAGAAACTGCATAAATGGAGTTTCTTGGTGAATGTCCATGTTTCAGCTTAATCACAATCTCAATTTGCTGATAAAACAAAATAGGAGATTCAATTGACAAAGAATGAAGAAGGGCCTCAAAGACATGAGGAAAACATTAGTGGAATGGAAAGTCAGTTGGTTGCTTCAACTTAATATTAATAATTCTGAGGCAATAGATAAAGTTTGGGATGGGGGGGCCTGGAGAAGATACTTCTTGGAGCGAGAGGGATAAACACCAGGCCCCTGTCAACCCCTGGAAATGAGGGCAGATAGATGAAATACAAAAATGGCAACTAAAGTTTTGGATCTTATAAATTGGGATATTGAGTATAAGATTAAAGAATGGTTTGTTTATATAAAACAACAGGCCACAGTTTTGACGATATTATGTTTAAGCTCAGGCTTTCCGCTATACACAGGGGTTTGAAGCCATATTGTGGTTTCAACCATGTCGCTGGCAGGGATAGGGATCCAAGGTTAAGTTGAGAGGCTCAAGACACTCCTGGAGGAGAGAAAAGCTCAGAGGTGAATAAGCAGAGGTTGTTTAAAAAAAACAAGAAGAGTTTTGAAAGACTGAACAGAGAAAGTTGGTTTCCTGTTGATGGCAATTGAGGGAGCAGGCTGGTCAAAATGGTCACATTGACTGAGAAGGGACATTATTGTAAATTCCCTGACGCTTACTGGGGTGCTTTGGCTGAGGCAGAGGCCATTTTTTTCACATGGGAAATGTGTGTAAGTACTTGAATTAGAGAAAGATTCCTGACTGTGGGGAGATATTGAGGCAGTGAGATCTGTTGCAGATTCCGCAGGAGAAAATTGATGCAAAGGCAGAGGGCTCTTTCTGTGTTGTACATGTTGTCATTTTACTGTTCTGACCTCTGCAGGAAAATGTAAATTTTCCTTTTTAACACCTTAAACAAGCTCAGGAGGATGTTTGGCTCAGCTGGCTTGGTGGCTAACCTGTGTTTCAGAACAATGCTAACAGCACAGGGTTCAGTCGCCATGCCAACTCAGGCTTGGGGCCTACCCCTTTTCCCTGCCCTGTAATACAATCGCATCATGAGCTGTGGATAAGTGACCCTCAAACAATGTACGAAGCTAGCTGGAGAGGAAGGAAAATATGCTCCAAAGGAAAGTCTCAAGTTTGTGACTTTGGGTGTATAGATTCCTTGGCATTTGTGCAAGGGATTTGCTCAGAGCTTCAATCAGTGAAGCAAACGTGCATTCTACTCTCAATGGAATAGTTCCACACACAGTCACCTTGCTATTCTGCACCCATGCTTGCCTCCAGTTCATGTCATATTTACGATGACCTGGAGGTTAGCTACCTGGTAACTTTGCTAATAATTAACAGGGGAAGTAAAATAACATGAAATGGTGACAACCAGAATGTTGGTCAGATCAAGAGCAATTAATTTTCTTTCATTTGTGGGATGTGAGCATCATTGGTTAGGGATCCATCCCTAATTGCCCAGAGGACACTGAAGAGTCAACCCCATTGCTGTGGGTCTGGAGTCACATGTAATCCAGACCAAGTAAGGATGGCAGCTTCCTTTCCTAAAGAGCATTGGTTACTTATGGGAACCAGCTCCAGTGAAAGGTAATATTTAGCTGGCTAGGGGCACCACTGCACCATGGCCAAAGTGGATTTGAACCCTGCAAACTCACAGCGCTGGGCACCCAGGTTCGATTCCACCCTCAGGCGACTTTTGCACATTCTGCCTGTGTCTGGTTGAACTGTTTTCCTCCCACAGTCCAAAGATGTGCAGATTAGGTGGATTGGCCATGATAATTGCTCATAGAGAGTCCAGAGATATGCAGGCTGGTTGGATTAGCCATGGCAAATGCAGGGTTACAGATACAGGGTCAGGGCTGGGTGGGTCTGGGTGGAATGCTTTTTGGAAGGTCATTGCGTACTCGATGGGCCGAATGGCCTGCTTCCATGCTGTAGGGATTCGATGACTATAAGACTTGCTGGATCTGCAATGTCATTTTACTATTTACAGGAAGAACACTCTGCCCTCCCTCCTGAGTAATTTGTTTCCCTGTAACATGCTATAATGATGAGCTGAGCAAATGCCAAAACACCTTTTTATTGCTGAAATATTAATACCTAGCTTTGAGCCTCATCTACGAGATTAATGCATGAGGAGTTTCACTGTGATTTGTTTTCATAAACTCTTCACCGTGCCAAATTTTAAAATCTCTGGAAACTAATAGACAGATATGTTTTTGTAACCAAGGACCTTGAGAAGTTAATGTCACTGTGTTTGACAAGATTGCTTTGGAGTTGTAAAGATTATGTGCATGATATCTAAGAAGGATATAACTTCTTTTTTTGTAGATTTTTAACACATGCTGAGTGGACCTTTGAGGTCAACTTTCCTCATTGTTTTTCTGTATCTTAATGTCTTAAAATTGTTCGACTTCCTTGACATCTGCTTTCAGTAAACTTCAAACAATCTCTGTTCAGAAACTCAACACTTTTGATTTTCTAATTTGTTATAAGAAGTGATATAGGGGCACAAATCCTGGAAACGATGTCCAGAGATCTGAGACTCTCTTAATTGGTGTTGTATCAACGCCAGTGGACTCATTCAAGTGAAGCACAGGGGAAAGAAGGAAAGGAGCTGTTCATTGTTAGGAGGTCTCAGAAATTTGACTAGAAATATTTAGCAGGATGCTCACAACACTTTTTGCATTCAAATCATTTACGAGCAGTGGCTTTGAGGTGATACCACTGAGGCAATTCCTGCCAATCCAATTTTTCTTCAACTCTCCTTACAGAGCCTCAGATTTCCTTGAAGGACTTGTGAATATAAATCCATTTATCTGGCACTCACCACCCCCCTCAAGTCCTACCCCCGAGCATCTGTGAGTTACCTGACACTGAGAACGTTGTAATGTCGAGGAACAGTGGGACTGCGCAAGATGTTTATTAAAGCTGAGAATTGCAGAAAAGAGAGACTAATTGCCAAAGCTTTTTGTCCTGTGCCCATCAGGAAAAATGCAAGAATACCACATTTCAAACAGTTACAACAATTCGTTGTGATAATGGGTTGGCAAGTCGGCTCCGTTGGCTGCGATACTGACACAGAGAGAGCAGTGGGGAGCTGCAGGTCCTCCAAATCTGAGTAATTCAAAAAGAGTGCAAGGCTTGAACGAAGGACCTTCTGCCGAAGAGTCACCCAGACTTGTTCTCTCTCCCCATGAATGTTGCTTGACTCAGTGTGATCTCCTGCACTTTTTTTTAGTTTTCAATAAAGCTCGAACATCTTTGTGTTGCTTGTGGAGAACGGAACCTTGGGAATGATTGTATTTCACCTCCCAGGAAGTGTCAGTGAGCCGTGTTACAGCCTTAAGTAAATAAGTAAGTTGAGTAAACCTTTTAGAACACATTACAAGACCAGGAACATAAGGTAAAATGCTCAGACGTTCTCACTTTAGCAGCCATACATAAAGGTTTTAGTGAATGGAGTTGACCCTTCAACTTAACTACGCTAAGTTTGATTGGAATTTTGGCATGGAATTCGCTGGATCTGCAACTTAAGACTGCTTCTCCTTTTCTCCCCGACTATTGTAGAATTACTGCAATGCTTCCCAAAGTTGAATACATCGCATTAGGATCAGTGGTGAATTAGGCCCCTCTAAAGCACGGCTGCTAGGCTTGGTCATGGCCACGTTCAGAGAGCTCTGAATTTGAAATCCTTTCACCGCTCTGAACTTGATCATACGCTGAAATTTTTTTCAGTTCTGGACACGTTCTGCTACATTCAGAAACATCCTACTATGTTCGGAGGATAACAGAAAACCAGGGCACAAGAAATATGAGCAGAGGTGGACTCTGATCCATTGAATCTACTCCACTGTTCAGTATGATCCTGAGCTTGAGCTCTGCTTTCCCACCTGCTTCCCATTTTCCCTGATTCCCTGAGTGTTGAACAAATATGTTCACCTCAATCTTAAAAATGGGGTATCCACAGTGCCCTGGGATGGACAGCTCCATAGATTCACAACGCTTTGCATGAAATAACCTCTCTTCACCTCCATCCTAAGTAGTTGAATGAGAATGAGAATTAGATTTTATTGTCCCCTTGGCCGCATATCCTGAGAACGCTTTAGATTTCTGACTGGTGGAAACAAACTGTGCTTACTGTCAAACCCCTTCAGAATGTTGTATGTTTTAATGAGATCACCTCTCATTCTTCCAAACTCCAGAGAATACAGGCCCCAGTTTGCTCAGGCTGTCATGATAGGACAACACCATCATTTGCCTATGACTGAACAGCACAAAATGGCCACCAACTACCCATGGCAGTAGTAGCAGAACATGGCTGACAGCGTTATTTCCCCCCCCTCAATGTTTCTCATTGTAGGGTCCACTTGTGTGAACCTCCACTCTACAGCCTCCAATGCAACTATATTCGTTGCTAAACGAAGAGACCACTATACACAGTGCTCCAGATGTGATCTCACCACAATTCAGTAAGACCTCTCTAACCTCCCTTCCCTTTGCAAAAAAGCCAATGAGCCATTAGCCTTTCTAATTGTTTCCTTCTGCATGCCTTGTAAGTGTAAACATCAACACTTAACAAGCGAACATTTAAGTAAAGTAATACTTGGAAGTACAATGAACTATGAGGAGGATAGTGATACATTACAAAAGGCTGATGGGAGCAGGGCAGGTGCAGAGAAGGGTGTGGGATAAATCTTGGAAATATGAGGAGGGGTAATGTAAAGGAAAGGGTGGAATTCTAAATAAAACAGATGCAGGAGTAGAGGTCCATATCACTGTGCTTCAAACATCTGAAAATATTAGGGCAAGTTGAGGAAGTGCTAAAAGTATGTGGGCTTTATAAATTGATGTGCAGAGTGTAAATGCAGAAGATAAACTTGTACTGTAGTTTGATTGTAGTAATGTGTTTGCCAAAGCTTTAATAAGGATAGGAAGGCATTGGAGATGGTGCATGAAAGATGTGTGAACATTGCTTGAGGGATAAACAATGATGTGGATAGAAACAAAGGATCTCTACAGTGTGAAAGCAGGCCATTCAGTCCAACAAGTCACCACTGACTCTTTGAAGAGCATCCCACCCAGACCCATACCCCTGTAACCCTGCTTATCCCATGGCTAACCCAGTCTGCACTGCCCTGGTCACTATGGGCAATTTAGCATGGCCAATCCACCTAACCTGCACATCTTTGGACTGTGGGAGGAAACCAGAGCACCCGAAGGAAACCAATGCAGGCACGGGGAGAATGTGCAAACTTCATCCAGACAATCTCCCGAGGGTGGAATTGAACCCAGGACCCTGGTGCTGTGAGGCAGCAGTGCTAAGCACTGAGCCACAGTGCCAATCTTTAGGGGCAAAAAAATTGGACGAACTGGGACTGATCCTTGGAGAGGAATGGGTGGAGAGTAGATCTGACTGAGGGAGGGGAGCAAATTCAGGTGGGCTCTGGACAGAGTAGTTCAGAAGATTGCTCTGCTTGCTGGAAGGATAAAGAACCAGGGTGCACCACTTTAAAATGATTGGCTGTAGAAATAATGGTGACATTAAGAAAAACCTCTTTATGCAGAGTGGTTAGGATCTGCAGTGCATAGCTTGAGAGTGCAGTGGAGATGGGTTCGATCATGAGTTTCAAAAGTGAAATGGGTAGAAGTCTGAAAAGAACAAAGATTGCAGTGCTACTTTGAAAATGAAGGTGTGTAGGATTATTCAAGTTGCAGAGCACTAACAGGAATATGATGGGCTGAATAGTCTTCTGTGCTGTGTATCCATTCTGAGGTTCTACCATTTATTTACATGGCGGCATTAATGATTTAAGACAGCTGGAAGATGGCAGATTAAACAAACTAGGGCTCTCTAATTTGTCCTCAAAATCTACAAACCCTTGTACGGTGTCTATAAGGTATTAAAATGTCCTAAGGTTTTCCACAGGAGTGTCGCAAACAAAATTTGATACCTTAGTCACAAAATGGACCTTCAGGACAACTGGTCATTGTGGTAACATCGTAAAGGACGAGAGAGCAGAACCTTATTTCACCCATTTGTCGGGGCCAGAAAGACCCAATTTTATATGGCTCCAACCCACACAGAATTGGCTGCAATGAGACTTGGGCTTTCCTGGAGACACTTGCTGATGGTAGAATAATTATAATGCAGTAGGAGGCTATTCAGCTCTTCCAAGTGTACGCTGTCGTACACTGCAAGTTTATTTCCATCGAGTGTCAAGTTGTGCAGTTAAGACCCAGTTGGCCCTAAATTTAAGTGAGCTGTGGAATTTGGGGAGTGTATATATTTTGGGCTGAAAATGGACCCCAAACTACTTCCCCTACTCTTTCTTTCATCAGTGGCACCTCGAGCTTGTTTCGGGAGTTGGGTGAAGGAAAGTCTTATTTTTAAAGTGCCATTTAATGATAAACACATACTGAGTGCAAGGATACTGATATTTCAATGTTCTAGGAGCTTCAATAGTTTCCTCACTGACTTTTGACAGTTGCTGTTGTTTACTGCACTGAAAACTCCTAGATATGATGTACTGACCTTAAAAGAAATGTTATATCTCTGTTCTCTGTTATGGGAATGCCTCGCCTCTGTGACTGTTTTATATGCTTACTGTTAGTGAGGGAGTAATAAAGGAGGTATATTTGCGTTCTGGGCTATTGTGGTGTCAGATATAATGCAGAGATTGTCCAGAATTCTTCCATTAGAACTATAACAATTCCACTGCTTGTGAAATCTGTAAAGTCATAAGATTTATCTGTGAGGGCTTTAATAGAGGGAAAAGACAGGCATTGAAAAACTCTCTGCTGCTGTGTATCAATTCCTGGGATGTTCAAAAATGGGACGTTAATTGCCATCAATGGTTGAGGTAGAAACTCCATCACCTCATGAGTGGGAATTAAAACTCAGGCAATGAAATTAGAAAGTGCTGAAAATAGAGCACACCAGAATCATAAAGCAGGAAAGGCTTCTGAGAAAGCACTCTTTCTGGACCTAAGGAGCATTTTTGTGTCTGAAATTAAAAAAACCTTGCATTTATACAGACTTTTTGTGACATCAAATTTTCTCTTTAAGACCCTTAAAACCGATTAAGCACTTTTGAGGTGAAATCCCTGTTCTAAGACTCAGAAACTGAACTGGACCAGCCAGCGTAGATTCTGTGATGGCAAGAATTGGTCAGAGGCCAGGAATTCCGCTGCAAGTAACTCACCTGCTGATTCCCCAAAACCTGTCTAGCAGCTACACAGTGCAAAGTAAGGAGTGTGGTGAAATGCACCCTGCTTGTCTGGATGAGTTCAGCTCCAAGAACAACTTGAGAAGCTAGACACTATCCAGAACAAAGCAGCCCAGTACCACGCACACCATCTTAAATGTTTCAGAGATAGTAGCAGATGAGAATCTGAGATAGCAAGGTGTAGAGCTGGATCAACACAGCAGGCCAAGTAGCATCAGAGGCGCAGGATGGCTGATGCAAGTTCTGGGCTGGACACGTCAGCCTTCCTGCTCCTTTGATGCTGCTTGGCCTGCTGTGTTCATTCAGCTCTACACCTTGTTACCTTAAAGATTCACTCATTTCACCATCCATCTACAGACACAGGGGTGTTTGCCACCTACAAGATGCCCTGTCCCTTCAACCCATGTCCCAAACCTGCCACCTCTACCACCCAGAAGTACTAGGACAGCAAATGTTTGGGGGCAATAATGCGGGACTTTTCAGCATGGCAATCTGTAACTAATGGAGTGCTACAGTTGGGCCACACTTATTTACAATATACATGTTAATAGAGACAACACGGTGTGAGGCTGGATGAACACAGCAGGCCATTCAGCATCAAAAGAGCAGGAAAGTTTGACATTTCGGGTCGAGACCCTTCTTCAGCAAAAAGAACATGTTAATAACCTGGATGAGGAAAGTGAATGCACTGTTGCCAGATTTGCAGATGACACCGCAGTTGTTGGGAATGCAGATGGTGAGGATGGCACAGAATTTGCAGCGGGTGTGCGGGTGGGTTGAGTGAGAGGGCAAGAGCTTGGCAGATGGAATGTAATGTTGAACAATGTGAAGTTATAACTTTGGTAGGAAGGAAAGAGAAGCTGAATGTTATCTAAATGGAGAAAGACTGCAGAAAGCTATACCCAGAGGGTTGTGGGGAAGCTTTATGCATAGATCACAAAAAGTTAGCATACAAATTCAACAGGTAATATTGAAGGCAAATGGCATGTTGGCCTTTATTTCAAACGCAATAGGGTATAGAATCGGGAGGTTTTTCTGAAACTATACAAGGCATGAGTCAGGCTGGAATACTGTGAACAGTTTTGGGGCCCCTTATCTAAGAAAAGATTTATTGGCATTCGAAACAGTCCAAAGAAGGTTCACTAGGCTGATAAAAACTGAGAGAACTGTGGATGCTGTAAATCAGGAACCAAAACAGAAATAGCTGGAAAAGCTCAGCAGGTCTGGCAGCATCCGTGAAGACAAATCAGAATTAGCATTCGGGTTCTGAGGAAGGGTCAAATGGACCCGAAACATTAACTATGGTTTTCTCTTCAACGATGCTGCCAGATCAGCTGACCTTTCCGAGCAACTTCTGTTTTTGTTTCAGTGGGTTGATACAAGATTTGGAGGGTCTGTCTTGTGAGGGAAGATCAAGTACATTGAGCCTGTACTCACTGGAGATTAAAAGAATGAGGTGACCTGATTAAAACATATAAAATTGGCAGCCTTGACAGGTTAGATATGGAGAGGTTGTTTCTCCTTGTGGGAGAGCCGCGGACCAGATCGCATAACATTAGAATAAGGGGTCAAACATTTTATACAGTGGAGGAGGAATATTTTCTCTGATGGTGGTGAATCTGTCAAATTCTTTACCACACAGGGCTGTCAGTGTTGGATTGTTAAGTTTATTTAAGGCTAAGATGGACAGGTTTTTAATCAATAAGGGTATCGAGGCGTTTTGGGGATAAGGCAGGAAGGTGGAGTTGAAGATGATCAAATCAGCCATGACCTCATAGAATGGTGGAACAGATTCAATGGGCTGAATGGCCTACTTCTGCTTCTAGTCTCATTGTCAACAGCTATAAGTTCTCCTTCAAGCTCTGCTGTCCTGACCGGGAAGTATATCACCATTCCCTCTTTATTTATGGGTTAAAATCTTGCTACGCCTTTGCTAATGTGCCTGTGGGTGTACCTGCACCATATGGATTGCAGTGGTTCAAGAAAGTGGCTCAGCCAACCTCCTCCATTTGGGATGTGCAATAAATGTTAATGCTAGCCATTATAATGCTGACGTCCCACAAAAATGTGTGAAGTAGTAACCAGTTTGTGCACAATATGCTCCCACAGACAGTATTGACCAAGTATGGCATTTTTTGAGATACTGGTTATAGAGTCATAGACGTCTACTGCATGAAAATAGGCCCTTCGGCCCAACTTTCCCATGCCGTCCATTTTTTGCAAATTGAACTAGTCCCATTTACCTGTGTTTGGTCCATATCCGTCCATACCTAACCCATCCCAAGGTTTAATGATAAATATTGTTCACAATACCTGAGTGTGATACTAACCAGCAAACCACACAGCTAGGCCCTCCTGTAAACAGTGAAAGTACGATCTGGGTTTGAATTCTCTTACAGACAATGGGAAGCACGGTGGCTCAGTGGTTAACATTGCTGCCTCACAGCACCAGGGACCTGGGTTCACTATCTGTGTGGAATTTGTGCATTCTCCCCGTGTCTGAGTGGGTTTCCTTTAGGTTCTCTGGTTTCATCCAACAGTCAATAGATGTGCAGTTTAGGAGAATTGAACATGCTAAATTGTGTCTAGGGATGTGTAAGTGAGGTGGTTAGCCATGGGAAATGAAGGGGCAAGTCTGGGTGGGATGCTCTTCAGAGAGCCAGTGCAGATTTGTTGGGGCAAATAGTCTATTTCCACACTCTAGTGATTCTGTTCTGTGTCTTACATTTCTGCACTTCTGGCACCACAGTACATTTCTGTGTTCACATATCTTTAGTTGGAGAATCAGCCTCGGCTCCCTGCTCAAGTCCCTGGCATGGCATAACGCACACTGCCGCTTAGCCATAGCTAACGCTGAGAGTGACTGTGTATGGTGTTGGCATTTTCCTGTCTTGTGTACTGTTATATTTTTTCGTTTCCATTCTCTTTTGTCACCTTATTTGTTTTGTTCAGTTGTAGTTGTTATCTAAACAGCCTGAGTTTTGGGGAGCACATACCAAGGAAAGAGAGAGAGAGTGATGCAGAGTTGCAAAGAATTTACTTGTATAGTTTTCCTGAAACCTTTACTTTTGCTGGACCAGGTGAAATTCAAATGCATTGGCTGTAGAGGTCATTGTAACCCTTCTGTAACATTACAATTAGAGTTACGGAGTTATATAGCATAGAAACAGACTCTTCGGCCCAACTCATCCATGCCGACCAGATATCCTAAATATATCTAGCCCCATTCGCCAGCATTCGGCCCATATCTGCAAAACCCTTGCTATTTGTACACCCACCCATCCAGATGACTTTTTTAATTTTTGTAATTGTACCAGCTTTCTCTGGCAGCTCATTCCATACACGCACTGCCCTCTGTGTGAAAAAGTTGCCCCTTAGGTCATTTTAAAATCTTTCACCTCTTATCTTAAACCTACGCTGTCTAGTTTTGGACTCCCCTACCCTGGGGAAAAGACCTTGGTTATCCACCCTATTCATGTCCCGTATGATTTTATGACCCCCTTTAAGGTCACCCGTCGGCCTCCAGGGAAAATAGCCCCAGCGGATTCAGCCTCTCCCTACAGGTCAAACCCTCCAACGGCAGGAACACCCTTGTAAATGCTGAGGAAGGGTCACTCTGCTCAAAGAGTTAACTCTGATTTTTCTCTCCACAGATGCTGCCAGACCTGCTGAGCTTTTCCAGCAATTTCTGTTTTTGTTTTGATCCTTATAAATCTCATTGGCCAAGAGCAGGTAGGGGATGAGATCATTGAGATTTGCAAGTGAGCTTTATACAGTACGTTGAAAGAAGTTCATAACTTCATTCCAGTGCTGAAGACAGTGGCAGCTTTCTACAACCCAGTAGAGATTGGACACGGAATATTCCGTTGTCTGAGAAGCGCTTTAGGGTGACCGACGGTGGACGCGGGCGCTACATAAATGCACATCTGCCTTTGCTTTGCTGACGCGGTGAATTGTGGCGAGCGAAACACTTTTTGACTCCCTTTTAAGATCACATCTTGCTCTGCTCGGCTCCTGCAGTTGCTGTCCGTTTTGCCCGGCACACCCTGACCCCCACCCCCAGCTTTTATTGATAACTGCATCGTTTTCTGTGGAGCATCAGCGTTTTGACAGCGCCGCTCCGCTCTGTAATTCAATAGGACCAGAGCGGCTGTCTCATCTCGTTGAAGTAACCCCGTCGGAATATATTAGTTATGCCGCACAAATGCAGAGGTACAGGCGCAAGATGTGATTTCTCATTTCCACCAATTACTGATTGAGTCTTGTTCTGAGGAAGGGTCACTAACGTTAACTCTGTTTTCTCCTCCACAGACCTGCTGAGCTTTTCCAGCAACTTTGTTTTTGTTCCTGCTTGAGTCTTGTAGCCCTCGCCGTTTGTCTTATAATAACTGCCTTGCCGAAGGAACTTTTTAATTACTACACCTACAGTCTTTGGAAAAGGAGATGTAAATGATTGAAACACTTTTTTTCTCATCTCCGGATTGTGTAAAGTAAAACACAACAGCGTTTCCATTTTTCTCAAAGCCCCCCGGTGTTAGAGCAACACTGTCCTTTATTTTTGTCGGCTCTCCTTTCACTGCCTAGTTGAGATGTTACTTGTTTGACAGGAGACACATACCTTCTGTATACAATCACCACAAACATTTCTCCCCCAATTATTTCACCAACAGTCAAGGTCCGCTAAGTTGACACTTCTCCTGAGCAGCTTTTTGAGGCGTAATCCTCCTCTATTAATGCTGAGTTTAATATCATCATTCACTCCAGCGTTTTATTATTCAAGCCTTCCAATTCTTGTAACATTATTAGCCTGTCAAATGTTGTGTTCCACCTGTCTGGGGGATTACCCATTATCCCTTGCATGCAGGAAAGTGACACTGATGAGTGAAGTTTTGAGATATTCATTTAGTGTTTAATCTGACGGGCATGACAGCTGATCCCAAAGCTACTCACTGATTAAAGATGGGCTTGTCTGCCTCTCCATTCCATCACGCCTTTGAATACAACAGTAAGGGGATAAAGCTGCCTGTGAAAGAAGCTCTAGACGGATTTGCATAGGTTCCACGTAAGCGAAACTAACAGACTGATTATGTGTTGTTGCACAGGCGTTTTACACAGTGAAAAAGAAAAGTGGGCAAAAAGGGGGGAAATCAGTCAAGGCCCGATGTGAGAGTCCCGGGCATTTTCAGTAACTGTTCTTCCACTTAAGCTAAGCTTTGATCTGCCCCTCCGCACCGCTCTTCAGATGTCAGAAGTTGTTGTGGGAAAAGTGCGCAGTTTGGGTGAAATTAAACTCCCTGTCTTGCCTTTCTAACATTGCAGCGCGGAAGGGAGCGCTTATTGCCTTACTTACTTTAGCCGCCGTTTTTTTAATATTGTGGTGAATCCAGGGAGTGCAGGCAGTGACAACAAGCGTTCAATCATGCAGTGTCAAGAGATGCTCGCTGCCTAATGTTTGCTCAGATGTTTAAAATGTTTTGAGGTTGCACTGAGGTGGTTGATGCATAAGCATTTGCTGTTTTGACTGGGCAGCGGGGTGTGTTTTCTTTTGTTTGGTCACGTTTTGAGTAACTTTTTGTTCCTCGCCCGGTTTCCCTCTTACTGTCTGTCCCTCGCACTTTCTCTCGCTCCCTCCTGCTTTCTCTTGCTTGCTCGCACTGCTGCTTGCTTGTGTTTTCCCTCGCTTGCTCAAACGCAGAGCTCTGTTGCTCTCTACTTTATCACTCATTCTTAATGTTTGCATATGTTCTGTCTTCACTTTCTCTCCATATCTTCCTCTGTCACTCTCTTTCTCTCATTCTCACACACCCATATGTTGTACTCTCAGTGAGCACTCCTGCCAAAGCATGGGGTATTCTGATTTGAGGAGCTTACTGCTTCAATGCTGAGGTTAGACGTTGTCCAACTATCAGGGGGTGAAACACATGTGAGAGGTATTTGTCTGATATAGATTATTGCATGATAGCAATAAATACAGTTTACATTAACTTGCTGGGGACTTGGGAGCTGGGTCGATCTGCTCTGTTTGGATACTTGGGACTGAGAGACATCAGATTGGCAGGAGCTCAATGTAACATGAACATTGAGTCAAGGCCCGACGTGAGAGTCCCGGGCGTTTTCAGTAACCGTTCTTCCACTTAAGTTAAACACTAACTTATTCAGAGCTATTAGCTTATAAAACACCTCACACACACAGCCTCGTATTTGCAGCATGTTTGTGAAGATCTAAATGATGTGAGAGGGCTGTCTTGTTTTTCTGAAGAACTCTGCTGGCTATATTGGAATATCACGCCCGAGATCACAGTCTACATCAGTTATTAGTCTGGGAAAGTCCCAGATGATTGGAAGATTGCTGTTGTAACCCCCTTGATTAAGAAAGGATCAAGGCAAAAGATGGAAAATTATAGGCCGATTAGCCTAACCTCGATTGTTGGTAAAATTCTAGAATCCATTGTTAAGAATGAGATTTCTAAATTCCTGGAAGTGCAGGGTCAGATTAGAACAAGTCAGCATGGATTTAGTAAGGGGAGGTACTGCCTGACAAACCTGTTAGAATTCTTTGAAGAGGTAACAAGTATGTTAGACAAGGGAAACCCAGTGGATGATATCTATCTAGACTTCCAAAAGGCTTTTGATAAGGTGCCTCACGGGAGGCTGCTGAGCAAGGTGAGGGCCCATGGTGTTTGAGGTGAGCTACTGGCTTGGATTGAGGATAGGCTGTCTGACAGAAGGCAGAGAGTTGGATTAAAAGGCTCTTTTTTGGAATGGCAACCGGTGACGAGTGGTGTCCCGCAGGGTTCAGTGCTGGGGCCGCAGCTGTTCACCTTATTCATTAATGATCTGGATGAAGGGACTGGGGGCATTCTGGTGAAGCTTGTCGATGATATGAAGATAGTGGACAGGCAGGTAGTACTGAGGAGGTGGGGAAGCTGCAGAAAGATTTAGACAGTTTAGGAGAGTGGTCCAGGAAATGGCTGATGAAATTCAATGTGAGCAAATGCGAGGTTTTGCACTTCAGAATAAAGAATACAGGCATGGACTATTTTCTAAACGGTGAGAAAATTCACAAAGCAGAAGTACAAAGGGATCTGGGGGTGTTGGTCCAGGATTCTCTAAAGGTTAACTTGCAGGTAGAATCTGTGATTAAGAAAGTGAATGTAATGTTGTCGTTTATCTCAAGAAGGTTGGAGTATAGAAGCAGTGATCTGCTACTGAGACTTTATAAGGCTCTAGTTAGGTCCCATTTAGAATACTGTGTCCAATTTTGGGCCCCACACCTCAGGAAGGACATACCGGCCCTGGAGTGTGTCCAGTGGAGATTCACACGGATGATCCCTGGAATGGTAGGTTTAACGTACAATGAATGGCTAAGGATCCTGGGATTGTACTCATTAGAGTTTAGAAGGTTGAGGGGAGATCTAATAGAAACTTACAAGATAATGTATGGCTTAGAAAAGGTGGACGCTGGGAAGTTGTTTCTGTTAGGCGGGGAGACTAGGACCCGTGGGCACAGCCTTAGAATTAGAGGGGGTAAATTTAAAACTGAAATGAGGAGACATTTCTTCAGCCAGAGAGTGGTGGGCTTGTGAAAATCATTGCCACGGAGTGCAGTGGAGGCTGGGACGTTAGATGCCTTCAAGGCAGAGATCGATAAATTCTTGATGTCACAAGGAATCAAGGGCTACATGGAGAGTGCAGGGAAGTGGAGTTGAAATGCCCATCAGCCATGATTTAAATGGCGGAGTGGACTCGATGGGCCGAATGGCATTACTTCCACTCCTATGTCTTATGGTCTATTAGACTGCACGCAAATGTTCACGAAAAAACTGTTTAGCAATTTATCACCTGGCTGTGTAGAACTTCAGAGCAGGACAGAGTTTTTATGGATCCTCAATAAGCTTTGTTACATATTAGAATCCAGGCTGGAGTGATTGTAATGAGTTCAAGTCGGTGGACTTGGATAATATGAGTTTCCCGATTGGGGCTGCTAAACTGGTCCAATCAGGGAGCCCTGGCTGACAGGTACAGGAACAGGAGTGTCAGGCATCCTGACACTTTGGGAGCTGGCTCTGAGGGTTCTGGGTCAGAGATAAGGATTTTCCATGTGTAAATAAAGGGTGACTTGATGATAGGGCTCTGCGGTCAATTCAGTGGCAATGAGAGAAAAACACACACCTGAAGAAATTCACTCGTGCCAGCCGTCTTGGAGTTGGGAGTAAGCATTTCTGGCACCATGCTGTTTCTTGGGAACCTTGGCTTGTTTGATGCTGCTGTTGAAGTTTGGACCCAGTATGTGGAAAGAATGCATTTTGTTTTCCAGGAAAATAACACTGGGGCTGATGAAAAGCAGTGAGTAATTCTCCTGATGGCCTGAGGACCTACAGCTTTTTTGGTTATTAGGAGCCTTTCTTTTCCTGAGGCACCAGATACTGAAACCTTCAAGAGTTGATGGATTTAGTAGAGAAATATTATTACCCAAATCGTCCTGTAATTCTGAGATGTTATCATTTTTACTTGGCAGTTTGACAACGGGGGGAATCCGTATCGGGATTTGTGGCGAGATTAAAATCTCTAGCAGAGCCATGTGACTTTAGCTTAACCTTTCATGAGATGCTGAGAGACTGTTTGGTATGTGGGATTAATGATGTGCCCATGCAAAAGCACCTATTAGCTGAGCCCAACTGGACTTCAAACTGAAGAAAATGCAGTAAGTGGAGCATATGAGTTACAAGGCATTGAAGTGGATGCTGTTGCCAGTCTGACTGAGCTTGGGGAACACCACTTAAGTGAAGATGATGACATAGCCTCAGTCAGGACATATCCTGAACAGAGGGACTCTAGGACAGCTCACAGCAAAACCCCAAGACATAGCCAAGCCTCACTCAAAGCTTTCTTCAGGATCTGGACAGGCAAACCATTGTAGTTACTGCTGGTCTGTGGACTTGAGACAGCAAAAGTGTCCCACGAGACACCTTTTGGGGTGACAAAGAAACAAAGAAACCTACAGCACAGGAACAGGCCCTTCGGCCCTCCAAGCCTGCGCCAGTCAAGATCCTCTGTCTAACCTGTCATCTATTTTCTAACGGTCTGTGTCCATTTGTTCCCTGCCCATCCATGTACCTGTCCAAATATATCTTAAAAGACGCTAACGAGTCTGCGTCTACCACCTCCGCTGGCAACGCGTTCCAGGCGCCCACCACCCTCTGTGTAAAGAACTTTCCACGCGTATCTCCCCTAATCTTTCCTCCTCTCACTTTGATCTCATGACCCCTAGTAATTGAGTCCCCCACTCTGGGAAAAAGCTTTTTGCTATCCACCCTGTCTATACCCCTCATGATTTTGTAGACCTCAATCAGGTCCCCCCCCCTCAATCTCCGTCTTTCTAATGAAAATAATCCTAATCTATTCAACCTCCCTTCATAGCTAGCACCGTCCATACCAGGCAACATCCTGGGGAACCTCCTCTGCACCCTCTCCAAAGCATCCACATCCTTTTTGTAATGTGGCGACCAGAACTGTACACAGTCCTCCAAATATGGCCGAACCAAAGTCCTATACAACTGCAACATGACCTGCCAACTCTTGTACTCAATACCCTGTCCGATGAAGGAAAGCATGCCATATGCCTTCTTGACCACCCTATTGACCTGCGTTGTCACCTTCAGGGAACAATGGACCTGAACACCCAGATCTCTCTGTTCATCAATTTTCCCTAGGACTTTTCCATTTACTGTATAGTTCGCCCTTGAATTTGATCTTCCAAAATGCATCGCCTCGCATTTGCCTGGATTGAACTCCATCTGCCATTTATCTGCCCAACTCTTCAGTCTATCTATATTCTGCTGTAATCTCTGACAGTCCCCTTCACTATCAGCTACTCCACCAATCTTAGTGTCATCAGCAAACTTGCTGATCAGACCACCTACACCTTCCTCCAGATCATTTACATATATCACATACAACAGTGGTCCCAGCACAGATCCCTGTGGAACAGCACTGGTTACAGGTCTCCAATTTGAGAAACTCCCATCTACTACTACCCTCTGTCTCCTGTTGCCCAGCCAGTTTTTGATCCATCTAGCTAGCACACCCTGGACCCCATGTGACTTCACTTTCTCCATTAGCCTGCCATGATCAAACGCCTTACTGATGTCCATGTATAGGACATCTACAGCCTTTCCCTCATCAATCAACTTTGTCACGTCCTCAAAGAATTCTATTAAGTTGGTAAGACATGACCTTCCCTGTACAAAACCATGTTGCCTATCACTGATAAGCCCATTTTCTTCCAAATGGGAATAGATCCTATCCCTCAGTATCTTCTCTAGTAGCTTCCCTACCACTGACGTCAGGCTCACCGGTCGTTAATGACCTGGATTATCCTTGCTGCCCTTTTTAAACAAGGGGACAACATTAGCAAGTCTCCAGTCCTCTGGGACCTCACCCGTGTCTAAGGATGCTGCAAAGATATCTGTTAGGGCCCTGGCTATTTCCTCTCTCGCTTCTCTCAGTAACCTGGGATAGATCCCATCCGGACCTGGGGACTTGTCCACCTTAATGTCTTTTAGGATACCTAATACTTCCTCCTTCCTTATGTCAACTTGACCTAGACTAAGCAAACATCTATCCCTAACCTCAACATCCGTCATCCCCCTCTCCTTGGTGAATACCGATGCAAAGTACTCGTTAAGAATGTCACCCATTTTCTCTGACTCAGCACATAACTTGCCTTCTTTGTCCTTAAGTGGGCCAATCCTTTCTCTAGGTACCCTCTTGCTCTTTATATATGAATAAAAGGCTTTGGGATTTTCCTTAACCATGTTTGCCAGCAATATCTCACATCCTCTCTTAGCCCTCTTAATCCCTTTTTTCAGATTTGGTCTACATTCCAGATATTCTTGCAAAGCTTCGTCTGTCTTCCGTCACCTAGACCTCATGTATGCTTCCTTTTTTCTCTTGGCTAGTCTCACAATTTCAACTGTCATCCATGGCTCCCTAATCTTGCCATTTCTATTCCTCATTTTCACAGGAACATGTCTCTCCTGCAGACTAATCAACCACTCCTTAAAAGCCTCCCACATATCAAATGTGGATTTACCTTCAAACAGTTTCTCCCAATTTACATTCCTCAGATCCTGCCGCATCTTGGTATAGTCGGCCTTCCCCCAGTTTAGTACTCTTCCTTTAGGACCACTCCTATCCTTGTCCATGAGTATTGTAAAACTTACGGAATTGTGGTCGCTATTTCCAAAGTAGACCTCTACTGTAATATCAACCACCTGGCCGGGTTCATTCCCCAGCACCAGATCCAGTATGGCCCCTTCCCGAGTTGGACTACATACATACTGCTCTAGAAAACCCTCCTGGACACACCTTACAAATCCTGCTCCGTCTTGACCCCTAACACTGAGTGAATCCCAGTCAATGTTGGGAAAATTAAAATCTCCCATCACCACGACCCTGTTTCTCCTACACCTTTCCATTATCTGTTTACATATTTGTACCTCGATCTCACGCTCGCTGTTGGGAGGCCTGTAGTACAGCCCCAGCATTGTTACTGCATCCTTCCTATTTCTGAGTTCTACCCATATTGCCTCACTGCTTGAGTCCTCCATGGGGCCCTCCTTCAGACCGGCTGTGATATTGTCTTTGACCATTACTGCAACTCCTCCACCCCTTTTACCTCCCTCTCTATCCCACCTGAAGAATCGATATCCTGGGACTAGTTGCCAATCATGCCCTTCCCTCAACCCAGTCTCAGTAATAGCAATAACATCATACCTCCAGGTACCGATCCAAGCCCTAAGCTCATCTGCCTTGTCTACTACACTTCTCGCATTAAAACAAATGCACCTCAGACCACCTGTCCCTTTGTGTTCATCATCTGCTCCCTGACTACTATTCCCTTTAGTCACACTGACTCCATTATCTAGTTCCCTACAGGCTTTCGTTCCTACCTCTTTTCTGTCCAATATTTGGTTCCCATCCCCCTGCCACATTAGTTTAAACCCTCCCCCACAGCATTAGCAAAAGCACCCCCAAGGACATTGGTTCCAGTCCGGTTCAGGTGTAGACTGTCCAATTTGTAATAGTCCCATCTTCCCCAGAACCGGTTCCAATGTCCCAAAAATCTGAACCTCTCCTTCCTGCACCATCTCTCAAGCCACGCATTCATCCTAGCTATTCTTTCATTTCTGCACTGACTAGCACGTGGCACTGGTAGCAATCCTGAGGTTACTATCTCTGAGGTCCTACTTTTTAACTTGGCTCCTAACTCCCTAAATTCTGCTTGTAGGACCTCACCCCCTTTTCTGCCTATATCGTTGGTGCCTATATGCGCCACGACAACTGGCTGTTCGCCCTCCCCCTTTAGAATGTTCTGCAGCCGATCGGAGACATCCCTGACCTGTGCATCTGGGAGGCAACATACCATTCGGGAGTCCCGTTTTCGACTGCAGAACCGCCTATCTACTCCCCTTACATATGAATCCCCAATGACTATCGCCCTTCCATACTTTTTCCCGACCTTCTGTACAGCAGATCCAGCCATGGTGCCGTGAACCTGGCTACTGCTGCCTTTCTCTGGTGAGCCATCTCCCCCAACAGTATTCAAAACGGATTACCTGTTTTGGAGGGAGATGACCGCAGGGGACACCTGCACTGCCTTCCTGCTCTTTCTCTGCCTTTTGGTCACCCATTCGCTATCTCCCTCAGCAATCCTAATCTGCGGTGTGACCAAATTGCTAAATGTGCTATCCACGACCCCCTCAGCATCGCTGACACAGTGGCTTAGTGGTTTGCACTGTTGCTTCCCAGCACCAGGGACCCAGGTTTGATTCTACCCACAGGCGACTGTCGTGAGGAGTTTGCACATTCTCCCTGTGTTTGCATGGGTTTCCTCCCACAGTCCAAAGATGTATAGGTCATGCTAAATTGCCCATACTCTTCTGGTCTGTGTAGATTAGTTGGGGTAGAGGTCTGGGTGGGATGCACTGAGGGCCAGTATGGACTTGTTGGGCTGAAAGGCCTGTAGGAATTCTGTGATCTATGATCTAGACCAAAATTGAGTAAGAGAACCAGTATCCAGGAGAGTGCACATGCTGGAAAGTCCAGCTACAAGGGTTTGGAACAGTTAACTTGCTTAGCAACATCCAAATCAGAACCAATCAAAATGGTTAAATAGTCACACAGTTCTAATGGATAGAGATACTGGTGAGGTCGTTTCAGTGATTACAGAACCAGATTTTCACAAGATTTGTTGTGGACCCCAACCCTTCCCTTTGCACAAGACCTCAGCTAGACTGAAAACCTATACCAGGGTCCCTTTACTGATTAAGGGGACAACTTGTTTCCGATCTCCTATGAGAAGCAGCTGGTTCAGTTTCTACTGGTTTTAGTAAAAGGCTCGGGCGCAAGCTTAATGGGGCGAAATTCATTGAGCAAGATTCACCGAGATTGGCTCAACATGCTTCGCTTAGGAAATGTCTCCCTGAGTGAGGTCCTACTTGAGTACCCGGAAGGTTTTCAGGAAGGTCTAGGGACTGTCAAAGGAGTCAGTGCCACCTTGCATATTGACCAGGAAGCAATTCCATGATTCTGCAAGGCTTGCTCTGCCTTCCAGGCAAAAGTAGTGTCAGAAATCCGAAGGCAGGAGTGCAAAGGAATTGCCAGACCAGTCCAGTTTGCGGAAGAGGCCGCACTGGCCATACCATTGTGAACCTGGCAGGTCGGCTCACCTTTGTGAGGGTTTAAACAAACAGCTGGATACATACCCAGTCCCTTGCATCGAGAATTTATATGCAAAGCTGGCAGGAGGGCTATCTTTTACCAAACTGAGCAAGAACCATGTGTACCTGCAGTTGCGTTTAGATGAGGATTCCCAGAAGTATGACACAATTAATCCTCAAAAGGGTTTGTAATAATATACAGGGCTGCCATGTGGGTTATCGTCGACTGGTGCAATTTTTCAGCTGACGATAGAGAACATTTTGCAAGGTCTATTCCAGGTCACCATTTATCTAGATGATGTGCTAACTACAAGGAAGACCAACAAAGAGCTCTTAGAGAACTTGGACATAGTCCTTGGACACTTCTCCCAGGAGGGCACACTCCTTAGAAGGGAAAAATATGTGTTCCAGGCATCCCGAGTGACCACCTTAGACTACAGAATTGACAAGACTGGGTTACACCCATTGGAAGAGAAAGTGAGGGCGATCAAAGGTGCCCTGGCTCCCATGTCTGTACTGGAGCTTAGATCTTTCCTTGGGTGGGTGAATTATTGCAGAAATTCATCCATAATCTGGCCTCTGCCCTAGCACCTTTGCAGCAACTCTTAAAATAGTGTCAGCCTTGAGAACGATTGTGTAGCAAAGTCAGTTCCACCTCACTCATAATGGCTGAGTAAACGCTGGATCTGGTTACACGTCAACTACGCGGGCCCTTTCAGAGGCTCAATGTTCTTGGTTCTTGTGGATGCCTGGTCAAAGTGGCTGGACATGCATGGAGGACATTCATCAAACACTGGGACAATGATAGAAAAGCTGCGACCACCTTTTGCAATACATAGACACCCAGAAGTTTTGGTCACAGACCATCATTTACCAGTAGTGAATTTGAGTTCCTAAAGTCGAATGGTATTCAACATGCAAGGACAGCTCTGTACCATCTGTCATCCAATGGTCTGGCAGAAAGAGCAGCCCAAACTTTGAAGGCAGGCTTGAAGAAACATGCCAACAGCTTCACTCGATGTTCCTGTTTGATGATAGGACCACACCTCATGTCACTACAGGGATAGCTCCAGCAGAGTTGCTGATGGGAAGAAGACTCCACACCAGATTAAATGTGATCCTCCTGGATGTGGGTGGGGCCAGGGTGAAATGGCATCAGGAACGCCAATGCCAGACACAAGACTCTGCTAAGCGAGAGAGACAGTTTACTTCAGTGGGCAAAGTCTGACGTAGGAACCGTGGAAATAGCCCTGCAAGGATAAGAGGCATGGTCGATACCAAGGCAGGCTCAGTGACGTATTAATTTCGGGTAGGTGTGATGATGCTGACCAAGCACGTGGACCATGTGAAAGCTGCAAACTCACAAACGGTGTAGGAAAAAAATGTGCTCAGCTCCTGGACTGCCTGTCCGACTGTTCCAGAGCCCATGGGTTCTCCCCCTCCATCGAGCGTTGAAGACACCTTGGAAATTGATATGGATATGACAAAGAAGACCGCCTTGATGCCTTTGCTGACTGAAGAAGAGAATGAGTTGATTCTGAGATGCTGTGGGTACAAGAGGCGAGTTACTGCACTTTACACGCTGCCCGTGTCCGAGCTAGAGTTGGGGGGAACCTGATCCGGTGTTAAAACACTCCAGGAGGAGATACAGAAATAAGAACTGGCCCATGTCCTTGGACTCAGAGAGCAAGAGACACAGTGATTATAATGAGGTCAGCCAGGTGGACCTCATAGAACAGGAGCTCCCTGATTGGGGCTGTTAATCTGGCCCAATCTGGGAGCTCTGGCTGACAGATAGAGACAGGAGTGTCAGGGGTTCTGCTCACTCCGAGAGCTGGCTCTGAGGGAGCTGGATCAGTATCAAGTACTTTGCTTGTGCCAACATTTGTGACTTGGTGATGGGATACCGGCCTCTGTGGAGGAATTTCACAGGCTGTTTTGATAAATTTCTAATTGCTGATGAAGCAGGCAGCTCAAGTGGAGACTGTGTTTGTCAAATTGGAAAAGCCCAACCCAGAGTGAGTTTCTGGCTATTGACTGTCCATTCAGTCACATCTGACTGAGGGTGATTTTTGACACTACCCACTATATTGCCATCATTCCACTTCCATTGTAATTTCCAGGATATATCTGTCCTAACTCACATGTGAGATTGGGATTGAAATTGAGTAGAAACCATCTGTAACACCTTATTTTCATGCGAGCATCAGTGGGAAAGTTCACTTCTGTAGAAATCATGAGGCTGGTATTTTTTGTTTTTCAGTTAGTCTTTTTCCGATAATGCTTGGCCTACCATTGCTTGGAGTTGCTTTTCTGACACATTGTTCTGCTCTTCATCTCATGAAGGATACAACTGAGCTCTGGTCCACCTTTCTTGAAGAATAGTGCAAGCGGAGTGGTGGGAATGTTTCCAACTATTGGGATCTTGTGGCTTTCTGGCACTTGGCTTTATAGCATCAGGTGCTGCAATCTAGGAACTGCCCATCACACTATAGTGTCCCAGCGTTATCACTGAGGATGCATAGCTCAGAGGAAAGGAAAGCTTGCTCTAGGGATCTGGAGATATTTACTGGATAGGAGGGTGGGAAGACTGTAATGCTTTTCCCAGCTAGCCAACACAGGATGCCGCCCACCAGACCAAGCCAGCTCGGACACACGTAGCATCATGTGTGAGTGCTGTGTCTGGGATGAAAAGGGATACCCAGCAGGGTAGAAGGAAGAACTTCGGTGGCTCACAAGCGTAGGTGTCACCACCTTTAGCTCTACTACTTCCTACTCATTCTGTCACCGTACTCACCTCTCACCAGAGCTCATTGAGAACAAATCTCATTATTCCACATGGTCACTCAACAGCTCTGTCCGCATCATCTTCCCAAATTTTAAAACCCTCGCTATCCTCTGCACTTCTTACTCACTCCTGTCCCTGCTTCATCACTGACGGCTCTGCTGGTCCCTCCCATCATATTCACTCCTTCCTTTGCCGCATTGCAGGAAGAGCTGGCCCATCCTTCCACCACCTCCCCCCCCCGACTTATTTGTAATGCCCAGATTGGTTATTGTTGACCTGTAAGACTGACCATTGCCCAAACCCTGGACTGCAGGGACACAGATTCCAGCACTCTGGTCGGACTAAGGGCCAGGCTGTAGCCAACCTATCAGTCATGCAAACAGGCCCAAGGCCTGATGTTAACCCCATGATTTTTGGAGGAAATGCTGGGCAGGCCGAGAATGGAAGCAGTCGAGGCAGTGAATGAGTTGCTTTGATTTAGTCTTTTTCATTACGAAACCATTGCCGTGAGAACTTTAGTGAAAAGAATTGTATTAGTTTTTAGTTTTTATCTATTCACTGTAACCTGTTTTATTATGCAATGTATTCTGCAGTTAGTGAGTGAAAAAAAAACACTTCAAGTTTTGGAGCTGTACCCAAAGTAGACAGCAAGGAGAAGGAAAATACCTTCCTGTCACCTGTGATCACAGTTGCTTAGATCATTGTGGACTGCTCTTGGTAACTGATTCACTTTGTTCAGCTTCTAATGAATAGCAGCTCAGTGAGGTCTCTCTGGCTGCTCACAGACCTTCCTCACCATCAGGCAGGCTTTGGCAGGAGCCTCTCCCTCTGCTCTTTAAAGCCGCTCTAATGGAAGACAGCAGTGCAAGTCGAACGCTTTATTCTGGTTTCCTAATCTGAGCTGGCTCGACCTGCCTTTGGCTGATCAGTCAAGGAGATCTGGAGAGATGGTGATGAAGAGGAAAGCTGGAAACTGGTGGAGAAAGCACGAGAGTTGATTAAACATGTAGACTTGAATTGCAAGCTGGGTCCCTGAGGAATTATCAAACAATGTCAGGCTTGTGAACTGTGCCAAATGCAAACCTATTTCTGCAGTTGCAGCAGATTTGGCGGATAGTGTAATTCACCCCTTGTAAAAGCTTTGCCCTGTGTGTTTAATCCAGTGGGAAAAGCTGTCTCCAGAGAAAGGTGCAACTAAAAGCTGGCTTTGAATGTCGGCCTTAGGCCTTGAGTACAGAGAGGCAGGTCTGAGTGCAACTTATAGCTGCAGATCCAGAGAACCCTTATTTCTTGGTGTGGCAGAGAATAAATCTTTTTAAGAAATGCAGAAGTTAGAGTTTGTTGTAGTGGAGAATGTTGATTGAGTGTGATGTGAGGTGTTGTGAATTCTTGAGGTGTATTTGTTTCCCCCTCCTGCCCCAAAATGTGTTGACACATTGGGTGGTGTTTGATGGAGGCATTAAGATCTTGCCCAGAGCTGACAAGCGCTCCACTCGGGCACTTAACTGGGCGGAAGTGGGCTACCCCTGGGATCAATGAGCCCAGCATGAAAGTCCCTTCCACAGACAGCTAGTGCTCACTCAAGAAACTGGCACCTCTGTTGAATGGCAGGACCACTGGTGAGGCACCCATGTTGGGTTTGTGAATACTGCAGATCCCAGGCTACAAGTGAAGGATAGCAAGAGGGAGTCACGGTACGAAGGAGTGAGGAATGGAGATGGCAGCAAGGTTAGTGAATGTCTCTCACTGGGCCTCCCCCCACTTTGCGATCCTGGGACCCCTTGTCCAGGGAACTGACTGCTGCTGAGCAAGACATCAGCACTCCACCCCTCACAGCTCGCACGTTACCCTGTATGGGTCTGCAAGTCTGTTCCCTGCACCATGGCAATCCAACCTCTGCCCCCTCCCAACACCGCCCCCCCCCCGCCCCCACACACACACACACACACACACACACACACACTCACACATACACACGCCCCCCACACACACACACCCACTCACGCACACACACATATCCCACACACACACACCCACCCCCCACATACACACACACACACACACACACACACACACACACACACACACATCCTTGCATCTCCCCGCATACTCTCACCCACATACACACTTAGCACCCCCCTCACACCACACACACACACGCACACACACACACACACACACACACACACACACACACACACACACACACACACACACACACACACACACGCACAAAACCTGGTATAGTTTTGTAAAAATTCAGTCATGGCATGTGGGTATCGTTAGCTGAACCAGCATTTAATGTCCATCCCTAGGTACCCTTGTACAGTTGTTAAGCTGTCTTCCTGAACCATTGCTGTCCACATGCTCTAAGTTGATCCACATGCCCTTAGGGTGAGAATTCCAGGATTTTGACCCAATTACACTGAAGGAAGGGTGAAGTATTTCCAAGTCAGGGTGGTGAGTGGCTTGGAGGGATCTTGCAGGTGATGGTGCTCCTTTGTATCTGCGGTCCTAATCATTTGGTAACTACAATCCTACCAGACCACAGGGCTGCCTTCTCATTAGAGAGTGACAATTGATGATGGTTCAACCTGAGGGCCGTCACGTCTTGGGTGAGGGGAGAGGTTGAGAAGTAGAATCCTTCATGATAAGATCAGCTGGCGTGGGGATTGAACCCATGCTGTTGGTGTCACTTTGTATCACTAACCAGCAAACTGAGCGAATTGTCTTGTTTGTAGTGGTTATGGGTTTGGAAGGGGCTGCCCAAGGAACATTGTTGGATGGTAACAAAGGGTTTTCACCCATAAATGCTACCGATTAACAATGGAAATGATTGCCATGTATGGCTTTGACATCCATGAATAGTTGCCTATTAAATTGATCACTGAAAGAATATCTCAGCATATTCTCTACAGGTGTCATTTATGCAATGTATTTATTTTGTCTTGCAGGTACAAGTGATCCTTACGTCAAGTTCAAACTAGCGGGTAAAACGCTGTACAAGAGCAAGATCATGTACAAAAACTTAAACCCTCGATGGGACGAGACTTTTGTCATTCCAGTCAAGAATTTGAATCAAAAGCTGTACGTCAAGGTAATAAAAAGAGCTGCATGTTCAGAAATGATGTGCTGCAGTTCAGCAGATAAGAAATGTTGTTATATTTGGAGATAAAATCTGTTAAGCTCAGTGTTTATGTTTTGCTGGTTTGGTTTGATAGTTATGATATAGTTGGGATCATTGATAGGGTCAATGGTCAGTTCTTTTTTGATTGATTTCTTGTCACTTGTACTGAAGTACAGTGACAATCTTTGTTTACGAGCAGTGCAGGCAGCTTCTAATAAGCAAGGATGTACGGATCAGAGTTGATAAAAAGAGTTCGACAGAAGCATACAAGTTGCATTGCGATCAGCGTTAGTTGAGGCTAGAGAGTCCATTCATCAGTCTGATAATGATTGGAAAGGAACTGTACCTGAACCTGCTGGTGTGTGTGTGTGTGTGTGTGTGTGTGTGTGTGTGTGTGGTGTGTGTGTGTGTGTGTGTGTGTGTGTGTGTGTGTGTGTGTGTGTGTGTGTGTGTGTGTGTGTTCGTTCAGGTTTCTGTGTCTTCTGCATGATGGAAGAGGTTGTGGAGCGATGGATCTTCGATGATGTTGGCTGCCTTTCTGTGGCAGTGAGCCATGTAAATAGAGTCCATGGATGGAATGTTGGCTTGCATGATGGTCTGGGCCGCACACACCACCTTCTATAGTCTCTTATGGTCCTGGGCAGAGCAGCTACTGTACCAGGCTGTGATGCACCCGGACAGTTTGCTTGCAGTGGTGCATCTGTAGAAGTTGATGAGGGACCTTATGGACATGACAAATTTTCGGAGCTACCTGAGGAAGAAGAGGCATTGTTGTGCCTTCTTGACTGTTGCATCTACATGGGAAGTCCAGGACAGGTTGTCGGTTGTTGCCATTCTGAGAACTTGATGCTCTCTACCCTCTCAACCTCAGTTCTGTTGATGTAGATGGGGGCATATTCTCCTCCCTTCTTTCTGAAGTCAGTGATCAGTTCTTTAGTTTCGCGGATGTTGAGAGAGAGAGGCTGTTCTCATTGTAGCATGTCACCAACTCTCTATCTCCCTTCTGTTCTTTGACTCATTATTGGTTGATATCTGTCCTACTGCGAAGTTGTCGTCAGCGAACTTCTAGATGGCGTTTGTTTGGAATTTGGCGACACAGCTGTAGGTGTGCAGGGAGTACTGTAGGGGGCTGAGGGTGTATCTTGGGGTTGGGGAGGTGTCTTCAGCGTTGAGTGTTATTGTGGAGGAAGTTCACTGGTTAGTATTTTGTTTGATTTCAATAGTCATGGGTCAGTGGCAATCCTTTTTAGGCTGCCTTCTCCAGGATCACTGGTTATATTTTGGTACAAATGTGTATGCCGTGTTTAAAGTCAGATTGTTGCATTTCTAATTCCTGTATGACTATAGAATATAAGATTAGCGCTCTGTTAATCTGTTACAGCCTATCATTATCATAGTGGGTGCCTGTCAGTTTAACGTTTGTTTAAAAGTTCAAATTGCTTATATTGCCAAGGGAGTTATGAATACTAATGCTTATTTTTATAAAGGATTAAGTAGTTAAAGGAAATTGTATATAATGAATCAGTTTTTATCAATGAGAGTTAAATTCAGGACTTATTGTTAAACTAACCCAGCCAAGAACTTACACCACATCAACATGACATCAGATTCTGTTACAGTGTAAATTATTATCCTGATTAGCTACTGACAGAATATAAACAGTCCAATACGTAGCTTTCAACAAGGGGAAGAGAGAATTAAGTTTCTGTGCAGTCTGTAACTGTAGGTAGATGTAATGTGCAGCTCAATTAGCTTGGTGTGTGAAGAATATTTTGGATGTGGGACAGCTAGGGACTGCTCAGGTTGTAATTTCTCACTTCTCCAACTTTGCATTTAAATCGACAGAGGGCTTTTGTTGTTCTGAAGTGCCAAGAATTTGTCATCCAGGTATGACTGAAACTCTAGCAGTTCCTGAAGAATCTTTTGTTCTGAACCTTTATGCAGGATTTCAAGTGATTCAGAATTCTGAGGAAGATCCTGCGCGCGCACACACCCATATACAAAAACTGAAGTATGTTTCGGTTGATCAAAGGCAGTGGAGCTCTGTCAAGGCTACACTGAAGCTGTGGTTGATAATTCACATTTGGGACCAATTGTAGGAATTGGTTTCAGGCTGATCCAGTGTCATTTGGAGTTGATGCATTCTGTGATTTCTCTTGTTTCATATTGCGTTCAGCTCCATATTGCATTCTACTTACAGTATAGAGTCAGGACATTCAGCCCAATTATCTATGTTAGTGTTCACACTCCATGCAAGTCTTCTCTTGCTGTATTATGTGTAAGCTTACTTATCCTGCTAAGTCTGTCTCCCCATTACTTTTAACCTAACTCCTGCTTAAATGTGTCTATTCTATTTGCCTTTACTGCTTCATATTTTGGGGGAATGTTACATGATTAATTCAGCTGGACCGTGAATAGAGAGATTTGGTTTCTTATTGTCGTTGTCGCTTTGCAGCAGATATAATGGCTCAGTGGAGCCAGGTTCGAATCCAGCCTCGGGCGACTGTCTGCCGTGTCTGCGTGGGTTTCCTCCGGGTGCTCTGGTTTCCTCCCATAATCCAGAGACGTGCAGGCTAGGTGGATTGGCCATGCTAAACTGCCCGTAGTTTCCAGGGACATGTAGGCTGGGTGGATAAGCAATGGGACATACAGGGTTACAGGGGTAGGGTAGAGGGATTGGGCTTGAGTCGGATGCTATTTGGAGGTTGGTGTGAACTTGATGGGCTGAATGGCCTGCATCCACACTGCAATTCCAGCCTTTAGCAGGAGATGTGCATTTTTTGGGTAATTCGCTTCCTTCGGGAAAACTGCCCAACCAAAGGGACTGAGTGGAGACTGACTGAGACAGAGTTTGCAGCAGGCATATTGTGGAGTGGAGTGTCTCTCAACTCCTGTGGTACCTGACACAGTCTAAATCTAATGGATTCGAATTGTTACAAAATAACGCCTGAAGCCTGAGCAACCAATTCATTGTATGACAAAATGTTCCGGTGTTGCTATGGCAAACATGACAAAGTGTACATTGGATGCCTACATGCAAGCTAAGTACTTTGTGCCTTGCACCCTATCCCTCTGTTGATCTCTGTTGGCAAGCTGTCGACTGAAGACACATTCCTCTCTGGCCCGTAAGGAGTTGCTAAAATATTGAGTCATTGTTGGTGCCTTTCTACCTCACAAATAGGGACGTCGATCAATTTTGTCTAACTTGGTAAATCAGAGAGTCGGGGAAATTACAGATTTTTCAGGGCCATCTGCAGAATTAAATGTGATTGCTTTATGTACGTAGGAATGCTCTCACATTGCATCTGTAGTATTGGCGTGATCCACTTTCATTTCTTTATATTATGGATATAGTGTCAATATAACCTCATTCTGCAGTCAGGAACTATGATTAACACCAGACCAAAGTGGAGTGGGAGTCTTCCTGCTGTAAGTGAAGACCGATTGATTATTCTTCACCTCTGATTTAATATCTACATTATGAGTCAGTGATGAGCTGCAATCCACTTTAAGGTGGAAACAAAATTGTGCCAATGCAGCTACAGACCAGTTACATATACAGCAACAGCCTGAGGATAGTCTGTCCTTCCCATGATTAGTGGAAGGCCCGTATTCACCCTTTTGAGGCTCCTCTCTGTTTTGGTTCCAGTCCCAGATCCATGTGTTCCCCAATGATTGGAGTGCAGAATTGTCTGTCCCATGTAAGCCTCAGGAGTTTGTATCATTGCGCATCCGTTGGCCTGTTGTGTTTAAATTAAGCAGCATGCTCACCACTCTTTAGCTGTGATACAACTGAGGGCAGTGGTAATGTCGCTACCTCTGGGCCAGAAGGTCCACATTCCATGTCCTGACAGGATGGTGAAAATAATGGACACCTAAGAGCTTCCATTCATGTGTTTTTGCAGAGTGTTCAGTTTAGCTGTAATGAGTCATGTCATGGTGGGACCAAGTGATGTTGGGTATCACCCAATATGTTGCAGAATGTAAGACTTTGGAATAGCAACAAATATTAATATGTGGAGTTTTGTATGACGAAGGCAAGTTGACTCATTTTAATTAACCAGAGCAATCCTACACTCATGCCTCTGTTGTTGTTTGCATTATTTCTTCAGTCTTTCCAGTTCAATTCCAATTGTTGATAACTCTACACACAATAAACCTGCTAATGCCAGTCCAAAATTGCAATTTTACTGCCCTACAATTTAATTGATAGAGACATGTTAAGGTAGTATCCTACAATGTTCCCTATTTTACAGACTCTGACAAAGCCATCACTTAGATGCCGCTGACTTTCAGGCAGAAAAGCCCTAGTGTGTCCATTCTTTCAGAGATAGTAGGAACTACAGATGCTGGAGAATCTGAGATAACAAGGTGTGGAGTTGGATGAACACAACAGGCCAAGCAGCATCAGAGGAGCAGGAAAGCTGACGTTTCAGACCTAGACCCTTCTTCAGAAAAAAAAGGGTCTAGGCCTAAAACGTCAGCCTTCCTGCTCCTCTGATGCTGCTTGGCCTGCTGTGTTCATCCAGTTCTACACCTGGTTATCTCTAGTGTCTCCATTCTTTGCTTGTAACTCGAACTCTGACTGCCACTGACTAGCCTCATGACTGTTCTCACTGTGACTGGTGTCTGAGTGTCTCCACGATTTCTCGACTATCAGAAATGGACACACATTTCAGGGTGTGGACTGTTTGGACCGCTGAATTAGTTCCCTTTGACTCAGATAAAGATATTAAAACTGATTCTACAGGTTATGGTTTGAAAGCATTTGCCGTTTAACCACGCGTTCATTTACTCTCAGTGGAGATAATAATGAAAGAAATCTCTCTCCACAAATAGGTTTATGACCGAGATTTGGCCACAGACGATTTCATGGGTTCTGCATTTCTCTGTCTGAGTGATCTGGAAGTGAACAGGTTTGTAATCTAACGTTGATTAATACTTTGCTGTTAGTGTACTGTTTGGTGTTATACAGCGAGTGATTGAAGAGGGTTATCTGATAGAGCAGTACCTGAGCTCTGAATATTGAAAAGTGTTCCTTGGATTTAGGCAAAGCAAATAAAAGATATGAAGTACTCAGACTCAATCGTCTGGAGCTAAGTGCTATTAAAAGCACAGCAATTGTTCACTGGCCTCGAGAGATTAAGAGATAAATTATAAATTAATGGAGACTGGATTTATGACTGTGTTGGCATACACAACAGAACTTCAGTGAAGAGCTGATATGACTTCTAATAGGGCACAAGAACTCGCCTGAAGTTTTAAAGTGCTTGAGCTAACAGTCTGACTAAAACCGATGGTAGTATAATGAAAGCAGAGTACTGACCTTTGATTCAGTTCATGGCTAAATATCTGTCTCCATAATGGTGCACATGTACACACACATACACACACGTACACACACATACACACACGTACACATGTACACACACACACACACACACACGCACACACACACACATACACATACACACACAGACAAACATTAAAATGGCGAGTGTAATGTATTGACTATTCGGCCCATCAAGCTTGTGCCTGTTATTCATTTTGGAAGTGTTATCCATTCTCTCCTCACATGAAATTTTCGATAACAAGAATGAACCGAATTCCATGTTCAGCTGTTGAATCTCAAACCTTATTTTGCGGCAGTTAGAACTGGACAGAGATCACATCCAATTCTGCTCCAAGAGGGCTGCTTTGTGTTAAATGCTGGATTTGTGATTTATTGTCATGTATTCTCGGTGAATAACGTTTCCCACTGGGGTCAATGGGGTTGCAGACTTCGTCCTTAAAAAGTCCTCCATTAAGTAAGGAGAGAGCCTGATCTTGTTCATCTATTTCCATTAACAGCACATTTACCAATGTACAGTTTGGTACTCAGATTGTGAATTTTCCCCTCTAGACACCACTGAATTAGTAATGAATGTGAAAATGGTATGTTAATGATCCATTGAGGAGGGAGTAGGTGGGGGGAATGGTACATGGACAGAGCACAGAGATGTGATAAATGAACTCAGTAAGATTGGATTTACAGTTTTATAATGAAGGGAATAATCCCTCCCAACCCTGTAGCAGTCATTTTGCTTGTCTGGACAGTGGACTTTTATATCCCTATAGTGTCCAAACTAGGAATATGTTTCTATTTGATTGCTCACTAATGCTTGAGAACAATTTTATATTCTCTCCAATTGAGCGCCATATGCATACTTCATACTGGGAGCACATATTGAGCATTTTAAGCATGGAAGCCAACGTGTTCCTCGCAATTATCTGCTCAGTGAAATGGACACTGGTTTCCTGGTTTAGTTATAGCCCAGAAGGAGGCCTTCCTGCCCATCTCGTCCATGCTAGCTCTCTGTAGAGTAATCCACTCAGTCCCATATCCCCTGCTATCCCTGCACATTTTCTTCCATTCCATTGGCCATCTGATTGCCTCTAGTAATCATTCTCCCATTTTCCCCAATTTATGTCGGCAGCAAGTTTGAAAACGAAATTGTCATCATGAAGTTCTTGGCTTTCTAAGCTCACTTACAAAGACCTAGGGTCAGATTTCCATCATTGAGGTTGAAAACCTGAGTTGTAAAATTTCATGACTTATCCTCTTTATCCCTGGAGGCAGTTTGAATGTGACTTTTGGGACAGGCAAGTGCTAAGGCAGACTGAGGTAGACTGAGTCATCTCTGTACTCCGCAATTGTGGCCCAAACCCAATGATACCACTGCACAAATAGGCTTGTCTACAGTCTGCACTTGGCAAGTTTCCACCTTGGGTTCACTTCAGGCCCCACGTGGAGATGAAAGAAAGCACAGACTGATAATGAGCTGTTACTAATGCAGTTGATACTGCAAGAAAGCCTCATTCAAAAAAAACCCAGCGGTAAAATGGGCAAGTGGTCAATATGTTGTAAAAACAAAAAAAGCTTCTATTTCTAACCACATCAAAGACAGTTAATCCTTTAAAAGCTTCTTAAATCTGCCTGTTAAATGGTGAACTCAAAACCCCTGCTGAGATAATGTAGAGCTTCTGAAACCTCGTCAAGCATCAACAACTGGCTCAGCTGTAATAATGATGGCACAGTGGTCCAGTGGTTAGTACTGCTGCCTCACAGTGCCAGAGACCTGGGTTCGATTCCAGCCTCGGGTGACTGTTTGTGTGGAATTTACATATCCTTCCTGCGTCTGTGTGGGTTTCCTCTGGGTGCTGCAGTTTCCTCCCACAACCCAAAGATAGGCAGGTTTGGTGGATTGGCCATGTTAAATTGCCCCCTAGTGTTCAGGGATGTGTAGCTCAGTGCATTATCCATGGGAAATGCAGGGTTACGGGTAGAGGGTAAGTGGATAAGTCTGAGTGGGATGCTCACTGGAGAGTTGAAAGAGAGCCTCCAAAGACTGTGTGTGGATTTGTTGGGCTGAATGGCCTGCTTCCAGACTGTGGGGATTCTGTGACTGATGCATATTAAAACTGCAGAAGCAGATGGTGCTTTTTTTTTCGCTCTGGCCTATATTACATGGGCTTGAATCGATTGAATCCAGCAGTGGGTCTGCTTGCCTTTTATTTCCATCGACGGCTGCAGGCTGTTTTTATTTTCTTCTATAAATGATTCAAATCCGTGCAGATCATGAATGTTAAACAAATCCTACCTTCCCTTCAGGATCTTTCATGCCACACTATGGTTCGATGTGCAGCAGAAAATATGGGGTCTGTGTAAACTCAGTACTCATCTCAAATGGCACTGCTGAGTTTGGGATTCACAACAGTCCACAACTGATAGCAATGGAATAATCTGGAAATGGGAAAGGGACTTCCACATCAGAGTTGAACCCTCAATATTTAAATGACATAGAGTTGTACAACATGGAAGCAGACCCCTTGGTCCAACTCATCCATGCCGACCAGGTATCCTAAATCTAGCCCATTTGCCAGCATTTCGCCCATATCCCGCTAAACCGTTTCTATTCATATACCCATCCAGATGCCTTGTAAATGTTATAATTATCCCAGCATCCACCACTTCCTCTGGCCGTTCACTCAATACACACACCTGCACTCTGTGTGTAAAGTTGCCCCTCACATCCCTTTTAAATCTTTCCCTCACACCTTAAACTTGTGCATCTAGTTTTGGACTCCTCTGTGCTGGGGAAATTGGTTATTCACCCAAACCGTGCCCCTCAGGATTTTATACATTTCTATAAGGTCACCCCCCTGCTTCTGATGCTCCAGGGAAAATAACCCCAGCCCATTCCGCCTCTCCCTATAGCTCAAACCCTTCCATCCTGGCAACATCCTTGTGTCTGGAATTGGACATCAGCCCAAAACCTTCTAAAAAGCAGGAAGCAGATGTGAAGGTAGCCTGGAATACAAATTAAACAACACCTTTGCTAAAGCAGGGAGACTAGAATTGAATACAGCATGCCGAAAGTACCCTCACCGATGTCCTGTACACAGCTGCAACATGACACCCCAACTCCTAAGAACCGAAAGAACCACGGGTGCTGTAAATCAGGAATAAAAACAAAGTTGCTGGAAAAGCTCAGCAGGTCTGGCAGCATCTGTAGAGGAGAAAACAGAGTTAACGTTTCAGGTCCGGTGACCCTTCCTCAGAACAGTTCTGAGGAAGGGTCATCGGACCTGAAACGTTAACTCTGTTTTCTCCTCTACAGATGCTGCCAGACCTGCTGAGCTTTTCCAGCAACTTTGTTTTTGATCCCAACTCCTATACTCAGTGACCAATAACGGCAAGTGTACACCAAACACCACCTTCTCTATCCTTTCAACCTGAGACTCCACCTTCAAGGTCTCTAGAGCTGGATTGACTGCGTGAAAATCTGGTTTCTGTCCTCTGTAGTTCAAAGACTGCCATCATGATTTGAGACACTTTTTAACACCGTCGGTCTGCTCCCTTCTCTTAGCACCGTCCAGAAGGAATTGCAGCTTGATGACCCAAACAGCTTGGAGGAGTACATGGGCGAGATTATCCTGGAGATAAAACTTGCCAACAAACCGAGGGATGGCAGAAGAAATGTGAGTTAAGTTTTCATGTTTGTTTTGTAAGTTTTCATTTAAGTGGCATGTTTATCCCTGCTTTTTCTTGTGTCATTAGGTGTTAACTATGGAAGTTCAATACAGTGAGAAGTGTGGTTTTTAGGTAAACCGAGAATTCATATTGCATTCGTACTTGCATGTGTCAAATAACATCCTCTCCCTCCACCACTGATGCTCAGTAGCAATACTGTGTACCAACTACAAGATGTGCTGCAGAAATTTACCGAGGTTCCTGCCTGTACTTTCCAAACACAAAGTCACCGCATCTAGACGGATAGAGGCATAGGAACACCAACAATGCAAGTTCTCCTCCACGCCACTCTCCATCATGGCTTGGAAATATATTGCTGTTCATTTGGTCTCACTGGGTCAGGATCTAGGAATTCCCTCCCCCATGGAATTGTGGATGTACCTACTGCACATGGATGGCATGAAGGCAACTCACCTCTCTCTTCTCAAGGTCAACTGGGATGTGATATCAATGTTGGCCTGGCCCATGGGGAAGACTGGAGTAATGACCATCCATTAATTTGCAAAGTGTTCTCTAATACTTTGTGTTCCAGGCTGCCTTCACAGCTGAATTTATATTTTTAAGAAAGTTATAGGCTTAAGTTCAAAGCCAGACACTGTATCTCAGAAACATAGAAATTAGGAGCAGGAGTAGGCCATTTGGCCTTTGAGCCTGCCCCACCGTTCAAGATGATCGTACAATCTCAATATCCAATTCCTGCTTTCTCCCCAACCCCCTTGATCCCTTTAACCGCAAGGGCCACGCCCAGCTCCCCCTTGAATATATGTAATAAACTGGTCCCAAAAGCTTCCTGTGGTATAGAATTCCACAGGTTCACAACTCTCTGAGGGAAGAAAGTCTTCCTTATCTCAGCCCTGAATGGCTTACCCCTTATTCTTAGACTGTCACACCATGTTCTGGATTCGCCCAACACTTGGAACATTCATCCCGCATCCAGCCAGTCCAGTCCCATCAGAATTTTATATGTTCCTATGAGAACCTTCCTCATTCTTCTAAATTCCAGGGAATACAAGTCCAGTCAATCCAGTCTTTGCTCATATATCTGTCCTGCCATCCTGGGAACCAGTCTGGTGAACCTTCACTGGATTATCTCAATAGCAAGAATGTCCTTCCTCAGATCAAACCTACACACAATACTCAAGGTATGGCTTCACTAAGGCCCTGTATAACTGCAGCATGACATCCTTACTCTGATACTTGTCATCCTTTCACTGTGGAGGCCAGCATGCCATTAGCTTTCCTCACTGCCTGCTGCCTGCACGCCACCCTTCAGCGACTGTTCCACCATGACACCCAGGTCTTATCACACTTCACCTTTTCCTAAACCGCCACCATTTCAGGTAATAATCTGCCTTCCTGTTTCTGTGACCAAAGTGGATAACCTCCCAGTTATCCACAATATGTTGCATTTGCCAAGTATTTGCCCCCTCAGCCAGTCTGTCCAAGTCAATGTTGCTTTTCCTGACTGATACTCCAGAGTAGTACTGGGTACCGTTATCACTAATGACAGGTTATAGCAAGGAGCTTCCATTTGCTATTGGCCATAAAGTCTCCCCAGGAACTCCTTGAATTTGCTGAAGGAATATAAATGGTGTGTGAATGAGCTGAGTTGGGGTCTTACATGTGAGGTGTTGGTTCAGCTGACTGGTAGTAAAGACGATCTTTGAAACCCAGCGGATTTCAATCGGATTTGCTACAGTAACTGTGCACCGGGTTTCTCATCTGAGGTTTTTCTATTGAATTCATTGCTGCTGGTCTATTAGTGATCTGGTATTGGTGCATAAGGGCAGCTCTGACTCCCTCAGTGACCCCGATATTGCTATGAGTTGAGCTATTATTGTCCAGTTTCTCTATGATAGTACCTGCTTGGTGCTACTCCCCAACCTCAATGGGATCTATAACCAAGAAGAGTAAGGGGATTTTTATTTTCACTGAGAGGATGACGGAGGTCTGGAACTCACTGTGTGAAAGGTAGGGAGAGAGAGAAACACTCATCATATTTTAAATGCTATGACGTCCATTTGAAATGCCATAACCTACAGGCTATAGTCCAGGAACCAGAAAGTGAGATTAGGCTGGATAGCACTTTGACAGCTACTGTAGATATGATGGGCTGAATGGCCTGCCTCCACGTTGTAAAATTTCTATAATTGAAGCCAACTTTGACCTTATCATGCTGTTTTAGCGTTCAGATCAGATAGCATCTGGGTGCGCGTGAATGCATAATTGCCAGTTTAGCTTAGTTCAAATAAATAAGCCATCCTCAACCTTCCATATTCAGTCCCTTCAGCGCTGACACGCAGCAGCATCAGTGTGACCCCTTCAAGAGATGGACTGCAATAACCCTCCAGAAACACCTTACAGTGTCACAACCTCTTCCACACAGCGGACACATGGAAATACCACACCCTGCAAGTTTCCCTCCAAGCCACTCAGCGTTCCCGACTTGGAAATATATCACCGTTCCTTCCGTGCCGCTGGGGCCAAACCCTGGAACACCTTCCCTGACAGCATTGTGGATGTACCTACCCATGTGGACTGGAGCAGCTCAAGTACATAACCCACCACCACCTTCTCAAGGGTGATTAGAGGTGGGCAATAAATGTTGGCCTCGCCAGCGATGCCCATGTCCAAGAAATGAGTAAAAACTTCCGAGTGCATTAAGGAGAAGTGGGTGATCTTGAAGTTGGCTGGGCTTCATATTAGATTCAATGTCCCTCCAGCCCAGTGCTGATAGTGCACTTTTGAAAAGGTTCTTTCTAATCATTGAACCTGCCATGGCTTTGCCCGTTATTTTTAATAAAGTGTTATGTGTTTGGGCTGGGGACCATTAGACTGGAGGGACCGCGTAGTCAGTATAACTAGCATGAGTCTGCCAATTGAACATCTTAAATGTACAGGCCCAGTACCTGCAGGGGAACTGCAGCCTGAAGTTAATATGAACCTTAATTAAAATAAAGCCCAATCTCTATTACGACATTGAGTGCCAGTTGGACCCTCCTGTTGATTTACTGAGGGTATTTACTCTCCTGTTCCCGCTGAGGGGAGATGATTATCTTCCGTGTTCCCGAGGAGATTGGGATTGCAGCAGGTTTTCTGAGTTGCACTTGGCAGATTACAGGATGGTGGTGGCATGTTTTGAGATCCCGGAGGTTAATTTGCACTGGATTTGCCCGTCCAAAAAAATTAGCTGCATAACCATGTATTGTTGCTGGCAGCATAATCGCTTGACATCCTGCTGTTAAATCCCAGCATTAAAAAAAACCAGCAGAACAGAAAATGACAGCAGTGTAATTAACAAAAAGGGAATCACACCAACAAGGTCTGTCTAATTAGAAAAAACCTGAACCAATACAGAAAGCCACATGACTGATATGAGTGGGCTGAATGAGATGGTTTTGAAAGCTTTTTATTTATGCAAGACTAACAGTGCGCAATTGCTAAATAAACCTTCATTTTCATTAAGGCTTGTGGAAATGTGAACCCAATAAGCTTCAAGATGCAGATTTAACTCAGGGAATCCGTGTTTGCTGATGTGCATTTATAATGCGTCTTTAACATTGTAAAACATCTCAAGACGCATCACTTCAGTGCAATCAGACAAAATGTGATATGCAAATATATCTGAGCCTCGTGGAAGGGCCTGGCTCCATTTAGCTGTGGAGATGGCCTTCTCCCAAGTAGTCATAGTGTTGCTCAGATGTGCCAGTTTGACCCTGGCTGCAATTTATTTGCAATTATTTATTCAGATTCCAGAGTAGCTTCAGTGCGTGTTCTCTGTTGTTAGACAAGAGTGATCCCTTCGGATTCGGTGAATTTTTCATTAACAACTGCATTCCTCTGTTCATTCCCGTCTCCTACATTCTGTGCCACCTTGTATCCCATCTGTTTACCAGGCCAGTCACATCAGGAAGAAACGAGGGACGCATACAAAGGTAAAACATTGAGTTGTTTTTTGATTTCTTTTTTTAGTTCCGCATCAATGCTTTTCTCAGCCTTAAGTTCCTAAAAGACGCAATTTATTTACAGTGTCTTGAGTCTGTAAACTACGTAACATTTGTCTTTTTGAATTACCATTCACTAATTAAGTTGCCAGCACCAATATAGTCAAGTATCCTGGAGAGTTTTTAATTTGTGCTCATTCCCTGCATTAAGTTCTTCTGAAAAAGCCGCTCAGCAAATTTCCAGGGGTGAATATTCCATGTTAGTCCCTCAAACTATTCTGATATGTTTGGGCAAATCTCTTGCATTTTCAATGAACTGAACTTTTTCTGAGGCAATGATTTGTCAGGGTAGGGTTTGACACTCTGGTTGGATGTGTTCCTGATAGTTTAATCATGTGACCCATGTCCGCATGACCGCTGTACAGTTTATTGAACATAGAACATAGAACATCACAGCACAGTACAGGCCCTTCGGCCCTCGATGTTGTGCCGACCTGTCATACCAATCTCAAGCCCATCTAACCAACACTATTCCATGTACGTCCATATGCTTGTCCAATGACGACTTAAACATACCTAAAGTTGGCGAATCTACTGCCGTTTCTGATCATGTGACAGTTTCCAGATCGCCTAAAGGTGGAGGCCTGTAGAGCTGAGGGTTATTTGTGTGAGGAGTTCAGTCTGCTGCTTTGCACTTGCACCAACTCCGGAGCCATGTTCCCAGGTCAAGGGTCATTCACCCCGAGGCATGGGTTCCGATGGGAATTCCTGCTGGCAAGGGGATTGTAATCAGATTCCAAGTGAGGTTCCCCGATCCACAGCATCCGGATGTTAATTTCTGGGATGAGGAGGGAAAAACTAGCTCTTCATTTTAATGACACAATCTTTTGGCTGGTTGTAAAAATGCCTTAAAAAGAAAAGGCTGCAATGGGCTCTCGACAGTAGTAGGCCCGGAATCTGGACTCTTGATGGTAGTGGGCCCAGACCCTGGACTCCTGATGGCGATTGGCCTGATGCCTGGACCCTAAACGACGGTAGGCCCGGAGCCTGGATGCCTGGGGGTGTTAGGCCCGAAACCTGGACCCTCGACGGTGGTAGGTCCAGAGCCTGGACACTCGGCGACAGTAGGCCTGGAGCCTGGACCCTCAGTGGGGACCTTTTGAATTTTGGAACACCTTTCAGAGACCTTGATCCTTGAAGCCACGCTTGAGAACCCAATTTGAACAGAAGATAAACTGTTACTTCAATAATTTCTTTTTGTCCTCATAGTACCTCAAAATGGCCCTGGCTTGTGGTGACAAAACACTTTTCACTGTATCTTCAAGATATATGTGCCAATAAATAATCATTCTTTCATTCTATGCAATGAGCCTCCTGCACTATTGAAATACAAACATATTGTCAGGTATGTAGAAGGTGAACTGATAGAGTGTTTGCACACTACATTGACTCGAGTGCTCATTAGGAGGGATGCTGACACAGGCCTGGGTGGTGGCGACTGTGTGGAGTTTGCATATTCTTCCCGTTTCCTCCCTCAGTCTAAGGATGTGCACGTTAGGTGGATTGGCCATGCAAAATTTTCCCTACTATCCAGGAATGTGCGGGCTATGTGGGATAGCCATGGGAAATGCAGGGTTACAGGAATAGGACAAGGGGATGAGTCTGGATGGGATGCTGTTTGGAGGGTTGGTGTGGACTCGATGGGCTGAATGGCCTGATCCCACACTGGAGGGATTCTGCACTTGCTGAATGTGTACTGTGGATACATTGAGATCTATGTAGATTTTACAAAAACAAGCTGATGCTTTCACTCAATACTTAACTGATTATATATTTCTTCTGAAGCTGTTTGACCCTGTTATGTAATTTTTTGAATAGAAAAGATGTAAATGTAGATCATAAATGTTTTGAACAGGCACTCTGGTTCCCTCAGCTTGAAACATAGAAGTATTGAGTTCAGTAAGAGTTTGGAAATTTGTGCAGAAACTTTTTTTACAAGTTTCTGGCTATGCTTCAGTCAGAGTAATATGTTCCGTTCTCTGGATCAGACTTTTGGAGAGATAGCAAAGAACAGATTAGGCATCAAGACAGGAGGAGCTGGCATTGTTTGTCTTGGAGCAGGGAACGTGAACGTAGACTCAACAGGGGGATTCAGAATAATGAAATGCTTTAGTAGCGCAAATAAGGAAGAACTGTTTCCACTGGCAGCAGAGTTGGTAATGGGAGGTCATTCCTTATTATTGTGAATGTTCACTAATATCCTTTAGGGAAGGAAACTGCCATCCTTACCTGGTCTGGCCTATATATGACTCCAGACCCACAGCAACATGGTTGACGCTCAACTACTTCTAGGCAATTAGGAATAGGCAATATATTCTAGCCTAACCAGTGATGCCCTTATCCCATGAATGAATAAATAAAAGTGTCTGTAAAAGTTTCTGGTGCGTTTTATTTTTCATTCCATGGGGTCATATAGGCATCATTAACTAGGGGAACATTTGTTGCTCCTTCCTAATTACCCTTGAAGTAAATGACTTGCTAGGTCATTTCAGAAGGTGTCTAAGAGTCACCTTGAGTTGGAGTCACAAGTGGATCAGACTAGGTACGGTTTCCCTCCTGAAAGGACATTAGTGAACTGGATGGGTTTTTCTGACAATTGATAGTGTCACGGTCACCGATACTGAGGCTAGTTTTCAACTCTGGATTGTAATTTAGATTTAAAGCGATCTGCAAAAGACACAAGGGTAGGTAAGGAAAATATTTTTCTCTCAATGTGTCGTTTGGGTGTGGAATGTGATACCTGGAAGTAGGTTCAATGGAGGCATTCTGGAGTGCATTGGATGGTTATTTGGATAGAACTAATGTGCATAGGTGTGGGGGAGAAAGCAGGAGATTGGCACTCGGTAAAGATGCACCTTTGATGATGGGCCAAATGGCCTCCTCCTGTGCTGTAATAGTTCTCTGATTAATTTGACCATTGTAAAGCCAAAGAAGTGGGATCAAGAGTAGGCTGTTTGGCTCATTGAGCCCCCCGTCCATTCCAAATTACACCAACAGTTGTAGTGGGATTTGAACCAACGGTGTCAAAATTAGCTTTGGTTCCCTGTTACTACTTCAATGACAATGTCACTACACTACTCTTGTGCTGTAAGGGGAAACAATTCCAACTTCTTTGATCGATACAACCGATGGTGCCCCAGTCTGCAGTCATCAGTGCCTGGTTCAGTTATTACACCCTGCTGTGCTAAATGCTATTGAACTGTCAGCCCATGGCACATTTAAACACAGTGAAAAATTCAATGGTGAGAAATAGGGGTTTGGAGAGATGACTAAGCAATTGTTGGAGAGGTGGGAGAGAAATAGAGAGGGCAAAGGGTTGGAGGATAAAGTTCTTTTCAGCTGAATCACTGGCATTGGGAAAGGTGAGGAGAGACAGAAGTTCAGAATTGCCTGTTTGCCTAAGATAATGGACTGGAAAGTGGTCTGGAAAAGATTGTAGAGAAACAAATGGTTCAGTCAACATTTCCCTACCAGCGTTTGTACTCCATACAGGCTTCTTGAATTTTTTTTACAGAATCCCTGCAGCGTGGAAGCAGGCCATTCAGCCCATCATGTCTACACTGACCCTCTAAGCAGCATCCCACTCAGACCCAACCCCCTGAACCCTATCCCAGTAGGAAACCCAGTGTTCCCATGGCTAACCCTCCTTGCCTTGCATCCATGGACACTATGGGCAATTTAAGCATGGCCAATCCACCTAGCCTGCACATCTTTGGAGCGTTGGAGCAAACCCACGCAGACACGGGGAGAATGTGCAAACTCCATACAGACAGTCGTCCGAGGCTGGGCCCCTGGCGCTGTGAGGCAGCAGTGCTAACCACCATGCTACAATATGTATACCTGCCTTCTCTGCCCTGTGTGTGCGTCAAAGTTGGAGCAGGCATGGGCGGTTATTTGTGAATTAGGGTAGGGAGTTGTTAAATTGGCTGAAAACAGAGTAACAGATGCTGGAAATCAATGACATTGGCAGAAATTGCTGGAAAATCTCAGCAGGTCTGGTGGAGAGAGAGCTGAGTTAACGTTTCGGGTCTAGTCACCTTGCTCCCGAAAGCATTCACCAGTTTCCTCTCCACAGATGCTGCCAGCCCTGCTGAGTACTTTTTCTGCCCCTGGCCATTCCATTCTACGGCAGCTGAAAGACAGGTATGCGGGAGTTGATATGTAACAGGAGAGAGGTTGTAGAGCCTTCGGCACAGCATGTAGTGGAGCTTGAATGAGAGACGTTGTGGCACAGTGGCAGTGTCCCTATATCTGAGCTAGGAGGCAGAAGTTCAAAGCCCCAGAGATGTGTTCTAACACTTTTGAACAGATTAATTAGAACTGTCTACAGTGAGAGGCTGATGGAAGAGGGCAGTGTGATGTGTGATCTGGACTTAGCAGAAGCACAAGCCAGAGGCTCAATTTGATTTTAAGCAACTCCTGTTTCAGTGACAATATCCCTGATTCCTATCTGTGTCACTTTGGAGGTTATTGTTACAAATCCTTCTGATTTAGCTTCACTTGCATGGAACTTTCAGCTCAGAAACTTCTCCATCCATTTGAATTTTCCTCTTCAGTTTTCTGCCCAGAGACTAGTTCTTTGTGATTATTTTGTAACTCCCAAGTGGGGTGTAGGATTGACAGCTGAGGGTGTTTCAGCAAGAGTGGGGCTTGAACCCTGTGCTGTGGCTGCTAGTCTGATCCATAGACTAGTCGTATAGCCAGCTGAACTAAACTGACCCCCTCTTCAACCCCACTATTTATTGGAATATTAGTTGTCTATGGCCTGGAATGCTGCTGTGCTTTGGTCATTCAGCCCTGGGTCAGTGATCACTAGAGGGCAGTATTAAACTAGTATTCAGTGACCTGAGCCTCTTGATCATTGAGAGTTTGCTTTTCAGCCAATAATGATTTTTAACAAAATCCATGTTAGTTCCATTATGCCTGACAGCTTCTTCATTCCTTCCTTTTGTAATTCTCTATTTTAATAAAGCTTTATCGATGACAATTACACGACTATCTTAACGAAAGCACATCTAAAGATTTAAAGGATTACTGCATACTGTTCCTGCCCTTAATTAATTTAACGTACAAAGTATAGTTCCCAAATGTGCGTTTTACCCCATTAATCCACTTTTGAACAGTTCATGTACATTGAAATGAAATGTGCAATCATGCCTTTTTTTTCTTAAATGTTTCAGAAGTAGGAACTGATTTGCAGGAGAGAGGTTTATCTTTTTAAATAGTGAAGGGTTTTTTTTTGCCATCTACTATTCCTGGATATATTCCCAAGTATTCGAGCTTTCAGATATTTCAGTGCTTCAAGGGCATCTGAGGAGGTTGGAGGGTAGTACAGATATCAACAAGTTGGGAAAATTGTGCTAAAATTAGCACAGCAAGGCATGTTAGCCCACTCCAAGCACTATTAGTCAGATATTTACATATTTAAGTGGTCTAGACTCAAGTAGATAGACTCTAGTCAATAAGCATTGATAAGGGATTAGCATTTGCGATGTTAGTGCTAGGAATTGGGGTGGACAGCCTGGCAAATTTGGGTACTGGAAAAGAAACTGGGGCCAAGTTCTGTTTTTTCACACCAATTAATCAGTAGCTGAACATGTTAGCTTTGGAATTCCAGTCTAATTGAAGGGATCTGTGCTTATGTACACAGCAGAGTAGAGTGTGCTGGCATTGAGACCAAGGCTTTAGGTGTGCAGTGAGCTCTGGGGATTTAACCGCCTTGCACTTCACTTTTGGGAAAGTGCTAAACTCTCGAGAGTAACATTGCTTCTGGCTGTTTTCTGTGAAGCTGGAACACATCCACAAAGGTGCTCAGCCTTCACTTTGCTCGATAATTACCCAAATGGTGCATCCATTCACAACTGAAACAAGGCTAAATAAATACACTATCCTGGCTAAAGTTCCAAAGAAAGTTGCAGAGAGTTTTACAACATGGATAAGTAAACAGCCTGCCTCTACTAATGGTTTAAAAATGCATTAATAGTCTCCCCAAAACCAATTTTGCTCTTTACATTCAGTCTGACTGAGGGAATAAAGCTTCTTGAAAACTATGGGAACAAGTTTCTTTGGAACATTTCATTTCCCCAGCATTTTCCAGGAAACATAAATAGTTATTTTGCAAATGTTTACATCAGGAGAGTTTCTGAAAACAAACATAGTTAACCTTTGACCGACAGCAGGAAATGGAGGAGGAATATAAAGTGCAAAGCGAATTATTTTAGCAGGGAATCTGAATGTAATTATATTCTGTGAATTACAATATAAACTTTAGCATTACCTCCAAGGATCCGGCATCAAGGCAGGAAGAATGTTGCCCTGTTTTATAACATACCAGACCCTCGAAGACATGTTGATAACTTTGAGTGAAATTGTAATGAAGGTTTCCTATGGGCCCTGACAGATGAGGTCACTGCCATTTAAAATGTCACCTGTACCTCCTCAAGCATAGATACAAGCTGCTGGCCTTCTGCATATCAAAAGACACTGGAAACTATCATTCCTTGGGCAAATATTGCTTTTGCCTTAAATGCAGAGGCTTGAATTGCTCTCTGGTGTTTTTCAAGTTATTTTAAACTTGAGCTTCAAGGCTTGAGCCATGAGACTGTAGCCCTGAGATCTTCAAAGAGTTCTGGGAGGGGGTGGTGTTGGTGGGGGGAGCGATAGAAGAGGCATTGGGAGGGTAGAGAGTGGGGGAGGGTGATGTCTCTCTCAGCGATGAGAGTATGTCGACATTTCCCAGTATCAGTAGCAATAGACCAGATGTGAGAGCGTTGTAAAGAGGCTGTCAATAGATCTAGCCAGTGTACAGGCCAACTCTCTTCGCCTGCATCCCCCCTATTCTCATACTGTTCAGCCATATGGAAACAATCTTCATCATCTACCAATGCACTCCCCCACCCCCAACCCCCTACCACTACCTACCTCCACCCTTGGCCCTTTAATGGCTAACTTTGGAATCCATTTTCATGAGTCTCGCAGGGCTAACAAGAGCAGTCTCATGAATTGACCAGATAGAAGTCACTTCCAAGATAAACATTCAATTTAAAAGTTAGACATAGTAGGCCGCAGATTTCTTTCAGAGAAAAATAAGCACTGCTATCCATCTTCAGCAAATGCCAGGCATCAGCAGGATCCTTTGATCCTCTTTGAAAAGTTATCCCCGCCCCTGCCCCTGACAAAAATGTAAATCCACAAGCGCTCTCCTACACTAGAGGGTACGGCCCCTGCACTTTGAAGTTTGACCCTGAAAACAGCTCACGACTTTCACTCTAAACAGTGCCTGTCTTTCTCGTATCACATAACCTCGGGAAGTCCGAAAGGCTTTGTAGCCCGGAACATGTCTGAACTGTAGTAGGTTAAGTAACGTAAGGGAAATTCAGCACTCAGTTCACACACAGAAAGCTCCCACAAAACACCCATGATAGGATTGGAGTAGAGGGACCCTCTGGGTCTGCACATACAAATTGTTGAAAGTGAAAGATCAGGAAGGTCAGCTGTCTCTAGAGAGGCCATCATTTTTAGGTTTCAGTTTAGGTTTTATTGTCACATGTATTCAAATACGGGCATACTTGAGTACAGTAAAATATGTACAGTGTCACCAATCCCTGCATCATCTTGGGTACAAATGTGCCTAGGGTACAAAAATAAGTTAAAAGAAATTCATCACTACAGTTCTTCATTCCTAATTGGTTAGAGCTGTGGGTCTGGGGTCACATGTGGGCCAGACGAGGTAAGGATGGAGTCTTCCGTCCCTAAAGGACATAGTTAACCCATGTGGGTTTGTACAGCAGTCAGCAATGGGTTTAGACTCTTAATTCCAGACTTTTTCTTTGGGAATTCAAATTCCATCATCTGCTATGGCAAGATTCGAACCTAGGTCCCCAGATCATTACTGGATCGCTGGATTAACGGATTAGTGATATTACCACTAGGCCATTGCTGAGATGAGCACAGGGGGTCCTGTGGGTATATACATAGAAACTGTTGAAAGCAGAAGGTCAGGCATACCATGCTTGTTAGAGCTCAGCTGGAGCATTGATATGGGTACTGCCCTGTGAGAAGGTGTTGGAGAGAGTGCAGAAGTGGTTTACAAGAATGGTTCCAATGGTGAGGAGCTTTAGTTAAGAGGAAAGATTGAAGGAGTTGGGGCTACTTTGGAAGAGAAGAAAGCTGAGGGGTGATCTGATTAAATTTTTCAAATTTATGAGCAGGCTGGACAACATTCATAGGGGAGAAGCTGTTCCTGTTTCTAAGGAAAGGGCCGAGATTTAAAGTCATCTACAAAAGAAGCAAGGGAGAAGTGAGGAAAAACATCTTCACGCAGCGAGTATTTGGGGTTGTGGCATGCACTATCTGGAAATGAGGTGGAGGCAGGTTCAGCTGAGGCATTCTGGAGAGTGTCGGATGGTTAGTTAGATAAAAGTAATGCGTGAGGGTATGGGGAAGTAGGAGGAGATTGGCACTAGGGATTGACGCCCGTTTAATGAGCCGGTGAGGCCAACATGGGCCAAATGGTCGAATCACCATAACAGATTTGGGGCAGCATGGTGGCTCAGTGGTTAGCCCTGCTGCCACACAGCACCAGGGGCCTGGGTTCAATTCTACCTTCAGGCAACTGTTTATGTGTAGTTTGCACATTCTCCCCATGTCTCCATGGGGGTTTCTCCTACAGTCCAAAGATGTGGAGGCTAGGTGGATTGTCCATGCTAAATTGCCCATAGTGCCCAGGGATGGGTGGGTGCTCCAAGGGTCAGTGTGGACTTGTTGGGCTGAAGGGTCTGTTTCCACACTGTAGGGATTCTATGCTTCTAGATCCATGAAAGTGACTACTAAATTAAATGGAATCTTAGCACTTTATAAATAAAAGCATACAGCACAGGAACAAGGAAGTTACAATGACCTTTTCCCTATGGTGGGGAATTTCGAGCCTAGTGGGTATATTTTTAAAGTGAGAGAAGGAAGATTTATAAAGGCTTGAGGGGCAACTTTTTTACACAGTTCATGTATGGAATGAACTTCCAGACAAAATGGTGGATGCAAGTACAATTATAATATTTAAAAGACATTTGGATAATTACATGAATAAGAAATGTTGGACAGATATGGGCCAAGTGCAGACAGGTGGGTCTAGTTTCATTGGGATTATGGACTGGTTGGACCGTAGGGCCTGTTTCCTCACTGTATGACTGGATGACTATGACCCTTTATAGAACACTGGGACTAAACTGCAGTATTGCGTCCAGTTCCGGGCATCACATTTTCAGAAGTCAGTGGGGGCATTAGGGAGTGTGTTGAACAGATTAGTGAGAATGTTTCCAAGGGATGGGGACAGATTGGAAAAGCTGGAGCTGTTCTTCTCTGACAAGTGGCGATCAAGAGGAGACTTGATGGAAATAGTACAAGTTATGGAGGGGATTGGGCATGTGGAAAATGGGAAGCCGTTCCCAGTGACTGAAGGGTTGAAGACCCTGATTGAGACGCACTGATTGAAGGTGACTGGCAACAAAAAACCCCAAAGGTGATGTGAGGAAAACCTTTTTACACAGTGAGCGGTTTGTATGTGGAGTGCAATGCCTGAGAGTGGGTTAGAGGCAGATTCAATCATTGGTGTCCAAAGGGATTGTGATTAGTAAGTTTGCAGATGACACCAACATTGGAGGTGTAGTGGACAGCGAAGAAGGTTACCTCAGATTGCAATAGGACTTTGATCAGATAGACTGAGGAGTGGCAGATGGAGCTTAATTTTGATATTTGAGAGATGCTGCGTTTTGGAAAGGCAAATCAGGGCAGGATTTATACATTTAATGGTAAGGTCCTGGGGAGTGTGACTGGATAAAGGAACCTTGGAGGGCAGGTTCATAGTTCCTTGAAAGTGGTGTCGCAGGTAGAAAGTGAAGAAGGCATTTGGTATTCTTGCCTTCGTTGGTCAGTGCTTTGACTATAGGAGTTGGGAGGTCATGTTGTAGCTGTAAGGGGCATTGGTCAGGTCACTTTTGGAATACTGCATGCAATTCTGATCACTCTCCTAGAGGAAGGATGTTGTGAAACTTGAAAGAGTTCAGAAAAGATTTACAAGGATGTTTCTGGGGCTGGAGGGTTTGAGCTACAGGGAGAGGCTGAATAGGCTGGGGCTATTTTCCCTGGAGCATTGGAGGCTGAGGGGTGACCTTAAAGAGGTTTATAAAATCATGAGGGGCATGGATAGGGTAAATAGACAAGATATTTTCCCCAGGGTGTGGGAGTCCAAAACTAGAAGGCATAGGTTTAATGTGAGAGGGGAAAGATTTAAGAAGGAACCTAAGGGGTAACTTTTCCACACAAAGGATAGTGCATGTATGGAGTGAGCTGCCGGAGGAAGTGGTGGAGGCTGGTACAATTACAACATTTAAAAGGCATCTGGATGGGTATATGAATGGAAGGGTTTTGAGGGATATGGGCAAATGCTGGCAGATGGGACTAGATTAATTTAGGATATCAGGTTAGGGTGGACAAGTTGGAGGTAATGGGTCTGTTTCCATACTGCACATTTCTATGATTCTATAACTGACTGAGAGAAAAATTGCAATGCTGGAGGAGAAAAGGCCAGGGAGAGGAACGAGCTAAGTTATCTTACCGAGAGCCAACATGGCCACAATGGGCTGAATGGCCTTCTGCGCCAGAACCATATGATGATTTTTGAATTTTCTTGCATCGGTCTTGTTCGCCATGTGACCTGTGAGAGCAGAGAGTGCGGGTGGCATTTAGCAGGCATATCACTAAGGTTTGTTTCTGACCCCGTGAGTTGGAGGGAGTGTTTTGATCTAATTCAGGCAAAAGCAAACCTTTCAGAAATCTCCAAAACAACCAAGAGGGAGCTGATACCATGTTAGTCAGGGGAATGATGTGACTTTGGATCTGATGCTGTAATTTGGCTTTAGTATCCCAGGCACAGTGGTCTGTTTCTAAGAGAGATGAGAGAGGGCCCATTGCAAGGCCTCTCAGAATAAGTCCATAAACTGTGCTGACAGGTCACCCAAAGATGTTGGGATAGCCAGGTATCTGCCCTTTGAACTGAGGGAAAGTATGGTATTGGGAGGAAAGAATTTTTAAAAAAAGAACTATCGTGAGGGAAATTGAAAATGATGGCGTCTCCTCAGAAAAATGCCCTCGATATCCAGAGGGACAGAAGAAAGAACAGAGGATGCTAGAAATAAGAAACAGAAACAGAAATTGCTGGAAAAGCTCAGCAATTCAGACAGCATCAGTGGAGGGAAATCACAGTTAACTTTTTAGGTGCAGTGACCCTTCCTCAGAAAAGATATCAGGCTTAGAAATGTATCAGAGATAATGGGAACTGCAGATGCTGGAGAATCCGAGATAATACATGTACAGCTAGATGAACACAGCAGGCCAAGTAGCATTTTAGGAGCACAAAAGCTGATGTTTCGGACCTAGACTTTTTCTGATGAAGGATCTAGGCCCGAAACGTCAGCTTTTATGCTCCTAAGATGCTGCTTGGCCTGCTGTGTTCACCAAGCTCTACACTGTGTTATCTCAGGCTTAGAAATGAAAATTTTGGTCATGTTGGGCTGCCATCTTGTAGGTAAATCAGAACAGAATGCCACATTCCCCAATTTTACTTGGTTTTTGCACTGTGACAGATGTTCCTACTAATGTTTAGTTGGATCTCAGAAAATGGATAGACTTTGTTAAAAATAGTTATTGTTAAAAATGGAAATATGAATCTGCATATTAGAAATCTTCTGAAGCATCTCCCCTCCAGTTCTCTGTGTTGTGCAAAGCTGATAATCCTCTAACAATTTCACACTGAGGAATGGGCTGTGCAATTTTGTAACGTGGATGTGGAGATGCTGGTGACGGACTGGGGTGGACAAAGTCAGAAGTCACACAACACCATGTTATAATCCAACAGGTTTATTGAAATTCACAAACTTTTGGAGTGTTGCACCTTTGTCAGGTGAAATCTGATGAAGGAGCAGTGCTGGGAAAGCTTGTGATTTTAAATAAACCTGTTGGACTACAACCTGGCGTTGTGTGACTTCTGATTTTGTCGACCCATTTGCACTTCTAGTTTCTTAGCTGTTCCCTGCAGTTCCTGCCTCCTTTAAATTGCTAAATTCCCAACTAAATGCCTGTCTACCTAACAAATACCCCAACTACCTCTGCGATGGGTTCCTCTAGCATCAGTGCATTCTGCATCCCTTTTGTGAAATACTTTCCCAGGGTGTCTTTAATGATTAACGGTCTTATTTTCTGTCCCACAGGTAACTGAAAGCAGTTTTTGTTTGTGTAATTTAAATATATTAAATCAATGACTGAAGTGGTTGATCGCTATGAGTTACAGCTCTGCTGTTACCATCTCTCTGTCTTCTGCATATCTCCACGCTCGTGATTGGTTAAAAAGACTAGCCGCATCCCGAACATCTGCCTGTCTGATAGCCTTTGGAAAAGCCAGCTTTGGGACAGCATTGTAACTATCACTCTGTTTGAAGGAAGGGGGTTCAGAGAAGATGCGGCTGAAGGATGCTACGTCAAATTCAGGCTCGGAGAGGAGAAGTACAAAAGTAAGGTAAGCAACAAAGGGCATTTATATAGCACCCTACCTTATATTCTTGGGATAACCCAAAACATTTCACAACCAATGAATTGCTTTTGAAGTGTAGGTTTATTTTTTTGTTGGGGAAATTGGGCATCAAATTCCTTCTCAGCAATATTGCATATTCAGGATAAAAGCTGAAAGAACTGTGGATGCTATAAATCAGAAACGAAGGTACAAACAGCAGGTCTGGCAGCGTCTGTGGAGTGAAATCAAAGTTAAAATTTTAGGTTGAGTTGCCATTCCTCAGAGTTGCTAGAAAAATGTTTGGTTTTATACGGAAGACAGAGCTGGGGCAGGAGGTAAGGAGTAACCGATAGGTGGGGATAGAATCCAAAGAGGGAGAAGAACACTTGGATAGACAAAGGATAAGGTAACAATCTGGCTAGTTTGGTGAATAGCTATTAACGGGGACTGTTAGTCGTGAACAATGGGTTGTGTGTCATAGCAGACCGTGTGACAACACGTTCTGAGGAAGGGTCCCTGGACCCAAGCAGTGAACTCTGATTTTTGTCTTCACAGAGGCTGCCAGACCTGCTGAGCTTTTCCAGCAACTTCTGTTTTTGTTCCTGATTTACACACCCGCAGTCCTTTCAGAATTTATTGTGTGTGTGACAACAAGGTCTTTGCCTGTCCAACTGTTTTTCTCTGCCTTTGGGCTCTATCACTGCCTATTGTTTAATTCCTTATCCCCTCCCACTACTCTAACCTTTGCATAAAAGCCAACATTTTTCGAGCAACCTTCAGTTCTGAGAATGGGTCACTTGACCTGAAATGTTAACTCTGATTTCTCTCCACAGATGCTGCCAGACCTGCTGAGCTTTTGCAGCAATTTCTGTCTCTATTGTTGTTGCACGTTCTGGAACTGGATAATGACCATTTTAATTGGTTTTGGTTGTGAGTTCAATGTTGGCCAGGACAATGAGAAGCTCCCTTTCCCGTCTCAGGATCTTGGACGTTCACCCTTGGTTTAATCTCTGTGTTGAAAGATGGCAGCTCGCTGATTGACTAATTCCCCACAGACGAGTCAACTGTAGTCCAATACTTGCTGTACATTAAGGGGCCAAACCTCACTAGAGTGGGACATCCTATTATCAATTGGCATGAGTTCAGCTGCCCCCCTTCTGGTTGAATGTAGGTGCATTGTATTGTGCTGGAAATGCACAGTGAGGGGGTATCTGGACCCCTGTTAAGGATGGCAACATTAGCTGGCCTCCTTTCCCAAAGAGATTTAAAGATTGAGAAGGGAGCAGAGAAACATTGGAGAAAGAGGGTGAATTTGATCCATGATCACCAAGGGGATGAATCATTATTGGAGATATGCCACTGAGGTTAAAATTAGATCAGCCACAATGATGAAGGAAACTCGAAGGGCTGAGTGGCACACTCTTGTTCCCATGTATGCTTTGAAATCAATCAGACACAAAGGGGAATAGAGCTGGAAAGAATAATTGGATTAAAGAGAGAGGAAAGGGACAAAAATCTATGGTAAAATTTGAAATGTTTTCCAACTTTAACATGCAAGAAGACATAGAACAGCTCACATTGTTCCCTTTCTGAGCCCAAAAATGAATTGAGCATGAACGTGAGTGTAGAAGTCAGCCAGGTGGACCTCATAGAATATGACTTCCCTGATTGGACCAGGTTAACAGCCCAATCAGGGAGTCCTGGCTGACAAATAGAAGTAGGAAATTCAGAGGTTCTGTTCACTCTGAGAGCTGGCTCGAAGGGAGCCGGACCAGTGTCAAGTACTGTGCACATGTAAATAAAGCGCGATTTAGTGACAGGATACTGGCCTCTGTGGAGTTATTTCTGCAGTAGTGTTATTAAAAGGGTATTTACTGTCACTCCTGAGCTGTGCCTTCAATTAAATAAATAATTGCTCTGAAACTCTAGCATCTCCTTAAAAGTAACGAACAGTTTTGAGGGAGAGATGCTAATTATGTGTTGGCTGAATTGTCCAGTGAGTTTAGGAAATAATGCGTCTCCACAGTGCATCCTTCGTTCTGTTGACACTGCTTACTGGTTGGCATGCAGGTATCAGTGTGTGCCTTCAGTATGTCCTCAAGGGAGGTTGGCCCATGTGTTAAAATGTGGCCGTGTGGAAGTGTAGAAACAGGAGAGTGAATCTACGTAAATTTACTAATGAGAGAGACTTTTGTGTTATTGAAACAGATTGAATTGAATTAGCTTTATTATTACCTGTACCCACATGAGTGCAGTGAAAAGTTTAGTAGTCACCACTTATGGCCCCATCTTAGGTACCAAGGTACAGATTCTTTCCCAGCCTAGTGTTGTTCTGTGTTTGTTTTATGTTTCTGGAGTCTGAGACACTTTATCAAATAAACGGTGATTTTGTATGTCTAGAGATCATTAAATGTTTGGTACTTCTCTGCAAAAGATACTCCCCGTATTTTGAAAATCCTTAGAATAGTTTTTAAAGCTTTTCCAAATCCCATCTTGGGATTCTCATCCTGGCCTCTGCACCCGTCTGATCTTTTGTGCATCATTGATCTTCATTACTTCACCCCTGGTGGTCACGTTTTCAGTTGCTCAAGGCCCCAAGTCCTGGAATTTCCTTCCTAAGCCTCTCATGCTCTCTCTCTCTCTCTCTCTCTCTCTCTCTCTCTCTCTCTCTCTCTCTCTCTCTCTCTCTCTCTCTCTCCCCTTCTCTCCTTTGCAGCATTCCAACAGACCTGTCTCTTTGACAAGAATTTTGGCCAACGTTCCCGAAAACTCTACATCTGTCTCTGTGTCATATTCTGTTTTTTTTTGACCTTCCTGTAGAGCAGTTTGGGCTATTTCACCAGGTTGCTGGTGCTATATAAATGCAAGTTATCGCTAATAGATGTAGAAAGTCTTATCACACATCCAAAATGCTCCATAAACTGCAGCTTGTGCTGATTTGTCGGATTGTGTCCTCAGGAACCACTAGCGTTATGGCTCTGTTACTTAGTAGTTGTCCCATTCCTGAAATTTGGATAAAGTCCAGTAACTTAGCCGTCAGCTCTCTCCTCATGGAAGTCTCCCTAAATCTGAATGTCTTGACCATTCTCTCCTCTCCAGGTTCTATACAAATGCACAAATCCTCAGTGGCGAGAACGGTTTAATTTCCACCTATTCTGCAACAGGACAAATATTTTGGAAGTGGAAGCCTGTGGGAAAGGCAGCCAAAAACAGGAAGCAAGCTTTGGCATGTAAGCTCCTTATTTGTTGTGATTTATTTTCAAATTTTATAAGGATGCAAATAAAATGCTGCTGGAATAAGAAAGGTACTTAGTATTTAATCCATATTCTGCCTAAACCGCTGGGTTTGTATTATTTATTTCTGACATGTTGGTGGCATTCCTAAGATTGTATTTATTGCCTGTCCCTAATTGCCCTGATGGTGTTGCGTTAATGACAGAGTGTTAAGCTGGAATAGGGGAGCGAGCGTCCTTCCCTCAAGGCCATAGAGTCAACCAGTTACTTACAATTTATGTAACTGTTCAGTAACATTTCTGATCATTTTCAACGTTTTTAGCTCCTAAAGGAGACTGAGCGTTTAATAGACAAATAGCACAAGACCACCCACTCGCTTCTCCAATCCTTGTTACACTTCACCCCACAGTCTCTGGATTGCAAGTTCACTACATTAACCAGAAAGCCACTGGGATGCGTGTGTACTTTGTTGTCTCTTTTTCAAGCCCCTTCAGAGGACGTTAGATTAGATTAGATTCCCTATAGTGTGAAAACAGGTCCTTCAGCCCAACAAGTCCACACAGATTTGTGATTGATTGCTAGGATACTCTACTTCTGAAAACTCTAAACTACAAATAAAAGGATGATGAGCATTTCATCTTGGATTTTAAACAATGACCTGAAATTTTCATGTAATCTCCATTGTATGACCACCTTCACAGTACAGCAATTGAATTTTTAGTTACTTCAGTCTGTGTTTGCTGAACAGCCAATGAGGCCTTGTGGCTTTAAGACATCATGGCACAACATTCTGGCAGTAGAATATTTTTATATTGTTTTATTTTATATACAAGGACATTTTTAAACCATCAGGCTTGTCATGATTACACAGCACACCAGATCACTAAATTTTCTATTTAAGTTGATGCTTTCAGTGAGTAAAGTCCTGGAAACTTATTGAAAATGTCAGAGGCCTCCAGAGTATTTGGATAGATGTGGCGTCTTAAATCTTGACTTTCACAGAATCGAAGTGAGATGCTGCCAATTATAAACTTGTGCCTGATTGTCACAGGATTTTTGATGTGTTCCTCAACCTTCATCAAATGAGTGGCCAGTCATCAGTGGACAGTTAACTTTGGCAGCAACCTGTTGGGAGATGTTGTTACACACCTCTGGAGCAGATGGGATTTCAACCTGGGCTAACACAGGTGTTAGTTATGCCTGGAAAGCTCATAAAACTATGAACATTTTTCATTCCTTCCAAACCCAGAGCCAAGTCCACCTAGAAGGACAAGGGCAGCAGATACATGGGAACATCATAACTTGCAGGTTCTCCTCCAAGCCACTCACGATCCTGATTTGGAAATATATCACCATTCCTTTACGGTCACTGGGACAAAATCTTGGAACTCTCTCCCTAATGACACTGTGGGCCTATTGATGGTGAACTGCAGCGGTTCAAGAAGACTGCTCTCCATCATCTTGTCAAGGGCAAATAGGAATGGGCAATAAATACAGGTCCCACCAGCAGTGTCCAAGTCCCATGTACAAAGAAAAAGAGTTGAAATGATGACATTTCTCTTGGATTAATATCATTCATCTTTGAGATATGGATATTGCTTGCAAGTCTGGCATCTATTGCCCGTTTCTTGTCACTGCTGAGGAGATGGTGATGAGCTGTCGTCTTGAACCACTGCAGGTCCTGAAAAATGTTTTTCACTGAGGGACATTAGTCTGTGGGAATTCTTTTGCAGTGTGAGCCATTGAATTTATTCAAGGTAAGGTAGAGACAAAAACATAGTGTGCTGTAGAAACACAGAAGGTTTGGCAGCTATTGTGGATGCAAAAGCAGAGTTAATATTTTAAAGCAGATTCGTATAGGGATGAAAGCTTGATTCATCCTCTCAGCACACAAACCCAAATCTTACTGGCCCAAATACCTTAAAATTTCATTGAATTTTACACCTCAGAAGTAAGCCATTTTGTCCAATAGCTCTATGTTGGTCCAGTAGCTCTGTACCAGTCTAGTTGTTCTGCACTGGTCCAATAGTTCTATACTGACCTTAATGCTCCATAGGACATAGGAACAGAAGTAGTCCATTTGGCCCATCCAGTCTGCTCCGCCATCCAGAGAGTTCATTGCTGATCTGATAATCCTCGACGCCAGTTTGCTGCCCTTCCCTCTATTAACCCTTGATCCCCTTTAATGATGAACATTCCATCTCTTGGCCTTTAATATATTTAATAACTCAGACATGACAGCCCTCTGAAGAATTCCACAGATTCTCCACCCTCTGAGAAAAGAAATTACGCTTTGTGTCTAAAATGTGTGAGCCCGTACCCTGAGGTAATACCCTCTGATCCTGGACTGCCTGACAAGGGGAAACAAGATCTTTGCATGCACTCTGTCAGGCGCACTGAAAATTTTAAATATTTCATTTTTCTAAACTCCAAGGAGAACAAGTGTGTAAGCTGTTTGGGACTGGATGCCCACTCCCACTTTATTTCATTCTTTCTAATCAGCAAATTTTTACCTTTCACATTCTCATCTTTTTATCTGTTTCCACTTAAACATATTCTCTGAAATATATTTAAGCTACTTACCTCCACCAATTCAATGTCATAACAAGTTCCCACACATGGCCCTCATGAGCAACACCATTCTCTGGATGAATGTGTTTCTTCCGATTCTTTCTTGGTTTTATTTGTTGACCATCTTTTAATGTTGTAGCCCTAAGTTATCGATTGACCAATAAGTTTTGGCAAAGATCTGTAGCTCGGGTTGTGGGTGAGGTGGTTGACTTGCTCGCCGAGCTGGCTGGTTCTCGTTCAGACCATGCTAGGTGGCATCAACAATAGAGCCTCCGAGGAAGCAATGTTATTCTACTTTGTTTGGAAATAATGCTGTCCGGTCCGGTGAGTAGTGTCATTTCCGTGTACAAACCCACGCAGATCAAAACCGGAAATGACAGTACTCACCAAAAGGGACCAGATGGTATAAATTCCAAGTGGAGTAGAATAACATCGCTTCATCGGAGGCTCCACTGTTTAGGTCACCTCGCCTGGTGACGGAACGTCTGAACAAGAACAGGCCAGCTTGGTGAGCAAGTCAACAACTTCATTGTCTAGTAAATGGAAATATATTTTCAACGCCTGTCCCACTTTACATCGTCACTATTTTAACATCTGCCAGTGGGGCACCTCACAGTCTTCTCTTTTCTAGAGAAAGGAGCCCGAGCCTGTTCAGATAAGTGTTTCATGCATCCAGCCATAACAATGAGTTTGAACCCAGAACCTCAGGAAAGGTGTTGAGGTGTTGAGGGTGGATGCAGATGGGGGTATTTGCTAGAATGGCACCAGGTACATGGGACTTCAATTACATGAAGAGTTTGGAGAAGCTGGGCTGTTCTCACTAGTATTTAGATGTATCCTGACAATGCTAAGACACGCATGATTATGGGCCACATGCTGGAAAATGGAATTAAAGCAGTTTGTTTGTTGTTTTTGACTGGCACAGACTCAATGGGCTGAAGGGCCTTCATCTATGTGATAGACCTCTATGACTCCAAAGTTAAGGTGAAATTTAGTAGGGGTGACTGAAATTATGAAGAATTTTGGTTGAGTAATTAAGGAGAAAGGTTGCTACCAAAGGATACGGAATTGAAATATTTTCCAAAAGGGAGAGAGAGGAGGGAATTCATTTATTTCCACACAGTTGTTATGATGGAGAGTACACTTTCTGAAAGGGTAGGGAGAAAAGTTCATTAAAAATTGCCCAGAAATAGTCAGCACAGTGTGGAGCTGGAGGAACACAGCAGACTAGGCAGCATCAGAGGAGCAGGAAAGTTGATTTGGCTTGGGACCCTTCAGAAATGGTGGGGGGATGCAGGGAGCTGGGAAATAAATAGAGAGAAGGGGTGGGGCTGGGGAAGGTAGGTGGGATGGTGATAGGTGAGTGCAAGTAGAGAGTGGTGGGGATTGGTCAGTGAGGTGGGAGGAGCAGATAGGTGGGAGAGAAGATGGACAGGTTGTGTCAAGTCAAGGAGGCAGGGACGAGAGGGAGGATTGGACATGGGATGAGGCCGGGGACGGGGAGATTTTAAAACTGGTGAATTTCATGTTTAGGCCATCGGGCTGTAGGCTCCCGAGGTGGAATATAGGTGCTGCTCCTCCAGTTGCATGTGGCGACACAGTGACACTGGAGGATGGACATGCCACCCAGGGAGTGGGAGAGGGAGTTAAAATGGCTAGCGACCGGAAGGTGTTGTTGTTTGTCGTGAACAGAGAACAGGTGCTCTATGAAATGCTCTCCGAGCCTCCGCTTGGCCTCACCGATCTAGAAGAGGCCACATCGGGAGCAACGGATACAGTAGACCAGATTGGAGGATGTACAGATGGACTGCATCAAACGTGTCATTCTCTGCTACTTCCGCCACCTACGGTCCAACCCCACTGCCCAAGAGATATTTCCCTCCCCGTACCTATTTTCCTTTTGTAGGGACTGCTCTCTCCATGACCCCCTTGTCTGTTCCACATTCCCCACTAGCCTCACCACCCCTGGCACTTTTCCCTACAATCACAGGAAGAGCTACTCCTGCCCTAACAGCCCCCCCCCCAACCCCCCCCCCCCCCCACCTCACCTCCAGTCAAGGCCCCATATAAATCTTTATTATCTGACTGGTGTTCTTCTGTACATCCTCCAACTTGGTCTACTGTATCTCTTGCTCCCGATGTGGTCTCCTCTACGTTGGTGAGACCAAGTATGGACTCAGAACCTGTTTCATAGAGCACCTACACTCTATCTACAACAACACCTTCTGACCACCAACCATTTTAACTCCGTCTCCCATTCCCACTCCCTGGGTGACATGTCCATCCTGGGCTTCCTCCAGTGCCATAATGACACCACCCAGAAACTGGAGGAGCAGCACCTCATATTCCACCTTGGGAGAATTAACCAGTTTTAAAATCTCCCCACCCATGGCCTCTTCCCATGACCGGCCCTCCCTCTCATTCCCGCTTCCTTGACCTGACACAACCTGTCCATTTTCTCTCCTGCCTATCCCCTCCTCCCAACTCACTGACCAATCCCCACCACTCCCACCTTCCTTCCCCAGCCCCACCTCTCCGCACTCTGTTTATTTCCCAGCTCCCATTTCTGAAGAAGGGTCCCGAACTGAAACGTCAACTTTCCTGCTCCTCTGATGCTGCCTGGTCTGCCATGTTCCTCCAGCTCCACACTGTGTTATCTCTCACTCCAGCGTCCAGAGTTCTTGTTATACCCAGAAATAGGCCCTATTTCATGCAGCAGCGCCAAAATCATGAAGCCTAATTGCTAACAGCTGGACAAATTTGAGTCTGGCATTTCCCAGGCTTTTCTGGAGGTAGAAATGAATTTTGAACAGAAGGCTCTGTTACAAGAACTGAACATTATGGCTACTAAGGAAATCATTGCTAGCAGTGGTCGAAAAGTGATCATTGTCTTTGTGCCAGTATCCTAACTGAACTCTTCCGAAGATCCAAGTGTGACCAGTGCAAAAGATTGAGTGATAAACACGTTGTCTTCGTTGCATTGAGGAGAATTTTGCCAAAACCAACTAGGAAAAGAGAACAAGTAGAAATGTCATATATTGACGGCTGTATGTGATGCCATTCTCCAAGGCCTGGTTTTTCCAAGTGAAATTTGTCAGCAGGAGAATTTGGGGAAATCAGCATGGTGGAAGGCTCATCAAAGTACAGTTGGGAAAGACAACAGAACAATCTGTAGAATCCCTACAGTGTGGAAGCAAGCCATTCAGCCCATTAAGTTCACAGCACCCTCCAAAAAGCATCCCACCCAGACCTGCCTCGCTAACCTATCCCTGTAACCCTACACATCCCTGGACACTACATGGACAATTTAGCATAGCCAAATCCCTTTATCTGCACATCTTTGGACTGTGGGAGAAATCAGAGCACCTGGAGGAAATCCACTCAGCATGGGGAGAACGTGCATTTTCCACACAGACAGTTTTCCAAGGGTGGAATCAACCCCAGCTCCCTGGCACTGTGATAGCCACTGAGCCACCCATTTCACGCAATGATGGTTAAGGTCTGGAGTGCACTTGAGTGTGTGATGGCAACAAGTTCAACTGAGACATTCAAGAGGGAATTAGATTATTATTATTTGAAAATAAATATAATCATTTATTATTAGAATATGCAGGACTGTGGGAAGGAGGGGATTGGCATTAGGACTACTGTTCATTCAGAGTGGTAACATGGGCCTGGCAGGCTGAAGGGCCTCTCCTGTGCTGTGATTTGGTGCTCATATTTGAAGGACTTGCAGGACATCAGGAAAAGGGCAACACATTGGGACTGTTAACCAGCTATTTGGAAAAGCCAGCACAGGCTAGGTGGACCAAAAGGCATCATTTCTTGCTGCATCATTCTGAGACTATACATGAGTATTAACCATTCCTTGGAGAGATGGCTCAGTTATTCATAACTCTGCACTTTCTTCTTTTTCCTTTCCGCTTTGAACGAGGATTTAGTTTTATGTTATAATTACTTTAGCATTGGATCGGTTTTCTGTTGAAACCTGACCTTGGATTGTTTCAAAGAACAGAGAAGCTGAAGTAGACTTTTTAGCCTCTCGAGTCTATTCAACCATTTTAATAGATGATGGCTGATCTGTACCTCAAATCCACTGCCTGCCTTTGATCCCGATTTTGTGGCATCTTTACCTAATAAAGGTCTGTCGATCTTAGTCAAGCTGAGAACTATTCCTGACCAGGCGAAGAACTGCTATTTATTACCTCTCTGTAAGTATGTAATATATGCAAGCTTTGAAAGCACAACCATAAACACTTTGGCTTTATGCAGAAAAGGTACCAGTCAAGAAGTGAGCTGAATGTCATGCTATTTTATCTTCAAAAGAAATGAATTTTGAAATGTAAATGATTGCATATGCTAAAGTTCGGAAAATTTAAGAGGTATCTGAGTTTCCTAGAGCATGAATTGTAGGTACAGAAAATAATGAGGAAATCTAATAGAATGGTACCATTTGTTGCAATTGGATAGTGAATACTTAAGGTTATGCTTCAGTTATGGTGGTGAGACCATGACTTGAGCACTGTGTAGTACTGGTCGCCTAATTTGAGGAAGGATGTAATTACGTTGAAAGTCACAGACAGTTAACCTGAGTATGTTAATCTAGAATGGGCACGTTTTCCAATGAGGAATAGTCATACAGAGGGAGATGAAGGCAGTGTGGTTAGACTATTAAGAGACCCACGTAATATCCCGGGGACCTGGGTTTAAATCCCGCTATGGTAGATGGTGGAATTTGAATTAATTTTCAATTTTAATAAATCTGGAATGGATCTATTGTCAGTTATCAGAAAAACCCATCTAGCTCGCTATCGTCCTTTGGGGAAGCAAACTGCCATCATAACCTGGACTGGCCTATATGTGACTCCAGACCCACAGCAATGTAGCTGTCTCTTGAATTAGGATGGGCAGTCAATGCTGGCCTAGCTCATGAATGAATTAAAAAAAGCAAACTAGGCTGATATCCACTGAAGTTTAGACTTAATTGAAATGTATAAGATGCTGAGGGGTCTTGACAGGGTTGGTGTGGAGAAGGCATTTCCACTTATGATAGAATCTAGAACTACAAGGCACAGCTTAAAAGGGAAGGATCACCCATTTAAAATGGGGATGAGGTGAAATGTTTTCTGACAGAGGGTCATGAGTCATTCGAACTTGCCTCCTTAAAAGGAAGTGGAAGTGGATTCCTTGAACATTTCTGAGTCAGTGTTGGCTACATTTTTGGTAAACGAGGGCGTGAAAGGTTAGCAAGGGTAATTCGAAATGTGAATTTAAATGTTCAGAAGGATCTCATTGTGAGTTGTAGACATAGACCCTGGGGGCTCCAGGGGCAGACAAAGGTGTGGGTCAAGGTCAGCTTAGGAGAGTGAATAGCTGACAATGGGTTATGTGGAAGAGCAGACCATATGATGACAAGGCCTGGTGTGTGGTGTTTGAGGGTAAGGACACAAAAGAACATCCTCAGGACCTGAAATTATTGAACTCCATATTAAGTCTAGAACATTGCACGGTCCCCAAGTGGACAACGAGGTGTTCTCCCAGCTTGTGCTGAGCTCCACTGGAGCACCTTAGCAAATCTGGGACAAAGATGTTGGCCAGCGAACTCATTTGAAATTGAAGTAAACCTTGCTGGATTTTTTTATAGCTTTGCTACATTTCTCTCCATAACCTATGTCGTTCAGACCTCTATATGATTGCAATCAATGTGTTAATAGAGTAATGGAGCACGATGATTCAACATCCCGTTATGTAATGTCCAATAAGTACATCAGATGTGTACTGTCCGTGACCACTCAGTCATGTGTCTGTAGAATGCTAAATTTTTTTACCATTTAAGTTTCTCACGTCATTGTCATTCAGATTGTGAGATGGTTATTTATATCTTTCTGCAGAGAGATGTGTCAAAATGGCTAAGCCCTGGAATTTGCTGGTAGAGGTGGGAAAAACACCCAAACTGAATTGCCGGCAGGAAATCTGACTGACATTTTCCTCAGTTGAATCCTCTGGGGAGTCAGAGTTATTCCAGGAGTTTGCGTTGTTCATAGTGAAATCAGAGAATCCCCACAGTGTGGAAGCAGTTTGAGTCCACACCGACCTTCTGAAGAGCATCACTTCCGAACCCATCCACCTACCCTATCCCTGTAACCCCACATTTCCCATGCCTAATCCACCTAGCCTGCACTTCCCTAGATGCCATGAGCAATTTAGCCTCCGCACTTATGGACTGTGGGAGGAATCCGGAGCACCCGCAGGAAACCCACGCAGACACGGGGATAATGTGCAAACTTCACACAGTCGCCCGAGGGTGGAATCAAACCCGGGTCCCTGGTGCTGTGAGGCAGAGTGCATTTTCATGATAAAGTCAAAGGCAGTGGTATGGGCAAGTAAATGTGTCGAAGGTTTGAGTGATAAAGAAAGGGCCGGATAGGCTCGGACTTCTTTCATTGGAACGTAGGAGGTTGAGCAGTGACCTCATAGAGGTTTATAAAATCATGAGGGGTATCGATAGGGTTAACAGTAGGTGTCGTTTCCCTAGTGTGGGGGATTTAAAGACAAGGGTCATATTTTTAAGGTTAAGAGGAGAGAGAATGAAAAAAGACGTGAGGGGTAAACTTCTTACGCAGCGAGTGGTTCATGTGTGGAATGAGCTTCCTGAGGAAGTGGTGGATGTGGGTACAGTTACAATGTTTAAAAGACACTTGGGTAAGTAGATGAACAGGAAATATTTGGTGGGATATGGGCCAAGCGCAGGGAGCTGGGACTAGTTTAGTTTGGGATCAAAGACAAAGTTGCTGGAAAAGCCCAGGAGGTCTGGCAGCATCTGTGAAGGGAAAAAACAAAGTTAACGTTTTGGGGTCCGATGACCCTTTGGGATTATGGACTGGTTGGATCGAAGTGCCTGTTTCCTTGCTGTTTGACCCCGTGACTCCATAAAGGATGAAAAGGTCAGCCCAAGTCTGTACTTCATAGGAACGGAGAAGTCCATTCAGCTCATGAACCTGTTGTGCCATTTATTTAGGTCATAGCTCGACAGTATCTTAAGTTCCTGATTTGTGACCTTTAACCCTTACATAAAATTATTTTTAGGTTGAAATCTGACCTTTTTGTCCTGACAAATAACATGCTCAGTTTAGATTAGATTAGATTAGACTTCCTACAGTGTGGAAATAGGCCCTTCGGCCCAACAAGTCCACACCGTCCCTTGGAGCATCCCACCCAGACACATCCTGCTATAACCCACACACTCATGAATACTGTGGGCAATTTAGCATGGCTGATCCACCTAGCCTGCACATCTTTGGACTGTGGGAGGAAACCGGAGCACCCGGAGAGAACCCATGCAGACATGAGGAGAATGTGCAAACTCCGCACAGACGGTTGCCCCAGGGTGGAATCGAACCCGGGTCCCTTGTCCTGTGAGGCTGCAGTGCTAACCACTGAGTTTTGATAGACCCAGTGTCAATAGGTGGCTTCATTTCAATAGTGGGTCTTCCAGGAATTGCTAAAATAATTTGGTGGCTTAGTCCATCCTAGGTAGTGTACCTTGGGGTGGTCATCTCTGACTGCATATATCCCTTATCTACCTTCCCAGTTGTGGTCTTTTTACCCCCAGTCACCAATAGTTTTAGAACAAGGCTTAGGATTGGGATTGTATTTCTTGTAGCAAAGGAGACTAAGGAGAGATTTCCCACAGGAGAGATGACAATGACAGGTTTGGTTAAGGTCAACCAGGAAAGCTGTTGCCTTGAGCTGATGGTTCAAGGCAATGGGACACAGAATTAAGGCTTCATGCAAGAAATGTCGAGGGAATGTGAGGAAGAACATGTTTTCACTGTGAATGGGAATGACCTGCAGCTGGCTGTCTCACAGGGTGAGTTGGAAGCTGAGATCGGGAATGATTTGAAAAGAGAACTGGATGGTCACTTCATGGAAATAAACTTGAAGACCTAGGGGGTGTAACCTAGGAAATAGGACGGACTAGCTGGGGGAGCCAGCATGGACCTGATGACTGAATGGTATCATCCAGTACTATAACTCAGATTGTTGCGTTTTGTCAAATGTAGAATTTCAGCTCAAGGCATAATATTTACACAATTGGGTATAAGTCTGCTTCGACTCCATCCATAATGTAGTGATTTTAGTGTTTGGTTCCTGTGGTGTAACAAGCTTCATGTGAGTCATGGTGATGTAAGTAATCACATGCTCGTAGCTATGAGCACTCTCCTGGTGCAGTGGAAGTCACCCTACCTCTGGATTCAAACCCCAGTTATTCCAGATCTGTGTCATAACATCTCTGAACAGGTTGATTGGAAAATGTCTAACAGTAGTCACAATACTCCCACATCAGTGAGAGAAGGCATTGCTTTACATAAGCATGCCAAGAGGGAGCTCATCAATATGACACTGGAGAACTACACTTGATAGCCTACTGTGTACAGATGCAAATAAAGGAGTGCTGCATTATAGAAACAGTTGACGAGCTGTACTTATGTAGAGAACAGTGTTCTTGCAGACACGCACAAGGCCTCCCAGTAATTCCAGACCACTATCTCAAAGTACCAGCAACAGTATTGGCTTCAGGCACAAATGAAAGCAAGTACCATTTCTAAGGATGGCTGTAGTAAATTTGGAGTGTGTAGCACAGATTCAATGGAATGAGAGCAGGACTAATAGGGTTAAACTATGAGAACAGATTGCACAGACCAGCTTATGTTTAGAAGAAAAGATGGTTGAAATGAAGTGTATAGGATGATTAAAGAATGGATGGTGAGAAATTATTTCCTTTTGCTTGAGTCCAGACCTGGAACTTAAAATATTTTCTAATCAATAAAGAGTCACCAGAAACATACCCAGAAAAAGGCCATTCAGTCCATCAAATCTAACTATTCTAAACCCCTTCCCAGCACTTGGCCCATAGACTTGTACGCTTTGGCCGTCTTATAAACACCTCTGGGGCAAGTAGGAATTGAACCTGAGTCTACTGGTCCAGAGGTAGGGACATGGTCACTGATTGACACAGATGCCACAGAACAAGAGGTGTAACATTAGAATTGAAGCTGATCATTTGGGGTGATGACAGATATTTTTTTTTCTCTCCACAACATGTTGGAAATGTGGAGCCCCTTATTGCAAAAAAAATGCTGTTGACTTGGCTGAAACTTCTGAGACTTAATTATTTCAGACTGGCGAGGAAATGGTATGAAATCAAAATTAGCTCATGAAGCCACAGAGCTGCAAACTGTTTGAAAAGCGGAACTGGTTTGAAGAGTATGGATGTATGACTGTTTGGTGTCAATAGCATTGATCTGGTGCAGTATAATTTAAATCATCTGTCTCACGAACGTTGTCTTAATCTCTTCTGGGTGATCTTTAGACTTCATGCTGATTGAAGGCTGTACCACCCCTCTGAATAGGTATTGAACCGCCTCATAATTGCCTCCTATTGTTCGTCTGACAACTCACTGATTGATCTTTCACTGCAAACAACTGCAGCAATTAAATGGCCAGTTGCAGCCAAGCGCTGTTGTAAATATTTCTGGATTCGAATTGCAGTCGGAAAAGATAGGACAGAATGCCCTCCGATTGCACAAAGTGTGGAAATGAACCGAATGCGTTGCGATCAAGCGAAAACACTGCAAGACGTCCAGCGCCTTGCTTTCTGAAGGTTTTTCCAAAGTTGACAAATCAATCAACCGGGCTCCGCAGGAATGGAAAGACTACCGAGTGTGACTGCATGGCAGCACCTGGGCTGGAAATGAATGGCTGGCAGCAGCTGACTGAGGAGCCCTGGCCAGTTTGACTCGAAGAGGAGGGAAGGAGGGAAATGAAGAAGCTAAGACGGCGGGTTGATGGAGGTGGTGGGTGGGTGGGTGGTGGGGTGGAGGGAGGCGTGGTGTGTGGAGGTGAGGAGGGGCAGAGATTTTGTGAGGACTTTGCCCCTTGGGTGGGCCAACCAGCCGGAAGGAAGGCCACCTGAAGAATAATCGTGGCGCGGGGATGATATTGGATGGCAGAGAGTGTTCTAGAGTGGGATTGGCAGAGAGTGTTCTAGAATGGGATTGGTAGAGCACGTTCTAGAATGGGATTGGCAGCGAGTGTTCTAGAATGGGATTGGCAGCGAGTGTTCTAGAATGGGATTGGCAGCGAATGCAGGCTGTGACACTGTCCAGTCGCTCTGTTTGTGTATTAAACATGTGTCTGTGATTGGAGAGGAATTGGAAACTGGGTGATTGATTTTTTTTGCTTGACTGGAAATTGAGTGAGACGTGGCTGATTTAACGTCAATATATTGAATAGTTTTAATTGTACAAAAACAAAGTTGCTGGAAAAGCTCAGCAGGTCTGGTAGCATCTGTGAAGGAAAAGGCAGAGTTAACCTTTCCAGTCTGGTGACCCTTCTTCTGATTTAATTGCATTTGTGTTAAGTATTTGATAGAACTCTATGAAACAATTAAAAGGACAAATCAAACAAAGTGAGAACAGTAGAGAAAAATATTTACGAATTGTGTTAAATTAGTAATTAGAAGCAAGACGCTATTAAGAATATAAATAAAATATGGGTGTATTTCCCATACATAGCTATTGGATCATCAGCTCATTTTTCAAAATTGCCTGAGTTTTATGCCAGTCACCTCAACAGAAATTAGAATCACCCTTTCCAGGATTCTGCATGTTCATGCCAAGCAGTGAGATTGGACATGATGCCATCATTCCCTGCCCCAACCCACCCCCCGACCCGCCCTGAGTCCTGAAATTTTCTAGAGGTGCTGGGCTTTGCCACTGTCTTGCTGTACTTGCAGGAGCAGTCTGATGTTGCTTTCCATTGGCAACTACTTTATGTCTTTCTAAACGGAGCGTAAAGTTGTTTCTGAGTCACTAATTCCCATGTCACAGCCACAGCAGATAATAAAACTGTGCATTAATGTTGCCGCTCCTGCTAAATAAAACTGTGAGAAATGGAATTGGATTTGATCGATATTCTCCCCTAAAGACCTTCCATTGTTTGAAGTACAAACATCTGATTAGAATTTCCATTTGATCCACCACCTTATGGATACCATTAGACATGTTTAAGGGAAAGCTCGATAAGTACGTGAGTGAGGAAGGAAAAACAGGATAAATTAACAGGACGTGATTAACTGAGGGTGAGGGGGAGCTCGTGTCGAGCTGAGTAACCTGTTTTAGTGCTGTTAATGAGAGTGACATAGCCACAATAACTAGCAGCGTATTGCACCTTTCTCTATGGATTCTCCCAGTTGTGTTGCCGGAAGGAACAGGGAGAAAGCTTAAGGAATTTAAGATGTACCATGGTTGTAAGTATTGAAAGATATGGGCTGTAGTGTAGGGATATCAGAGATGGCTGTTTGCACAAATAGAACCTTACCCATCACACTCCCACATTGATAATTTTTGATGGTCACGATGACCTGGTAACACTTCCCGATGTCAGTGCCAAATGAGAAAGGCACTGAGCATTTTTGGTCTACCCTAGTGGAGCTAACTGGTAGGAGACGGCCTTGAGGCAGAGTGGCAGTCGTATCCCTACCTCTGGACCTGATAGTTAAGATTCAACTGAACAGATTGCACTGAAGTTGTGCTGTAACAGGTTGTTAAAAGTATTTTTTATTTGGCATGAAGTAATAGAGTATTCTACTCCTTGAATAAAGAGATGGATCCCAGCATTCCATAGTTTGTGGAGCTAGATATCAGGAATGGATGGCAATTGGTCAGATTGTTACAATTGTTGAGTCTGCACCGGATATTTTGGTTGGTCTCAATGACTGCTGTCTTTCCCCACACCCCTTGTAAGTAGGAGTTTACCTTATTGCCAATATCTGGTTACGGAGTGATAGAGCACAGAAAGAGGCCACACAGAATGAGGTCTTTCAGCTCCTGTGCCTGTTGCAACAAATAGCATCACTGCCTTGTTCTTCTTCCATACAGTTGCAGATTTCTCTTTCTTAATGTGCAGCACTTCTGAAAGTGACTATTGAACCTGCTTTTACCAATTTTTCAAATAATGGATGACAGATCAGAACATTTCTCTGTGTAAAAGATACTCTTCACATCTCTTTTCTGGTTCTTTTATGCAATCATCTTCTACCTGTGTTTTAAATTTTCTTTTCCGCGGGATGTGGGCATCACTGGCTTGGCCAACATTCCATACTTTCCCCTCATTGTCCTTGAGAATATGGTATTGATCTGCCTGCTGGAACAACTGCAGTCCATGTGGTATAGAGATACCCACAGTGCTGCCAGGGAAGGCATTCCAGGATTTTCATCAAGAAGCACTGACAAAATGGCAATGTATTCCCAAATTAGGATCATGAGGGGCTTGGAGAGAAACTTGTAGGTGGTGGGTCCTTGTTCCTGGTAGAGATTGCCAGCGTGGAAGGTGCTGTTAAAGGAACCTTCATGAATTCCTGTAATGCATCTTCTAGGCAGTACATGCTAACTTTTGTCAGTAATGGAGGGAGTATGTGCTTTGTGTGGATGGGATGCAAATCAAGCAGTCTGATTGGGACATAGAGCCATACAGCATGGAAACCCTAACCCTAACCCTTTGGCTCTACTATTCCATGCCAACCATGTTCCCAAACTAATCCAGTCCCATCTGCCTGCGCTTGGCCCATATCCCATAACCTTTCCTATTCATGAACTTATCCAAATATCTTTTAAACATTGTAAAAGTACCTACGCTCACCACTTCCTCTGGCAGTTCATTCCTCACACAATTTTTTTCTCTCACCCTACGCCCCCTTGTTTTGAACACCCCTGCCCAAAGGAAAAGACCCTTGTCATTCACCTTGTCAATGTCCCTCATGATTTTATAAACCTCAGTAATGTCACCACTCAATCTCCTACGTTCCAGGGAAAAACAAATTCCCAGCCTGTCCTAATAACTCAAATCCTCCATTCCTGACAGCATCCTGATAAATCCTTTATGACCCCTCCCTTGTTTAATAATATCATTTCTATAGCAGGACGACTAGAACTGCGCACAATACTCCAGAGGAGACCTCGCCAATGTCCTGTACAGCCTCAACATGACGTCCCAACGCCATCTTGCTTCTGCTGAGCTATACTGTCAGATGTGCATCAAAACATACTTAGAAACCATTGTATATAATTAATAGGGTATCTTGATGTGGTTCAGACCATGGTGAGGAATCTCAGCCCCTGGCAGGGTACAGTTAATAAGGAGGAAATATTTGATAAGTTGTTGGTACTTGAAGTTGAAAATGCCTTGGACCAGATGAAATGCATCCCAGGATATTGAAGGATGTGAGAGTGGGAATTGTGAAGGCACTGGTAATAATTTTTCAATTTTTCCAGGATTCAGGGATGGTTCTGGAGAATTTGCAGACATTATACCTTTGTTCAAAAAACATTATGAAGGTCAGTTCAGCAGTTACAGACTTCAATTTGACTTTATTGGTGGGTCACATTTAGAAACAGTTAGTCTGTAATTACTAGTTACATGGATTCATTGAGAAGAATTGAGAAGTGTGTTGAAATAATTTGCTGGAGTTTGTTGTAGAAAGCTAATGAGGGTAAGGTTGTTGACATGGAGTTCCAAAGGCATTGAATACAGTGCCACACAATAAACGCGTAAGAAAATTGATAGGTCCTGGAATGAAAGGGAGAATAAAAATGTAGACACAAAGTGGGCTCAGTAAGAAGTTAATGGGTAATGGGTGTTTTGTAGGTTGGAAGAAAGTTTATAATGGAGTTCCCCAGGGGTCTGTATTGGGGCCCTTGCTTTTCAACAAGCGATTTAGATCTTGATGTGCAGGGGATAGTTTCAAAGTTTATGGATGTCACAAAGCTTAGGAAAATTTTAAACTGTGACTAAGGTAGTGTAGAACTTCAAAAGGAAATTGACACATTGGAGTGGGTCAGTAGGTGAAGGTTGGGTTTAATTCAGAGAAGTGTAAGATGATGGAGAAATAAAATAAACTATGGAGTTTTTATCTAAAGAATGTTTGGCAGCAGAGATGTTAGGAGAGTGTATAAGTCATTAATTGTGGCAGGGTGGGGAGAGGGGGTTGTTAAAGAAGCAGGCAGTTTTTTAGGCTTCATTGTTGGGGCCATAAAGTGCAAGAGCAGGGAAGATATGATGAATTTATATAAAATTGTTAGATCTGAGTTGGAGTATTGTGTGCTGTTCTAAGCACTACTCTGTAGAAAGGACGTGAATGCATTGGAAAGAGTGCAGAAGAGATTTAGGATAATGGTTCCAGGGAAGAGCCACTTTAGTTAAGAGGAAAGATGAGAGAAATTGGGACTGTCCTCCTTGGAAAGGAAGAAGTTAAGAGGAGATCTAAGGGAAGTTTTTAATGTTACAAGGAGCCTAGACAAAATTGATAGGGAGAAAGAGATCAAGCTGGTAAAAGGATTGAAAGCCCCAGAGGAAACAGTTTTCTTGTATTCTGCAAAAGCAACAAATAAGAGGTTTGAAAAAGAAATAGGAATAAGTTAGTGTTTGGAATACACTGCCTGGAAATGAGGTGGAGGCTGGTTTTAGTGAAGTATCTTGGAATTGGTACGCTGCTGAGGGTTACAGAGAGAAGGCAGGAGATTGGCACACAGTTAAAATGCTCAGAACCAGTGCAAACATGATGGACCGAATAGCCTCCCTCCAAATTGTAACAATCCTGTGATTCTGTACTATGTAAAATTAAAGCAGGCTCACTGGGGTTTTCCAGTCACCTTCCTGGATCTTGTCTTGGTGGAGGTCAGCTTAGGAGCCTGGGGGCTGGTACTCAGAAGCATGCAGGGGTGGGGGTTGGGGGATGGTTGTGGGTGAGGTGAGGTAACGTACTAGAGTGGATGTAGGGGCCTGAGTGGAAGGCTGCCTTATGGAGAGCTTCCACCTCCTGCCTCTTCCTCCCACCCCTCTCTCCCCACACAGCGGTAGCCTTTCTGCTTGTTCGATTTCTTACACAAAGATTCTAAGAAGTTGGAGAGTTCAAGCCCCCTACAGTTTAAGTTGAGAGGGCAAAGATTTAAAAAGGAGGTAACTTTTTCACACAGAGCGTGGTGCATGTATGGAATGAGGTGTGAGAGGAAGTGACGGAGGCTGGTACAATTACTGCATCTGGGTGTGTACGTGAATAGAGGGATTTAGAGGGACATGGGCCAAATGCTAGCAAATGGGATTAGGTCATTGGGATGTCTGTTCGGTGCGGATGAGTTGGACTAATCAAACTGTTTCCGTGCTGTGTGACTGTATGACTCTCTTACTTACCGTCTACTGCAACCTTCTGCTTTTCTTTAAGCTGGAAAGCTTTTGATGAGCCCCCTGGCTTGGAGAAGCAGCTTACCCACTCCTTGCAGCCTGGAGAATCTATGTCCATGGCAACAGACCCCCATGAAAATTCTGGTGTGGAGCCGGGAGGTGGGTTCGGCACCACGGAGAGCTGCCTGCTTGGTTTTTTTCCACCTTTGGTGGGAAAATCTAGCCTTTGCCTTCTGACCATCCTCTCATTCTTAATGGTACCAATTCAACCTGCTATCTCATGTAGTGCAGCCAGTTCCAATGTGCCTTGTGTCAATAATTAGCACTGTGACTTTTGTGACTGTCTGAGGCCCCTAAGTGTACAGCCATAGGCCATTGTTCCAACAGCTTCATCTGACTCTCGCCCCTCTCTGCTGAGCTGTAGCCTGCATAAGTATAATATGCGTTGTGTGGATTTAACACCTCTACAGCTTGACTTAATCACAATGTTTTCACCCAAATCATCTTAAATTATTTGAAAAATAATCAAGATTCCCACTGTTTAGAACATAGAATATAGGCATTCAAATCTTGGTACTTAAGTTATGAGTGGACCCCCATCTCTTCTACCTGTCTTTGCTCCATATCATTTGATGGCTAAAATTGACAAAACAATGTTCAATTCTGGTCTTAACAAAGAAATGACAACCTTTTTTTCGAGAGAATTTCCTGTTTCCACTAAGTTTTGTGTGAACAAGTGGGATTTAGAGGGACATGGGCCAAATGCTGGCAAATGGGACTAGGTCATTGGGACGCTTTTTGGTTGCTGTCCTGAATGGCCCAGCTCAGACTCAAAGATTAGAACTCTGTTCTGGGTTTCCTACCAAAGGAAGTTCCTACTGTATCAAAATCTCATCAGTTTTTATCAGGAAACATTCACAGGTTGGGCTGGAGGGAAAGTGCAAAACCTGCGTAAACGACATGTCATAAGAATGTGAATCTAGTGGTTTAGGCCTGGAAGGGAAATTGCAATGTTATACACACAAATTCCACTAGATAACTTCACTTTGAGAGCCATGAATTTGCAGGGAGAAAATTGCTGCATGTATGAAGAAAGAGAAATTGTGGCCCTTTGTGGGTAGAAGAATATAAAGACGTTAAGTGAAACATCATGAACTGACGTCAATGATGTTAAGATGAGGGAAAGGTACTGATGTCAGCAATTTGATGTGTCATCGAAAGCATCCTGTCTGGTATGGTATTACAGCATGGTATAGCAACTGCTCTTCCCGAGACCACAAGAAACTACAGAGAGTCGTGAACACAGCCTGGTCCATCATGCAAACCAGTGTTCCAACCATTGACAGAAAAGCTGACGTTTTGGGTCTGGATCCTTCTTCAGATTTTGTTATCTTGTTATCTCAGACTCTAGCATTGACGGTTCCTACTTACCCCTTCCATCCATTGACTCTGTCTACACTTCCTGCTGCCTCGGGAAAGCAACCAACATCATCAAAGACCCCTCCCACCCTCGTTATACTCCTTCCACCCTCTTCCATCAGGCAGAAGGTATAAGTACATATTTGAATACATGTACGAACAGCCCCTAGACATAGTCTCACTTAATGAATGATTTTGCTGAATTGATCAGACACAGGAAAAATACCTGAGGATCAGGGAAGGATAAGTGTAAGGACACTTTATAAATAAGGGGCCTAAAAGTAACCCGAGGTGTTACAGGCCAAATTCAAGACAAAGGGGCAAGAGGTGGGAAATGGAAACCAAAAGGAAGGGTTTCTGAACATTCTTATTGGAGGGACATTGCATCCTGTGAATCTGTTGGACTTCTCCAAAGAGGAAATGGACCTTAAAGATTAATGGAACATGTGTTAGGAAGTAGAACTTCCAACTATCCTGGAGAGATTGACTAGGCATCACTGCATTTCAGCAAAGGTATTGTAGTTGTGATTCTACATCCGAAGCTTTTCTTTAGCCGTGTCAGGCCAGGGTTTTAGACATATAGTTGATTACACAGTGTGACAGGCAGGTAATCCATTTATAATATCAACGATGTCCTTGGTGCTTTGTAACCATTTCAATTCTTGCATTTGGAGGAATCCTGTACCCACCTCCATCACAGATTGGGTTGACTTTCCCACTGGCACCGACTCTTTACCTGAACTCTTTAAATTTTGTATTGTGACTTGTTTCTCGTTAACACTCTCCATTTTCTTGTAGAGTCTTGCAACTGAATTGATTGAAGTCACCTATTTGATGATAAAGTAGAACATGTCCTTTGGGAAAATCAAAGCAAGAATAGAGCCAAGAGCAATTTGGGTTTCCCTTAAATACACTAAGGGAGACTTTCAGACCGTTGAATTATAGCAGTGAGGTAAATAGGGATGGTTTTTGAACTGCATCCGCCTCAAAGTCCCGTTGTATTCCCCTTGGCTAGTCTCAGTTTAAATTGGATTATTAGTCATGGTCACATGCAAGATTAACCTCTCTTGTTTTGTGATATTCACACTTTTTTCCCACTTTCATCGAGATACTTTGATACCGATTGGGTCCCTTGGCTGATTTTGTTTTGCACCTTCCAGACCCAGGATGACCAGGGCACTGACCGAGCAAATTTTCAGCTTAATTCCACTCCCCTTCATCTACTCTTTTGAGAACTACAAGGAATTTCATCGACTGAGTCATTTTTTGACCATAATTAGATATACATTCATGATGTGCTCTTTTTAAGGTTCGTTTAAATATTGCAGATGTTTAATTTCTGATCACTATCTTGTTTAAAATATTTCAGGTGCAAGGTTAACCTTTTGACATTATCCAAAGGGGTGACAAACTATAAGGAGCTGTCGCTGGAGAATGGCCAGGGTTGCGTGGTTTTGTTGCTTACATTCACAACATGCAACGGGGTCTCCATCTCTGACCCCTGTGTCAGCCCACTACATAATGAGACAGAGAGGCAGCAGATTATTCAGAGATATGTAAGTACACCATATGATAAGAGTTGTTTAAAAGCCTTAACTTTAGATTACAAATATGCACTTTACAGTCGACGCTCGAACTTAGGGGCAAAGCCTCAAAATTACGGGGAGCTGATTTAGGACTGAGTTGAGGAGGAACTTCTTCAATCAAAGGGTTGTGAATCTGTGGAATTCCTTGCCCAGTGAAGTAGCTGACACTGCTTTGTTGAATTCTTTTTAAGGCAAAAATAGATTTTTGGACAGTAAAGGAATGAAGAGTTACGGTGAGCGGGCGGGTAAGTGGAGCTGAGTTCTCAAAAAGATCAGTAATGATGTTATTGAATGGCAGAGCAGGCTCAAAGATCCAGATGATCTACCCCTGCTCTTAGTTGTTACATACTTATTTACAAACTGGTAACAAAAGAGGGATGATTACTGTCTATAAGGAGATGAAATACACCAGGCAAAGCAGCACCTTTGAGAGAGAAACAGGTAACTTTTTAAGTTAATGACAAACAACTTCTTGATCCGCAAAGGATGCAAGACCAACATTTCCTGCTTTTATTTCAGAATTTCGGCACTTGCATTATATGGGGGCTAACAAAAAGGATAACCCCTTTTTCTGGCTGATCTTGGCTCAGTGGTTTGCACTGCTACACCACAGCTCCAGGGACAGCACTTGCAGCTTTGAGCGAGTATCTGTGTGGAGTTCTCCCGGCGTCTGCGTGGGTTTCCTCCAGGTGCTCCGGTTTCCTCCCACAATCCAAAGATGTGCAGGCTAGGTGGATTGGAAATGCATATCGAACAGGTATCACAGGCTACGTGGATTAATTGTGGCATATGTGGAGCTACAGGGATAGAGTGGGAGGCTGGGTCTGGATGGGATGCCCCTCAGAGGGCCAGTGCAGATTAGCAGGGCTGTATGGTCTCTTTCTGTACAATTGGGATTTTATAATTCTATGAAACTGATCGGTTTAAACTTGGGTTCTGGCAAAGAAAGAGCAGGAAGACTCCAGCCTGTGTAGAACGCTGGATTTCAGAATAGCACAGAATCATAGAAACCCTGCAGTGTGGGAAAGAGGCCATTTGTCCCAATGAGTCTGCACTGACCCTCCGAAGAGGATCACTTCCCGTACCCATACCCTGACCCGTGACCCCGCATTTCCCAAGGCTAACGCAACTAATCTACACATCCCTGAACTCTATGGACAATTTAGCATGGCCAATCCACCCAACCTGCACATCTTTGGACTGTGGGAGGAAACCGGAGCACCTGGAGGAAGTTGACACAGGCATGGGGAGAACGTGCAAACTCGCCTGAGGGTGGAATCGAACCCAGGCCCCTGGCGCTGTGAGGCAGCAGTGCTAACCACTGAGCCACAGTACAGCCAGAAGGGGCCTGTCTGCCCATTTAGTTCATTTTGACTTTATTTATAATTCTGAATGATGAGAATGCTATTGCTAGCTTTTTAATCTCTATGCTGTTTGGGGAGCATTTTTAACGTGTGCTTTAATTTTGATTTTTCAGAGTTTGAGAAACACTTTGCAGGATCTGAGCGACATTGGGTTTCTGCAGGTTCAGGTGATAAAAGCTTGTAACTTGGCCGCAGCAGATTTTGCAGGTACTTTCTTGCAACTTCTTTAACCTGGAACCCTTAATTTCTCACAGTCATTGCTTCATTCTTTGGTCCTCTCACCTCACTCCGCAATCCTTCCGACCACCTCACTCCGCAATCCTTCCACACCCCCAGCTATCTCTTCAGTTTAATAATTTCTTCAATGGGGAATAATTTTGATTTGGGATGATCTTGGACCAGCCACCTGGGCTATTGTTGCCTATTTTACACCAATGGCCAAAGTCAATGTTAGGTCATTGTTTCTAATGTCCCTTTGGTCCCACTGTTTGAATCACTTTCAGCATTTCACATTTTTCCTCATTTTCTGCCCCTCCCAATCAGGTTTTGTCATCATGGATGTCTCATTTCTTCTCTATCTTTCCTCTTCTGCTCTTTTAATCAGATATTGGTAGACAGGGTAGTGAAGTAAACAGTTGGTAGGTTTATCTTTACTTGGCAGTGCATTGAGTATGAGTTAGGAGGTCAATTTGCAGCTGTACAGGACATTGGTTAGGCTGCTTTTAGAATACTGCATGCAATTCTCGTCTCCCTGCTATAGGAAGGATGTTGTGAAACGTAAAAGGGCCCAGAAAAGATTTACAAGCATGTTGCCAGGATTGGAGGGTTTGAGCTATCAGGAGAGGCTGGAGCTAATTTCCCTGGAGCGTCGGAGGCTGAGGGGTGAGGTTTAAACCTTATAGAGTTCTATAAGATGGCGTGGGACATGGATAAGGGGAATAGCCAAGGTCTTTACCCTAGGTTAGGGGAGTCCAAAACTAGAAGGCATAGGTTAAGGTGAGAGGTGAAAGTTTTAAAAGGGCCCTAAATGGCACCTTTTTCACATTGAGGGTGGTGCTTGTGTGGAATGAGCTGCCAGAGGAAGTGGTTGAGGTTGGTACAATTAAACATTTAAAAGGCATCTGGATGGGTACATGAGTAGAAAGGGTTGAGAGGGGCGTGGGTCACGTGCTGGCAAATGGAACTAGTTCAGTCTAGGAGAGCCGTTTGGCATGGATGAGTTGGATGGATGGGTCTGTTTCTTCATGGTACAATGCCATGACTTATATTAGTTGTTTTCTAGCAAACTATTCCTGCACCAGGAAGCATGTTGATGTGTTTACGTTTATTGTTCACATTTAGCTTCCATCCTTCATTAATTTACATCAGGAAGTTACCTCACGGTTTCAAATGAAATGGGCCTTCCTCCATCAGTGCCTTTGCGTGCGGCAAAGAATTGTCTTGCATTTGTATGGCGCTTGACACAGCCTCAGGTTAACACAAGCCCCTTTAGAGGCATTTAGGTACTTTGAAAATGTTGAAGGACTTCTGAAGTGCTTATTAGCTGCACAGTGCTTTGGGACACCCTGTGTTGTAAGGGGTAATTTTATGTTTGTTCTCTCAGGAAAGCAATGTGATCGTGACCTGTTTTAATGGTGTTGATTAAAGGATAAATATTGTTAGGGACAGTGAGAAGACATTCCTCTCCACATCTTAAAAATGCATTGGATGTAGGAAGGCAGGCAGATCCTTAACATACTGTTCCATCCCAAGCATTCCTCAATGACGGTGCAGTATTCCTTCATTACTGTACCCGAGTGACAGATTAGAATTTGTCCTCTGGGCTGGAGATTTCATGTAAGGAATTCATTGACCATTTTAAAACTGGTGGTAAGCACTGGAGTGCGCAGTCTTACAAAGATGCTTGATCGTGTATAGAAATGCTGGTTTGCACAGATATTAGTTAAGCGGAAAACTCTATTATAGGGCATCACAACTAGCCGTGCATGATTACCTCTGATCATCCGTTTGCTCATCTGCAAACGGGAGGGTCTTTAAAATTCAAAATGGATGAGTAATTCAACATCAGGAACAAATCCATGAAGCATTTATTCTACATCAGAGGTGAGTCATATTAATAATGCAGTACCATGCTGAATAAGGATCAGAGACACTGTGATATTTCACTGTTAATGTACTGTAATCTTAACTCCCTGACAGTGAACTGTAGGAATAGGTCGACCATGTTCACCTGCCCTCCTGCCTTCATGATGGACTTCATGCAGATTGGGAGTTTGATTTGGTACCATATGGTGCCTGCAGTGACCCTGATAGGGGTGCCGCACTTAGTAAACATATCAGACTCCTGTCTGTACGTCAAACATATTTTCTCCATAATGAGCGCTTTTTGTTTTGCTGTGGGACCAGAACTGTTCTTCAACTGAAACCATATGGACCCCTGCAGTAAAGCAGGTTGTAATCGGAGTATTATCTATCACTGTTTGAAGCAGTGTTTTTCCTTGTTTGAAGAAAAGTTAAGCATTTGGTGATGTGATTTCGTCATAAGGCAACCCATCCAAAATTTAAATTTCCGTATGGAAATGACATATGCTGCAAAAGATGTTGCTTGAATTCACTAGGATTGACCGAAGCAGGTGATGTAGGTCCATTCTCAGTGGATCCTTGGCAAGCCCTTTTCTTCCTTATGTATTTTCGGAGGCCCGTGCAGCAGAAATGGTCAGTGCTGTAAAATTTGTGTTCCTGCAGAAGCATTCTTAGACCATGCACCCAGACAGAAAGACAGTCCTAGCTTGGAATCACAAGGCCACATAGAAAATGTGCCTGCATTATGAGGAGCAGACTTGCCTGTGAGAATGGCAATTTGTGAATCTAGTTGGAAGTTTTTATTTTATTGAATAAAAGGCTGTTGAACCCTCTGATGTGTTGATTGTCTAACATGGGTGTGATTGTTCAGTAGATTCCACCATGTATTAGTTTGCCCACTCATTGGGGGTCCCTCCATTTGAAGACAACATCTACCCAGTGTTATGGTTCCCGCTGTGGGTCTTCATGGAACTAAACAGTAAGATTCATCAACCACAGACTTTTGGGCTGATGTGGCAGGATGCCCCATTGGACCCAGAATTTCCTTCCTTTATATTTCTGCCTGTAATAATTGAAATTAAAATTTGCTGAAAAGAGAGGCAAGCTGCTGATGTTTTTGCTCTTGCCCACATCAGGACAAATGCAAGAATGCCAAGTATCAAGATGTTGTGATTGGAATGCAGTTGGCTGTTGAGTCTGAGTTCCCTAATTGGGCCTGTTAACCTGGGCCAATCAGGGAGCCCTGGATGACAGATATAAACAGGAGTCTCAGGGATTCTCCTCAGTCTAGGGACTGGCTCTGACCTAGCTGATCAGAATCCATGTATTGTGCAGATGTAAATAGAGGGTGATTTGGTGATGGGATACCGGCTTATGGAGTTATTTCACAAACAGTTGTGACAAAATATATTGTATGAGAAAATGATACAGTTTGATTTGCAAGTTGATTCTGATTCTTTCATTAGTTCTGATGAGGGCAGGAACATATCCTTCTTTTCAACGAAATTTTAGTTTTGTTCTGCCAAGTGACTGTTTGAATTTGAACCTTTGTTCTGCATTAATGATATATGGATGTTTCTCAGGAATGACTAAAGAGCAACAATTGCTAAGAAACACCTTTGTGAGCTGAAGGATCATAACAGGAATGTAGGTTGGCTGGACGATCCCTGTGTGTTATTCAATTGGAACACAGCCGATATTCAACGTCTTCCTACTTACACCCCCCAACTACAGCCACCACCCCGGACACCCTGAAATTTGAGAGAGAAACATTGTTGCCATATAGTTGCAAAATAGATGGTAATAACGATGTCAGTGATGGTATGCTGCAGAAACTCACTAGTGTTTTATCGTTTCGATTGATCAATAAGCATTACATTTCTCAGTAAGTTCAAAATATCGGGAGAAATCATTCAGATGTTTCATTCGAGGTTCTCTAATCATCATTAAATCAGCTCTGATTGACGGAGATAACCAGGTGTAGAGCTGGATGAACACGGCAGACCAAGCAGCATCACAGGAGCTGGAAGGCTGAAGTTTCGGGCCTAGACTCTTCATCAGAATTTTTTTTCTGAAGAAGGGTCCAGACCCGAAACGTCAGCCTTCCTGCTCCTCTGATGCTGCTTGGCTTGCTGTGTTCATCCAGCTCTACCCCTTGTTATCTCAGATTCTCCAGCATCTGCAGTCCCTACTATCTCTGAGTGACTGAGTTAACTTTTGGCCTTGTTTGTCAATCATTCAACTTGGCGTGGCTATGGTATGTATACATAACCACATGCACACACACACATGTGTGTATATATATGTGCGTATGCATCCGGATGAACTGCTTGCTTTGCACAGTGTGATCGGATCATTACTGACCACCTGAATGGAAATATCGAATCTTGGATTAATAATTCATCTGAAACTTCCTCTAGGATCTCTGTACCTCTTTGTCCCATGCAGACAAATGTGTTTCCTATGTTTAGGACTTTTGTTCATCCCTGATTTTTACCAGCCCCCTGTTGGATGCAGTGCCTTTAACTGTCCAGGCTTTGAGCTTTGGATTTCTCAGATTGTCACAGTACAGAATGAGGCCATTCAGCCTATCCTATCTAAACTGGCTGTCTGAGTGAGCAGTTTCCTCAACGGCATTCTGCTGTTTTCCCTGTGACTCTATACACTGTCTCTTTTTTCAAATGTCTGCCCAATTCCTCTCTGATGCTTCCACCACATCCTCAGGCGGCACACAGCAGAATGTAATTACTCAGTGCATGGAGAAAGCTTCTCTCATTTTGCTTTTGCTTCTTTTGTCAATTACTTTAAATCTGTGCCCTCTCAACATGATCTTTTAACCATCGGGAATGTTGTACAACAGATAGTCCTGACTTCTCCAGTTACCTCATCCCTGGAACTGGTCTCATGAATCTTTTCTGCCCTTTCTCTAATGATATCACATCCTAAAATGTGGTGCCCAAAACTGGATGGAGTACTGCAGTTGAGGTCAAGCTAGTGTTTTAGGAAGATAGCTTCCTTCCTCTTGCATTTTTTACCCCTGTTAATACCAGTTGGGCTACTATATGCTTTATTATCTGCACTTTCAACCTGTCCTGTCACTTTCAATGATTTATACACATAAACATCTGGGCACCTCTGCTCCTACGACCCCTTTATTAAACCCACGTACTTTGTATCTAAATGTATCATTTCTCATTTATCTGCGTTGGACTTTATCTGAACAATCTGCCTCTTCCACCAACTTGTCTATGTTATTTTCCAGTTGTACAAGATCTTCCTCGCAGTTCAGAGTGATTTGAAGTTTCACTTCAGGTGCCAAGTGCATCAAAATTTATGTCATCAATCTACATTAAGAAAACAAACAGAAGTTGATTATTCAGGTCCTCAAACCTGCTATATTATTCCATACAATCATGACCAGTCTGATTGAAACCTCAAATCTGCATTCTCACCTGTTCCTGATCTTTTGCCCTCTTGCTTAATGGGAATCTATTTACCTCCGCATTAAAAATATTCAAGGGTTCTGTTTCACCCAGTTTCATAAAGAAAGTTCCTAAGACTCAATGCAATGTGAGATAAAATAACTTAGCTCATCTCTGTTTTAAGTGGGCAACCCTAATTTTTGTAGAGTGACCTCTGGCTCTATAGTTTGGATCAAAAATTCCTTCCTGTACCTCCCCACACCCCCATCTTTTCTCCTCGAGACCATGACTTAAGAACTACCTATCTCTTTGACCAAGATTTTGTTTTAAGCCGATCTACCATCTTTTTACCAGATGACACTAATCTTAATTGGTGGCTTTCCTGTGAGACACTATTACACTCCTGTCTGGGACTGTTAACTTATAGACTGACAGAACCACATCACAAGGTTTCATGTTTTCAAAATAAAAGTAGACTTGAATGGCTATCAACAAAATTAAGAACTATCAATTTAGCACAATAGCTTGCAAAGTCTCATGTAATGAACACAGTAATGTTTTGTACTTCCCTCTAAGAATTCCTTGGTCTTGTAAAATCTTGAAAGTTTATTTACTTGGCATTAACCCAAAAGGTGTGCCACAACCCTCCAGAATTTACTTTAACTCTGCTGACAATTCCAGAATTTCTTTGAGGTACAAATTTGATTGGGTGGTGGAGGTGTTCTCCATTTGTTTTTAGGCCTTGTAACCCTCCTCATTTTCTTTATAAACCTTATGACTGTGGATGTTTCCGTTCCTTATTCAGGTTATCAGCGGATGTGCAACTGCCTGTACCAAGAGCCCAGAAAATGGGTCATTCATCCTTCAAGTGTTTGCACCTGCCCCTCTAACCCTGTAAGATAAACCTAAGGTAGCTTATAACTGCAGTTAATTCCCAGTTCGTTTGAGTAGCGTTCAGTCCAGAATAAGTACTTCAACTTCTTTAAACTAAAAATTATGTTCTAAAACCTGTGAGTTAGAATTTTACAAAAGCACTTGGGAAATTTTGCACCATTAAAGACACTGTATAAATGAAGGTTTTTGAAGGAATATGCTGGTATTTGCTGCAAGGGATGTTGTAGACCATTCTTGAACAGTAAATTGTGGCTCTCTGTATGTGCAAACAATCCTTGCCCTGAAAGCAGCAGACATATAATTAGTTTTAATATGTCATCCATATTTTTGCCTCCCTAATAAATAACACACCTTTCAGCTGGAACAAACGATACAGACTGCGGAGGTAAATGTTATTGTTACTGCTCCTTCACAGCACATGAACCTCATTAGTCAGTACTTAAACATGGTATGGAAGCATTCTTTTGGTGATGGCTCTCTGAGCTGCAATATAAATCATGACACTTTCATAATAACGCTGGTGCTGCCTGCTAATGGAGCGTGTGAACCTGTTCATAAACAAAGAACAATAACGCTGCTACATGATTCATTACCTCATAAGGTGGTGTCTGCTAAAATTTTTTGCTTTTGCGACTTGCAGTATAGAAAGCTTCACAAGGGATTCCAGGGAATGACATTTGCCCAATGATGGGTGAGTCAGTCATCTGTGCTTTGATGCAAAAGTAAGATAGATTAACTCCACTTGAGACAATTATATAAAATTACTGTCTGCACTTTCCATTTTGTCTAACTGCTTCCTTTAAAGTAAACCCCAACTATTGCTACTAGCACCATCAGAAAGTATGTTCAATCTGATCATGTATGTTTTATACACATATGCGTCTATTTAGTTTTTAAGGACCTGTGTGCAGAGTACTGTACCTTTATTTTGCATGGAGAGGCTACTGGCAGTTGCACGTATTTTATCTACAGGCGGACTGTGGCCCAGGAGGTCCTGGGGAAGGTGAGGAGGTCCTTCAGTCAAAGACTAAAGGAGGAGACACCATAGGAACCCTGGAGAAATTGTGTAAACAGCTGGCAACAGCATGTTACATGTCGCTCTTGGATTCTACCCATTTTCACTGAAGTCACAGTGGGCCAATCCCTGAAAAATGGTCATATGTCCAACATAAAATGTGTACTTATATATGTGTGAAGTAGGACGCTAGTTCTTGAGCAATGTTTTGAATGATTCAGGTGAATAAACAGTGTAGAAGGTTTAAAAATATTATAAGATTGATATTTTAGGTGCCAAATTTTGATGGCCTTATGAGAGAAGATAATTAACAATGAGGGAGAACTTTTTGCGTTGCTTCACATAGGATGGAACTACACCAAGAGTGACAGTGACTTCTGTCAAAAATGCTAGATTCCAAAGGAGTACATGATTTGCCAAATTAGGTTACTATTTCAGCATTAAAGGTATTAGAATTTAAATTATCCTTGATTGTCATGTGTATGCAATGCAAAATACAGTGAAAAGTGTGTACCATTACCGTACACAGGTGTCATTTACATTAACAAACAAAAACTCAGAGAGTCCGACTTCTCCTCCCCATTGCTACAGCATGCTGCCACCAGACCCCTGCTCCAGGCTTCCCATTCCCACTCTGTGGCACTGAGGGTATCCCACTCTGGGCTTCCCAGCCCACTCTATGATGCCACCAGGGACCTGCTCCATGCAGAAGTGAGAGTCCCACTCCAGGCTCCAGTTATTATAGTGGAAACTGGAAAGTACTCCAACAGAAAGCTGGCCAAGGTAACTATAGTGTAAACTTGACTTTGAGCCTAAACGTGGCAATCTTATGTGAAGGGCAGCACATGTTTTACTGTGGATTTTAACTTGCATGAGGTATCCAGCAAAGCAAGGGGATGGATAAACTGAATGTGTTGAGATGGGTGGGGTTGTGAATTTTTAAATGGTGGAGTTACTTGCTTAGGATAGGAATTTTGAAGCAATACAGTATGAAATCTTAAATGTAAACTTACGAAGTGTGAGATGAGGAACTTGAGGTGAACTTAGGGCCCTAACTTGGGAACCATGTCTTCCTGTTCTCTTCAGGAGTGTTTAATTACTGATCCTTTATCTGAGCAGATTGGTTTAGTACCAGCAAATTGTTATAAAAATGGCAAGTTCCCACGTTTTACAACATTAAATGACTGGCTTGAAACCATTGGTCAATTAGTGTTTATCCTTGTGAATTAAGAATATATGGGCCAAGTATATATATTTTGTAATCATTATAATCACTAACCTGTTTAATTTCCACCATAAACGTTTTAAGCTTGTCAGTGTAATCATCCTTTTTTTGTAATCTCTTGTTGACTTTTTTCTGGGATTTTGAAGAGTTCCATCATTGTCATTGCTAAGAAGTTGAAATGATATTAAGAACACTAATGGGTAGGATTTACCATGATCACCTGTTTAAAGTAAGAGCAGTTTACAGTCTACTTCTTAGATAAGTCACTTTGGTATTATTTGTAAATCAGGCTTACAGTGAGGCACATTTGAATATATGCAGTAGTATGTACATTAATATACAGGGTCCTATACTTTTCAAGCTGAAGAACATTGTGTGCACATTAGACCTGTTTTAACTAAATGAAAGAGGTGACAGCCATTTTCCAGTTCTTGCCAGGGCATGAAAAGGCTTGTGAGTTAACTGTCAATCATCATTAGCAGGTGCATTCTCCATGTCACTGCCTCTACTAATCAGAATCCACTTACCAATCAATCTCTCATACAATATAATTTTTTTTTCCTCTTACCTTTGCTATTTCCTGTGAATTGCCCTGACGATTACTGGATAAGTGTGCCAACAATATCTGCCCCTTTTTTTCAACAAACTTAAGTTCTTAGAAAGTACTGGATCCATTTTCAAGATGAATTGAGAACCATGAAATGCTAAGTCCCTGTTCGAGTGGATAAATGATTTCATGGCGCGACTTGATGAACAATGCGCGAACTCTTACAGTCCTGACCAACATGTGTCCACAACCAAGGCTAAAATACGGATTATCTGCTCATCGACGCTTTGTCTTATGTGGGATCTTGCTATGCACAATTTGGTTACCCCATTTCTTAGACTAGAACATTGACAGCACTTCAAAATCTTTCTTGAGGCACAACTTATTTTAGAATGCCATGTGGTTGTGAAAGGTCCTATATCACAGAATTGTGATAAATGCCTGTTCTGCATGTGGTGGTGAGTGAGTATTTGTATGTTAATCACAAGGAATGTGTTGATTTGTTGCCTCCCTTGTGTCGTAAGAAATAGGGAACATTAGAACCATAAAGCAGGATTTTACTGTGAACTTCAGGACCCTGATGTTGGGTGTGCATTTGATGGCATTGACATCAGGAGATTAATTATTAAAGGAAGCCTCTTTATTATCCATGTTCAAGCCTGACATCCAGGGCTTTCGGTGCTCAGTCAGAGTCCCAGCTACTCTGGACACTCAACAGCTCCAGTTACAGGTGCTGCTGAGGCAGGTCGGAGGTTGAGAAGGTGCCCTGACAAAGAGATAGTTTAGACAATGGCAGGGACCAAGCAAGCACACCTTCCGTTCAGAGGGGACAGCTCTCTGACAGTAGCATTTGGTGCAAAAATGTGATCTTCACTTCAGGCAGCCCTCTGAACAGATCCTGCACCCCAGGAATCTCCATTGAGTTTTCTGATGAAGGGTCTAGGCCCGAAACGTCAGCTTTTGTGCTTCTAAGATGCTGCTTGGCCCGCTGTGTTCATCCAGCTCCACACTTTGTTATCTCCATTGAGTAATGTGTTAACGGTTATTGTAGTGAAATAGAGATGTGTACAGTAATGTTAGTGGTCATTTGCGAGAGTATGAAGAGAGGAATGGAGTAGAATCCTAGAAACCCTGTAGTGTGGAAGCAGGCCGTTCAGCCCATCATGTCCACATTGACCGTCTGAAGAGCACCCCACCCAGATAGACTTCCCTATCCTATTCCTGTAACCTGCATCTCTCATGGCTAGTCCATATAGCCCACACATTCCCTGAATACTATGGGCAATTTAGCATGGCCAACCCACCCCAACCTGCACATCTTTAGACCGTGGGAAGAAACTGGACACCTGGAGGAAACCCACACAGACAGAGGGAGATAAGTATTAGATAAGTCACTATGGTATTATTTGTAAGTCAGGCTTACAATGAGGCAGACAGTCGCCCGAGGGTGGAATTGAACCCAGGTCCCTGGTGCTGTGAGACAGCGGTGATCACCACTATGACGCCAGTGGTCTTTGCAGAAAGAAATGTACTTATTGAGAAGTGCAATTTATTTTTAGCGTTTTTGAAAAAAGAGATCCGGATAATATTCAAAGGAGAACTAAGCCATTACCTAGGCTGGGACCCATACTGCTGTCAGCAAAATACCAGTGAGCACTGCACTGTAAATGTACATGACTCAGTCCCTTAAACATGCGCATGGATTGCCCACTACATTGCAGTGGACAGTAGACCCACCTCCCACCTCGCCTCCTGGAAACCTCCCCGGGGTAAGAATACACATATGATTTCTCCCAATGTGGCTCCCTCCTGTTTCTCCAGCCCTTCCCACTGCTGTTAACTCCCGGGGTTCAGGGAAAGCTGACCCATGCAGTTTCAATCTTATTTTGTATTCATTCGATAGCAATAGTCATGTAAATCAAATTTTTGAAGGCACTGCCCTTGTCCTTCTGTGCTTAACGCTAATACCATCAGATTGTTAGATGCAGCTATGAATAGGATTAAGCAGAACATACAGTGCCGAAACAGGCTATTCAGCAAAACCAGCTGTGCCCCTGCTGTGCACAAGCCTCCTTTCATCCTGCTTTCTCAAACTCTTATCAGAATACTCCTCTACTCCTTTCTTTCTCATTAACTATCTGGCTTCACCTTAAATACAGTTATGCTATTGATCTCAACTACTATTCCTCAAGGGCATACATCTTCCCTATGTCAAAGTCAAACCCTTATGTAATTTTATAGACCTTGCATTCATGTTTCCTGATAGTAATAACCTTGCAGATTTGGTATCATTCTTTATAATTCTTTGTCATACCTTCCTTTGTGTGTCTATATTCTTAAGCAACTTAGTTTAACACTTAAGATTTGCTCCACAGTCTTTTTGTTTAACCAGTGAATATTTTATCTGGTCACGTATAGGGAAAAGCGATCCATTCTGTGTTCTGGAGCTGGGCAGTGATAAGCTACAAACTCACACTGTGTACAAGAACCTCAATCCGGAATGGAACAAAGTATTCTCGTTGTAAGTTACAGCTAAACCAACCTGAAAGTTTTATCTCTTCAATGCCCCAATGGTGGGAAAGTGGGGATAGATTTTCTTTTGAGGGTTAGTTATAAAGTAGCCCTGACTATCAAGCCTTAAGCAGCAAAACATGGTAAATTCATGGATTGTTAGTTATTCCTTCAATTGTTCTGCATAAAATCTTTTGTCAATTCAGTATTCAATACCAAGTAATATTGAAATTTTCTAAAAATATTGTGAAACAAGCCTTGAGTGAATTTAGTCACAGAGTTAAATGTTGTGCTATTAAAAGAGCATTAGCCTAACAGAAATGATCGGGCATGTTACAAAAGTGCATATTTTCTAATTGTGTCTTCCTGTCCTCTTCATAGTAACATTAAGGACATCCATGATGTCCTTGAGGTGACGGTCTTTGATGAAGATGGAGACAAGCCACCAGATTTTCTGGGCAAAGTTGCAATACCCTTGCTTTCCGTAAGCTCGGCGTGTTTATTTTTCCTGTCATCAGTGTTGCTTACAATTGTTGTGCTTATAGATTTGTGATCATCAGTCATTTTGAGAAATGGAGAAAATGTTAGCCTTTGATGGAGAGAACACTTCAAAGAACTCCTAAACCGCGATATAATTGTACATAAGGATCAGTTTGAGGAAACGCCCCTGCTCCCCATCAAGGATGATGTTGGACTCCCACCTAGTGTGACAGAAATTGAAGATGCCATTAGACACATGAAGAATGGGAGAGCTGCAGGAGGGAGTGGGATCCCAGCAGAAGCTTTCAAATTTGGAGGAGCAGAGCTTACCCATCATTTCCATTGACTGTTCCTGAAAATCTAGGACAAAGAGAAAATCTCTGCTTATCTTGGGGATGCTGCCATCACCATCGTCTCCAAGGAATGGGACAAAGCGAACTGTGGGAAATACCGAGGAGCTCCCTACTTTGCATCGCCAGGTAGATCATCGTCTGACACCTCACAATGGAGCCTGGCTGATTGACGGCAGCTCACAGACCAATAAGAGGAGAGTGGGCATGGCTGGCAGACCATCAACCTTCCCAGGAGCCTTCTCCCAGTCTCTGAAGGAATCCTTCCGGAAAGCCAGTGAGGCTCCTGACCAAACTGTAGAACTACGGATATGAGTTCCACAGCTCAACAGCTCCAAGAGAAATGCCAGGAACTACACCAACTATTTGACTGAATCTGCCACTTTGTGTTTGGAATATTGTGAGCATTTTTTGGATCCTGTGTCTGTAAAAGGATGTCCTGGCTTTGGAGGGTGTCAAGAATAATCCCAGGAATGAAGGTCTTCTCATATTGGAAGGGGTTGAAAACCCATAATCATCCATGTGATATCAAAAGCCCTTTCACTTAAGCCAAGTGGGTGAGACCCCCACTTCCCTATTATTATCTTCAGATTCTTGCCAAAGAGTTTTTGACAGGCAGCAGGCCTTAAAAAGGCTACAACTTTGCCACTTTCTTATATGTAGCTAATGGCCCTCCTACTGGTGTTCTGTCAGAGCCCAACATAGCCAAGGTCAAAGTTGGAAAAATTTGCTTGTTCTGCTCGTCAGCCCTTGACCCTGACAATTTAAGCATCACACCTTGTCTTCAGCTGGATGCCTTGTCGTTGCCAGACAAACAGGGACATATCTGGACCTTAATGCATTGCCCAATGAGTTAACATTGTGACAAATGAATGGGATATGCTGTCCTGAGAGTTACATATTTACCTTAAAGTTGCTTGAGACTTGAGGAATGCGTTATTATCAGTCAATCCTTTTAAGAACTGGAGGTGGAACAAGCAAGTTTGCCTTAATTTCCAGTTACTTAGGTTCAAACTGACTAAAGATTATGACATGTTTTCCATTGAAGGGAAAGAAGACAGCCCCATCCTGGTAAACTCTAGACAGAAAGCAGCTGAGAAGTTTACCTGTTTGCTCCAAACTCTAGTGGTCCAATGCGAAAGGGCAAGAAATTTCAAGGCCCAGACATCATGTGTAGAATGGACAGTGGTCAATCACTAAAAACTGAAGGAACTGTGGATTCTGTAAATCAGGAACAAAAGCAGAAGTTGCTGGAAAAGCCCAGCAGGCCTGGCAGCATTGGTGAAGAAAAAATCAGGGTTAATGTTTCGGGTCTGGTGACCCTTCCTCAGACTTGCACGGCTTTTCCAGCAACTTCTGTCTTTGTAATGGTCAGTCAGTGTTCATTATAAACTATTATAGTGTGTGGAAAGGCTGAGTATCATCAAAGTGTATGCCACATTTGGGGAATCAGCAACACATCAGAGAACCATCACCCTCTCTCTCAGCTTTGATTTAAATTTCTCATTCTCTACTGACCAGTCAAATACGATTAAAATTTCCTCACAGAGATACCTTCACTGTTTTTACACTTCTCACTGAGTAGATTTTCATCCTTAGCAATTTCAAACCCAATCTCAACTCACCATGCTCTCTATTCTGAGTTCACTGTTCTTTTATCTGAAGGAAAGTGTAAATCATGTATTGGCAGACAGAAAAACTGGGGGAAGATGTAGTGCAAAGGGTTATTGTTAATATGTAATTAAGAGGGACTGCATCTATTAGTAATGCAAGCTGTCATGATTACTGGAATTACTGAGAGATTGTTCCAGGTGAAGCCTTATTTAAAGCCTTGTTCTTGTATTGTTCAAAAACAAAAATAAAGGATATGGTTGCCAACAGCCTAACCTTTCATAGTCTCCATCAATCGTCAGCCCAAACAATGACCCATGATGATGATAACAGATGAACTTTCCTTAATGCGTCTCTCTCTCTATGTAAGCCCACCAACTCAGTTGTCACAGCCACCCCTTTGACCTTACCATATCATGAGACCTTGCTACTCAAGGGCTATTACTGATTACTTCCTTACATTACGCTCTAATCCCATCCCCTTTCCTCCTTCCAACTCTAATTTGTGGTGTCTTTTCCCTCGTAAGAAACAATCCCTCTGTTCACACTCAGCTGCACTTTCTAAACCAAACCTAGTCCATCAATCGTTTATGCCACTCTGCTGCAACAACTGATCTTCTTAAACAAGCCCTCACATCCGCATTTCTCATCCTGGTCCTGTTTTAAGTCACTACTCTGGCAACATGAGGTTGAACAGCTTCCAAACAACCTTTTGAAGCAGGTGAGTGAATAGTTCGCTGAAGTGTGCCTGGCTTTATTTCAGATTTGGTACAAGTTTACATGAGGATAATCATTGTCATATCCATTTAGTTAAAGTATAAAGGCGACCTCAGCCCTAGGGTCACAGCCTGGGTTGACATTGAAGCAAGATATAGCAAAACTGCTGGAGGGAAGGCTTCATTTCAGACTCCACCTGACCCTTTTAAATATTTCCAATTTGAGCATTGATGCACAAGCAGTTTTAACTTTGCAGCAACACTGTGTGTGTGTGTGTGTGTGTGTGTGTGTGTGTGTGTGTGCGCGTATGCGCGTGTATATGTGTGTGCATGTGTGTGTGTGTGTGTGTGTGTGTGTGTGTGTGTGTGTGTGTGTGTGTGTGTGCGCGCGCGTAGACAAAATCACAGGGTTGATCCTGTCACTTCTATTTTTACAAGCTAACAATGGTGTGAGGTTGCATTGTTAAGCTTTGTTTCCACTGAATATTCTGCTTTCTGACTCTAGATCAAGAACGGTCAACAGACTGCCTATTTTCTGAAGAACAGAAAGCTGGGCCGACCAGAGAAAGGAGTTCTTTACTTACAGCTGGATATAATCTATAACCCGGTGAGTGAGAATGGAAAACTGCAGCGCAAATTTGTTTGCAACTTTGTTAAACAGGCTGTGAGGATAACCATATTTTGTGAACTTACCTTAGTGGGGAATATGGGCAGAAGTTCACTCTCACTGTGACAATGACAAACTTATTGTAATGAATTATTATGTAATGAGCCATTCTGTAATCACTGACAAGAGTGAGACTCTGGGCTTATTCACTACCACCAAGGTAATACATAGGCCCGACACTTCTGCCCTCAAACCAGTGCAGAGTAAAGATGGAATCTTTTGAGAAATGGAGAAAATGTTAGCCTTTGATGGAGAGAACACTTCAAAGAACTCCTAAACCGTGATATAATTGTACATAAGGATCAGTTTGAGAAAACGCCCCTGCTCCCCATCAAGGATGATGTTGGACTCCCACCTAGTGTGACAGAAATTGAAGATGCCATTAGACACATGAAGAATGGGAGAGCTGCAGGAGGGAGTGGGATCCCAGCAGAAGCTTTCAAATTTGGAGGAGCAGAGCTTACCCATCATTTCCATTGACTGTTCCTGAAAATCTAGGACAAAGAGAAAATCTCTGCTTATCTTGGGGATGCTGCCATCACCATCGTCTCCAAGGAATGGGACAAAGCGAACTGTGGGAAATACCGAGGAACTCCCTACTTTGCATCGCCAGGTAGATCATCGTCTGACACCTCACAATGGAGCCTGGCTGATTGACGGCAGCTCACAGACCAATAAGAGGAGAGTGGGCATGGCTGGCAGACCATCAACCTTCCCAGGAGCCTTCTCCCAGTCTCTGAAGGAATCCTTCCGGAAAGCCAGTGAGGCTCCTGACCAAACTGTAGAACTACGGATATGAGTTCCACAGCTCAACAGCTCCAAGAGAAATGCCAGGAACTACACCAACTATTTGACTGAATCTGCCACTTTGTGTTTGGAATATTGTGAGCATTTTTTGGATCCTGTGTCTGTAAAAGGATGTCCTGGCTTTGGAGGGTGTCAAGAATAATCCCAGGAATGAAGGTCTTCTCATATTGGAAGGGGTTGAAAACCCTGGGTCTGCACTTGATGGAGTTTAGAAGGATGAGGGGGGAATCTGAATGAAACTTGCAGAATACTGAGAGGCTTGGATAGAGTGAACAATGGAGAAGATATTTCCACTAGTACAGAAACGGTTTTTGCTCATGGTGCAATCATGGAGTGTTAAAGTGATTATGAACCAAGGGCATAGAACTGAGATGAGGAGGAATTTCTTCAGCCAGAGGGTGGTGAATCTGTAGAACCTGTTGCCACAGAAGGCTGCGGAGGTCAAATCATTGAGGGTCTTTAAGACAGAGATGGATATGACTCTATAACTATAGATTAGCCAGGAGATCAAGACCTACGGTGAGAAGTCAGGCGAACTGGGATGATCGAATGGTGGAGCAGATCCATTGGGCTGAATGAATTAATTCTGCTCCTTTAACTTATAGTCTTATGGCTTCCACCAGGATATGAACTTGTAAAGTTTGCTAGTGTGGTGTGGTCAGTCAGTACCATCTTTAGAAATTCAACATCATTGTAGCTCTTTTAAAACCAAAGAACAACAGTGATGGGCTGCTTATTGAATTTAATCATTTTAAATGAATCAAAAAGCAGGCTGGATGAACTGAATGGTCTGTTCCTTTGCTGATTGTTGTGTCTGAACGAGCTGAAATATTAATAGTCAGTATATCCAGCAACATTAACTGTGTAGAATCTCTGGATATGGCTTCCAAATGCAAAGCCACTATTTATTCCCTATCCTTCGTGACCCTTCCGAGCTGCTGCCCGAAGGTACCTCTGCAATGTATTTCTGCTTGGAGTTGCAGCATTTTGACGACGAGGTGATATGTTTCCAAGGTCAGCACAATGTGTTGCTTGGGGGTGATGGTGTTCCCATGCCTCTGTTGTATTGGCCGTGTACAAAATGCTTGAAGCCATGCTTGCCACTTTCTGTTTTAAGATATTGTACTTCCTCTGATCATGGAAAGCACTGTTTCACTGTTGAATTGCAGAGACCAATTCCCTGAACACAGTGGCAGGGCTGGGCGTGGGGGGTTGCGCTGGGGGGCTTGGGGGGGGGGTGGATGCGGTAGCGGTGTTCTGGTTAAATGCGTTTAGATCCGCAGATTTCTGCACAGTAGACCTTTGGACAGCTACTGTTAATCTCTTTAAATAAAAGAAAGACCTGTGGCTTTTACTTTATAGTGAAACTGTCAAGATTGTGAAATCAGTGGTATCCCACTGTTGTTTGGGAATGTCAATATTGGTAGTTCTTTGTTGCTAAACAGGTAATGGCAAACTGCTAACTCTATTATCGGACACATTGTGTGAAAACGCTATTTTTGAATAGATTTTAACTGTAATGTACATTACACAATGCGTTTTAATAAGAAGCAATTTAGATGTGTGAGGAATTATTGAGGCTTTGGCTGGAATTGCTAGTGAACCAGACGTTTTTTAAATTAATTTGATGCTTCGCTGAATTTCATTTGAGATGTGGAGTGTTAGGGTTCCAGTGGAACACAACGATAGACAGACGAGAGCAACTCTGACTGACAGTTAAAGACGTCTCACTCTAAATTTAGATTTTATGCATTCATTCACTGCAAATTATGTGATTTTCACATCTGCTTTTGTAGCAGTGAATCTATCCTGTATGTAAGAGCTGGGACACCTAAATTGACTTTGCAGTGAATCTGCCAAGAGCTGAAACAGTTTTTGCTCATGGTGCAATGATGGAGTGTTAAAGTGAATACGTTTTTGGGATTACGTTTTGCAGGAAAGTCCTCAAGTCTGGAAATGAGGCAACACTGGAATTTCTTTAGTAGTGTGAAGTCAAAATTAAGACTTTTCTTTTACACTGATATTTGTCATTCGCAATTTAAGTCCAAATTTCCTGAGACAAGGATGCAAAAACTGAGGTTAAATGGACAGAAATCAGTGCAAACAGTCATGTCCTACAGAGAGGGTGGTAAATATTTCATATTTCCAGCATCTGCAACACTTTATATTTACTGTAAATAAAAGCAATGTCTTAATTTGTTTAAGTCCCTCTCATATTGCACACGGTGGTTAATATCTTAATATTAATAATAATATTAAAGAATGGCAGTGCAACATGCTGGAAAGACTGAATGGCCTGATGCTGGCTATTTGGTCAGTACACCCAGCAATATTAAACTGTGCTGAATCAAACTGCTGCCCTATGGCTATGGGTATCGGTGGATATGGATAACTTTAACTATTTAATAACTTAAGTCCCTTACTATTATTAATATTATTAGAATTCAGTTTGAAGGCATTGAACCATCAGTTAAACAAATTAAACAAGGCTCATTTAAGAAGATACAAGTCGCCTATAATAAAATATTTTCGGGATTCAAAAAAAAATTCCATGGGATAGAAAGTACACTGGTGCTCTCAGTATAATCAAAGACTGCTCCCACACCAATTATAATGTCTTCCAACCTCTTCTGTTCGGCAGAAGATACAAAAGTTTAAACCCATGTACCGACACATTGAAGAACAGTCCTGCTGTTAATGTACTTATTAATAGACTTATTGTGATTACCCTAATGCACTTTGTATGGTATGATGCATGCAAATCAAAATGTTTCACTGTACCTGGGTACATGTTACAATACCAGAAGAAAAGGAAGATTTTTGACGAATTTCTTTATATGAGCAGAAATAGTAGTTTGCAGCCATGCTGCGTATAAATTTTGTTTCTCTTCAGAACAGACATGGAAGCAGGAAACTTGCTTGTTGATTGTCGATACTTGGTTGTCAATGTTGGAGCTGGAGCTGTGTTCACGAATATAGTTGAGCTCGAGCAAGGGTTAATGCAGCAGCACTCAGTCAAGAAAAGTGAAGGATGGCAGTGATCAGTGATTAATCCTGGCTTTCCTCGCTGTGCTGGATGGATTCAGTAATGAGAGATAATGGGAACTGCAGATGCTAGAGAATCCAAGATAATAAAGTGTGGAGCTGGATGAACACAACAGGCCAAGCAGCATCTTAGGAGCACAAAAGCTGACGTTTCAGGCCTAGACCCTTCATCAGAAAAGGGAGATGGGGCGATTCTGATGAAGGGTCTAGGCCCAAAACATCAACTTTTGTGCTCCTAAGATGCCTCTTGGCCTGCTGTGTTCATTGAGCTCCACACTTTGTTATTTTGGATTCAGTAATGCTTTGCTTTTACACCATAGTTTTGTGAAGCTTTCCGGAAATCTTAGCTTGCAGTTTATTGTAAGAAAATGTGGCTTTACTTTGCATTCAACCACTGTAAAAGAGATAAATTATGTTAGAGTGGAATCCTTAGTGTGGAAACAGGCCATTCAGCCCATCGAGTCCACACTGCCTCTCCAAAGAGCATCCCACCCACGCCCCTACACTATGTCTGTAACCCTGTGTTTTGCATTGGCTAATCCACCTAGCCACACATCTCTGGACACTATGGGGTAATTTAGCATGGCTATTCCACCTAAACTGCACATATTTGTACTGTGGGAGGAAACCCACGCAAACACAGGGAGAATGTGCAAATACCACAAAGGGAGCCACCTGAAGCTGGAATTGAACATGGATCCCTGGTGCTGTGAAATAGCAGAGCTAACCACTGAGCCAACAGAGTGAAATGCTGTGTGGAGCTGGAGGAACACAGCAGGCCAGGCAGCATCAGAGGAGCAGGAAAGTTGACGTTTCAGGTCAGGACCCTTCTTCAGAAATGAAGGTTGGTCCCGACCCAAAACGTCAGCTCTGATGCTGCCTGGCCGGCTGTGTTCCTCCACCTCCACATTGTATGATGTCTGACTTCAGCATCTGCAGTTCTTACTGTCTCAGAGTGAAATATTGATGTTCTTGTTGACAAATGCTCCCATGTCTTCTCCCAGCTTGTGATCCATTTCTTAAAAAAAATTCCTAGATAAACCAAATTCTCTGAAATGTTGGTGCATAACCTGCTTGAGGTATGAAGTGTAACTGAGCAAAGTGGAAGAAATGTGTGAAAAGTTGAGGTGGCGCCCAGGCCCAACCAGGCAATGAATTCTTTAAAAGGATGGGAGGTACTGCAGTGAAGTAGTGAGTGCAGGTAGGTCTCAGAGTTTCTTGCATTTTTGGGATCAATGCATTATTGAGTTTGTAGTGGTCATTCATCTTGAAGGCTGGTTTGCTTCAGTCTTTGAGTTCAGGGTCATAGAATCCCTACAGTGTGGAAACAGGCCATTTGGCCCAACAAGTCCACACCGATCCTTGGAGCATCCCACCCAGACCCATCTATTATACGCCCTCTACCTCACTGAACACTGCGCGAAATTTCCCACGGCCAATCCACCTAGCCTGCACATCTTTGGACTGTGGGGAAGAAACCATAGCACCTGAAGGAAACCCACGCAGACACGGGGAGAATGTGCAAACTCCTCACAGACAGTCGCCCGAGAGTGGAATCGAACCCGGGTCCCTGGCGCTGTGAGGCTGCAGTGCTAACCACTGTTCTTCCAGTGGTAGTTTGGGCATGCCGCAGGGAATTGCCCCTGTAGAGTTATGACAGGAGTTATGAAATGTTCTTGTGAAACAATTGGCATTGGTATAAACCCAGTTTTCTGGATGTTTGCGTGCCAGGCTATTGTGATGCAATCATGGATGGCAACAATTTTATCCCACAGCACCTTGGATAACCAGCAAACCAAGGAGTAAATTCACTGAGACTGAACTTTCAGATGGGAGTCATATTCAAAGAGAGTATAACTTATTCTTGATCAAAATCTCAATGCAAGTCAACCTTCAGACAACGAACAGGTTTCTTCAATAGAATATCTTTTATTATTAGAGAATAAGTCCTGAACCTATGCTGTTTTCAAGCCTCATTTCTAATGGGGACACAAATGGGTGAATTTTTGATTTTTCTCTTACTTGTGGAAAATTGCTGAAAATGCTCATTTTGTTTTTAAACTTCCTCAGATTAAAGCAAGTCTCCGAACATTTAAACCCAAAGAAGCAAGGAACCAAGAAGAAAACACCAAATTTTCCAGAAAGGTACTGGAATATTCTTCATCAGCAGCCATAATTTACAAATTTGTGGTTTCTCAGTTAACTCTTTGAGCCCATGGTGTATTCTTATTGCTTTCAGGGTTCCTGCTATTAGAGCCCTGAATGATGTAACAGTAAAGGTATAGATAATGTCACTATAGTCCTAGAGGACCAGTGGAGTTGCACTCTCATTGGAGAGATGAAACTAGTGGTGAGTTTAACCTGAGGGGTCACCATACCTCAGGAAGGGGAGACGGTGAGAAGGCAGGACCAAAATAGTAATCTCATGTGGTGTGGGATTGAAGCCAAGATGTTGGCATCAATCTGTATTGCAAACCAGCTAACTGACCCCCTTTAACAATTACAAATGGGGACATCATTAGGTGGTCACTGTTGTAAAATTTTGGGCTTGTTTATCTTTGTGATTTTGTTTTACCGAGGGCCTGGAGAAAGCCCTTAGCCATCTGCATGCTAATGTGTAATCTGCAGCTTAAGGCTGCAGATACTCAGGAACCACTCTGGGAAAATGCAGTGGATGCTTTGTAATGAACGTTGACAGCTGTTAATTGAGATCTAAGATGCAGTAAAAAGAATAGTAACTGCCTGGTTAAAATCTTCCAGCTTTGTGAGTATGTTTTGGGAAGCTGTAAACTGTGACCTCACACAGCCTTTGAAAGCTATATTTAGGGAGATGGCTTTTTGTGTGCAGAAATGTATCACAGTTATTCTGAAGAAAACCTTTGCTGTTGTTTTTCTGCCAGTTTGAATGCTATGATGTCAATGAAATTAACACTGTCCTTGTGCGTTGTAAAAGGGCCGATGGTTGTTGAGGATATTTTCTAATTGTTCTATTTCTTTCCCCTTCCTTCAACACAAGTACAGAAGCTAACATTACTGTCTTACTGCATTGTCTAGTAAATGAGTTGATGCGAATGAAATTAAAGCCCCCAGGGAAGATAAAAGTCTGTGCCCTGTTTCTAACATATGTAGTACTTTGTTCTCCAAACATTTGTGCAGGCTGTGAGTTTGACAGATTGGATGAAAGGATGGTTCAATCATACTTTGTTAAGAAAAGAAACAGTTTCCTTTTCGTTATCTGCTGTGGACTATTACTGACCTGCTGCCTGATCGTGAACATGTGAGGCAGGTCTCTTTTTGCTGTTTTAACAAGTATTAATGTTAGTATGAACAGTTCATTGCTTCGGCAAGGTAGGAAACATTGAAGCTTTGACTCAAGAGCTGGAGGCTTTCCTATGTCATGTAGCCAAGTGAAGCTGCCGTGTTTCTGTGCTTACATTGATGAGAATTGGTCCTTGCACATTTATAGATGGTGCCAAATCTTTTATTGTAGTAGATCTGAAGGCGAATGAGCTCATGGAACTCAGTTTAATGATATGGATTAAAGAAACGAGAGAGTTTGCATTTATATAGCACCATTTTTCAATAGCCTTTGTTGCAAGAGGATTTGAGCAGAGGAGTAAAGAAGCCTTACAACTGTAATTTAGAGTGCCATAATTGGAGTATTACGTGCAGTTTTGGTCTACTGACCACTGGGAGGATGCAGTTTTGGTCTACTGACCACTGGGAGGATGCACTTATCGCACGGGAATAGAGCATAAGTTCATCAGACTAGCCCCTTTTTGCCAGACGAGGACAGATTGCGGAACATGAGCCTATACACTCTCTCAAGTTTAGAAGAATGAGAGATAATCTGATTGAGGGGTAGAGAATTCTAACAGGGCTCAACAACACATTAGATGACGTTTTCCCTGGTTGGGCTGAGGGACAGGGTTCTGGAACCAAAGGACAGTGTGGCAGAATAAGAGGTTGGCCAGTTAGAATTGAGGCAGGGTGGGAATTCTTCAGTTATGGGATGGTGAATCTTTGGAATTCTCTACCCTAGAAAGCTGTGAAAATTCAGTAATCCGCACATTTGAGACATAGATTGAGACATATAGGGTTTGTTAGACGGTTGAGAGGATTGGAGAATCTAGAACCAGTGAGAATGATACAGGGTTGATAGAGGGGAGGTGATGGCCTACTGGTATTTTCACTAGACTGCCAACTGGAGACCTAGGTAATGTTCTGGGGACCCAGGTTCAAATCTTGCCATGGCAGATGATGGAAATGGGTTTTGAATTTAATAAAAATCTGGAGTTAAGAGCCTTGCAATGACCATGAAACCATTGTACGTTGCCAGGGAGAAACCAGCTGGTTCACTGCTGCTCTGTAAGGAAGGAAACTGCCATCCTTAGCTGGTCTGGCCTATGTGTGACTCGAGATGCAAAGCAATTTATTTGACTCTTAATTAGGACGGGGTAATAAATGTTAGCCTGGCCAGTAACACCAACATCCCGTGAATGAATTTTTTAAAATGAAGTCCAAGATTGGTGGAATTTCTTCTCCCAAAGGACTTGAGAGGGCTTGGAATTCCTTGCCTCAGAGAGCTATCGGTGCAGAGTCCTTTGTGCATTTAAGACTGAGATAGAGAGACTTTTGATCTGTTAGGAGTGTCAGATCAGCCGTGATCCTATTGAATGGAGGAGCAGGCAAGAGGTGCTGAATGGCCTACTCCTGTTCCTATTTTTTTATAATAGATTTCTAGATATTAAAACCATAAACAGCTGTGAGGGTACTGCGGGTAAGAAGCAATGAGGTGGATGATCATCCATGATCTAGTTGAAATAACAGCATTGGCAGTTTTATTTCACATCCATCTCAGAGCCTTGTTAGTCTGGGAAAACGACAGTGGTTGGGAAGGAGAGAGAGAGGAAAGGATGACAAAATCTTTGCTCCTGTCTGACTGTTGAGAATGGGCTTTGATGGAATCAAACCCCTTTGTACACAATCATTAGCCCAAGAGCAGTGAAGCAAAGTGGAGCACTGCTGTTAGACTGCACAACAGCCATTGATCCAGTATCCTCCCTCTGTTCACAGACATTAACCAGGAACGTTCGGCGTGTTCGTAATATCACAAGGGCAATATGGAATACGCTGCAGTACATCCAGAGCTGCTTTGAATGGCATTCTCCCCAAAGAAGTCTAATCGCATTTCTGGTAGGTGATATCGATAGTTCTCACTTGCGCAGGGAGGGATAATAATTTTCTGACCGCTAGAAGCTTCAGATATGGTACAGCAGCCTTTAGGCTACAGGTGCAGTATTTTAATATAGTAAACCTCTAATTTAACAGTCTTCAATACTATCAGCATTTAATTCTGCTGCTTCATTAAAAAAAATCACAGAGAGTCATGGAGTCCTACAGCATGGAAACAGTCCCCTTCGCTCCCACCAGTCCATGTACGTAACTCAGTGTCCTTTAAGTGTAGTCACTGTGCCCACATCCCAGGACGTTCATTCCACACACGAACCACCCTCTGTGTAAAAATAATCAGTTCCTCACGTCCTTTTTTAAAAACTCTCTCCTGTCACTTTAAAAATATGCCCCGAGACCGGAAATCCCCCCCATCCTAGGGAAACGAGAGCTGCCATTAATCCTGATTTTCTGGCTTTTAAGTGAAATATTATGGAGGGGGTTCCTGGACATGTCTAGGAATTACTGTAAATTATCTTGGAGCTCTCCCTTCCCTCAGCTCTAACTGTAGAGCGGCTGACCTCTCTCGGGCAGAAGATTGGGTGGTGGCACTTTCAACGCCACAAGGAAACTGTCCCCTGCCCCTATTTTGTCCATCCTACCCCCAGCCAACACTAGCTGGAAAAGGGTCTGCTGCGCACTGTCCACTTGATTCTGTTAGCCCTGGGCCCCTTTGATAGCGAACTCAAGGTCTATGCTTACATTGGACAGCCCCTTGAGCCATTTTGAGAAGCACACAGCCTGCTTTTAATTGGAAGGACGGTAACATCTGGTTCATGCAAAACCATTGTCACTGCAACATGAGGAGTAGAAGTTATCCCCCCAGCGTCAGCGTCAGGTGGGCAAGGTATTGACCTTGCCCACCTCCCCCCCCGTCCTCTCCTGGCCTTTTACTCTTGCGTCTGACCAGTTTGATCTCAATCCTAATAAAAACAAACCACGTGACGCTGGAAAACAGAAATCAAGACAGAAGGTGCTGGAGAATCTCAGCAGGGTCTGGCAGCATCTGTGGAGAGAGAAATGGAGCCAGTGTTTCAAGTCTGGTGCGACTGTTCTTCAGATCTGGTTTTGAAGAAGAGTTTTATCGGGATTCAAAACCTTAACTCTGTTTTTCTCTCTCCACAGACGCTGCCAGACCTGCTGAGTTTCTCCAGCACTTGCCGCTTCGGCTTTGATCTCCAGGCTGCGATGCCTCAGAATGGTGAACTGGAGGAGTTTGTCACAAGCAGCATGTGACATTCCAGTAATGTGACCTGGTCTGCAGTTTGTACTGGGAGATTCATTGGTCGAGCTAGCCTGTTCTGCTGCTGTATGATATAAATGCACCCTCTTGTCTTTAGTTTTGTAAACATGTTGTGCCATCTACTGTACAGTTGACTGTCTGAATAGCTGCCATGTTTTCAAACTGTGTATCACCTTTTTCAAGTGTGTTTGGATGTTATTAGAGCCAGCAGTTTGTGCAATCATAAGAAGACATTTCTATAACAGTGCACAGCCAGTCATGTACTTTTGAAAACTGAAAGAACTACAGATGCTATAAATCAGGAACAAAAACAAAGTTGCTGGAAAAACTCAGCAGGTCTGGCAGCATCTGTGAAGGAAAAACCAAGAGTTAATGTTTCGGGTCCGGTGACCCTCAGAACTGGGTTCTAGGGAAGGGCCACTGGACTCAAAACATTAGCTCTGTTTCCTCCCTCACAGATGCTGCCAGACCTGCTGAGCTTTTCCAGCAACTTTGTGTATGTACATTTGAAGTTTAGCCAGTGTTGTAGTATGGGAAACATGGCTGTAATGTCCCACACTGTGACAGTGACCAGATCTTGTTTTCTGGTCCATGTTGTTTGGGAGATAGCTGATGGTCAAGATCCTGGGTGGGTCTTCTCTGCTGTTCTTCAAAATAACTCCTGATCTACGCTGCCTGCAGCGGTGAAGAATGATCCCTCTGATAACCCAGTGCTTACCCTACTGGAGTGTCAGGCTGGACACAGTGCTCCAGTTTCAAGTGGGGCATGAGCCTTCTGCCCCACACAATGAGAGTGCAATCCACTGAGACAAGTTAAGTTTGACTCTCAAAAGTGACAGACCATTGTTTGGCAGCATTAATTGCAGTTGTGTGGGAGAATGCCAGAGATGTATCCTCGTGCAATTTTCAAACTCAGCACCTCCGCAAAATGGAAGGGTTGGATGGTTTGGAAAGCTTCTGGTTGATTAGCTGGAGTTGGGTGGCAACGTTGTGGGTTGTGAAGTGCCATAGTTGACTACATTTATTGGCCAAGTATTCACGTGCATTGCTCTGAGCAGTTCTGACTCTCAAAAGTGTTCAATTATAAATTTGTTTTTTAGAAACCTGCCAATGCATGTCAGCTTGGATTTTAATGATATTCATCAGATGAGAGTTTCTGTAACTTTTGGTTGTAACATTAATAATTGAGTATGGAAGTTCTAAGAATTCTGAGAGAGTCAAAATGAACTAACTTCCTGTAATTAGCTCGCATATCAACATCCCATTTTCCTCTTGAGTAACAATTCAGAAGCCAGGTTGTCATAAACCTTTCTTAAACTTTTTACTAATTGTAATAACATTGCCAGCCCCAAATTAAAAGTGATTTCTGTTTTCTCTCTTTCACTGTTCCTCAAACTATTCCCTGCGTTGATGAGTGAGTTGGGAACCTGCTCACTGTTAGGGCTGTAGGTATAGAAGCGGGTCATTCAGTTCCTTGTGTGTGTTTCACCAGCAAGTTCGATCAGTGTTGGTCTCTGTCTAAATTTCATACACCTGCCTTGAATCCCTAACTCCTAATCTTGTCTATCAAAAAAGTACAGGCTCAGTTTCAATATTTTACCCACCCACCATCACTGACTGTTTTGAGGTGAGATGCTCCTGACTTTCACTCCTCTTTGTGTGTCAAAATGTTTTCTCTGATGTTCCCAAAGATTCACCTTGCCCTAAGGTTAACTAGGTGCCCTCTTGTTACTGACGTTGCTTATGAAATAGTTGCCAAGGCAACATTCGAAGAGTGGTATGGGTCACCTGCCTTTCTGATGGTCCCTGCCCTCCCTGGATCATTGTTGTGCCCTTGCTGTCCAATTCCTGGAAATAGCTGAGCCAAGAGTAGAGACTGCCAGTGAGGAAGTACGTTGAGAAATTAGCAGTGGGCTACTCAATGACCTCATAGAATCCCTACAGGGTGGGAGCAGGCCATTTGGCCCATTCAAGACTAAATCAACCCTCAAAAAAAAACCCATCCAGACCCAACCCCTGTAATTCTGCATTTCTCACATCTTATCCACCTAACCTGCACATCCCTGGATACTATGGGGCAATTTAGCATGGCCAATCCACCTAACCTGAATATGATTGGACTGTGGGAGGTAACCCATTCAGACAAAGGGAGAATGTGTGCTAACTCCACACAGACAGTTGCCTGAGGGTGAGAATCGAACGTGGGTCCCTGGTGCAGTGAGGCAGCAGTGCCAACCACTGAGCCACCGTGCCATCCTGTTCAGTTTGTTCGCCAGCATGCACCAGTGAGCCAACCTAATTAATAAAGACAAATTATTTTGAAAACTGATGACCCTGTCAGTCATCTGAGACAGAACATCAGATGATCTGCTTGGCAAGTTGTTTGAGTGGAATTTGACTGAATCTCGAGTCCCAGATGGATGGGCTGCAGATTGGCCGGAATGTTTTTGACCCTTGAAGCAATTTAAAAGTACGCAGCCACTTACAGAGGTACAGGGGCCTAAAGCTTTGGTGGCCTTGCCATGGGCTCCAGAGTTGGGCAGATGCCAGAGCAAATGTGGCAGGAAGGCAAAATTTTGTGGTCATTGCGTGACATTGCACCTTCTGTTTGCAGCTGCTGTTTCTTGTGCTTTGATGTTGGAGCTGATACACGGGAAGGCCTGAATATGCCTGTCGCTGTGTTTGTTCCTTTAATGTCTTAAAACTACTTCTGCACTGATAAGGCACAACAGCAACAAGACTGAGAGGAGTTGAAAGGTTTAAAGTCCTTGATCCCTTCAAGAGCCCGTTGAGATGTTAAGAGCAACAAAGAGGGGAAGGGAAATGACTTGCAGTGTGAAAGCACGAGAGGGAAGGTAAGAGGGGGCTTGTCCTCTTCGGTAAACAGTAAAGCACACAATAAATGGCCAAGTTCATCCCTGGATACAGTCCCTGGATACAGATGTGGTAGAGGGTAGCCCATTTGTCATGTGCCGGTGTAGTGCTGTTATACAACAGTGCTGGATACTCTGTGGCTGGTGCAAGCCTGTATATTGTGTAATGTTATCAAAATCTGCTGACCTCAAGCACAACTTTTAATAAGAACTTGACAGCTCTGTCATGGAGGGTTTGAGCTGTCGACAGAGGCTGAATAGGCAGGCGCCTCTTTTCCCTGGAGTGCCAGAGGCTGAAGGGTGCACTTTTATAGAAGTATATAAAATCATGAGGGACGTGGATCGGGTGAATGGTCGAGGTCTTTTTCGGAGGGTAGGAGAGTCCAAAACTCAGGTTTATGGCGAGAAGGGAAAGATTTTAAAAGGACCTGAGGGGCAACTTGCTCTCGCAGAGGATATGGAATGAACTGCGAGAGGAAGTGGTGGAGACGGGTACAAATATAACATTTATAAAGGCATCTGGATGGGTACATGAGGAGGAAGGGTTTAGAGAGATATGGGTCAAATGCTGGCAAATGGGACTAGGTCAGTTTGGGATGTCTGGTACGCATGGAGGAGTTGGACCAAAGGGTCTTTGTGGAGAGTGGAAGGAGAATAAACGTAGGTTCACCTTGGTACACCTGTATGTGGCACTGGTGAGACTGCACGCGGCCAATGTTCCTCAAGTGTGGCTGGGTCAAAATCCTGGAACTCCCTCTCTAACAACATTGAGAGTCCAGCTACACCAAACAGATTGCTGCCATTCAAGAAGGCAGCTTACCACCATCTTCTCAAGGGACAAGTAGAGATGGGCAGTAAATGGTGAGTCAGCCAGCGATGCTCACACCCCATGAGTGAATTAACAAAAAATATTTTGGTCTCTTGAGGTATGCCCTTGTATTTGAGGTAGATCAGAAAGGTTTGACAAGGCTGTATTCTGGGATGAAAGGTTCGTTGTCTGAGAGGAGATTAAGCAAGTTGGGCCTGTCCCCATTAGGAGAATCTTACAGAAGCATATCTGAATCTGAGGGGGATTGACTGGGTAGGTGCTGAGAGGATGTTGTCCTTTATGGGTGAATTTGGAATAAGAGGCCACAGTTTCAACACAAGAGGTTCTCCCATTGAGGAAGGAGATGAGAAGAATCGGTTCCTCTCAATACTTTAGAACACTGTATTCCAGAGTGCAGTGGAAGCAGAGTCATTCAGTACATTTCAGGCTAAACTAGACAAACTTTTAATCAGTAAGTGAGTCAAGAATAATGGAAACCAGTCCGAAAATTGGAGTTCTGGCTTTACTCAAATCAGCCATGAACTTTGTGAATGTTGGGTCAGCCTCGAGGGCCTGAGAAGTCCTGGAGTTCCTGCAGTCCTGACACCACAGATGGGCTGAATACTAAGCTCATGCCTGTTGCTGTATCTGCTCCTTTAGTGAAGGTTAATGGGGTTAGGGTAGCTTGTTGCTTCTTGGTTGACATAAACACAATGGACCAAAGGGTCTGTTTGTTCTGTATGATTCCATGACATCTTAAAACTGCCCCTGTGCTGGCATACAAATTGGAGGAGGGCTGAGGGGTTTAAAAGCCCTTCGATCTCTTCAGGGGGCCTACTGAACATTTAAGAATATTAAAAGATCAAAAGGGAGAGAACGTGTGATCTCCCTCGTTTTTACTACTGTGAACATCCTCGATCAGAAGCTGGTTAAGAACAGCTAACCTGCTCAAAGAGGAAATTGTTCCTCACTCCGACTTTAACAACCCTTATTTTGATATTGTAGCCCCTCGTTCTGAATTCCCCCTTAAGGGGGAAACAGCTTCGCGGTGCCTGCCCGTCCTGTTCTTATTTAACATCTCACGGATCGGTACAATAATTAGAGGGTAGACAGACAGCTGGACTGTTGTTAGTTTGCCTCTTTACTATTGTAATGACCGGAGACATTGACAATAAAGTCTTTGGGGGCCATGTGATTCAGCCCCTGTCATTTCCGGAATTTTCTGCCAAAACCAGCAGGAGATGTGGAGAATGCAATGTTAAAGTTAGGATGGTTTGACTTCGCCTGGCCTCTTGGGCAATATTTACCTGCAACCTGCTCACCAAAACTAATTATCTGTGCTGTTAAGCTTGTTGTCTCTGAGAGCATACTATGTGCGAATTGACTACTGTGGTTCCTATACTGACCACATTTCTAAGGTACTTGGTGGGGGGGGGGGTGCGAAGGGCCTGTTCCTGTGCTGTATTGTACTGTATGTAATGGACTGTGGAGTGCTTTAGGATGTCCTGAGTTGCCTTGGCTTGTTAGTAAAATCCACAGTTTTGAGTCTTAGTAGTCATTGACCAGGCTAAAATGCCAGGTTGAAACTTACCTTTAACACACTTATAAAGTCCGCATGGAGCTTTTAGTCTGGTTAGAATGTATCCTGGAGATATCTCCTGTTGAGATGGACAGGGAAAATGTGGCGATTTTAACCTGCATCAGTAGTTGTCAAGATGAGAAATGTACGTAACTTTATCCCCAGGCTATTGATGCCTTGCATTATCTGCCAGGGCCTGTGATAAACCCAGCCACCAGATTATATGTAAAGTTCCTAGCCTCAATGTTTTAATAGATATCACTCCCTGTGAGTGGATGTTGACCCTCTCCCATCCCACCTCTGTGAAACCCAGGAACGGTTAAGGATTGGATTTAAGATTTCCTCAAAGTTTGACATCGCCAATGGGCCCAGTCCTTTCTCTTTCTCTCCAACACCAGGGAGTCTTTAAAATGGTAGGTCTAAGTTAAATGTGTAACCACAAGTAGAAATTGTGTCTGAGTAGGCTTTCAAGTTGTGCTGCAATTTCACAACTCAAAAGTACAATGTTATTCTGACCTAACTTAGTGGACAATCAAGAATATAATAATTTGGGGAGAAACAGAACTGTGAAGGTGGTAGTCAAACTGAGTTGTGACTGAGGGGAATCCAGTAGGTGGTAATTTATTGAATGCTGACTGCAGTTTGGAAAATTTGCCTCAGTAGGCTGAGTACTTTGCGTAATAGCTGTGTGACAACCTCACAGTGTGGCCTGGTACCACATTATCCATAATAGGGTAACAGCCACAGTGTAATAAGTGATTGACCAGAGCAGGATAGGAAGATGTAATATCCACTTGCAATTTCCCTCCTGTCCTCCAGACAACCGTATTAAGATTTGCATGACCATGAAGAAGTGTGGTATGGTCCTCCCAGAGTCCGAAGATGTGTAGGTTAGGTCAATTGGCCAAGGTAAGTTGCCCCTTCATGTCCAGGGATGTGCAGGCTAGGTGGATTAGCCATGGATAAAGTAGGGTTGAGGGTGTTAGGTCCAAGGGGGACACTCTTTGGAGGGTCAGTAGAGTCTTGCTACGCTGAACGGCCTCGATCTGCAATGGAGGGATTCTGCTCTCTCCTACGTTCTGCACTATCCTACATTGTATATTCTATTCTATTCCATCCATTAACGTAAAGCAGCCATGATCTGACTGCATGCTAGAAGAAGCTTGAGGGGTTGAATGGTCTCCTCCTGTCCATTCTTTATTGCCAAAAAACACTGGGAAGGATCAAACTGAATGTGGCGTTGTTTAATATTGCTTTAATTTGTTTCCTTGCTGACACGAGGATGCAATCTAAGGAGCCTGTCCAGTAGTCTTCAATGCTGTCAGCCTGCTGGGTATCTTCACAAGATGAAGATTACTGCTTGGCAATAACTAGTTTATTCAGCATTTTAATTCGGTACTCCCACCCCGTTTCTCTCCAGCACCATTCGCTGTCTAAGCATTAATGGAAGTAAAGCATCTCTGTTCTCTGAGTACCTGTGCAACAGTCAGTGGATCACAGAAGGAGATTCTGACACCTGAGTGCAATAACGTTTAATTATCGCCTCAGAAGACTGATACTTTGAGTGAACTGTGACCCTGGTGAAGAACTCACCTTGCACCCAGATTTCCATATAATGTAGCCTTGTCTCCTCAGTGACCAAGATTTGACTGTCATTTTGTTCTGCAGCTGTCATTTTTATTAGTGTGGCACACGGATTTTCTTTTTGAGATGCACATCAGGCGGTTTTATGTTGTCTGTTATTTTCCCGGGTCTTTCCGAAAGCTGCCTCTTTTCACTGCAGTTGGATGTGGGCGTGCTTGATGTGGGTAGGATGTAATTATACTCTCTGCAGGTGACAGTTACAAGAAGGCTTTAGCAAAAACGCAACTGAGTGATGGAAAACTTCGAACAAAAACACACCTTGTGGTCTGGAACGAAAAGAAAAGAGAAATGTATTTCTTCAATCCATGGTGGGGTTTAATGTGATTTTACTGTTGTTTGCTGCCTTGACCTGTTCTGCATTTTTTTAATATAATAGATTGTGTGGATCTCTTTGCTCTGTCTCTCCAGCATCTCATCTATTGTGCACACGAGCAAAAAAAATAACAAAAAGACATCTTCTGTGGCAGCTACTTTGTGTGTCACAGTCGTATAAAGCAGTGTTTGGGTGGGAATGCTGCCACATTCTTGCTCTGCGACCTCACAGACAGGGCGAATGCTTTGCTCTTGCTGACCTCACAGATTATTTACTATGATTTAGCCCAGTTGGAGGGAAGGTGTTCATTATCCGTTTCAGCGTGGTTTGGTTCAGTTTAGCATATTGATTTCTGATGCACCATGGTAACCACATTCGACGAGGATTATTGTTCCCGTTCTGAAGTATGATCGAAGATATCTTGTATTGTTTTGTTTGCTGCACCCGCGCTGAATGGCGTCGCCCAGGTTATAGAATACCTCAGTGAAAAATGCCACGCTATGAAACGATTGAGACCGTTATCTTGGGCCGGAATGTTTAATGTTTGGAATGAAGGAGGCTGGTGTTGGGGGCCTGCGGTTTGTTAAACAGGTATTCCCATTCCTACTTCCGGGTTCCTGACCATCCAGGTCAGGCCTGTGTGAATGTGGCACCCGCTTTGGTGCACATCAGCTTGTGAAATCCTGTAGACCCCACCAGCAAAAGGAAGCAGTGGTGAGGAAATTCAGGGCTGTGGTGGCCTTGTTGCTGCTGGTGTTCCCAACGCTGCCGCTGGTGTTCCCAATGCCGCCGCTGGTGTTCCCAATGCCGCCGCTGATGTACCCAATGCCGCCGCTGATGTACCCAATGCCGCCGCTGGTGTTCCCAATGCCGCCGCTGATGTACCCAATGCTGCCGCTGGTGTTCCCAATGCCGCCGCTGGTGTACCCAATGCCACCGCTGGTGTATCCAATGCCGCCGCTGGTGTCCCCAATGCCGCCGCTGATGTACCCAGTGCCACCGCTGGTGTTCCCAATGCCAATGGTGCACCCAATGCCGCCGCTGTTGTTCCCAATGCCGCCGCTGGTGTTCCCAGTGCTGCCGCTGGTGTATCCAATGCCGCCGCTGGTGTATCCAATGCCACCGCTGGTGTTCCCAATGCTGCCGCTGGTGTTCCCAGCGCCACCACTGGTGTTCCCAATGCCGCCGCTGGTGTTCCCAGTGCCGCCGCTGGTGTTCCCAATGCCGCCGCTGGTGTATCCCAGTGCCGCCGCTAGTGTATCCAATGCCGCCGCTGGTGTTCCCAATGCCGCTGCTGGTGTTCCCAATGCTGCCGCTGGTGTTCCCAGTGCTGCCGCTGGTGTTCCCAATGCCGCCGCTGGTGTTCCCAGTGCCGCCGCTGGTGTTCCCAATGCCGCCGCTGGTGTTCCCAGTGCCGCCGCTGATGTACCCAATGCCGCCGCTGGTGTATCCAATGCCACCGCTGGTGTTCCCAGTGCCGCTGCTGGTGTTCCCAGTCCTACTGCTGCTGTTCCAGATGCTGCAGGAGTTCCCAGCCCTGCTGCTGGTGTTCCAGATGTGCAGGAATTCTCAGTTCTGTTGGTGTTCCAGATGTTGCAGGAATTCCCAGTCCTGCTGGTGTTCCGGATGTTGCAGGTATTCCCAGTCCTGCAGCTGGTGCTCCTCACCCGGAGCCCATTGCAAAGGTTGATTAGCTGCTCCTTTGCTGCTGTGAGGCTGACAGCAGGACAGTGCAGGTCAAAGGCAAAATAAACCCAAGGGGTCAGAAAGGTCATCTAGAGTATGAGAAATCACTTCTCATCACTGGGAAGGTACAGTCTTTATTAGGTCCCAGCTGATGTTTACTAATGAGCAAGTTAGATCCAGGCTGAAGCTTGCTTGGTTAGATATATTTTGTTTTGGTTTTAATGAGATGGTCTCCCACTGAAAGAAGAGCATGCAATGTTGCAGATTTGATTTTAACAAGAAAACAGAAGATTTCCTTTCCACAGAGAAAATTGGAATAAGCCCAAACTACTAACACAAAATGTGAATTAAAGGTTTTGAAACATGAAATTAGAGGTGTAAGGAAGGCAGCCCATTAGTATTGTTACTGGATTTGAAATCCAGACACCCAGGTAGTATTTTGGGGACGAAGGTTTGAATATTACCATGGCAGATGATGGAACTTGAATTTTATAAAAATCTGGAATTAAAAATTAAATCACGAGCATGAAACTTTTTCTAACACTTCAATAGGTTTGATTTAACTGTGACTTCAACTCCCAGTCTCTGAAATCTCATAGCTGCTCCTCAAGCTTTCCTATAGACCTGAATTTTTAAAAAAGCTGAGCTTCAAATAACATTTCAGAATGTTATCCAAACACCTCTGGTCTGGAACCATTACTAAATTCCTTACTCTGAGGTAATCTATTCTTGCTGTCTTCTCAGGAGCACTTACATCTTCATTCCAGGGCTTCTGCAGAATTACTGCAAACTGAAAATAAAAATAAGCTTTGTTTTCAGGCTGTAGATGTTTCCCGTAAGCTTAAACAAAAACATGTCCAGTCATATCTGACAGAAAACTTGATGCACAATTTGCTCGATCATAAACTCTCCTAAGGTACAGAAAAGACCTTTGAGTTCAGAAAGGTAATCTCCTCAAGCTGTTTTAAAATAAATTGCAATGGCTAAACAAATGGCTATGAGTTAACCATTAAACTTTTCTAACTCATTAAAAAAAGCCATATGTCACTAATTCAAAATTCAAATGTGAAATCTTAAAATATATATCTCTCACGCACGCTACGTCACAGCTCTCATATCAAGTTTTGAGAGTGAAAGCCTTTCATTTAAACATGGAAGAAGATGTCATGGTTCAAGTCACAGCTAGGCAAGGAAGGCAGATTTACTTTGTTAAAGGACTTTAATGAACTAGGTTCCTTTTTCCAGTAATCAACAGTGGTTGTATTTCCATTAAATTAGCTTTCAATTCCAGATTTTATTGAATTCAAATTTCAACATTCACAATCAGATCTGTGGCCATTAGCCTGGAGCTGGGCTCACTGAAATGACCACAACCACCCAGCAAGCCAGAATGACATCCACAACCTCTGGAAACTCTAAAACCGATTACACTCATCTCCTCAACTCTGCAACCCAGTTCATTAACCCTGCCCAGGAGTCTTCAGTCCCATACATGCATTCATTCACCTCTCTTTCTCTCTCATTCTCCCTTTTTCATTTTTCATGCCTCACTCTATCTCTCATTTTCTTTCACATTCTGTCTGTCACTCACATTCATTCACACTTCTCTCTCACTCTTACTTCCTCTTTCTCACTCACCCTCTCACCCGTGCTATCTCCCTCTCGCACTCTCTCTCACATTCTCACTCCAATTCTGTCTCTCACTTTCGCACTCTCTCATTCTCACTCACTCACTTTCAATCCTTCTCACGCCTCACCCTCTCTCACTTCCTCTCACGCTCTCTCTCTCACACTCCCTCACACACATCTATCTCACTCCCGTCTCTCTTACTCTATGTCTCTCACTCAAACACACCATCTCTCACACACACACACACACACACACACACACACACACACACACACACACACCTGATCATCCACCCTATCCCAAAGAGACAAGAATTGGTAGCCAGTTATTTTGGCCTTTGAGGCTGCTTCAATGTTGATTGTAATGATTTTTTTTTAGATTAGATTAGATTCCCTACAGTGTGGAAACAGGCCATTTTCTTCTATCTCATCCCGGTCCCTGCACTATTGCCAGATCCTTTACTTCTATGCTGAGCAACAAGCCCCACTCTACATCCTCACACTCATACCCACTTCACTCCCATCACCCTCACTGTTCGTAACAAAACACTGCTGAGTGTTCATTTTTAAACTGTTTTTGATAATTTCTTGATTTAGTTTGTGTTGAAATAAACCTGTATGGCATGATATGGATGAACCCAGACGGACATTTGGTTTCTAATTAGCTATTCAAGAGTATCAGTATAAACCACACCGACATAATGGCCAATTTCCAACCACAGCCTCTCCAACACTTCATGGTAATGTTTTGTAGCATTACACTTTACAGTATAACAAATGTGAGCTTCACTAAAAATCATTCCTGCTAATTTACAGAAGATTAGCCTTCTAATGTGTTTTAGCTGAAATTGTGTTGCAATGTTGCAACATTAGGTATGTCGAACATGCAGATTTCACAAAGAATTATGTGTGGCACTCAAATATAATTTTAATGTTAAATTAATTTTATTTTACCCAAATCACAACAAAGGTTACAGGTGAAAAGAAATTACAGCGCTATGAATGTAAACAGCCGTTTGGTGCTTTGTGTTTCATAGTGTTGTAATTTCTTGGCTGGCTGAAAGTTTCAGGAAGCCGCCTGGAAGTTGGGAGCAGTTTGCCAAACCCCAAAAACCACAAGCCGTCTCAGATGTCCCTGCTACCGCAGTTTGTACATACACACTCACAGACTGATTACATTTGTGAGGCCAGATGCTGTTGATCCCCTCACCATATCCAGTGGCCTGAAAATGAAATCACTACCTTTTCCACTGGATCACCAAGAGGTTTGGGTAATATCACCTGCTTTTCATGTGGTTCTGGTTTTGCAATTTGTTTTTGTCACTAGAATTCCATCAGTTAGGAGCATTTGAGCGTATATCTGCAAATTATCTACCATGCTTTCTAAACCAGTGACTGCACTTCAAAATGGCTTGACTGGTTGTAAAACACTTCAGGATGTCATAAGTGATATATAAATGCAGTCTGTTTCTCTTAGCCAAGCCTATAGACTTAACCATTGAAGTGAAAGTGAAAGTCGCTGTAGTGCCAGAGAATTGTCGCCTGTTCTCAACTCATTTCACTCCTTAATTTTAAGAAATATATTTGTCATTCTCTCCTTCTCCTTCGCTTTCATTTCTGCTATCTCGCACTCCATTTCTTAGTCTCCTTCTCTCTGTCTGTCTCATCTTTCACACTGTCCCCATTGTTCTCACACTCTCACTCTCTCCCTCATTCTCTCATTCACACTGTATCATTTGTTCTCGTACTCTGTGTCACACTCACCACCACTGCCCTGTTCCCCCCCCCCCCCCCCCCCGCCTGTTTGTCATTTTCATTAGAGAGACCATTTTGCGTTCCGTTAGAAAGAGACGGTGCTGAATGTAACCTGAGGGTCACCGCGTGAGATTGACAAGACAAGATAAGTACAGAGGTTGCTGGAGCACCTGTCAGAACTGGCAGCATCTGAAGGGAGAGGTGGACCTGATATTGCACAGTCTGGTATGACTCCTCTTTACCCGAGTCCTTCAGTTCTTCATCTTCGGAACTCTCTCTCCACACGTGCTGAGCTTCTCCTGCAGCCTTGGTGTTTGTTTCAAATTTCCAGTATCTTACCTTTATTTGAAGCCACCTCAGCCAACATAAGAAACGATCCTGCACTATTGACCTCACTCTGCATTGCAAACCAGGTGTCGAGGCAACTGAGCTAACCCACCCCTGTGGTAGCCCATATGCTACTGTCTCAGAGTAGATTTGGATTGACCCCGGACACTGCACATTCACTTTGAGCACAACAGGCCAAGCAGCATCAGAGGAGCAGGAAGGCTGACTTTTCGGACTGAGACTCTCTTTCAGAAATGGAAGAAGGGTCCAGACCCGAAACGTCAGCCTTCCTGCTCCTCTGATGCTGCTTGGCCTGCTGAGTACATCCAGCTCTAAGCCTTGTTATCTCAGATTCTCCAGCATCTGCAGTTCCTGCTATCTGACATCCACTTTGAACTCGGTTTGCTCACCCTAGTGTTTGGGGGTTTGTCACTTGGATGTGGGACTTGAATACTGTGCACAAACATGAAGGAAGCAATGTTCCTTGCGCTGTCATGGACAAACATCTGTCTTCCCTGTGAGAGCTGGAGCTAGTTATTTATAGTTTTGCTAAATTAGATCTGACTGGAAATGAAGAGTGTTGGCCATTGGAAATCAGGAGGACATCACCTCCAAAGGGCTAAAGCACCTGGGCACAGTTGGCATGTCACCTTTTTCTCATATTAGTTGTTTTGTTTGCCACATCTATCCTGATATCTTGTTGATTGTTTTCACACTGTAGGTCCTCAGTGAGTTTGCAAGCTAGAAATATGGGCTTGGCCTTCCAACATTGGCAGTGGGTGTCTGCTGTATTTTGGCTGGCAGCAGACTGGCTGGTGTATAGAATCCCTGCAGTGTAGAAGCAGGCCATTCGGCCCATCAAGTCTACACTGACCCTCCAGAGATGTGTATACTCTGCTGTAATGTCCATTGGCTTACTGGAGTGGAGAGGTAAAGTAGACAGGGCATATGGTGGGCAGGTGCTGTCTGGCTTACACTCTAAAACTGAGGGCTCCACCCTAGGTCTCCCATCATTGATTCCAGCAATTAAATACTGAAAAGGGTGAAATAATAAAAGAACAGTCTGAGTGAAAAACTTTACCATTATAACTATCGCAGGTCACCTGTGACTCAATCAATCTGAGCCCTCTCCTTTTCTCTGTTCTTGAATTTTTGCGACAAGTCCTTCCACCTCTCAATGTGAAGAAATTTGTAGAATTCTTTCTCTTTGATTCCTACTACCTCTCACTCCATCCCTCAGTCTCTCTGTATTGCCTCTCTTTCTGCCTCTCGTTGTCTCGCTCTCACAATCTCCCTGTTTCTCTTGCTGTCACTGTTTCTCATTCTCACTCACCGCGCTTACGCTGACTCTCGCTTTCCATCATTCTCACACTCACGTTCTCCCTTGTTCTGTTACTCACGCTGCCTTGTTTTCTCACTCAGTCTCTCATACATACACTCCCGTTCTGTCACTCTCACTGTCCCTCATTCTCTCACTCTCATTCTTCCCCATTGTCACGCTCTCACTTCCCCCCGCCGTCCTATCACTCGTCACCCCCCCCATCCTCTCACTCTTACCCCCCATCCTCTCACTCTTACCACCGTCCTCTCACTCTTATCCCGCCGCCCTCTCACTCTTCAGCCCCCCCACCACCGCCCTCTCACTCTTCCCCTGCCGCCCTGTCAATCTTCCCCCCTGCTGTCTCACGTACAGTTGCCTTTGAGTATCAGCTTCACTATGCGGCATGAAAATCCTGCGAATGGGCCTGTACTACTAGAAGATGGAGAGCAGACACTGCCAAGTTGCATAAGGAGTCAGAGTTTTATAGCATTAATCTCCAGAGATTTGAATATTTTTTCCTTGAATTACACATGACCTGAGAATTTTATGTTTTATCTTATTCCCAAGTGAAAATGTTACTCTAGTAATGTATGTAACCAATTTCTAGTTTTGCTGATGTGTAAGGATTTCTCCTTGCTGGATGTGGTACAAGACGAAATTAATGCCTAATTGGCATCAACAATCAGGAGATAAACATTCCTCCCGTTACCTCAACTTGTCATCTTAAACTGAGGCGGGGACCAGGGAGCTGGGATAGACAGAAATTCTTATGGCAAGTAGACAGGCCTCTATGCTGTGTTTAAGCGATTTTGAAAGACCTCAATGCTGCAACTTCATTTCCATTGTCACCAGACATCCAGGTGTTTCAGTAAATGCTGGTGACTTCAAATGTTAACACCTGCAGAAAGGCGATGAGATTCGTCCTGGGGTTTTGGCATTCTTTCCCATGCTTCGAAAGGTGAACGGGGAAATCTTCTCAAGGCTTCTGTGTTTTGCTTCATTGCCCTCTGGGAATGCAGTGAGTCACAGCCCTCCTCAGCACTCCCTCACCAATAATACAAGATGGCCCCTTCACGACGTGCGACCTCAGCAGCACATGGGTCCTCCGCCCTTGACATAGGGGGTGGGTGGGTCTGTAACTAAACCAGACAGTGTGGGACCAAATCATAGAATCCCTGCAGCGTGTAAACAGGCCACTTGGCCCGTCGAGTCCACACTGACCCTCCGAAGAGCATCCCACCCAGCCCCACTACCCGCCTCCGTAACCCTGTGTTTCCCACGTCTAATCCACCTGCACACTACGGGCAAGTTAGCATGGCCTGTCCACCTAACCTGCACATCTTTGGACTGTGGGAGGAAACTGGAGCACCCGGAGGAAACCCCCGCGGACACGGGGAGAATGTGCAAACTCCACGCAGACAGTTGCCCGAGGGTGGAATCAGATCCAGGTCCCTGGTGATGTGAGGCAGCAGTGCTAACCACGGAGCTATCATGCCACCCCAGATATCTGGATAATTCTCCAGCATAGCAGCCCAGTGGTTGGGAGTAGAAGCGCTGTAGTCATTCCAGCAATGGGGCAGGGTATCATTTCATTTGGACTGTATTTGGCAAAGCGGTTGAGTGAAAGATATGGACCAGCTGCCCTTCCCACCCATGGAGTTCCCAGCCTCCGACCCCAGTCCAGCCATCCATCTGCCAGCAGCTGAAGGAAGTTCGTCTGCCGAGAGCAGGCACCTCTTCCGAAGGCTCCAAACTGGCTTTGATCACAGGCGTACAAACCACCCCTGCACCCGAAAAAGAATTATACATTGTGAGATCTGTAAAAGTAGATTGCAAAACACCTTGAATTCAGTATTTCAGGCAGTGCGGGAGAATTCAACTTTTCAGCAACAAGATACAAAATTATACAACTCCAATATGTTTGATATTGATTGTACATTCTATGGCAGGTACAAAGCCAGTTTCCAACCCCTCCCTTCAAGGTACTGTGGCTGAGAGGCCTTAGAGGGTCTAGTTTAGTTACAGACCCACCCACCCCCAGTGTCAAGAGGTCTTAGATCCACACTATGCCTTCGCTGCAGCTGCCCCAAGCTTTAGTGCACCCCCCCTCAGTAAGAGATGGAGAACTTAGTGGCACGGTGTAAAGACACCAATCTCCCTGTCAACGTTGGCAAAATGAAGGAGCTGGTCAGGAGGATGGGGGTGGGGGGGAGGGGGGGTGTGGGACATGCCCCATCAGTGGTGCTGAGGTGGAGGTGGTCGAGAGTTTCAAGCCCCTGGGAGCGATGATCACCAACAGTCTGTCCCACATTGACACGATGGTCAAGAAAGCACCACAAAGCGTCTACTTTCCCAGGGGGCTAAGGAACTGCGGCGTGTCCATAAAGACTGTCAGCAACATTTATAGACGCAGCTTAGAAAGTATTGTGTCAGGATGCATCACAGCGTGCTATGGCGGCAGCTCTTCCCAAGATTGCAAGAAACTACAGACAGTCATGAACACAGTCCATCACACAAACCCGTCTTCCATCCACTGACTGTGTCTGCCCATCCTGCTGCCTCAGAAAAACAACCAACATAATAAAACACCCCTCCTACCCCAGAGATAATGGGAACTGCAGATGCTGGAGATCCTAACCCTAACCCTCCTACCCCAGTTCTACTTTGTTCCACCCTCTTCCATCAGACAGAAGATATAAAAGTTTGAAAACATGTACAAACTGATTCGAGAACAGCTTCCTCCGCACTGCTATCAGACTTTTGAACGGACCTCTCAAATGTTATTTATTGTTGGTCTCACTCTTTGCACCTTCCCCGTGGATGTAGCATTGCATTCTGTTCTGCTACCCTGATGCACTTTGTATGGTATGACCTGCCTGTATAGCACACAAAACAATGCTTTTCACTGCACCTCGGCACATGTGACGACAACGGATCAACTCAGGATGTAGCCCTGGATCTTGGAATGTGCCCATCTGCAACCCTCAGTTGTAGACAGCTGCGTTCCCTGGGTGACCAAAGAATGCCTGTCACTGAATGATTGGTCCTGTAGCCACAGCTGATGTTTACCTCCCTGTGCCTCTCTACAAACAGTTGGTATGAACACTGAGCCCAGTATCACGGAGCTGCTTGGGGCTAGATTACCTTGCAGAGAAGATTCACTGGATCCTTTCAGAGCTGATGCTTTGTGCTCAAGTATTCTTCTTCGATCTCTGTCCTGCCTGTCCAGCATCAAAATGACATTTGGAGCTCTGCTGGGGATGATCCCAACTGTGTAAAACCCACTCCCCCACCCAAACTTAGAAGGAACTCAGTGCCTGTGGTAGCTTTAGATCCCACTCTAGCCAATTCATAAAGGTACCCAAAGAAATTTGGAGCCTAGTTATCAAATAAGGCGTTGCAGAACCTTACAAACATATTGAGGAGCAAGAACTCTGTAAGATCAACCACCACCAATTGCTGTACCATCATGTGTATGTAGTATAAAGCTTTTACATACACTGGATGAGATTTAACACACACTGGCGATGGTGTGTAGGAACTTTGGACCTACACATGAGAAGGAAAAATTGCATGGCTGTGGGGAGCTCATTGGGTAACTTTTTCCTGAAGAGCTAGTACAAGTGGGGCAGGCCGAATGGTCTCCCATGCCGTAGACATTTTCTAATCAACCTGTTTGGCAATGTTACTACACACATCTGGAGCTAGTGGGACTCAAGCCCTGGCCTCCCAGCTCAGAGTAGGGTCCCTACCATTGCACCACAGAGCCTTTCCTGTGGTGTTGTATGTTACCCTGAATTACCAAGTGAGCTGTTACCTAGCAGTCATTGCCTACTGGGCACAGTGATGGGACTAGATGCGAGGAGGAGAATATTGACCTGTACACATTTCCTGTGGAGCATGCCCGAAACGTCAGCTTTTGTGCTCCTGAGATGCTGCTTGGCCTGCTGTGTTCATCCAGCCTCACATTTTATTATCTTGGAATCTCCAGCATCTGCAGTTCCCATTATCTCTCATCACAGAGTCTAATTGACCTGAACTTGCAAGCTTCTGATTGAGAGGGTCACCTGATTTACCATTGTGCAGCTGTAGGTGGCAGCATAACCACACGAATCAACCTAAAATTTAATTCTTTGAACAGCCCGCATGGGGCTGCTGTGTTGTTGAATTCAGTTGCAGGCAGTTTGGGAGGTAAAGCGTGTTGTGGAGACTGCATGACAGCTTGATGTAGTTGGCTAACTAATAGGTGATGAATTGGTTAACTAAATGAATGCTTTGCTGCTTGTCAACAATACCTTGGCAACTGAGAGACCACTTTAACTTTACAGGTGTGTTTTGTATGTCTGACTCCGAACTCTATTTTTGCCGCCCGTTAGAGAGGTTCACACGCCGTTTTCAATCAAGCAAGCTCGAGTTTGACTTGGGGATCGGCAAATCTGATTCAAATGTGGGAGCTACTTTTTAATGATCAGTCATGCTTGATGGTAGAATTCAGGTAGACAGATTTCACAAGGCATGCTCAGTACTGTGCAGCAGTGTGTATTGGTGAAGCCCAGAACATTGAGAGGAGCTAATGTTCCAGTTTAACTCCTAAAACATTCAAACAAGGTCTGTGACATGTGATAATGGGAACTGCAGATGCTGTAGAATCCAAGATAATAAAGTGTGAGGCTGGATAAACACAGCAGGCCAAGCAGCATCTCAGGAGCACAGCAGCTGACGTTTCGGGCCTAGACCCTTTATCAGAGCTCTCTGATGAAGGGTCTAGGCCCGAAACGTCAGCTTTTGTGCTCCTGAGATGCTGCTTGGCCTGCTGTGTTCATCAAACAAGGTCTGTGCTGGGTGTGTATTCTTGAAGAAATGGCCAAATATAATTGCCCCCCCCGGGTGTTGATGTAGGGCATGTGGATTTCTCGGATGAAAGAGAGCCATCCTAATCAGTGGGAGCAGCATTCCTTCATAGTACTGACACAGGCCGGACAAGGCACATAGCCTCCTTCAGTGCTGCACGTTTCCATGGCTCCCTTGTCAATCTAGCACCGCAGCTCAGGTGACATCTTTGGATCTAAGATTTGTGAACCACACAGAGTACCACTGTACACCCACCCCAAAATATCCCGGAATGGTGCCAAAGATACAGTGCTCCATCCTGCATCCGCTGGAGGGGCCTGGGGGCCTGGGCCTTATACCCTCTATGTGGATGGTTTAAAGAGCTACTGAAGGATGTGTCTAAGTTGTCAACTCTCCAGGTTTAGGTGGCAGTAAAAATTAAACTCTTGCACAATGTTTGGGCGGCACAGTGGCTCAGTGGTTAGCACTGCAGCCTCACAGCACCAGGGCCCTGGGTTCGATTCCAGCCTCGGCTGACTGTCTGTGTGGAGTTTACACATTCTCCCCGTGTCTGCGTGGGTTTCCTCCCACAGTCCAAAAGATGTGCAGGTTAGGTGGATTGGCCATGCTAAATTGCCCGTAGTGTTCAGGGGTGTGCGGGTTATAGGGGGATGTGTCTGGGTGGGATGCTTCAAGGGGCGGTGTGGACTTGTTGGGCCGAAGAGCCTGTTTCCACACTGTAGGGAATCTAATCTGGGAGAAAGCCCTTCCCTCAATTTTCATATTCTTCGATATTTTGGTTTATGAATTGTTTAGCTCTAGGAGGTGGGACTGGTTGACTGGGTGAGGCAGCGCAAGGTGGGAAGCGAAGTGATGAAACATTCAGGAATACACGCAGCTTCAGTTGAAGAACGTTAGCCCAGGAAATTTGGTCTTATCTGCTGGGCACTGGGAGGGAGCAGTGGCAGAAAAGCATAAAAAAAATCGTTAATGGAGAGTTTCTGTGCGAATCTGATAAATGTGGGTAGGATTTGAGCAGGATCGTGTTCTGGTTGTTGCTGAGCAGTTGCTACTGATGCGTGGAGTGAATCGGACATTGAAGACCAAGCTGCCAACGTTTCAAATCAAAAAAACAGTGCTGTCAGTTTGACTGATAGTTGCTCTGACAGTGATAATGAAACTGACCGTCTTTTTAAACTTAAACATCACACTATTTCAGTTAACATTTAGTGGAGAATTCCTGCTGGATCCTTTATTTGTTCACAAGATGTGGGCATGCTGGCCAGGCAGAACTTATTGCCTATCAACAATGATAGGCATTGCTGTGGGTCTGGAATCACATGTAGGCCAGACCAGGTAAGGATGGCAGCATCCTTCCCTAAAGGACATTAGTGAACCAGATGGGTTCTTTCCCCCCTGACAATCAGCAATGGATTCATGGTCATCATTAGACTCTTAATTCCAGGTTGTTGTTTTATTTTCCCCTTCTTCTTCGTTGGAATTCAAATTCCACCATCTGCCACGGCAGGATTTGAACCTGGGTCCCCAGAACATTATCTGGGTTTCTGGATTAACAGCCCAGTGATAATACCACTGGGCCGTCACCTCCCCAACAGAAGTTTCGCAGAGACGTGTGAAAATCGCTGGCCATTGGACCGGGCACCACACGTGGAGAAAAAGACACACATTGAGATTATGATCCCCACTGGTCAAGTTTGATCCCAGAATGAAACCCTGTGTGACAGATCTCTCTCCATGAATGCTGCCTGACCCGCTGTGATTTCCAGCATTTTTTGAATTCAGTACAGATTCCAACATCTGCAGAAATTTGCTATACAACACAGATTAGTTATTGAGCACACTCACAAGAGTCTGCAAGCATACTTTTAAGACAAGCAAAAATGTTTATTAATTAAAGATGAAACATCGACTATGGTGAGTCTCATTGGTGGTTGGGAAGCTATTGGAGAGAATTTTCATGGATAGGATTTACATGCATTTGGAAAATTCGGAACAGTGTCTTACTAACTAGATTGAATTTTTCAAGGAGGTGATGAAGTTGGTCAACACAGGTAAAGCAGAGGATGCTCTTTACGTGGATTTCAGTAAGGCTTTCGACAAGGTCCCTCCCATCCGCAAGATTAAGATGCTTGTGAATTGGCTGCGTGAATTCAGAATTGGCTTGTCCGTAGAAGACAGGGTAGTTGTGGAAAGGCGTTTTCCAGACTGGAGCTGTTTGACTAGTGGTGTTCCACAGGGATTCATACTGGGACCTCTGCTGTTTGTGATATACATAAATTACTTGGATAAAAACGTAGATGGGTGGGTTAGTAAGTTTGCAGACGATACAAAGATCAGTAGAGTTGTGGATAGTGTAGAAGGTTGTTAAAGGATAAAAAGTGGGATATAGATCAGTCGCAGATATGGGTGGAGAAATTGCAGATGGAGTTTAATCCGGGTAAGTGTGAGATGCTGCACTTTGGGAGTTCAAATGTTAAGAGAAAGTATTCATTAATGGCAGGCCTGTGAACAGCATTGATGTACAGTGGAATCTTGGGGTTCAATTCCATAGCTCCCTCTAAGTAGCCACGCAAGTAGATAGGGTGGTAGAGAAGGTGTATGGCATGCTCACCTTTATTGGTTGGGGAATTGAATACAATTCATGTAGCAGCTTTATAAGACTTTGGTTAGGTCACACTTAACGTATTGTGTTCGCCACATTACAGGAAGGATGTGGGGGCTTTGCAGAGAGTATGGAAGAGATTTACCAAGAAGTTGCCTGGATTAGAAGGTATAATCTATAAGGGGAGCATAGAAAAACTTGTGTTGCTTTCTCATCAGAGGAGAGACTGTGGGAGATTTGACAGAAGTCTGTATGATTATGAGATGCATAGATAAGATTGACAGTCAGGATTGTTTTATTGAAATGTCTAATACTAGGGGTCATGCATTTCAGGTTTGGGGGGAATGTTCAAAGGAGACATGGGGGGCAAGTTGCAAATTTTTTACACAGAAAGTGCTGGGAGTCTGGAACGCACTGCCAGGGTGGTAGTGGAGGCAGATATTGTAGGGACATCTAAGGGACTTTTAGATAAGCACATGAATATGTAAGGAATGGAGGGAAATGGACCAAGGGCAGGCAGAAGGGATTAGTTTGATTTGGCATCATGTTTTGACACAACATTGTGGGCCGAAGGGCCTGTTCCTGTGCTGTACTGTTATATTTCCTCTGCCACCCTCCAGCAGGATACCACAACCAAACATCTTCTCCTCCCCTCATCTGTCAGCATTCCAAAGGGACTATCCTCTCTGCTCCACCCTGGTCCGCTTCTCTGTTGCTCCTAACAGCTGTTTAGCGTCCCTCTTCCTCCTCTCCAAGGCAATCATAGACATTTTGACACTTAAGCCTTTACCTCCTTCCTCTGCACTCTGTAAGGCCCCAAACACACCTTCAAGGTGAAACCTGCCTTCCTTTCAGTCTAGTCTTTTTAAGCAGCAGATACAGTAGATTAGATGTACTTCCTGTACATTGGAGAGACCAAATATAGTCTGGGTCACCACATTGTAAAACACCTCTACTCTGAAGAGCAAGAATGCACCACCTTGGTCTCATGCTAACATTCTGTTCTAGATCTGCTGAAGCGTTGCTATGATGCTCCAGACAAGCTAGATGAACAGGGCCTCCTTTTCCAATTAGGTACTTTACAACATTCAGTTCAACAATTTCAACTCTCACTTCCATTTTGACTTACCCTCACTGCCATCAAAACCTCATTGCCTGTGGTGCTTAGTTTGTACAGGTTCGCTGTCAGGAGAACAGACTGTTTCTGTGCTGTTAGGTTAACACCTACTGTTTGTCTGTACATCTTTCTACTACCATTAACATTGCCTTCAAATGTGGGGAGCTTTTGTTACGTGTTCCACTTGTTTCTCCTGTTCCTTTGACAGCAGCAGAAAACTACCACTTTATCCTTACAGTTCTGAAGAAAGGGCTATAAATGAACGGTTTCAATATATACTGTAGCAAAAGGATTGAGACCGTCATTAAGTTTTTTATCTCAGCAATATCCTCGAAGACAGTAAATCATGCTGATGATTCACCACTATCTATCTCTACGTAGAGGCTTCCTGGTCCAACTGCAACCAGCTTCCAAGATAACAAAGTATGGAACTGGACGAACACAGCAGGCCAAGCAGCATCTCAGGAGCACAAAAGCTGACGTTTCGGGCCTAGACCCTTCATCAGAGAGATGATTTAGGATCTAGGCCCGAAACGTCAGCTTTTGTGCTCCTAAGATGCTGCTGGGCCTGCTGTGTTCATCCAGCTCCACACTTTGTTATCTTGGATTCTCCAGCATCTGCAGTTCCCATTACCTCTGCAACCAGCTTCCATCTGCCATGTTCCTCTGAATGGAATACGTACTCTTCTTTAGCTGGGGTCTCTCCCCAGGGCACCTAAAACTGACTACAAAATAAACTGGTTATTACTATAACTTACAAGCAAACACACAAGCTCCTGAAACTCAGTTTTCAGCAGAATTGCAGTGCTCCTACCATGGAAGTTTAACCTTCTTCTTCTATACTGACCAACTATTGAATTTTTCTGTTCTTCTATGCGTCTCTGGATCTCTGTTGCCAGATAACAGTGAAGTTCTTTTTCTGTCTTTTAAAACACTAAATCATCAACTCTTACCTCTTCACTCTGAGGGTTGTAAAAGCTCACTAAAAATGCATATGCCTATAAACAGGCTCCCAGACTTCCTGTTACCAAAACCACCAAACAATTCAAGAAATGAAACCAACACCACATCTTTCCCCTCCTTGGCGCATTAAAATACAAAATAAATTTATACATTGTTCAGAACAAGATATAAAACCCTATATTGCAAGCATTGATAGTGAAGTAGCTTAATGACCCAGATAATCTGTTGATGTTGGTTGAGGGATAGATTTTGCTCAGGACCAAGAGGAGAGCACTCGGACACATTTTTTGCCAGAAAATGCCACTGCAGCTTTAATTCTGTTCATGAGAGTGGAAGTTAAAACCCAGCATTCAAACCAGTACCCCGATAGTGCGGCACTCCCTCAGCATTGACCCTGTTACAGTGCGGCGCTCCCTCAGCGATGACCCTGTCACAGTGCGGCACTCCCTCAGTGATGACCCTGTCACAGTGCGGCACTCCCTCAGTGATGACCCTCTGACAGTGCGGCACTCCCTCAGTGATGACCCTCTGACAGTGCGGCGCTCCCTCAGTGATGACCCTCTGACAGTGCGGCGCTCCCTCAGCGATGACCCTCTGACAGTGCGGCGCTCCCTCAGTGATGACCCTGTCACAGTGCGGCACTCCCTCAGTGATGACCCTCTGACAGTGCGGCGCTCCCTCAGTGATGACCCTCTGACAGTGCGGCGCTCCCTCAGTGATGACCCTCTGACAGTGCGGCGCTCCCTCAGTGATGACCCTCTGACAGTGCGGTGCTCCCTCAGTACTGACCCTCTGACAGTGCGGCGCTCCCTCAGTGATGACCCTCTGACAGTGCGGTGCTCCCTCAGTACTGACCCTCTGACAGTGCGGCGCTCCCTCAGTGATGACCCTCTGACAGAGCGGTGCTCCCTCAGCAGTGACCCTGTTACAGTGCGGCGCTCCCTCAGCGATGACCCTGACACAGTGCGGCGCTCCCTCAGCGATGACCCTCTGACAGTGTGGCGCTCCCTCAGTGATGACCTTCTGACAGTGCGGTGCTCCCTCAGTGATGACCCTCTGACAGAGCGGTGCTCCCTCAGTGATGACCCTCTGACAGTGCGGCGCTCCCTCAGTGATGACCCTCTGACAGTGCGGCGCTCCCTCAGTGATGACCCTCTGACAGTGCGGCGCTCCCTCAGTGATGACCCTCTGACAGAGCGGTGCTCCCTCAGTGATGACCCTCTGACAGTGCGGTGCTCCCTCAGTGATGACCCTCTGACAGTGCGGCGCTCCCTCAGTGATGACCCTCTGACAGAGCGGTGCTCCCTCAGTGATGACCCTCTGACAGTGCGGCGCTCCCTCAGTGATGACCCTCTGACAGAGCAGTGCTCCCTCAGCGATGACCCTCTGACAGAGCGGTGCTCCCTCAGTGATGACCCTCTGACAGAGCGGTGCTCCCTCAGCGATGACCCTGTTACAGTGCGGCGCTCCCTCAGCGATGACCCTGTCACAGAGCGGTGCTCCCTCAGTGATGACCCTCTGACAGTGCGGCGCTCCCTCAGTGATGACCCTCTGACAGAGCGGCGCTCCCTCAGTGATGACCCTCTGACAGAGCGGTGCTCCCTCAGCGATGACCCTGTTACAGTGCGGCGCTCCCTCAGCGATGACCCTGTCACAGAGCGGTGCTCCCTCAGCGGTGACCCTCTGACAGTGTGGCGCTCCCTCAGTGATGACCCTCTGACAGAGCGGTGCTCCCTCAGCGATGACCCTGTCACAGAGCGGTGCTCCCTCAGTGATGACCCTCTGACAGTGCGGCACTCCCTCAGCGATGACCCTGTTACAGTGCGGCGCTCCCTCAGCGATGACCCTGACACAGTGCGGCGCTCCCTCAGCAATGACCCTCTGACAGTGCGGCGCTCCCTCAGTGATGACCTTCTGACAGTGCGGTGCTCCCTCAGTGATGACCCTCTGACAGAGCGGTGCTCCCTCAGTGATGACCCTCTGACAGTGCGGCGCTCCCTCAGTGATGACCCTCTGACAGTGCGGCGCTCCCTCAGTGATGACCCTCTGACAGTGCGGCGCTCCCTCAGTGATGACCCTCTGACAGAGCGGTGCTCCCTCAGTGATGACCCTCTGACAGTGCGGTGCTCCCTCAGTGATGACCCTCTGACAGTGCGGCGCTCCCTCAGTGATGACCCTCTGACAGAGCGGTGCTCCCTCAGTGATGACCCTCTGACAGTGCGGCGCTCCCTCAGTGATGACCCTCTGACAGAGCGGTGCTCCCTCAGCGATGACCCTGTTACAGTGCGGCGCTCCCTCAGCGATGACCCTGTCACAGAGCGGTGCTCCCTCAGTGATGACCCTCTGACAGTGCGGCGCTCCCTCAGTGATGACCCTCTGACAGAGCGGCGCTCCCTCAGTGATGACCCTCTGACAGAGCGGTGCTCCCTCAGCGATGACCCTGTTACAGTGCGGCGCTCCCTCAGCGATGACCCTGTCACAGAGCGGTGCTCCCTCAGCGGTGACCCTCTGACAGTGTGGCGCTCCCTCAGTGATGACCCTCTGACAGAGCGGTGCTCCCTCAGCGATGACCCTGTCACAGAGCGGTGCTCCCTCAGTGATGACCCTCTGACAGTGCGGTGCTCCCTCAGTGATGACCCTCTGACAGTGCGGCGCTCCCTCAGTGATGACCCTCTGACAGTGCGGTGCTCCCTCAGTGATGACCCTCTGACAGTGCGGCGCTCCCTCAGCGATGACTCTCTGACAGTGTGGCGCTCCCTCAGCGATGACCCTCTGACAGAGCGGTGCTCCCTCAGCGGTGACCCTCTGACGGAGCGGCGCTCCCTCAGCGATGACCCTGTTACAGTGCGGCGCTCCCTCAGTGATGACCCTCTGACAGTGCGGCGCTCCCTCAGTGATGACCTTCTGACAGTGCGGCGCTCCCTCAGTGATGACCCTCTGACAGTGCGGTGCTCCCTCAGCGATGACTCTCTGACAGTGCGGCGCTCCCTCAGTGATGACCCTCTGACAGAGCGGTGCTCCCTCAGCGATGACCCTGTTACAGTGCGGCGCTCCCTCAGCGATGACCCTGTCACAGTGCGGCGCTCCCTCAGCGATGACCCTGTCACAGTGCGGCGCTCCCTCAGTGATGACCCTCTGACAGTGCGGTGCTCCCTCAGTGATGACCTTCTGACAGTGCGGCACTCCCTCAGTGATGACCCTCTGACAGTGCGGCGCTCCCTCAGTGATGACCCTCTGACAGTGCGGCGCTCCCTCAGTGATGACCCTCTGACAGTGCGGCGCTCCCTCAGTGATGACCCTCTGACAGTGCGGCACTCCCTCAGCGATGACCCTCTGACAGTGCGGCGCTCCCTCAGTGATGACCCTCTGACAGAGCAGTGCTCCCTCAGTGATGACCCTGTTACAGTGCAGCGCTCCCTCAGTGATGACCTTCTGACAGTGCGGCGCTCCCTCAGTGATGACCCTCTGACAGTGCGGTGCTCCCTCAGTGATGACCCTCTGACAGTGCGGTGCTCCCTCAGCGATGACTCTCTGACAGTGTGGCGCTCCCTCAGCGATGACCCTCTGACAGAGCAGTGCTCCCTCAGCGATGACCCTCTGACAGAGCAGTGCTCCCTCAGCGGTGACCCTCTGACAGAGCAGTGCTCCCTCAGCGGTGACCCTCTGACAGTGTGGCGCTCCCTCAGCGGTGACCCTCTGACAGAGCGGTGCTCCCTCAGCGATGACCCTGTTACAGTGCGGCGCTCCCTCAGCGATGACCCTGTCACAGTGCGGCGCTCCCTCAGTGATGACCTTCTGACAGTGCGGCACTCCCTCAGTGATGACCCTCTGACAGTGCGGCGCTCCCTCAGTGATGACCTTCTGACAGTGCGGTGCTCCCTCAGCGATGACTCTCTGACAGTGTGGCGCTCCCTCAGCGATGACCCTCTGACAGAGCGGTGCTCCCTCAGCGATGACCCTGTTACAGTGCGGCGCTCCCTCAGCGATGACCCTGTTACAGTGCGGCGCTCCCTCAGCGATGACCCTGTTACAGTGCGGCGCTCCCTCAGCGATGACCCTGTCACAGTGCGGCGCTCCCTCAGCGATGACTCTCTGACAGTGTGGTGCTCCCTCAGTGATGTCCCTGACACAGTGTGGCGCTCCCTCAGGACATTATTGGCGTGTTGGCTTAGAATTTGTATCAAGCCTGTGGTGTTACAAACAGGTGACACATCTGATGAATTGTAAGTCCCCAGTTGGAATCGAGAAACTTGAAAGCTACAGTGTGGGGCACAGTGAATAAATATTTAGCATTTTTGCAATTCTTTCACTGATCTTATTGGTTTTGTGGTTGAACCTTTCACTCAGATCACACAGGGATAATTTCAATGACCTCTCATGTCACAATCTCACCAGCCTTGCACCTTTTCATTGAAAACAAAGACACAATTTTGAATAACGGGACAGTTCAAAATACTTACAACGTCTTTCATCGAGTGAATTGCATAAATGAAACAATTATATTGCCTTGTGGGATCTCATAACTTCCATGACTTTCTCTAAGTCTTTTTTACAAGTGCTTTGATAGTTTGCATACCTTTGTCCAGAAATACCTTTCACGTTTCCAGTTGACCTTTTGGATCGATTTGGCAGTGAGTCAAAGAGGGCGCCTTCCAAGGCAGAACCTTGGAAACCTATTGTCCACTTCCATTGGTAACAGTTTGCAAGTTAAAGCTGCCTGTTGTAGCTTAGAGAAAATGCACGATGTAATGAGGGGAAAGAACGTGTTTGGTATTTGCTGTCTATTGTTGACCATAGCAAACAAGCCCGAAACTGGGGTTTCTGCTATCTTAGTTACTGTCTGAAAGAGGTCTACATAAAAAGTAACTTTTAGGTGTAGTATATTAGAACATTAAAACCTGGCTCTCGGGCTGTGCAATTATGTAGGTAACAGAAGCAGCTGTCCACGACACCCCTTTCCCCAAACTCTCCGTTTCTCAGACCCCTCAACATTTTGTGCAGTTCCATTATTCTTCGCCCACCATCAGTGCCTGAGGCCACATGCTGTGGCATTCCCACCTCCAGCCATGTCTGCCTCGTCATCTCTCTGTGCTGCTATTAACCCCCCTCTGAAAACTCACTATCACCCTTTCTCCCTTGCGCAGAGGCTGGCTTATGCATTACAGCTCTGCCAGGATGTGTTACTATGCGAAAGGGTGCCCGATAATAACTGTAAGTGGTCGGTTCTTAATGAGAGGGGGAGAAGAGGGAGGTATTTGCTATAAGGGCTCTTGTGTCAGAGTGTGGAAAGTGCAGACAATGGAGAATTTAATGGAGGGAAGTATTTTGTGACTGTCCCGTCAGACACTGGAGAGGTTACTCTGGTGGCCATTGGACATTGCTGGGTAAATATAGGCTATGATTATAACACACAGTCGTATGATGATCATTACCTTAGCAACACTGGAGTTAGGTTATGGCAGAAAGCAATCTGTTTTCGAGACGTGGGACCTTACAGACTAAAGCCCCACCCTTTCTTCATTGAAGAGATTATTGGTTTAGATGACATGGATTAGACTTCCACAGCAGAGGTGAAAATGCAAACAAGTTCTGCCTTCAGTTTTTGGTGCCACATGGATGAGATTTAGTGCCCTTTAGGAACTGGATTAACTCCCCTCCCATTATCAAGTAAATCCCACCAGTCTGAGGTGAAGTTTATTCTTGTACCTTGTTGTGAAAAGGCAATGTTTGACCCACTGTGGCATTCAGTCCCTGAATATAATTCAGCCTTGTGATACATATTTCCTGTCAACAGACCTCAACCACCTTTAGTGCTGTTGATGACTGGTATTTACATAAAAGCCCATTTATCAGAGGTTGTGCAGTTGCCGGAGCTGAGTTCCAAGGGACAAAATTGGGTCTGCCACAAGTCAGAAGCATCTAGCATTTTAAGAATATTTTTCCATCTGGAGAAAGGTGCCTCACTTGGGGCCCAGCTGTTAAGATGTGGCATTGCTGAGCAAGATCCCAGAATAACCTTTCCTGATGTCAGTCAGGGACTGGGCTTTTCTTTACCGGTCATCTGACTCTTCTTCAGAAGGACCCTTCTGAGTTCCAAACTACTTTACCTCAAAGTAAGTTTCACTCAACCTGAAACGTTAACTCTGATTTCTCTCCACAGGTGCTGCCAGACCTGCTGAGCTTTTCCAGCAATTTCTGTTTTTTTTTGTTTCTGATTTACAGCATCCACAGTTCTTTCTGTTGTTATTGGGGTTTTCTTGCCTGCACCCGCCCAGCCAGGGCCGGCAAATTGCTCTGCCCAGACCGTTTCTCTAGAGTTAATGATGGACATCACCAGCTGAGCGGCTCACCTCTCCTGAGGAACTGCTAGGGCCTTTGTGTCCCTGGAGTTACAGCTGTGGGGATCTCCGTCGACCGACATGCAATGCGTTTACCTGAAATTCCTCCCTGTCCACCTTGACAGAAGCTTTGAGCCCTTTTTAAGATGAGTACAACACAATTTAGGCCTCCGTGGCTTTTGCTAAGAATTACCTCACCACCTGAAATAGACATGAGGTAGCCTTGTGATCGATGCCTGCGTCCTGACAATGAATGAGAAAAACCCATCAGAAAGGAATTTTGGCCAAATGAGTTGTGTTCTGTCATTGATTTGAGGAAACCATGAAAGCAAATGACAGGATTGTGTCCATCACAAAATAGTTTAAATATCATCATCGTGAAAGAAAAATGACTATGAGCTGCACCTCTCCACAGTGACTTGTTCGAAACCGTCAATGATAACTGAGAACCTCATTACCTCTGTCGGTTACACTAATAATCATTAAGGCTTGAAGACTCAAGGAACAGAGCTCGCTGTTCAAACTCACTGAGAAACAGCATTGTGGGTGTTGTAGTCTTTCATGTTGCTGGCACCATGCAGCATTTAGTTAAAAAGAAAACACAATAAGTCTGGCTTTTTGTTTCTCCACGCTTATATTCTTATATTCTCAAACTGTTTCTGTCACTGCTGTTTGATGGATTCGGTCAGGCTCTCTCAAGATAAAACTAATCACACAGAGACACAACGTGGCCTCAAACAGCCGATGAAAACCAATCTATATTTATTAAAATTGGACCAGATGTACTCAATGCTGACTGCATACAAGAAGCAGGCTGTGTGCATGAAATCTGGACTGTGTTTGTGAGGCACGGCTTTTCACGTTAGCAGTCAACCACAGTGATAATTGTGTGCATTGTTGAACTAAATCCCTCCTGCATTGATAATCAGGTAGGAAAGTCTCACTCACCTCCAACCTGAGCATCTTTCTGTCATCTGCCCTTGATATTGCCAATTCTCTGCTGATGTGTCCCACTCACAGAGTCATTTCAAATTATAGAGCCTTGTTTCTCAAAAAAAAGCTACTTGAGTTAATCCCCGCCACGTTCTTTATCCATTGTAATATATTTGCTATTTAAAAATGTCATCACACTGTTTGCAGTTAGTTTCTCCAAAGATTTAAATTAATACTTCAAGCCTCTCGTAGAGCTTTGGGACTAAAGTTCAGGGCTCTTTGTATAAGTTTGGCATTTTTGGAAACGTGAACTTGCTGTGTGCAATGCGAAACAGACATGCTTGATTGTACATTTACTCTTCAGGTAAGCGAAGCTAAATACAATAAAAACCCAAAGAACTTCGGACACAGTAAATCAGGAACAAAAACAAAGATCGCTGGAAAAGCTCAGCAGGTCTGGCAGCATCTGTGGAGAGAAATCAGAGTTAAAGTTTTGGATCGAGTGACCCTTCCTCAGAACAGAAGTACAGTAAAATCGGGATTAATGTTTTTGTTCCTATTTTGAATAATTTCATGGCTTTATTGACAAGGCCAGAGTTCATCGTTCATTTCTAATTACTCTGCAGAGCAGTAAAGAATCAGTCATATAGCTGTGGTTCTGGTGTCATGCAACCTAGACCAGCAGCAGATTTGCTTTCCACTAGGGTGACCTGGATGTGTTTTTACAACAAACAATGATTGTTTCATTGGCAGCCTTTGAGAGATCAGCTTGGAATTCCAGATTTTTGTGAATTGAGTTTAAATTCCTCCAGCTGCCATGGTGGGATTTGAACTCAGCGCATTGCCCTAGGCCTCTGTGTGACGGCCCAGTGACATTACCACTAGGCCTTACCACTTTTCTGGCCTCAGCGCCATTTTCCTGCCCTCTCCAAAACCCAATCATCCACTTCTGATTAAAAATATTACTATCTCCTCCTTAAATTTATTCAATGGCCTCACATCTGAGGTTAGTGAATTCCACTGCTTCACAATACTTTGAAAAAGGTAATTTCTCCTCATCTCTTGTTTTAAACCTGTTGTTCCTGATCCTAAAACTGTGGCCTGTCATTCTAGATCGCCCCACATGAGGAAGTATCCTTTACACATGGACTTTGGCGAACTCCTATTCAATTTTTTCTCCACGATGGCAGCCGAATAGGATGACTCACCCAGAGCTTGTCCGCTCCATCTATTTCTTTTCCTTTTATTCTGTTTTTATAATTTTTCTTCTTTCTTCCTTCTTATCTCCCATCTTTGAGTCCTGCGTGAAGTCATCACAGACTCCCGGCCTCAACAGCCTGGAGGTGAGGCCTGGCACAGCCCGGAGTTGAGGCCCTGCACGGCCCAGAGACGAGCCCCGTTACGGCCCGGAGTTGAGGCCTGGCAGAGCCCAGAGGCAAGGCCCAGCACGGCCTGGAGGTGAGGCTCTTCTTGGCCTGGCATGGCCTGGAGGTGAGGCTCTTCTTGGCCTGGCATGGCCTGGAGGTGAGGCCTGGTGTGATCTGGCAGCTCAGTGCCAGTGTGGACTTGTTTGGAAGGAATGTTATTCTGAACTTCTTACTTCCTTGCTTTTTCAAATTTTGTCTGAGGGCTTGTACTTAATAATCTGTGGCTAGGTATCTTTGTACCTACGGTGGAGCTGAAATACAAATTCAATTTTTTTTCTTTTCTGGGTCCAAAAATGTATGCAATGATTTATAATGCATATTAATTTTGATTCCTTTATACTTGCTCATGAGTTCAGGTATTTTGATGGACCAGTGTGTAGAATACTGGGCCACAGGCTGTGTCTGTGATTGACCCTCAGTTCTTTTTCACGGAAGTTGTCACCATGCTTTCAGTGTACAAGCTGATCAGAGTGATTCTGTACTTCCTGACACATTCTAGCTGTGGGGTTAAATCTGCTGTTACAGGAAGGGTGGTCAGGAAAGGATCAAACGTACCCACTCCCCAAAATCTGGATTAGTTTAGAATCCCTACAGTGTGGAAACAGGCCCTTTGGCCCAACAAGTCCACACCGCCTCTTGAAGCATCCCACCCAGACCCATTCCCCTATAATCCACACACCCCTGAACACAATGGGCAATTTAGCATGGCCAGTCCACCTAGCCTGCACATCTTTGGGCTTGGGAGGAAACCGGAGCACTTGGAGGAAACCCACACAGACACAGGAAGAATGTGCAAACTCTACACAGAATCGAACCCAGGCCCCTGGTGCTGTGAGGCTGCAGTGCTAACCACTGAGCCACTGTGCCACCCCATGTGGATGTGACACTCTCCATTACCTTGGAACCACGTCATCTCCTGGAGAGACAAACCAATGCAAACCCCAGCCAGATGTGGGACTGAGAGTGTCTTTGGTAAAGATGGGAGATTTACCCTGGCCAGAGGGGAAGAATCCCAAGACCAGGCTTCACTGCTGGTCATGGATTTAGGAAACTCACTGAAAACTTTGAGAAGTACTTTGAGGTATTCAGTTCCAGTTACTAGTGAGCAAAAGGGGGTGGGGGGGGGGCGGGGGGGTGGAGGAGTACAAACCCAAATTCTTAATATGATGTTGTGAAGAGTGTGGTATGTCTTAAGTTTAATGTATATGTCACCTACAAAAAGAAAACTAAGTTTCCTCAACAATATTTTGTCGGTCATTTGTTACAGTGAAAGTTATAAAACATGAAATTTTATGTCCTCTTTACAGCTATTAACCAGAACATAGAACATAGAACAATACAGTGCAGGACAGGCCCTTCGGCCCTCAATGTTATAGATAATAGATAATAAACAATAGGTGCTGGAGTAGGCCATTCGGCCCTTCGAGCCAGCACCACCATTCATTATGATCATGGCTGATCATCCACAATCAGTATCCATTTCCTGTCTTATCCCCATAACCCTTGATTCCACTATCTTTCAGAGCTCTATCTATCTCTTTCTTGAAAGTATCCAGAGAGTTGGCCTCCACTGCCTTCTGGGGCAGGGCATTCCATATATCCACCACTCTCTGGGTGGAGAAGTTTTTCCTCAACTCTGTTCTAAATAGCCTACCCCTTATTTTTAAACTGTGTCCTCTGGTTCTGGACTCACCCATCAGCGGAAACATACTTCCTGCCTCCGGAGTGTCCACTCCCTTAATAATCTTATACGCCTCAATCAGATCCCCTCTCATCCTTCTAAACTCATGTATACAAGCCCAGTCGCTCCAATCTTTTAACATATGTTAGTCCCGCCATTCCGGGAATTGACCTCGTGAACCTACACTGCACTCCCTCAATAGCAAGAATGTCCTTCCTCACATTTGGAGACCAAAACCGCACACAATACTCCAGGTGTGGTCTCACCAGGGCCCTGTACAGCTGCAGAAAGGCCTCTTTGCTCCTGTACTCAATTCCTCTTGTTATGAAGGCCAGCATGCTATTAGTTTTCTTCACTGCCTGCTGTACCTGCATGCTTGCTTTCATTGACTGATGTACAAGAACACCCAGATCTCGTTGTGCTTCCCCTTTACCTAACTTGACTGCATTGAGATAGTAATCTACCTTCCTGTTCTTGCCACCAAAGTGTATAACCACACATTTATCCACATTAAACTGCATCTGCCATGCATCTGTCCACTCACCTAGCCTGTCCAAGTCGCCCTGTATTCTAATAACATCCTCCTCACATTTCACATTGTCACCCAACTTTGTGTCATCGGCAAATTTGCTAATATTACTTCTAATGCCTTCGTCTATATCATTAATATATGTCGTAAACAGCTGCGGTCCCAGCACCGAACCTTGTGGTACCCCACTGGTCACTGCCTGCCATTATGAAAGGGACCCGTTTATCACTACTCTTTGCTTCCTGTCGGCCAGCCAATTTTCAATCCAACTCAGTATTTTCCCCCTAGTACCATGTGCCCTAATTTTGTTCACCAATCTCCTGTGCGGGTCTTTATCAAAGGCTTTCTGAAAGTCCAGGTACACTACATCCACTGGTTCTCCCTTATCCATCTTCATAGATACATCCTCAAAAAATTCCAGAAGATTAGTCAAGCACGATTTGCCCTTCGTAAATCCATGCTGACTCTGACCTATCCTGTTACTGCTATCCAAATTAGTCATAATTTCATCTTTTATAATTGACTCTACTATCTTTCCCACCACTCACGTCAGGCTATCTGGTCTATAATTTCCTGTTTTCTCTCTCCCTCCTTTCTTGAAAAGTGGGACAACATTTGCCACCCTCCAATCCGCAGGAACTGATCCTGAATCTATAGAACCTTGGAAAATAATTACCAGCGCGTCCACAATTTCTAGAGCCACCTCCTTAAGTACCCTGGGATGCAGACCATCAGGTCCTGGGGACTTAGCGGCCTTCAGACCTAACAGTCTATCCAACACCGTTTCCTGCCTAATATAAATACCCTTCAGTTCGTCCATTACCCTAGGCCCTTCAGCCACAATTGCATCTGGGAGATTGCTTGTGTCTTCCCTAGTGAAGACAGATCCAAAGTACCTTTTCAACTCTTCTGCCATTTCCTTGTTCCCCATAATAAATTCACCCGTTTCTGACTTCAAGGGCCCAATTTTAGTCTTAACCATTATTTTTCTTTTCACATACCTAAAAAAGCTTTTACTATCCTCCTTTATATTTTTGGCCAGTTTTCCTTCATAGCTCATTTTTTCTCTGTGTATTGCCTTTTTAGTTATCTGCCGTTGCTCTTTAAAAGCTTCCAGTCCTCCGGCTTCCCACTCATCTTTGCTATGTTATACTTCCTCTCTTTTATCTTTATACAGTCCTTAACTTGGCTCGTCAGCCACGGCCGTCCCTGCCTCCCCTTAGGATCTTTCTTCCTCTTTGGTATGAACTGATCCTGCACCTTCTGCATTATATCCAGAAATACCTGCCATTGTTGTTCCACTGCCATCCCTGATAGTATATTGAACCATTGAACTTTGGCCAGCTCCTCCCTCATAGCTCCATAGTTCCCTTTATTCAACTGCAATACTGTCACTTCCAATTCTCCCTTCTCCCTCTCAAACTGCGGATTAAAACTTATCACATTATCGTCACTACCTCCTAATGGCTCCTTTACTTTGAGGTCCCTAATCAAATCTGGTTCATTGCACAACACCAGATCCAGAATTGCCTCCTCCCTGGTAGGCTCCAGTACAAGCCGTTCTAAGAATCCATATTGGAGGCACTCCACAAACTCCACAATATTGCGCCGACCTGTGAATTAATCTAAGCCCCTCCCCCCACACTATCCCATCATCGTCCATATGCTTATCCAAGGACTGTTTAAATGCCTCTAATGTGGCTGAGTTAACTACATTGGCTGGCAGGGCGTCCCACATCCTTACCACTCTCTGAGTAAAGAACCTGCCTCTGACATCTGTCTTAAATCTATCACCCCTCAATTTGTAGCTATGCCACCTCGTACAAGCTGATGTCATCATCCTCAGAAAAAGACTCTCACTGTCCACCCTATCTAATCCTCTGATCATCTTGTATGTCTCTTTTAAGTCCCCTCTTAGCCTCCTTCTCTCCAATGAGAACAGACCCAAGTCTGTCACCCTTTCTTCATAGGGCCTGTGCTCCAGACCAGGCAACATCCTGGTAAATCTCCTCTGCACCTTTCCAATGCTTCCACATCCTGAGGTTCACAATGTTTTCTTTTTGATTGCTTTCAGACATCCTAATATTGTTAACTCAGGTACATAGGACAACTATAACGCAAGGCAGTCTGATGCAAAAATCTTGTTGTGTGTGGAGTTAGATGAGATAGGGGAAGCGCTAAATGAATATTTTTCAACAGTACTCACTCTAGAAAACGACAATGTTGTCGAGGAGAATACTGAGATACAGGCTACTAGACTAGATGGGATTGAGGTTCACACGGAAGAGGTATTAGAAATCCTTCAGAAGGTGAAGATAGATAAGTCCCCTGGGCCGGATGGGATTTATCCTCGGATCCTCTGGGAAGCCAGGGAGGAGATTGCCGAGCCTTTGGCATTGATATTTAACTCGTCATTGTCTACAGGAATAGTGCCAGATGACTGGAGGATAGCAAATGTGGTTCCCCTGTTCAAGAAGGGGTGTAGAGACAACCCTGGTAATTATAGACCAGTGAGCCTTACCTCAGCTGTTGGTAAAGCGTTGGAAATGGTTATAAGGGATAGGATTTATAATCATCTAGAAAAGAATAAATTGATTAGGGATAGTCAGCACGGTTTAGTGAAGGGAAGGTCGTGCCTCACAAACCCATATTGAGTTCTTTGAGAAGGTGACCAAACACGTAGATGAGAGTAAACCGGTTGATGTGGTGTATATGGATTTCAGCAAGGCGTTCGATAAGGTTCCCCACAATAGGCTATTGTACAAAATGCAGAGGAATGGAATTGTGGGAGATATAGCAGTTTGGATCGGAAATTGGCTTGCTGAAAGAAGACAGAGGGTGGTAGTTGATGGGAAATGTTCACCCTGGAGACCAGTTACTAGTGTTGTACCGCAAGGGTCGGCGTTGGGTCCACTGCTGTTTGTCATTTTTATAAATGACCTGGGTGAGGGCGTAGAAGGATGGGTCAGTAAATTTGCAGACGACACTAAGGTCGGTGGAGTTGTGGATAGTGATGAAGGATGCTGTAGGTTGCAGAGAGACATAGATAAGCTGCAGAGCTGGGCTGAGAGGTGGAAAATGGAGTTTAATGCAGACAAGTGTGAGGTGATGCACTTTGGTAGGAGTAACCGGAAGGCAAAGTACTGGGCTAATGGTAAGATTCTTAGCAGTGTATATGAGCAGAGAGATCTCGGTGTCCATGTACACAGATCATTGAAAGTTGCCACCCAGATTGACAGGGCTGTTAAGAACGCGTACAGTGTTTTAGCTTTTATTAATAGAGGGATCGAGTTCCGGAACCAAGAGGTTATGGTGAAGCTGTACAAAACTCTGGTGCGGCCACACTTGGGGTATTGTGTACAGTTCTGGTCACCGCATTCCAAGAAGGATGTGGAAGCTTTGGAAAGGGTGCAGAGGAGATTTACTAGGATGTTGCCTGGTATGGAGGGAAGGTCTTACGAGGAAAGTCTGAGGGACTTGAGGCTGTTTTCATTAGAGAGAAGAAGGTTGAGAGGTGACTTAATTGAAACATATAAAATAATCAGAGGGTTAGATAGGGTGGATAGGGAGAGCCTTTTTCCTAGGATGGTGACAGCGAGCACAAGGGGGCATAGGTTTAAATTGAGGGGTGAAAGATATAGGACGGATGTGGGAGGTAGTTTCTTTACTCAGAGAGTAGTAAGGGAATGGAACGCTTTGCCTGCAACGGTAGTAGATTCGCCAACTTTAGGTACATTTAAGTCATCATTGGACAAGCATATGGACGTACATGGAATAGTGTAGGTTAGATGGGCTTGAGATTGGTATGACAGGTCGGCACAACATCGAGGGCTGAAGGGCCTGTACTGTGCTGTAATGTTCTATGTTCTATGTTCTAATATTTTGGAAAATGTTATGTCATCAGATTTGTCAGGGAGGTACTCACTGATGTAACACACATGCTGCAATTGGAATGTTCCACCTTTGTACTACCTTATCAACTTGCACACCTCATACGAAACAAAGCTTACCCTCATTCTCCCCATCAACTAGGCTGCAATGGTTCAAGAAAGTATCAATGTCACTCTCAATGTCCCTCGGGCAACTGGAATTGGGTTATACATCTTGGCCTAGCCATATTCTTTGTAGGATAATAAAATAAACTAAACTCATCATAGACAGCTAGGAACTCATGATGTAATGGCACTTTAGATAATTTTTTTTTGCAAATGTCCCAACTATTTCAACCAGAAGGGGAACAAATAAAACTAGAGTCTCACTCCTGCAGGTAGTAAATAGTTTCTCAAGATTCAATCATTTTAAAAAGAAAGTAATTTTCTTATTTTTGCCTTTCTGTCTCTCTCTTTCTGAACCCAGTTTTTCTTTCCCTCTCACTGTCTTTCTCTTTCAGTTAGATTGACTGTCAGTCTGACTGCTCACTAGCATTCCAGATGTGCTGTTTCGTTCATCACGCACTTTCATTAGTTTGAGTTGGCAAAACTTGTTCAAACTGAAGGATGAGGAGGAAACATTAACAGACATGACATGCCATAAAGTGCCAGATTCCAGCACATTATGGACCGTGTGGTGCAGAACAAGCTCAAGGCAGGCTGTTAATGTTGTGCAGTCTACCTGTGCTGCTGTCAGTATCTGCTTGTCTAAAGATTACCGAGGAAATCTACTCCTTAATTTCTTCCATTTCCTCAAATCATTTTGAGTGGAATTGCATTGATGTTTTTGCTGGTCGTTTTAATCCCTAAGTTCACTACACTGCTGTTGGATTAAAGTAGGCCCCTGTCCCTGGCAATGAGCAAAAAAATTAAAATCTCAGAAAAGCTACAGGCTAATTTGTGACAAAAGCAATGGGTGTGTTCTGTTGTGACCTTATTACATAGTGGCTCATTGTAAGAGAAAAGATACCCCCTTGGCTTTTGATTGACACTCCCTTCACTGTGTGATGAGGTGATTCAAGTATATGACAAGAATCGACTAATTAAATAAGTATTTAAATCGGACATTTCAAAAACAAAAACCACTTGACCAAAAATGTCTTATGTGAAAAATTGCAAGACAGTCTAAGTTTAGCAAACATTGAATAATAACAATCATAGCTAAATACAGGCAGTATAAAAATTCTGTTGTAAAGCACAAGCTTTAGTGCAATTTATTCGAGAATTTTTCTGCCTTTGACTTGCAGCAAAGTATTTCGAAGGAAAAAAAAATCTGTTTTAAATTAATCGTCCCAAACTTTTTAGGATGTAGATGATCATGTCTCCTTTCAAAAAAAAAGTAAGATGTACATTTAATTTTCATTTGAATAGGGAGAGATAGGAAAAGGAGGTTCCAATGATGATTGAAACCACAAGGCGAGGCAGCAGGGGTTCTCGGGGACTGCTAAGGACATTGAGAACATGATGCAGTCAGGAAGCACAAATCATGTCATGACTTTGCTGCTTATGCCTTAACTTTTGCTGTTGGTGTGTTGCCTGTCTCTTCCATCGCAGAGTCCTACAGCACGGAACCAGACCCTTCGGTCCAACCAGCCTGTGCCAAACATAATCCCAAACTAAATTAGTTCCACCTGCCTGCTCCTGGTTCATATCCCTCCACACCTTTTCTCTTCAGGTATTTATCTAAATGTCTGTTAAATGTTGTAAGATAACAAGGTGTGGAGCTGGACGAACATAGCAGGCCAGGCAGTATAAGAGGAACCGGAAAGCTGATGTTTTGGGTCTGGACCCTTCTTCAGAAATGGGGGAGGGGGAGGAGCCTCTGGAATAAATAGAGAAGCTGGGGGGGGAGGTGCTGATGGAAGGTGGATCAAGGAGCAGATTGGTGGAGAGAAAATAGGCAAGTCAAGGAGGCGGGGTTGACACCAGTAAAGGTGAGTGTAGGCAGGGAGTTGGGATGGGGGTTGGCCACTGAGGAGGGAGGGGCGTGTGGGCGGGAGGGAAGATAGACAGATCAAGGAGGCAGGGATGAGGCCAGTAGGTAGGAAGAGGGGTTGGTCAGTGAGGTGGGAGGAGCAGATAGGTTGGAGAAAAGATGGACAGGTTAAGGAGGCAGGGCTGAGAGGGGGTCAGTAGACTCCAGAGACAATATTCTTCCTATTAGTGTGAAGCACCAGGTTGGTAGGTAAAGGGAATGCTGGAAGAATGGAGAAATTGAGGCTCTGGCTAAGAAAAAGAAGGAAGTATATGTCAGGTACAGACAACAGGGATTGAGTGATTCCTTTGAAGAGTATAAGGGCAATGGAAGGGAAGTAAGAGGGAAATCAGGAGGGCAAAAAGGAGACATGAATTAGATTTGGCAGATAGAATTAAGGAAAATCTAAAGGGTTTCTATAAATATATTAAGGTTAAAAACATGGAGCAACATTGGTGCAACGTCGAGGGCCGAAGGCCCTGTTCTGCACTGTATTGTTCTAAATTCTAAGTTCTAAGGTCTTGGGATGCGACTGGGAGAGGGGAGATTTTGAAGCTTGTAAAGTCCACATTGAGACCATTGGGCTGCAGGGCTCCCAGGCGGAATATGAGGTGCTTCAAAATCTCCCCACCCCCAACCTTATCCCAAGACCTGCCCTCCCTCTCGTCCCTGCCTCTGACCCGTCCGACTTTTCTACCAACTATCTGGTCCTCCCACCTCACTGGCCAACCCCCAGCCCCACTTCCTACCTACACTCACCTTACCTCTACTAGCCTCACCCCTGCCTGCCTGATCTGTTCGCCTTCACTCCCACCCACCCAACCCTAACTCCTCATTGACCAATCCCCATTCCAACTCCCTGCCTACACTCACCTTTACTGGCATCAACCCCGCCTCCTTGACCTGCCCATCTTCTTGCCACCTATCTGCTACACTGTCCACCTTCTATCTGTCTATTTATTTCAGAGCCCCCTTCCCCGCCCCCCATTTTTGAAGAAGGGTCCAGACCTGAAATGTCAGCTTTCCTGCTCCTCTGATGCTGCTTGACCTGCTGTGCTCGTCCAGCTGTACACCTTGTTATCTCGGATTCTCCAGCATCTGCAGTTCCTACTATCTCTGTTAAATGTTGCATCCACCATTTCCTCAGGAAGTTCATTCCACACAGGAAGCACCCTCTGTGTAGAAGAAAATGCGTCTTATGTCTTTTTTAAATGTCTGTCCTCTCACCTTAAAAATATGCCCCCTTGGTCTTGAAATGCCTCATCCTAGGGAAAAGACAACTGCTGTTAACTCTATCTATACCCCTCATGATATCAAAACCTTCTATCAGCTCGCCTCTCAACCTTGTACTCTCCATCCAGTGTGTTGACATCACTTTGTATTTGAGCAGTTTCCCTGATGAAAACAAGGTTATTTTAATTACATCAGAGGTAGTAACTTTCCTATGTCATGGAGAATTTCGCCGGAGTAATTCACCCTGTTACAATGAAATAACACAGGATTATAATCCACTGATATTCTGTAATTCTGCAGATTATGCAGTAAAAGAAGAGCAGTAGTGGTATTTAACAAAAATATATAGACTGCGGAATTCATTATTTCATTCATTCTTTTGAATCTGTCAAAATTACTTTTGGACAATAGAAATGTATGCATTTTGATTAAGGTGCCATTCTAAATTACTCCCTGAATAGTTTGCAAAAGACATTTCTCCAGTGTTTCTCCAGTTGTGCATAAAAATAATATCTTTCGGAAGAGACTGTAAAAGAGAAAAAAAGAACTATGGCTCCGTATTAAACTTTCCAGGTAAAGATGCTTGTCGGGAGAATAGATTGTTTTCAGCATAGTGTCAATATTATATTTGCACAGATAGTTGTTTACAGATCTTTCACCAACACAGAAAATCCAGCTCAAGTATTAACGATGCTATCAGTGGGTCATTTAACTTCAAGACTTTGCTATATTCTAGGAGGTCTTAATATTAAAAAGAAAAACTGCTGTAATAGTTTCTGTAGCAAACACAATGGCTTGAAATAATGTTGTACTAAGTGGCAAAGAATGGCATAAAATAATAGTACTGGATTACAAGGCCCAGAGGTCCAGACTAGTGCTGTAGAGACTACAGTTCAAATCCCAGCGTGGAATTTAAATTCAACTAATAATTCTGGAATTGAAAAATGTAGTTGTGAAAATATCATTGATTGTTGTTTAGAAACCCATCTGATTTGCTAAGGTCTTTTCAGGAAGAAAATCTGCCTTCTAAAAATGGCCCAGCAAGCCATTCAGTTCAAGAATAAGGAGGGATGGGCAACAGATGTTGGCCTGGCTGATGATGTCTGTATCCTATCAAAGAATAAAGAGAAACAAGTCTATATCACAGCAACTTTGGATAGCCACCTCTCCACCTGACAGGATAACATGTCAATATGTTTCAATGGGAATTGATGTGTTTCTTTAATTGTCTCTGTGCATCTGCTCTCATGTCTGAAACAGAAACAAAATGCTGGAGAAACTCAGCAGGTCCAGCTGCATCTGCGGAGAGAGGACAGACTTAACGCTTCATGTCCACCATGACTCTTCTACAAAACTGGCTTGATGAGGCTACAGTTTTAGGAACTGAGTTGAGAATTTCTTAGACCATATACGTAGAGAGTGAGCGATTGGAGATCAGTGGACAGACGTGACAGAAGGGGTCAAAATCCTGGAACTCCTCTCCCAAGGATGTTGTGGGCGTACCTACATTACATGGACTGCAGAGGTTCAAGAAGCCAGCTCAGTATCACCTTCTTAAGGACAACTAAGGATGGGCAATACATGCTTCCAGCCAGCAATGCGTGTATCCCATGAATGAGTGAAAGAAAGGACAAACACATATGCACAGATCTAAACAAATATACATGCTACATTTATAGACCTATATTTATACGTGCATTTAATATTCATTCATATATGTATATGTATATCAGAGATAATGGGAACTGCAGATGCTGGAGAATTCCAAGATAATAAAATGTGAGGCTGGATGAACACAGCAGGCCAAGCAGCATCTCAGGAGCACAAAAGCTGACGTTTCGGGCCTAGACCCTTCATCAGAGAGGGGGATGGGGGGAGGGAACTGGAATAAATAGGGAGAGAGGGGGAGGCGGACCGAAGATGGAGAGTAAAGAAGATAGGTGGAGAGGGTGTAGGTGGGGAGGTAGGGAGGGGATAGGTCAGTCCAGGGAAGACGGACAGGTCAAGGAGGTGGGATGAGGTTAGTAGGTAGCTGGGGGTGCGGCTTGGGGTGGGAGGAAGGGATGGGTGAGAGGAAGAACCGGTTAGGGAGGCAGAGACAGGTTGGACTGGTTTTGGGATGCAGTGGGTAGAGGGGAAGAGCTGGGCTGGTTGTGTGGTGCAGTGGGGGGAGGGGATGAACTGGGCTGGTTGAGGGATGCAGTGGGGGAAGGGGAGATTTTGAAACTGGTGAAGTCCACATTGATACCATATGGCTGCAGGGTTCCCAGGCGGAATATGAGTTGCTGTTCCTGCAACCTTCGGGTGGCATCATTGTGGCAGTGCAGGAGGCCCATGATGGACATGTCATCAAGAGAATGGGAGGGGGAGTGGAAACAATCCGACCCCACCACCCAAGACATTTTTCCATCCCCACCCCTGTCTGCTTTCCGGAGAGACCACTCTCTCCGTGACTCCCTTGTTCGCTCCACACTGCCCTCCAACCCCACCACACCCGGCACCTTCCCCTGCAACCGCAGGAAATGCTACACTTGTCCCCACACCTCCTCCCTCACCCCCATCCCAGGCCCCAAGATGACATTCCACATTAAGCAGAGGTTCACCTGCACATCTGCCAATGTGGTATACTGCATCCACTGTACCCGGTGCGGCTTTCTCTACATTGGGGAAACCAAGCGGAGGCTTGGGGACCGCTTTGCAGAACACCTCCGCTCAGTTCGCAACAAACAACTGCACCTCCCAGTCGCAAACCATTTCCACTCCCCCTCCCATTCTCTTGATGACATGTCCATCATGGGCCTCCTGCACTGCCACAATGATGCCACCCGAAGGTTGCAGGAACAGCAACTCATATTCCGCCTGGGAACCCTGCAGCCATATGGTATCAATGTGGACTTCACCAGTTTCAAAATCTCCCCTTCCCCCACTGCATCCCTCAACCAGCCCAGTTCATCCCCTCCCCCCACTGCACCACACAACCAGCCCAGCTCTTCCCCTCTACCCACTGCATCCCAAAACCAGTCCAACCTGTCTCTGCCTCCCTAACCGGTTCTTCCTCTCACCCATCCCTTCCTCCCACCCCAAGCCGCACCCCCAGCTACCTACTAACCTCATCCCACCTCCTTGACCTGTCCGTCTTCCCTGGACTGACCTATCCCCTCCCTACCTCCCCACCTACACCCTCTCCACCTATCTTCTTTACTCTCCATCTTCGGTCCGCCTCCCCCTCTCTCCCTATTTATTCCAGTTCCCTCCCCCCATCCCCCTCTCTGATGAAGGGTCTAGGCCCGAAACGTCAGCTTTTGTGCTCCTGAGATGCTGCTTGGCCTGCTGTGTTCATCCAGCCTCACATTTTATTATCTTGGAATCTCCAGCATCTGCAGTTCCCATTATCTCTGATCACATTTTATTATCTTGTATATGTATATCAGTTTGTTTTTGATAAATAGGGAAGGAATAACAAAATATATCTGATCACTTTTGTCCAGCAGTTGGCCCACAGCTAGTTTTGAACTGGAAAATGAATATATTCAATGAGTTATGGAATTAGATGAGCATCTTTTGTTAGCTTGTTATCTGCTGGAAGCCGATTCTCATAAGGATATAGAAGCAGGCACTTTGACTGCTCAAGCCTGCTCTGCCAATAAGTACAATCATGGCTGATTTTCTTCCTCAACTCGACCTGCCACACTATTCACAAACTCATTCCCTTGGTTCTCAGAAATTCATCATTCTCTGTCTTGAATACACGCAACGACCAACAACCATAGCCTGAAACAGCACATTGTAGATTTTGTGACAGCACTGGCATTAGTTAACTTTTTGGAGGTCATTTCATAGAAATTAACAGCATATTAAAGGAAATTAAATTGAAAGGTAATGAAAGCAAAATAAAGGAAAGGCATTGTGAAATATGAAGGAGTGTAGAAAAGATATACATCAATGTTGCTAGATTTGAAGTGTTTGAGCTATAGGGAGAGGCTGAATAGACTGGGGCTGAGGGGTGACCTTGTAGAAATTTATAAAATCATTAGGGACATGGATAGGGGTGAATAGCCAAGGTCTTTTTCCTAGGGTAGGGGAGCGCAAAACCAGAGGGCATATGTTTAAGATGAGAAGGGAAAGATAAATGAGACTTAGGGGGTAACGTTTTCATGGAGAGGGTGGTGCATGTATGGAATGAGCTGCCAGAGGAAGTGGTGGAGGCTGGCACAATTACAATGTTTAAAAAGCATCTGGATGGGTACCCAGATAGAGGTTTGGAGGAGTATGGGCCAAATGCTAGAAAATGGGACTAGTTCAATTTAGGATAACTGGTCAGCATGGACTGGTGTGGACTGAAGGATCTGTTCTGTGCTGTACATCATTATGACTCCCTTTGCCCGTAATTCTGGATTTGTTTTGATTTTCTTTAAAACTCCTTCTTGTAGATTTTTTTTAATCCTTGGAACTTTCCCCTCTCATCAGTTTATAGGCCTGGAAGTCTTGCCTTTAAACAATAGATGTTGCTCAGCTTTGTGGCTTCTCTTACTCTGGTTGTTGTGCTAAAGTGCAGCTTCCCATTTCGGGAGATGCTTTTACTTTCATTCACTGATCCATGCAGGAAATTGGAATTACAGCTCCTTCTGGGACCCACAAATATACAAAAATATAGCTGTGAACCAGAGCCAGCTCCAGACTGTGTAAAGCAGCTCTTTTATTCCATCCCTAATATGCAATAATAAATGTTCCTGTGCTTCAGTCTTGATACGTAAAAGCATGTTAATTATTCCAAGGAAGCACAGTATAGCTTTTCCACTGTATGAAGTCACTACAAGCACACAGCCTGACATGCCAGTTCAGCTAACACTCTTGCTTAAAAGCCTAGAGGGAGAATTACACATCCAGCCATCTGATCTATCATCCGGGAGGTCGAATGGTGTTAATGCATCCAGCACAGATTACAGACCCCCTCTAGATGTTGTTAATGCAAGACACACTTTGTGAAGTATTTAAATGGACACCAGAGGTGATGGTTCATGTCAAGCAGCAGCAGAAAGGCTGAGGGTGGATCTCATTGTCTACAAACATAAAGATTAAGAAACCTGAGCACTGATTATATACCAAAGTGTGGCTCATACTGTGGGTGACAATTCCGACAGCTTGTTTATCTCACCTTTACCTGTCTTGTAAACTGTGGCCTGATGTACCATTGCGGCAGCTGACATCTGAATGGAAAATGCATCCTGACAGTAGCATTTAAGCCTTGCCATGTTGTGTCAAAAAAATTACTTCTTATTAATGGATGAAGAGGATTAACACTGACCAGAGATTCTAAGGCCCTTAGCTCTATCCTTCCCTAACCCTTCAAATATGGAAACATATCTTCAGCTTTCTGCATCTGCATATTGTTGCTTTCGTGTGAGACTTACAATGATGAATTTTTGCAACTTTATGAAAATGAAATCAGCAAATGAAAGAGCACATCTGATTTTCGAAGGGGGTAAAGAAATGAAAATGACCGAAATGCTATCATATCTTTGCTCCAAAGGTGCCGTTGCCACCTTCAGAGGAGTTCAAATTTTTACAAAGTTTCTCCATACCAACCCCCTTTCATTACTGCAGTTCAAGATGGGTTAAACTTTACGGGACTTCTGCTGAGTTCCTGCTCAGTTTGGACTGGAGGACTGGAAGGGTTCTTGTGACAATCATCCCCAAAGTCTCCCAAAAAGCATAAAAGGATAGAAATTTGTCCTGTGTAGTAATACACTGGCGGCCTAATAGTCAGCAAAAGTGAATATTCAATAAGTGAATCAACATGATGTTGCCTATACTTGAGTAAGAAAGGCCAACTTTTCTAAAATATCTGTTGCAAACTCAGTGTGCTGAGATGTATCTTGTAGAATGAAGTATTTTTGAAATTTTGTAATTTAGGAAATGCAACAACCAATTTGCACGTAGGATGCTTCCTCAGCGGTGAGACAAAAATGACCAAATAATCTCTTTTTCATAGAATCCCTACAGTGTGGGAAGAGGCCATTTGGCCTATCAAGTCTACACTGACCCACAGAAGAACATCCCACCCAGCATTTCCCTTGGCTAACCCACCTAGCCTGCACTCTGTAGGTAATTTAGCACGGCCAATCCACCTAGCCTGCACATCTTTGGATTGTGGGCGTAAATTGGAGCACCTGAGGAAGCCCACACAGACAGAGGGAGAACGTACAAATTCCACACAGACAGCCACTAAAGGGTGGAATTGAACCTGGGTCTCTGGTGCTGTGAGACCGCAGTGTTAACTACTAAGCCACCCATATGCTCTTTTTAACAGAGGATAATTAAATAATGGACATTGGCCAAGCCATTCAGCAGAACTCTTCTGCTTTTCTTCAAAAGTGCCATGGGTTCACTTTTATCCCTTTGAGAGAGAGACAAGGCCTCAGGTTAAATTCTCAGCCAGAAGTGTTTCTGTAGTACAGTGTCAGCTGTGACTTTGCAATAACAACTTCAGGGATGAGACTTGAACCACAGAATTCTGACTGAGAGTTAGGACTGCAACCCACTGAACCACAGCTAACACATTATCTTCAAGATAAGCAAAGGCAATTAATACGTATGGAAGTTACTGTTTTCAATATAGCACTCCATATTGAGAGGTTTTAGAAGTTAATTTCTCAGTTGGTGTGAAAAATATTGCTGAAACGGCAGAGTGATATTGACTGTCATGATATTGGCTCAGTTGGAAACTTCTGTAATCATATTTCTATAAATACTTGGATAAAGTCGCACTTAGTCGGGTGAATAGCAAGCGAGCTGTGCAGTCGTTCCGTGGAACAGAATTAGTTTAAAATGTATTGAGTGATGTTGGATTTGATTGAGATTGATAGCTGTCCAACAATTGTTAGAAAAAGATAGCAGCCTCAGATATCTCTTGTTATGTATTCTAACCAATCCAGGCAGAGATGTTATTAACACACACACTTCTGGAGCAAGTGGGACCTGAACCCAGGCCTCTTTTGCTGGAGGTAGGGACACCACCACGGCATCATGAGAGCCTTGACTAATATTTATTCCTTTCCTGGTGTAACTCAGGCGAGTACATGATCAATTTCCCAGTTTTGGAATCTTACAGTACGTTTGCCCCATTTCAAGAGTGCTAATCCTTTTGCCATGTGGCTCGATTACAAGTGTTTTTTAAAATTATTGTTAATGGGCTGTAGGTTTCTCTGGAAAAGCCAGCTTGTGTGGGGGGTTGGGGGGGTGGGGGGGACAATGGCCTAGTGATCTCCGCACTAGCCTGTTAATCCAGAAACCCAGCTAATGCTCTGGAGTCTCTGGGTTCAAGTCCCCCCATGGTAGCATTTGATTTCAGTAAAGAATTGTGACTAAAGGGTCTAACGATGACAATGCAATTATTGTCGATTGTTGTGAAAAACCCATCTGGTTCACTGCTGTCCTTTAGGCAAGGAAATGGAATTTCTTACTCATCCCCTCTGGGCTGTTGGGGATGAGTAATAAATGCTGGCTTAGCCAGTAATGCTCACATGTCCTGAATGAATAACAAACAAAAATTGTTGTCTGTCCCTAATTGCCCTTTCACTGACTGGCTTACTGGATCATGTGAGAGGGCAGATAAGAGTCAACCATGTTGCCATTTAGAAATATAGATCTAGGGTCCTATTTAAGCAAGACCAGATAACGAGTATCCATCATTAAAGGGTATTTGCAAACCTGATGGGTTTTCACAACAATTGATGACTGTTTCATGGTCACCAGCACTCAGCACAACTTTACATTCCAGATTGATTCATTGATAATGGCCACCCTTGAGGGATTTGAGCTCTCTTATCCATGGTGGTTTTCTGAATTACTAGTTAAGTGAATTAGTGAAATTTGTGTGTCCTGAAGTTATAAATGCAAGCTCTTTTCTTCTACCAGTCTGAGCCAGGCCTCTAGAACCTCAAACATGGCCAGTGACCCAATCATTCAGGGTGGGCCGTTGGTCAGTAAAGCAAGTGTTACCATTTTAACAAGAGCTATTGATCACTCGTTGTGTCCAAGTGCAACACAATGATGCAGACAATGACTTGATGTGAGAAGAATTTTGACACACCTGAACTTTTGCATTATCTTACTACTGTGTTAGGCTTTTAGCCATAATTCTCAAACAATCCCTTAGTTGAATGAGTGAATGATGGATGAGTGATTTTATTGTCACATATATCTAAGGACATATAGCGCAAAGTGCTTTAGTGCCACACTCCCAGTGCCATTTTAAGTTATAAAAAGAATAAAAGGAACAAGGCATGTTCAACCAGGAAACCCGTGAAAGACTGACTGACAGGATTCTCACCTTAATGGATACTCGCACCAGACATTGCTAGGATACAAACCTGCTGCCTCTGCACTTGGGGTCATTTCGAAGGTATGTTAACATGGAGTGTTTTAATTTCAGTGAGCTTTGTCCATGTGCGGCACCGGTTGTTAATAAAAGTGGCGTTTCATGAGTTGTTGCAAGTAGTTTAGCCCAGTTTGTGAAGTATATTAATAATGTACAATTAAAAATTATTTTGAAATCTGTAGAGTTTATCTTTTGAGAACCTAACCATATTAGTATTCAGCAGATGCCATCTCTGGACAGAAATAATTAATAAAAGTTGCACACTTTAGCAGTGAAAGTCTCATATTTTATTTATTAGTTTTGCATCTCCAGTAAAACTACAGTCAAATCTTATTATTACAAACTAGCAGGCTTGGCAAAACAGACAGTATTATCAGGGGCTCCTCTATACTTTGAGATCCTCTCCTGACTTCAATTGACCTTCAGTGAAGACCAGAGAATACGTTAGCTATAATGAGGCAGGACGGGATTCAAAGTGCTCATTTGCTAGCCTTATGTGCTGATTGTACAAGGGACACCTTGTAATCCACACATTATATCACATAGGAGGTTCCTGCGGTCATTTCTTTGTCAAGGTTTAGTTTCCCCAAATCTCTGTCCAATTTTAAATGTTTTGCTGTACTTTCAAATATTTATTTTATCCTGATTATCCCCCTATTTTGCACCATGTCAAGAAGGCAACTGATTGAGCCTACTTCCATGAGTGTACTCTTGATAGTGTCGACCGTGGCATGGTTACAGTGGGTCTGGTCACAGTACATGGCACAAGAACTGTCACTAGATGTCGCTGACAAACTAGACTGTTGCGTCATTCTTGATCTTGTCAATAGACTTAAGCTGAGTCCTTGACAAAGGCTGGGGATTGATGCATGTCCGTGAATTAAGCTGTGTAGTTGAGGCCCGTGAACAACATGGTGAGTTCAAAAAAAAGCCTGAAAAAACTGTGGGTGCTGGAACAAATTGCTGAAAAAGCTCAGTGGGTCTGTGGAGAGAAATCAGAGTTAATGTTTGAGGTCAACTGACCCTTCTCCAGAATCCTTGAACACGATCAATTAGCCTGTTTTGTGCTCCCAAACGTTTCAGTAATGAAATCTATTTTGTGTTGTTCACTGATCTTTTGTTCTAGGAACTTTCCTAATGCTTGGGTTCCAGATTCAGTACAAGTCCAACACCAGGTATTAGACTAGCTGTTGTCATTAATTATGAGTTGATCCATTGAAAATTGGTGTTAAGTTTATACTCTTCCATTTCCTGATGGGTGCTGCCTTAATTGACAGATTCCACCATGAATAATGGCTTTTTTGACATTAATTTGGACATCCTGCAACCAGCAAGGAGTTGTTATGGACCAAAACAGAAGTTGCTGGAAAAGCTCAGCAGGCCTGGCAGCATCTGTGAAGAAAAATCCGAGTTAGCGTTTCAGGTTCAGTGATCCTTCCTCAGAAGACGTTCACCGGACCCATAACATTAACTCTGATTTTTTTCTTCACAGATGCTGCCAGACCTGCTGAACTTTTCCAGCAACTTCTGTTTTTGTTGCTGATTTACAGCATCCGCAGTTCTTTCGGTTTTTGTTTAGGGAGTGATTCTGAGTTAGCAGTCATGAGAGAGTTTTTTTCTTGAAACCAGTTTTCTAATATAGGGTCATGGCTGTTGTTCTGCGGTTGGTACATTTTCATTTAATCTGATAATGGTAGTGTTGGCCAGTAATCCATTTCTCCTGATTATCCAATTATTAAAGAAGGCAGTAATTGCCCTTTACACGCTTAACTTTACAAAAATCTGTCTCTTGCATGTAAAATGGATCTGGTTTCTAGCAGGGATTATGCTGAACATTTTTCCTTGTGTAGGAATGTTTTCCGTTTGCTATATAAACCCTGAAGGCAGCTTTGTATATTCAGTCAGGCATTTTTTTCTCTCTCTTTTCAATCTGCAGTGCTTGAACTGATAGTTTAAACACATTCTCCCTCTTCTCTGCCACCCAGAAAGCCACTTTTTCTCCCCTCCTCGCCAACAGTGTTCAGCCTTTTGAGAAAGCTGGAAAGCAACCTAAGACTAGAGCTTCAAGTTTTGAAACAGTCTGGAGACACACCTGAGCTGGCACTGGCATACTCATAGAATCCCTGCATAGAGCCATGGAAATGTACAGCACGGAAGCCTTTCGGTCCAACTCATCTGAGCCGACCAGATATCCTGAATTAATCTCGTTCCATTTTCCAGCATTTGTCCCAAATCCCTCTAAACACGTCCTATTCAGATGCCTTTTAAATGTTGTAATTGTACCAGCCTCCACCACTTCCTCTGGCAGCTCATTCCATACATGCATCACCCTCTGCGTGAAAATGTTGCCCCTTAGGTTCCTTTTAAATCCTTGCCCTCTCAACGTCAACCTATGCCCTCTAGTTTTGGACTCCCCTACCCAGGGGAAAAGACTTTGGCTATTTACCCCATCCATGCTCCTTGTGATTTTATAAACTTCTATGAAGTCCCCTCTCAGCCTCTGACGATCCAGGGAATATAGCCCCATCCTATTCAGCCTCTCCCCATAGCTCAAAATCTCCAACCCTGGCAACATCTTTATAAATCTTTTCTGAACCTTTTCTAGTTTCACAACATCCTTCCTATAGGAGGGAGACCAGAGTTGAACACAGTATGTTAAAAGTGGCCTAACCTATGTCATGTACAGCCACAACATGAAGTCTCAACATTTATCCTCAAATGCACTGACCATTAAAGGCAAGTGTACCAAACACCTTCTTCACTATCCTATCTACCTGCAACTCCACTTTCAAGGAACTATGAACCTGCACTCCAAAGTCTCTTTGCTCAGCAACACTCCCCTGGACCTTACCATTAAGAGTATAAATCCTGCCCTAATTTACCTTTCCAAAATGCAGCACCTCCTATTTATTTAAATTCAACTCCATCTCCCACTCCTTGGCCCATTGGCCCATCTGATCAAGGTTCTGTTGTACTCTGAGGTAACCTTCTTCGCTGTCACTACACCTTCAATTTTGGTGTCACCTGCAAACTTACTATTGATACCTCTTGTATTCACATCCAAATCATTTATATAATGTGTGGAACCAGGCTAATCAGCACATCAAGTCCACAGACTCACTCGCTCTGTCCTTGTAACCCTGCATTTCCATTGGCTAACCCACCTAACCTGCAAGCCTTTGGATTGTGGGAGGAAACCGGAGCACCTGGGCGAAACTCACGCAGACATGGGGAGAATGTGAAAACTCCACGCAGACGGTCGTCTGAGGGTGGGATAGAACCCGGGTCCCTGACACTGTGAGGCAGTCAAGCTAACCACTGTGTATACCTTGTGTACATTTTAATGATGACACAACCTGGGAGCTAAATAATGACACACATTAGAATGAGCAGAGTTAATGCATTGGACCAAAAATTCTTTCACTGCTACACAATGTCTCAACCTTTATAAATTCTATCCATGTCATCACATACCCAGAATCGCCCGTTTAACTGTAGAACAAAAGCAATCAAGGCTTACCTGCTTGAGCCATTTCTGGGTAGCACAGCACCCTACAGTGTTCCCAGTATTGATAAATTGAGAGCCTTTGGCAGAATTGTACCATCACCCACCTCACGGTTTGCAAGATGGGAGTGCCAGGAGGCAGGGTCTTTCCTGCCAACTGCAGATGTCCCACACCCACTGTCCCACCGGAACTCTTCAGTGTCTCTCTGTAAATATTTTCTGGCCCAACGCTAGGGAGTCTACCACTATGCCATAACTCTCAACACTTTGGACATTGAGCTTTGGCAGTCATTGGCAGATTGAACTTCTGGCCCAGATTTATTACCATTGCACCTAAAGAACCCTCCCATGTGTCTTAATATAAGCTCAAGATATTTTCTAATCAACCTGTTCAGCAATGTTATTATGACATCTTTCTGGAGGATATGGGACTTGACGCCAAGCTTCCTCCTGGCTTAGAGGTCATGCGGATATAAGCATTGCACCACAAGACCCCATAAATATTATTTTGATCAGCGTGTTTCGAAATGTGCATTGAGTGTAGGAGTTAGGAGGTCATGTTGCGGCCGTACAGGATAATGGTTAGACTACTTTTGGAATACTGCATTCAGTTCTGGTCTTCCTGCTTTAGGAAGGATGTTGTGAAACTTGAAACGGTTCAGAAAAGACTTACAAGGATATTGCTAGGGTTAGAGGGTTTGCACTATAAGGGAGGCTGAATGGGTACATGGGTAGGAAGGGTTTAGGGGGATCTGGGCCAAATGCTAGCAAATAGGACTAGATTAATATGGAGTATCTGGTTGACATGGACGAATTAGAGCGTAAGGTCTGTTTTGCGCTGTACGTCTCCATGACCTGTGGAGCAGATAGGACTTGAATGTTGACTTCTTGGCCCAGAAATAAAGACACTACCACTGCACTATAATAGTCCTTTATATGAGCCCCAGTGAACCAAGTTAATGCCTCCATCTGCATCTAACTAACAGAATTGTTATAGATAATTAACAGAAAGAGAGGTAGGCACACTGCGGGATGTCAGGCCTTATCTTCTCCTCCAACTCCATTTTGATTCAGTCCCCTCCCTCACCTTTGGTGTTACTGCACTAGCCCTGACAGGATTTTCATGTAAATTGTTAATTAATCAGAAACATGGGTAATTTAGTGGCCTTCGATAAAGGCAAAGAGTAACTCAGATGATTTGGTGATTGGAAAAAAGAAACATTTAGTTTTGTGTGAATGCACTTTTGGACATTTAAAAAAATGTCCAGTTTACAAGGTCTTCAGGGTGTCAGACTTTAATACGCTTTCTCACGATGCATTAATCATCAAGACCAACTGATGCTTAAAACTGCCCTTCCTCCAGATGGTGGTTTGTCATACAAAGGTACAACCTTAATGCTCACTCATATATCTACACAGTTGTGTTGTGTTGTTTAATAAAGATGCCTTAGTTACCAGGAAAGGTTTTGCAAGAATGGCTGATTGATTCTTCTTCATTAGTGATGCAAAGCTGGCCAGTTATGACACTTAGAAAGGACTATGTACTAATGGTCTACATACTGCTTTAGAATATGCCTTGATTCACGATCGTCTGTTTTCAAATCCGAAGTGGCTTGCAACGGTGAGATTGACTGTTTTCTGTCGCGGAGATAGAATTAGAACTTTAAAAAATACGGCACACTTAAAAATGAAATGTTTTTGTGGCTGGTTTCATTGGACTGGGAGTCTAATTGTATTCTTCCCTAAGGGCTAAACAATGAAATATTTATGATTAGATCACTATTATAAGTGGTTTGTAATTTAGTTACAACAGGATTGTTGTTCAATTAAATTGTCTAGTAGCTAAACTAAGCCATGGCACTTTTTCTCATTTAATTGAGAACTGAGCTTCACTGTTTTGCATTCCGATTCCACTGTAAATTCTAGGGTGTATTTGGACAATCTATGGCTTTGGAACCATCAGGAAGGAAAAAGGAAGAACTTAAATGCATAAAGAGTCATTCATTGCCTTTACAAACTGTACAAAGTACTTATAGTCACTACTGTTTAAGCATACATATGTGTACTGTAATCAGACAAAGCAATTAATTTCTGCACAACAAGCTCCCAGAAAGAGCTCTTGAGGAAAACCTGCAAATGGTTTTTGTGCTGTAATTAAATGAAGGATAAATGCCGATCTGAATACGAGAAAAACTCTGCCTCTGTTTTAAAAGAAGTCCCACGAGGTGTTGCACATTCAGTAAGTAAATAGGAACTTGGGTTGAGAACTTCACTGAAATATGGGAACTCCAACTGCGTCGACTCATTTATACTTAGAGATGGAGTGCAAATTTAGAAAATTTAATAGTCTGTATTTATGAAGGAAGAGTATAATGATGCAATTATTTTTGGGATGTGGGCAGTGCTGGCTGGGCCAGTATTTATTGCCTATCCCTAGTTGCCTTTGAGAAGGTGGTGGTGAGCTGCTTTCTTGAACTGTTACAGTCTATTTACTCTAGGAAGACTCACTATGCCATTCAGGAGGGAGTTCTGGGATTTTGATCCAGTGATAATGAAGGAACAGTGATATATTCCAAGTCATGATGGTGAGAGGTTTGGAGGTAGAGGTATTCCCATCTCTGCTGCCCTTGTCCTTCTAAATGGAAGTGGTTGTCGGTTTGGAAGATACTGTCTCAGGAACCCTGATGAATTGCTGCAGTGCATCTTGTAAAATGCATCTGCTACTGATACTGAGTGGAAGGAATGAATGTTTGTGAGTATGGTGCCAGTCATGCGGGCTACTTTGTCCTGTATGGTGTCAGGCATCTTAACTGTTGTTGGAGCTGCTCCCATCCAGGCAAGTGGAGAGTATTCCATCTCACTCCTAATTTGCAGTATCTAAATATTGTACAAGATTTGAGGAGTTACGAGGTGTGTTACCCACTGCAGTACTCTTAGCCTGTAATTTGTTCTTGTAGTCACCTTATTCATTTGGCAAGTCCAGATCTGTTTTTGATCACTGGTAACCCCAAAATGTTGATAATTCACAGGCCAGTATTTAATGCCCATCCCTAATTGCCCAGAGGGCAGTTAAGAGTCAACCAAGGATGTCAGTTTCCTTCGCTAAAAGACATAGTGAGCCAAAAAGCTTTCTTTGACATCTGGTGATGGATTCATGGTCATCATTAGACTCTTAATTCCAGATATTTATTGAATTCAAAATGCCACCATCTGCTGTGGCGGCATTTGAACCCAGATCCCCAGAACATTACCTGGGTTTCTGGATTAACAGTCCAGCAATGATACTACTAGGCCATTGCCCCCACCTTCGCTTTGAGGAGCTGATCAGAATGTGGCAACTCCCAATCTGGGAACCACTGGAAGAGGCTGAGATGGATCATCCACTTGGCACTGCTGGCTGAAGATTGCATCAAATGCTGCTTCTGATGTATGTAGCAGTATTAGTAGAAATGGAGATGGTAGAGGTAATGGATGTGGTGAAATTTGACAGTCATGATGCTGGCAAGGCTGGTTATACTGAGTCAAAGGGTTCAGATGACCCCTTGGGTTTCGCAAATAAAGACATTGAATGCAAAAGCTCAGAAGTTATATTGGCTGTTAGGACTAGATTCAATATTATGGATGTGACCTATCGTACTTTTATGATGAAGGTGTTATTCCTGACAGGTGCACAGAGAAAATTTACCGGTGTGATGCCAGTAGTAGTAGGAGTTAAATAAGATATTTTTAAAAACAAGGTTATAATGTCAGTAGGATGACACCGTACAAGCTAGACCTACTCCACGTCAGAAACAATGGGAAAAGAACCTTGAACACCCTCAGGCCATACTAGTCTTTGGAGCAGACCAGAGAATATAAACAGATTCCTTTAGTCAGGATAAGAGGGAAATTTCTGTTTATTGTACAGGGATGAAATGCAAGCAGTATATGCATGCATGATCATAGGGGTGTAAGTGTTGATGGCTAACTGTATTCATCAGATAGACATAGGACAGAGCAGGACTGAGCATCAGACTGAGTTCTGTCTAGCCAGCCTAAGCGGGACTCTTTTTCTGAGGTTGTATGAATAAACACAATGTTATGCTGCGTGCCTAAGTCTCCCCATACTCTGTGGAGAAGATTGACCATGACAAAGTGTTGAGGGATTTTAGCAACGAGGTGAGGTTGGAGAGGCTGTGGAGTTATTGTTTGAGCAAAAGAGATTGAAAGGAGATTTGTAAGATGTGCATTATATTATGACAATTTTGGGTAAGAATGACAGAGAAAAGCCGATTGTACAAAGACTAGGCTATACAGATTTAAGGATTTTGCTGGAGCGGGCGATGTGATAAAGATCTTTTTTACATGGTGAGTGGCATTGGCCTGGAGCCTGCAGCTTATGGTGATGGTGGAAGCAAAGACAGTGAATGATTTTCAAAGGAAATTGGAAGGGAAATAAATACGCACAACAACAGGGTTAGAAAGGGGAATGGGATGGACTGGATTATTCTAGATAGAGCCAGCATGAGCTCGATGGGCCAAATGACCTCCTTAGTGCTGAAATGATTCTAAGATTTGACTCAGAAATGAGAGTGCTAAGCCTGAACTATGTTGACACTTACAATTCAATTTCTGCAATTTGTTGTTTTTTTTTAAAACAATTGATTTTACAAATCAGATGAAAACATAAAAGGTACACATGCTGTCATACCAAGTCAGATTTGAAAATGCTGGATTTTATTTTGTGACTTACAACTGACTTGATAGTGCAGATTGTTCAGATGGAAGTCTTGGTTATTAGATTTCATTGCCTGAAGTCTATTCTGAAGAAGAACGCTGATTAATGCCACAAGTTACACATAAACTCAGTTCTGATCTTTTATTTTATTTGCCATTTATTGCAGATGAAGAGGATTCAACCAGTTGTACCTATTCCCTCTCCATTCCCCTCTCAAGACTGGGTACAGCATTTGTACACTGCAAAAAACGTCCAGATCAAAAATGAGAGAATACTTAAGCGATGTAAAAATACATGAAGCCATTTCTTACAATCAATAACATTCTAATCAAAGCTTTTGTGTGCTCCTTCATAATAGGAATTTTGATTAAGGGTGATCAATGCTTGAAAAGTAGGATAGGACACTGGGTTTGGTTAATGTTTGGTACTGAACCAGAGCTAATTTAGCAATCACCAATCTGTAAGGTTCTGATCGGACGAAGATGGAATCTCCAGGGAAATCTGGCTGTGTAATTTGATTGATTGTGTCGTTCGGAAAATGAAGAGGAAATACTATTAATGTTGAGTTGGAGGTTAGTGTTATCAGTGAAAATGTGCTTTTGTGTTCCTTGACATTTGAGCTTGTTTTCTCCTCCATCCCCATTCTAGAAAATAATCTGAATCAATAGCAGAGACTTTGAATTTGTTTTTGTGTCCTATATCATTCCTCCTATGGGGACAATGGATAAAGCAGCAGGAAGAGACCATTTGGCCCTATGATCCTGGACTATCCTTCTATAAGACTATGACTCATCTGGTTATGATCTCATCTTCACTTTCCTGTTCTGACCCTATGATCCTTGACTCCTTTCTCAGTGAAGAATCTATTAACTGCATCTTGAATGGATTCAGTGACACAGCCTCCATTGCTCTGTGCAAAAGAGAGTTCTAGAGACTGATGACCCACTGAGAGAAAATGTTCTTCCTCTCCTCAGGTTAAAACACTGTTAGGCTAGACCTTCAACTCATTCCCTGCAGATCATAGAATCATATAATGGACTGAAGGAGATTATTTGGCCCCATCATGTTCATACTGTCTCTTTTAAAGAACGAACCATTTAGATATATTCTCCTGCTCAATTTCAACAAGGCGTTCGATAAGGTTCCCCACAGTAGGCAATCGTACAAAATGCGGAGGAAGGGAATTGTGGGAGATGTAGCAGTTTGGATCGGAAATTGGCTTGCTGAAAGAAGACAGAGGGTGGTAGTTGAGGTATAAAGAAAAGTATGCTCACATGGTGAGTAGTTGCCTGAAAGTTGTGGTGAAGGCTAGTTTAACCATCGCATTTAAGAGAGAATTGGATTATTATCTGATGAGATTTTTGGAATTAGGAGCAGAAGTAGGGTATTTGGCCTCTTGAACATAGAAAATAGGAGTAGGAGTAGACCATTATGTTCATGGATGATCATCCAACCTAATACGCTGTTATTGCTTTGTGTACTGTTCTGGTTACCACCCTCCCAGAAGGATGTGGATGCTTTGAAGAGGGTACAGAAAAGGTTTAGAAGGATAACAAGGTGTGGAGCTGGAGGCCAAGCAGCATCTTAGGAGCAGGATGGCTGATGTTTCGGGCCTAGACCCTTCGTCACCTTGTTATCTCGGAATCTCCAGTGTCTGCAGTTCCTGCTAACTCTGATACAGGGCTTTCAAGGATGTTGCCTGGTATGGGAGATTTTAGCTGTGAAGAAAGGAGTGGGTTTACTTTCACTGGAACACAGGAGGTTGTAGAAGTTTAAAAGATTGCGAATGGCATGGACAGAGTGGAAAGTAGGAGACTTTTTCCCAGTGTGGAGGGGTCAATAATGAGGGGACACAGATTCAAGGTGAGAGGGGGGACAAAGGATGGTGAGTGCCTTGAAAGTGTCGCCAGAGGAGGTGGTGGAAGTCGACGCAGTAGTAGCATTTAGGTAGCACCTGGATGAATACGTGAGTGGGGAGGGAATAGAGAGAGATGGATCCTGTAAAGTGAAGACAGTTTTAGTATGGAAGGGCAAACTATGCTGGCACAGGCTTAAAGGGATGAAGGGCCTGCTCTTGCGCTGTATTATTCTTTGTTCTCGCGTTCTTGTTCTTGTTTTCTCTCCATACCATGTGATCTCTTTAGCCCTAAGAAATGTGTCTAATTCCTTCTTGAAAACAATCATTATTTTTGCCTCAATTGCGCTGTGTAGCAGAGAATTCCATAGGCTCGCTACTCTGCAGCTGAAGAAATTTCTCCTGCCTCAGTCCGAAATGGCCAACCGTGTATCCTTAGACTGTGAGCCGTGATTGTCAACTTCCCAGGTCATTGGGAACTTCCTTGGTCCTGTTAAATTTTATAAATTTCTGCGAGGTTCCACTTGCCCCTGTTCACTGCCCCCAACACCCCACCACCCCCACCCCCACCACCCCGGCCTCCTTTCTTCTGGACTAAAGTAAATATAGCCCTAACCGATCCAGTCCCTCTCCATACATCAGTTGTGCCATCCCAGGAAATAGTCTGGAAAACCTTTGTTGCACCCCCTCCACAGCCAGAACATCCTTCTTCAGATAAGGAGACCAAAACTGCTCAGAAAACTCTCACCTCACAAGTGTGGAGACAATCCCTGAATCTGTCCGACCAGAGAATAGGAATTTCCAGTTGTGTGGGGAGAAACACGTCTTAAAAAGATGCATTGGACACAGATCCTGTGGTGCACAAGTCTGGCTTGTTCTCTGCTTTGGGATAAACCTGAGTGACTAGCTTTATAACTGTAAGCATTTAATTGAATATCAATTGTGGCTGATTTTCAGATGGTCAGATGTTGGACAATGCATTTGTAGATTAATTTAGTATTTCCCTTTAGATTCCTCACTGTTGGTTTCTTACACCTTGAACAGTCTACCCCTTACAATTATATTTATTAACACTTCTGAATTGTCCAATCATTTTATGATTTTATGATGTACTGACAACAAAACAGTTACAATGTACCAAGAGGCTGTTTTTCATTCATTCAAGAACGTAGCAAAATCTGCTCTGTGCTAGCTTGAAATGCCATCGTTTGGAGATGTACAGCTTAAATTTGCATTGGAGAGCCCTGATTCAGCTATTGGGTAGCCACAAGAAATATTATTTAGGATTTCTCAAGTAAAGTAGACACTGAGAAGCTGTCGCCTGGCTATAAGGGCAACTCCTCATACCTAGCTCGATACTTAACGATGGTGCAGCCCTCAGAATGCTGAGATAATTAGGATAATTGCCAAAAGAGCTTGAAGGAAGATGAGGATGGGTCATCAGTCAGAGGAGACAGTTCTAAGGTAACTGCAAAGAGACGAGAATGGAGTTGAGACAACGTGTTGAGGTTGTGTACGATGCTTGTGAGGCTTCTCCTGGAATACTAAGTGCAGTTCTGGTCACCCTGCTATAGGAAGGATATTATTAAACTGGAGAGGTTTCAGAAAAGATTGACCAGGAAGTTGCTGCGACTGGAAAGTTTGAGTTATAAAAATAGACTGGAAAGGCAGGGACTTTTTACACTGGAGTATCGGAGGTTGAGGGGTGACCTCGTAGAGGTTTATAAAATCATGAGGGGCATAGATAAGGTGAGTAACAAAGGTCTTTTCCCAAGGTTGGGGGAGCTCAAAACTAGAGGGCAAATTTCTAAGATGAGAGGAGAAAAGTTTAAAAAGGGCATGAGGGGAAACCTATTTTACACAGAGAGTGGTTCATGTGTGGAATGAGTTGCCAGAGGACGTGGCGCGTGCAGGTACAGTTACAACATGTAAAAGACATCTGGATAAGTGCGCAAATAGCAAAAGTTTAGAGGGATATGGGCCAGGAGCAGGTAGGTAGGCGAGTTTAGTTTGGGAACATGGTCAATTTTGGTTCAATATGGTTGGACCTAAAGGTCCATTTCCATACTGTATGGCTCTATGAATCTATACACATGAGAATTTTTTTTAACATAGGATTTATAATGCGTTAAGATCTGTAGTGTACCCTCTTAAAGGTACTTGAAGCAGATTCAATAGGACCTTTCAAAAGGGAACTGGGAAATGCTCAAACAGAGGATATTTGTGTGGGATCAGGGAAAGAGCCTGGGAGTGGGATTAAAACTCTTTCAAAAGGCTAGATGGTCTAATCTCTGCGCTGAGAGATTATTAATGGGGTATGTTAATCTTCAGAAATTCAGAAACAGTATGTGGCAAATTGGGATGGGAAGATGATGATGATGGTCACTTTCTTAAATATGCTACAGTGTATTTATGTATGTGTATGTTCATAACACAGTATATGTATTATATCCCATATAAACCGTGTTTCCATCTCAGGGTATTTAACTAGAATTTAACGAGACCCAGAACACTACAAGAGGAAGTGAGCCCCAGTGCAACACAAGGGTCTGTGAGTCCCAGTGCAGTGCGGGGGAAGTGAGCCCCGGTGCAGCACGAGAGGGGCAGCGAATCCTCGGTGCAGCGTGCAGGGAAGTGAGTCCCGGTGCAGCGGGAGGGGAAGCGACCCCTGGTGCAGCGAGAGGGCCAGCGAGTCCCGGAGCAGCGTGGGGGGAGTGGGGGATGCAAGTCCTGGTGCACCACTGGGGTGGGGGGGGTGGTGTGGCGATACGAGTCCCAGTGCAGTGAGGTGGGGGGATGCGAGTCCTGGTATAGCCCAGGGAGAAGCGAGTCCAAGTGCAGTGAAGAGGGGGGAAGCAAGTCCTGGTGCAGCACAAGGGGAAGCGAGTCTCAGTGCAGAGCGAGGGGGAAGTGAGCCCCAGTGCAGCACGAGGGGAAGTGAGTCCCAGTGCAGCACGAGGGGGGAGTGAGCCCCAGTGCAGCACGAGGGCAAATGAGTCCCAGTGCAGTGCAAGGGGGAAGTGAGCCCCGGTGCAGCACGAGGGGAAGTGAGTCCCGGTGCAGTGCGGGGAGAAGTGAGTCCCAGTGCAGTGCAGGGAGAAGTGAGTCCCAGTGCAGCGCGAGGGGAAGTGAGTCCCAGTGCAGTGCAGGGGGAAGTGAGTCCCAGTGCAGCGCGAGGGAAGGTGAGTCCCACTGCAGCGCGAGGGGAAGTGAGTCCCAATGCAGCGCGAGGGGAAGCGAGTCCCAGTGCAGTGCGAGGGGAAGCGAGTGCCTGAGCAGCACGAGGGGAAGCAAGTCCAAGTGCAGCGCAAGGGGAAGCGAGTCAGAGTGCAGCGCGAAGGGAAGCGAGTCCCACTGCAGCGCAAGGCGAAGTGAGTCCCAGAGCAATGCGAGGGAAAGTGAGTCCAGGTGCAGCGTGAGAGGAAGCAAGTCCCAGTGCAGTGTGAGGGGAAGTGAGTCCCAGTGCAGCATGGGAGGAAGTGAGTTCCAGTGCAGCGCAAGGGAAAGTGAGTCCCAGTGCAGCACGAGGGGAAGCGAGTCCCAGTGCAGTGCGGGGGGAAGTGAGTTCGGGTGCAATGCGGTGGGATGTGACTCCCAGTGCAGAGTGATGGGGTAGTGAGTCCCAGTGCAGAGTGAGGGGGAGCGAGTCCCGGTGCAGCACAAAGAGAAGTGAGTCCCGGTGCAGCACGAGGGGAAGCGAGTCCCAGTGCAGTGCGGGGGGAAATGAGTCCCAGTGCAGAGTGAGGGGGAGCGAGTCCCGGTGCAGCACGGGGAGAAGTGAGTCCCAGTGCAACACGAGGGGAAACGACTCCCGGTGCAGCGCGAGGGGAAGCGAGTCCCAGTGCATCATGAGGGGAAGCGAGTCCCAGTGCATCATGAGGGGCAGTGAGTCCCGGTGCAGCGCGAGGGGAAGTGAATCGCGGTGCGGCGCTAGGCGAAGTGAGTCCCGGTGCAGAGCGAGGGGAAGCGAGACCCAGTGTAACACGAGGGGAAGCGACTCTCAGTGCAGTACTGGGGGAAGTGAGTCCCAGTGCAGACTGTGGGGGAGTTGAGTCCCAGTGCAGAGTGAGGGGGAAGCGAGTCTTGGTGCAGCACGAGGGGAAGTGAGTCCCGGTGCAGCACGAGGGGAAGTGAGTCCCGGTGCAGCACGAGGGGAAGCGAGTCCCAGTGCAGCACGAGGGGAAGCGAGTCCCAGTGCATCACAAGGGACAGTGAGTCCCAGTGCAGAGCGAGGGGAAGCGAGTCCCGGTGCAGTGTGGGGGGAAGCGAGTCCCAGTGCAGCACGAGGGGAAGTGAGTCCCAGTGCAGTGCGGGGAGAAGTGAGTCCCGATGCAGTGCGGTGGGATGTGAGTCCCAGTGCAGCGTGGGGGGATGCGAGTCCCAGTGCAGCGCGAGGGGAAGCGAGTTCTGGTGCAGTGTGGGGGGAACTGAGTCCCGGTGCAGCGCAAGGGAAGTGAGTTCCAGTGCAGCGCAAGGGAAAGTGAGTCCCAGTGCAGCACGAGGGGAAGTGAGTCCCAGTGCTGCCTGAGGAGAAGTGAGTCCTGGTGCAGTGCGGGGAGAAGTGAGTCCCGATGCAGTGCGGTGGGATGTGAGTCCCAGTGCAGCGCGAGGGGAAGTGAGTCCCAGTGCAGCACGAGGGGAAGTGAGTCCCAGGGAAGAGCAAGGGGAAAGCAAGTCCCAGTGTAACACGAGGCGAAGCGAGTCCCAGTGTCACACGAGGGAAAGTGAGTCACGGTGCAGTGCGGGGGGAAGTGAGTCCCAGTGCAGCACGAGGGGAAGCGACTCCCAGTGCATCGCGAGGGGCAGTGAGTCCCGCTGCAGTGCGAGGGGAAGCAAGTCCCAGTGCAGTGCGGGGGGGAAGCGAATCCCGGTGCAGCGTGAGGGGAACTGAGTCCCTATGCAGCACGGGGGGAAGTGATTCCCAGTGCAGCACGAGGGGAAGTGAGTCCCAGTGCAGCGCGAGGGGAAGTGAATCCCAGTGCAGTGTGAGGTGAAGTGAGTCACTGTGCAGTGCGAGGGGAAGTGAGACTCTGTGCTGCACGAGGGGAAGTGAGTCCCAGTGCAGTGTGAGGAGGAAGTGAGTCCCAGTGAAGAGCGAGGAGAAAGCAAGTCCCATTGTAGCACGAGGGGAAGCGAGTCCCAGTGTCACACAAGGGGAAGTGAGTCCCGGTGCAGTGCTGGGGGAAGCGAGTCACAGTGCAGCGCGAGGAGCAGTGAGTCCCAGTGCAGCGCGAGGGGAAGCGAGTCCCGTTGCAGCGCGAGGGGAAGTGAATCCCGGTGCGGCACGAGGGGAAGTGAGTCCCGGTGCAGTGCGGGGGGAAGCGAGTCCCGGTGCAGTGCGGGTGGAAGCGAGTCCCAGTGCAGCGCGGGGGGAAGCGAGTCCCTGTGCAGCACAAGGGGAAGCGAGTCCCAGTGCAATGCGGGGGGAGCGAGCTCCAGTGCAGCATAGGGAGAAGAGAGTCCTGGTGCAGTGCGGCGCGAAGCGAGTCACAGTGCAGCGCGGGGCGAAGCGAGTCTGAGTGCAGCGCGAGGGGAAGTGAGTCCCAGTACAGTGCGGGGGGAACTGAGTCCCAGTGCAACGCACAGGGATGTGTGTCCCAGTGCAGTGTGGGGGGAACTGAGTCCCGGTGCAGTGCGAGGGGAAGCGAGTCCCAGTGCAGTGCAAGTGGAAGCGAGTCCCGGTGTAGTGTTGGGGGAAGCGAGTCCCAGTGCAGTGCGGGGGGAAGCGAGTCCCGGTGTAGTGTCGGGGGAAGCGAGTCCCAGTGCAGTGCGGGGGGAAGTGAGTCCCAGTGCAGCGCGGGGGGAAGCGAGTCCCTGTGCAGCACAAGGGGAAGCGAGTCCCAGTGCAATGCGGGGGAAGCGAGCTCCAGTGCAGCATAGGGAGAAGAGAGTCCTGGTGCAGTGCGGCGCGAAGCGAGTCACAGTGCAGCGCGGGGCGAAGCGAGTCTGAGTGCAGCGCGAGGTGAAGTGAGTCCCAGTACAGTGCGGGGGGAACTGAGTCCCAGTGCAATGCACAGGGATGTGTGTCCCAGTGCAGTGTGGGGGGAACTGAGTCCCGGTGCAGTGCGAGGGGAAGTGAATCCCGGTGCGGCACGAGGGGAAGTGAGTCCCGGTGCAGAGCGAGGGGAAGCGAGTCACAGTGCAGCGCGAGGAGCAGTGAGTCCCAGTGCAGCGCGAGGGGAAGCGAGTCCCGTTGCTGCGCGAGGGGAAGTGAATCCCGGTGCGGCGCGAGGGGAAGGGAGTCCCGGTGCAGAGCGAGGGGAAGCGAGACTCAGTGTAACACGAGGGGAAGCGAGACCCAGTGTAACACGAGGGGAAGCGACTCCCAGTGCAGTGCGGGGGAAAGTGAGTCCCACTGCAGTACTGGGGGAAGTGAGTCCCAGTGCAGACTGAGGGGGATGTGAGTCCCAGTGCAGAGTGAGGGGGAAGCGAGTCTTGGTGCATCACGAGGGGCAGTGAGTCCCAGTGCAGAGCGAGGGGAAGTGAGTCCCGGTGCAGCACGAGGGGCAGTGAGTCCCAGTGCAGTGCAGGGGGAAGTGAGTCCCGGTGCAGCACGAGGGGAAGCGACTCCCAGTGCATCACAAGGGACAGTGAGTCCCAGTGCAGCGCGGGGTGAAGCAAGTTCCGGGGCAGTGCGAGGGGGAGTGAGTCCCAGTGCAGAGCGAGGGGCAAATGAGTCCCAGTGCAGAGTGAGGGGACATGAGTCCCGGTGCAGCACGAGAGGGAGTGAGTCCTGGTGCAGCGCGAGGGGAGGCGAGTCCCCGTGCAGTGCGGGGGGAAGTGAGTCCCAGTTCAGCGCGAGGGGAGGCGAGTCCCCGTGCAGTGCGGGGGGAAGTGACTCCCAGTGCAGCGCGAGGGGAAGCGACTCCCAGTGCAGCGCGAGGGGCAGTGAGTCCCAGTGCAGACCGAGGGGAAGCGAGTACCGGTGCAGTGCGGGGAGAAGTGAGTTCCAGTGCAGCGCGGGGGGAAGTGAGTCCCATTGCAGTGCGGGGGTGATGTGAGTCCCAGTGCAGTGCGAGGGGAAGTGAGTCCCAGTGCAGCGCGGGGGAAAGTAAGTCCCATTGCAGTGCGGGGGTGATGTGAGTCCCAGTGCAGTGCGGGTGGAAGCGAGTCCCTGTGCAGTGCGAAGGGAAGTGAGTCCCAGTACAGTGCGGGGGTGATGTGAGTCCCAGTGCAGCGCGGGGGGAAGCGAGTCCCAGTGCAGTGCGAGGGGAAGTGAGTCCCAGTGCAGCGTGAGGGGAAGTGAGTCCTGGTGCACTTTGGGGGGAAGCGAGTCCCAGTGCAGCACGAGGGGAATTGAGTCCCAGTGCAGTGCGGGGGGAAGCAAGTTCCGGTGCAGTGTGGGGAGAACTGAGTCCCAGTGCAGTGCGAAGGGAAGCGAGTCCCAGTGCTCTGCGGGGGGAACTGAGTCCCAGGGCAGCGTGAGGGGGAGGGAGTCCCAGTGCAGAGCGATGGAGAAGTGAATCCCAGTGCAGAGTGAGGGGAAGTGAGTCCCGGTGCAGCACGAGGGGGAGTGAGTCCTGCTGCAGCGCGAGGGGAAGCGACTCCCAGTGCATCGGGAGGGGCAGTGAGCCCCAGTGCAGAGTGAGGGGAAGCGAGTCCTGGGGCAGCGTGAGGGGAAGTGAATCCCGGTGCAGCGTGAGGGGAAGTGAGTCCCGGTGCAGAGCGAGGGAAGCGAGTCCCGGTGTAGTGTCGGGAGAAGCAAGTCTCAGTGCAGTGCTGGGGGAAGTGAGTCCCAGTGCAGTGCGGGTGGAAGCGAGTCCCAGTGCAGCGCGGGGGAAAGCGGGTCCCGGTGCAGCAGGAGGGGAAGCAAGACCCAGTGTAGTGCGGGGGGAAGCAAGTTCCGGTGCAGCGTGGGGAGAAGTGAGTCCCAGTGCAGTGCGAAGGGAAGCGAGTCCCATTGCTCTGCGGGGGGAACTGAGTCCCAGGGCAGCGTGAGGGGGAGGGAGTCCCAGTGCAGAGCGATGGAGACCCAGTGCAGAGCGATGGAGAAGTGAATCCCAGTGCAGAGTGAGGGGAAGTGAGTCCCGGTGCAGCACGAGGGGGAGTGAGTCCTGGTGCAGCGCGAGGAGAAGCGACTTCCAGTGCATCGCGAGGGGCAGTGAGTCCCAGTGCAGCACGAGGGGAAGCGAGTCCCGGGGCAGCGCGAGGGAAAGTGTATCCCGGTGCGGCGCGAGGGGAAGTGAGTCCCGGTGCAGAGCGAGGGGAAGTGAGACCCAGTGTAACATGAGGGGAAGCGAGTCCCAGTGTCACAGGATGGGTAGCGAGTCCCAGTGCAGTGCGGAGGGAAGTGAAACCCGCTGCAGTTCGGGGGGAAGTGAGTCCAAGTGCAGACTGAGGGGGAAGTGAGTCCCAGTGCAGAGTGAGGGGGAGCGAGTCCCAGTGCAGCACAATGGGAAGTGAGTTCCGTTGCAGTGTGGGGGGAAGCGAGTCCCAGTGCTGCGCGAGCGGGAAACGAGTCCTGGTACAGTGCGGGGGGAAGTGAGTCCCGGAGCAGTGCGGGGTAAGCGAGTCCCGGTGCAGCACCAGAGGAAGCAAGTCCCAGTGCAATGTGAGGGGAAGCAAGTCCCACTGCAGCACGGATGGATGTGAGTCCCAGTGCACCGCGTGGGGAGAAGCAAGTCCCAGTGCAGTGCAAGGGGAAATGAGTCCCAGTGCGGAGCGAGGGGAAGTGATTCCCAGTGCAGCATGAGGGGAAGCGAGTCCCAGTGCAGTGCATGGGGAAGTGAGTCCCAGTGCTGCGCGAGCGGGAAGCGAGTCCCGGTGCAGTGCGGGGAAGCGAGTCCCGGTACAGCACGAGAGGAAGCGAGTCCCGGTGCAGCGTGAGGGGAATCGTGTCCCAGTGCAGAGCGAGGGGGAAGTGAGTCCCAGTGTAGCACAAGGGGGAGCGAGTCCCAGTGCAGAGCGAGGGGAAGCAAGTCCTGGTGCAGCACGAGGGCAAGTGAGTCCCGGTGCAGCGCGAGGGGAAGTGTGTCCCGGTGCAGTGCGGGGAAGCGAGTCCCAGTGCAGCACGAGTGGAAGTGAGTCCCGTGCAGAGCAAGGGGAAGTGAGTCCCAGTGCAGTGCGCGGAAGCGAGTCCCAGTGCTGCACAAGGTGAAGCGAGTCCCGGAAGCGAGTCCCGGTGCAGCGCGGGGGATGCAAGTCCCAGTGCAGCACGAGGGGAAGCGAGTCCTGGTGCAGCACGAGGGGAAGTGGGTCCCGGTGCAGTATGGGGGGGAAGTGAGTCCCAGTGCAGCACGATGGGAAGCGAGTCCCGGTGCAGTGCGCAGGGAAGCAAGTCCAGGTGCAATGCGGGGAATGTGAGTCCCAGTGCAGCGCGGGGGGAAGTGAGTCCCAGTGCAGTGCAAGGGGATGTGAGTCCCGGTGCAGTGCGGGGAAGCAAGTCCCAGTGCAGTGCGAGGGAAGGTGAGTCCCAGTGCAGAGCGAGGGGAAGCGAGTCCCAGTGCAGTGCAGGGGGAACTGAGTCCCGGTGCAATGCGAGGGGAAAGTGAGTCCCAGTGCAGAGTGAGGGGGAAGTGAGTCCCAGTGCAGTGCGAGGGGGAACAAGTCCCAGTGCAGTGCAAGGGGAAGCGAGTCCCAGTGCAGCACGAGGTAAAGTGAGTCCCAGTGCAGTGCAAGGGGAAGCGAGTCCCAGTGCAGCACGAGGGGAAGTGAGTCCCAGTGCAGTGCAGGGGGATGTGAGTCCCGGTGCAGTGCGGGGAAGCGAGTCCCAGTGCAGAGCGAGGGGAAGCGAGTCCCAGTGCAGTGCAGGAGGAACTGAGTCCCGGTGCAGTGCGGGGAAGCGAGTCCCAGTGCAGTGTGAGGGAAAGTGAGTCCCAGTGCAGTGCGAGGGGAAGTGAGTCCCAGTGCAGCGCAAGGGGAAGCGAGTCCCAGTGCAATGTGCAGGGATGTGAGTCGCAGTGCAGTGCGGGGGGAAGCGAGTCCCAGTGCAGCGCGGGCGGAAGTGAGTCCCGGTGCAGCGCGAGGGGAAGCAAGTCCCAGTGCAACGCACACGGATGTGAGTCCCAGTGCAGAGCGAGGGGGATATGAGTCCCGGTGCAGCGTGAGCGGAAACGGGCCCCATTGCAGCGGGGTGAAGCGAATCCCGGTGCAGCGCGAGGGGAAGCGAGTCCCAGTGCAGCACGAGGGGAAGCAAGTCCCAGTGCAGCGCGAGGGGAAGCGAGTCCCAGTGCAGCATGAGGGAAGCATGTCCCAGTGCAGTGAGCCATACCTTGTTGCAGCTGAGCGCCGGAGTGGAGTGGACTGGAGGCTGGAGCAACGTGGGAAACCTGTTTGACTGGGGCCTGGGGCGGGTGGTCAGACCATGTGCTGAGCTGCTGCTGTTTGAAACTCTTTACTGGACTGGAATTTCTATCCTCTAACTATGTTCTAATTTCCCTATTTCTAACTTATGTTGAGACACTGTAAGTATTGCTACCAGTTCTCCTTCATTCCTCTTTGTATCCACGCTCTGTACCTGGGTACTTGTATCTAAGATGGCACCATTAGAGGCAGCCGTTGTTAAAAACCTTTCACTGTGCTCCTGTACTTCTGGACTGGAGTGCACATGACAATAAAGGATCTTCTATCTTCTATTCTATCCTAGAGAGTTAGCTGACAGCACACTTGCATCAGGAAGGAAAATCAACTTTGAACGGATAAATACAAAAACCAAAGAACTGCAGCTACTGATGATTTGAACCAAAAACTGGAATTGCTGGAGAAACTTGGCAGGTTTGGCAGCATGTGTAGAGAGATAGCAAAGTTAATGATTTGAGAGCAGTGACCTTACAGAACTTGATCGATGTACCAAATTGTCTATTGCAAAGGGTAGCTAGCACTCCCATGTTCTCTGGCCTCTGGCTGTTTTAGCTGACTGTATATATTTGGTTCTCCGTGTCCTCTGCAACCTACTGGGCTGTATAAACCGCCAGGAGGCAGATGTACGACCGATTCAGAACAGTGAGGCTGGGCCAGAGGCAGAGCCTTACCAATACTGCTGACAGCCAAGGCTAAGGAAGAGATAAGCACTAAGTTTTGTAAGAATGTCACAGACTGGGTGACCATTGATTCCGATCTGTCACCTAGTCCTGAAATACATCTGAAAGGCTGCTGCCTCAGGGTGCCAGGGGCTCGGTTTCGATTCCACCCTCGGGTGACTGTGTGTGTGGAGTTTCCACAATCTCCCCGTGTCTGCATGTGTTTCCATGGGTACTCCGGTTTCCTCCCACAGTCCAAAGATGTGCAGGTTAGGGGGATTGGTTGCACTAAATTCCCCATGGTGTCCGGAGATGTGCAGCTTAGGTGGATTAGCCTTGGGAAGCGCAGGGTTACAGAGATAGATTGGGGGCGAGTCTGGGTGGGATGCTTTTTGGAGTGTCGGTGTCGAATCGACAGGCCAAATGGCCTGCTTCCACACTATAGAGATTCTAAGATTCTGTGACTGGGCATTCTCAGCTGATTAAACTGTAATTTCTTTGTGTCGCTCCCCGATACTAGCTCGGTAGAGAAGTGGAGACATTTTCTTCACTGTTCCTCAAATCTGTCCAAAAGTGGCAGCGGTGACCAGTGTTGCTTCTTCACTTCAGGGTAAACATTGTGGGTGATGATTGCATCAAGAAAATTAATTCTGAGCAGAACATGACAGCAGTTGGTCCCACATTGCTCAGTCAGCATTCAGAGGCTTGTGTGAGAAACCTCAGTTTGGAGCCTGAATGCAAGGCTGTCAGGGTGAAAGGCTCAGCCTCTCTTTTAATTGACGTTTAAGGGTGAATAGGGCCCAAAACACTTTTTAGACATTTTCTAGTCCACCTGCTCACTGATGTTCCACATGTCTGGAGTACGTGGGCTTCCTGGCTGAGAGGCAGGGACATTACCACCACACTTGCCCATTGGAACTATTGAACACAAAAGTTGCTGGAGATCACAGCGGATCAGGCAGCATCCATGGAGAGAGAGCAAGCTAACGTTTCGAGATGACTCTTCAGCAGAGTTGAAGCGAAGTGTGGAAGGGACAGCATTTATTCAATACTTGGAGTGCTGTGAGTAGAAGGGATGTTGATAGTTTAGATACAGTGATCAGAATGTGAGAACAACAGAACAATGTTATGTCAATCTGCCAGACTAGAAAGAATGCAGTCCCACTGGGGTGGTGGGACGGGGAGAGAGTGTCTGACGGAACATAACAAGTCAAACTAAAAGAAAAGGAAGGAATGGGTTCACAATTTGAAGACACTGTGCTCCGTATTGAGACCAACAGGTTCTAAGGTACTTAGTCGGAAGATGTGATGTTGCTCCTCCAAATATCGCTGTGATTTGCTGGAGCACTGCAGCATGCCGAGGGCAGGCAAGTGAGCAGGACGCTGTGTTAAAATGGCCGGCTGTGGGAAAGCCAGGGTCACGCGTGCGCATGGGCTGGAGTTGTTCCGCAAAGCAGTCACCCCAGTCTGTGTTTTGTTTTGGCAGTGTAGAGGAGGCCACATTGGGTGCACTGAATACAGTATACAAAATTGGAGGAGGTACAGGTGCAATGCTGCTTGATGTGGAAAGATCTGAGATGGTGAACAGGGAGGAGGTGAAGGGGCAGGCGTTGCACCTTCTGTGGTTACATGGGAAAGTGCCGTGGAAGGGGGTATGGTGTTGATGTACGAGAAATGGACTAGCGTCTCCTGTCGGAACCGGTCCCTGCAAGATGCTTACGGGGTCGAGTGAGGGGAAAGCGTGTTTGGTGGAGGCGGTCTGCTGGCATGGTCTGAAATGCTGGAGAATGACCCTTTGAATGTGGAGGCTGGTGGATTGAAAATTGAAAACAAGGGGGAAGCTGATCATGCTGTTGTGAGTGATGGGTAGGGGCATGGGCAGAAGCACGGAGGATAGATCAGATGCAGTTGAGTCAAACAGTGGGTCATGGAAGAAGGAAGCCATTGTCAGTAGCATGGCTTTGGAAGCTACTAATGTTTGAAATGTTAGCTTGCTCTGTCTCCATGGATTCTGTCTGACCCGCTGTGGCCTCCAGCTTTTGTTATTTTCATTCCAGATTCCAGCATCTGCAGTAACCTTCTCCCCTTCAGACTACCTTTGTTTTCTTTTCTTTCTCTTTTCTACATCCGCAAGTGCTGTAGCACACAGCCAAACAACGTTCCCACCACCAAATCACCGTCACTTTTTTTTTTCTTTCCTGTTTAACTATTGACCACCACCTGTAATCCACTGTGCAGCCAATCAGGTGTTTATATGCAAAGCTTATTATGGACAACACAAACAATCAGAAGTGAAGGGGGGCATCTTTAGGGAAAATGGGAAGTGGCTAAATCAAAATGGAGTTGGACTACTTTTTAATCTTGTTTTTTTTTTCCTAATCAACTGTTCAGAGATGTAATTACACACCTCAGGAGCATGTGGGACTTGCACGGGACCACTCAAACAAGTGGTATTATGGCTGGACTGTTAATCCAGAGGCCACACCAACATTCTGGGGACTCGATTCCAATCCCAACACGGCAGATGGTGGAATGTGAATTCAATATATGTCTGGAATTAAGAATCTAATGATGACTGTGAATCCATTGTCGCATGTTTGGAAAAACCCATCTGGTTCACTAATGTCCTTTAGGGAAGGAAACTGCCATCCTTACCTGGATAATAAAGTGTGAAGCTGGATGAACACAGCAGGCCAAGCAGCATCTCAGGAGCACAAAAGCTGAAGCTTCGGGCCTAGACCCTTCATCAGCGCTCTGATGAAGGGTCTAGGCCCGAAACGTCAGCTTTTGTGCTCCTGAGATGCTGCTTGGCCTGCTGTGTTTATCCAGCTTCACACTTTATTATCTTGGATTCTCCAGCATCTGCAGTTCCCATTATCACTGCCATCCTTACCTGGTCTGGCCTACATGTGACTCCAGACCCACAGCAATGTGGTTGACTCTTAACTGCTTTCTGGGCAATAAATTCTGCCTGGCCAGCGATGCCCTCAGCATGTGAATGAATAATGGAACAAAAAAGGTCCAGCAGTAGGAACTCTACCTCTGCATCACAAGAGAGCCCCTAATGGACTACTTTTTGTACCTTCTGAAAGGTACCAGTTTGACCTGGGTCATTGTACCTCAGGATGTTGGAATTGTTGACCTGTTGAACTTCCAGATGACACTTGACATTTGAATTTGAAGATAATAAAATGTGAGGCTGGATGAACACAGCAGGCCAAGCAGCATCTCAGGAGCACAAAAGCTGACGTTTCGGGCCTAGACCCTTCATCAGAGAGGGGCTGACGTTTCGGGCTTAGACCCTTCATCTCCTGAGATGCTGCTTGGCCTGCTGTGTTCATCCAGCCTCACATTTTATTATCTTGGAATCTCCAGCATCTGCAGTTCCCATTATCTCTGATACTATTTGAATTTGAACTTGTCTTTGTGTTGCCTGGCATGAACAAAAACCATTCAAAACTGAATGAAGTAAGTACAATCAGATGGATTTATTCATGAACAATGAACAAAAACGAAGTTGATGGAAAAGCTCAGAGTCATGTCTTCTGTTACATCATTGTGACTTATATAAATCTCATTGTATCACTCTGGATTTGTTTTTTGTCAAATCATGGGGCGGCACGGTGGGCTCTCGTTATCACTGCAGCCTCACAGCGCCAGAAACCCGAGTTCGATACCAGCCTTGGTCAACTGTCAGTGCAGAGTTTGCACATTTTCCCTGTGTCTGCATGGGTTTCGTCCGGGTGCTCCGGTTTCCTCCCGCAGTCCAAAGATGTGCAGGCTAGGTGGATTGGCCATGCTAAATTGCCCGTAGTGTTCGGAGTGTGTGGGTTATAGGGGGATTGGTCTGGGAGGGATGCTTCAAGTGGAGGTTTGGACTATTTGGGCCAAAGGGCCTGTTTCCTCACTGTAGATAATCTAATCTAATATGTGTTAATTGTTGCCTCAGTGCTGGCAAAGCATTAGGTAAAGGTGAGCAAAAAGCTTTGGGAATGTGGGCTTTGAGCAGTATTGAATTGTGACTCTGCCAGCTGATATATCCACCTTAATGACTTTCTCCATCAATATAACTATCAGTCTCATGGCTGGGGTTATAGCCACCTTGCTTCAAGCTCTGTAATCCCTCTGTGCCTGTTGACCTCTCCTTTCATCTGTAAGATATTCCTGAAAACCTACCTCTTTGACCAAGCTTATTGTTCATGTCTCTTTGTATGCTTCAGTGTCAAATCCTATTTCATGCTGCTCTGAAGCAACTTGGGGATATTTTAAAAACTATGTCAGAAGCGTTGGTTGTTGCAGTAATAACGAGATAACTGGGACCCAATGGAGCAAGGCTAATGATGAGAGTGTGTCTGGTCTCTGACCACTGCAGCGCAAACTCTGAGCTGTCTGTCAACAATCATAGAATGCTGACATCTCACCTCCCATGTCCAGTGAGGCCACCACAGGGACAAATGGCTAAGCCTTTCATGAGAGCTGGCTGATCGCTGCCCACTCAATTTGCATTTACAGATGAAAGTCAGCCCCTTCTGTCTTCCCGTTATTTCCATTGATCTGTTATTTAGATATTGATTTCATTGCATCATATATGGAAATCTTTCAGCCCATTATGTTGATGCCAGTCTATGTAAGACTTTAGTCACATGCCTCTACTCTTTCCTCACACATTTCACCTCTTCAAGTATTTATTCAATACTCATCTCCTTTCAAACAGTGTGCACCAGGTTATGGCGCAACATTGTTTTAAATTTATTTCTCCACATCATGTCCTATTGGTCTTTTATGAAGAGTGTCAAATCTTTGCCTTCAAATTACCAACTGATGTTTGTTTCTCGGTAACAAACCCCCTCATAAATTTGACCTCAAAAGAAGTGTCCTTTAACATTCTGTGCTCTAAGGAGAACAATCCCAAAATTACTAGCCTAGCCACAAAACCGGATGCTTCCTACCAGGAATCTTTTCTGATGGACCTTTTCTGAACCCATTCTTAGACCTGATAGTCTTTCCAAAGATATTACCTTACTTGAAGTCTAAATAATGTATTGCAGTGAGTTTAGTTGCTCACTCTATGCCAAAAAAAGCCATCTCAACATGCCCTTAAGGGAGTTAGTACATAAAGTCTCAGGTCTCTGTGTGTGCACCCTTTAAAATCATGCCGTTGCGTTTGTACTTTTTCCCGATATCCCTTCTCCTGAAATGCATGACTTCACGCGTCTCTGCATTAAATTTCATCTTGTTTTTCCTGCCCATTTCATTTGCTTTGCCGACAAAAATGCAAGCATCCTGACCAGTTCCCAAGACAAAAGACAAATTGGAGTGATTACTTTATGCACTTTATTAACAGCCTTTTATTCAAAAGCAAGGAACGGTGGTTTGAATCAATTTTTAAATAGGTTCAAAACCTTAACTCTTTCGTGCTTCATGTCACATTGTTCACCTTTATTTGCTTTTATATTGGATTCACTGGGACCATTTCTTTATTACAAATCTATAGCTAAACCTGAAGGAATCAGATCTAGGTCAATTTTATATTCATCCCTGAATATTCTGCCTTTGGCTATGCTGGAGACAGCATTCTTTCTCATAATTCATTCAGGTTACAGCACCTCAACAAACCTGAAACCCATCTTTTAAAAATATAAAATGACCTGAAAAGCTCAATTACAAAGTCATCATATCATGAACTAACCTTTGAATGCATTCCCTGGCCCTCTGTATACCTCTGGGCTATCAGCACTCCTTCCTTTTGTCTATTGACGTTTCTCTTGATTTGACCCTGTTTCTTGCTGGTTAACACCACATTTTTTTTGTCATCTAACTCTGTTGGAGCTTATCAGAGTCCTTTTTACTACTTACTTCTTTTACTTACAGGGCTATTCTTACATTACTGAAAAACAAGGGACCAAAAGTGAGTGTCGTTGATGGAGTTTTGGGTTCTGTTTCTCTTTTTTGATGTGAATGACATTGAGCCCTATTACCTTCCCCAGTGAGCTGGAAAGCAGCTCCAATTGCCATCAAATTCTGATTATACCCTATAAAGAAGAATGTTCCTTTTTGGTTTTCATCCCATATGTCATTTGTTAGCCTCGGCCTGCACAGTGCAACAGATTTACTCTGCAATTTTGCCGCAATGTACTATTGGAAGCAGTTCTGACTTAACCTGCCCACTGTGAAACCAGTGGGATAGAGTGCATGAACTTGCTTTGTGTCCTGATCAATTTTACCCCATTGATGTTAACTGAATAATATTGGATGTAGTGTAATACCAGTATTCCACCTTCTCTGGATTCCCCACAATGAGAATTAGGTTAAAATTACACTTATTGGAACATGGGCAATGAGTGCCAGCTCAACTGTGCACAGCAAGCTCCCACAGGCAACAATCTGATGATAACCGGAAGATCATTTTTTTATTTAATTGGTTGAGAATTAAATTGCAGCTAGTACAGCAGGAAAGATTCCTGTGTCTTTTATATGAAACGCATGATCTCTTAGTTGATTCGATTTGATTTATTGTCACGTGTTTCTTTTTAACACATAACTGAAGGTGTTTTTTAGTGTTGCCATTCTCCGCCACCATCTTAAAACACAGAAAATAAACTGAAGCATCGAATGTAAAGGCGGGAAAATAAAACAGTAAAGTTCACCTTATGGTCTTACCTTAAGAAAGTTCGGTGATGCTCCCACTTCTAGCTCGGCCACGGGCCTGGACCCCGATACCCCTCGAGTTGCTGCCGCTAAAACCACCAACACTGCCGCTGCCGTTGGAACAAAGAGTCACCGCTCTCCGGTGCCATCTCACCTTCACCAACATTGCCCACCATGAGGTCACGCTGGGCCATCCTCGCCAATGCAGCTGCCGCTTGTTCTGCAGGGTCATGCGCTTGGCATCAAACTCACCGTCTCCAGCATCAGGGACCCGGGCCTAGAGCCTCGGCTCAGCCTGTAGGTCTGGGCCGGGGACCCGCACCTCGCTCCCATGTAGACCTTGGGCTGGAATGGAGCCATGTCCTCCTCATCCTGGTGCAGCTTCCACTGCCACCATCAGACGCTTTCCCCTTCAACCTCGCTATTGCCCATGCACACGCTACCATATTCATCCACCATTCTGTGCAGGACCCTCTCTCACTGATGCCTGGGAGGTCAGGTGTATTTTGGGGTCTCACATGTAAAGGTACTGCTGCAATAATACTGCATTGTTCCAGTTCTGCACTGGACTGTCAGCCTAGATTATGTGTTCAAGCCTCTAGAGTGGGATCTGAACACACAAGCTCTGACTCAGAGGGAGTGCAACCCATTGTGCCACTTAACAGCTGGTATTCTAGAGGACTTACCCTTTTTTAAAATCCTTCATTGGGCGCACTCATTTATTTCCCCTGCCTAATCGCCTTTGAACTCCATTGGCCTGTTGGTACCAGTGATGAGTCATGTATGTTGATGTGATCTGAAGTCCAACGGTAGACAGGGCTCAGTAAGGGTGGTAGGCTCCTTTCCTACATCTGCTCAGAACCTTACTGAAACTATGTCTAGTATGGACTGTGTGAAATAAGTCTGCAAAGATGTCACCAATTCACCCTTCACTTATACATGCACAGTATATGACACTGACTCAGCTAGCTCAGGGCCAGCTCCTAGGGTGGCCACAACCTCTGAAACTTCTGTTTCTATCTGTCAGCCAGGGCTTCGCAATTGGACGGGATTAACAGCCCCAATCAGGGAACTCAGATTCTATGAGGTCCGCCTGGCTGCTCTTGTTCCAAACACTACATTATGTATAGTTTTGGTCTCCTTATTTGAAAATGAATATGATTTCTTTAGAAGCAGTTCAGAGAAGGTTCATCTGACTCAGTCTTGGGATGAAGGGCTAAACTCATGTGGAGAGGGTGAACACCTTGGTACTGTGCTCATTGGAGTTTAGAAAAATGAGATAAGATTCAAAGGGAACTCAATAGGTTGGACAATTGCGAGGATATTTCCTCTTCTGGGAAAATTATGGTTTACAATTTAAAAATAAGAAGTCTCACTTTTAAGATGGAAATGGGAGACTTTTCCTTTGAGGTTTGCTCATCTTACCCGGAATTCTCTTCCCCGAAACTAGTGGTTGATAGAGGTTTATAAAATCACGAGGGACATGGATAGGGTGAATAGCCAAAGCTTTTTCCCCAGGGTAGGGGGGGTCCAAACCTAGAGTTAAAACTAAGTTTAAGGTGAGAGGGGAAACATTTAAAAGGGACCTTGGGGGTAACCTTTTCACGCAGAGGGTGGAACGTGTATGGAATGAGCTGCCAGAGGAAGTGGTGGACACTGGTACGATTCCAGCATTTAAGAGGCATCTGGATGCGTATATGAATAGGAAGGGTTTGGAGGGATAAGGGCCAAATGCTGGTGATAGGACTAGATTTGTTTTGGATATCTCATTGGCATGGAAGAGTTGGACTGAGGGGTCTGTTTCTGTGTTGTACATCTCCATGACTCTAGTGGAGGTTGGGTTGGAAAGATTTTTGATAGGCAAAGAAGTCAAGAGATAAGCAGGCAGTGAATTGGAGTTGAAACCATGATGAAATCAAAAATGGTCTAGTTGGATGGTGAAGCAACATCAAAGAGCCGAATGGCTTATACATTATTTTCCTAAAGATGGTTAGTAAACCAGATGGAATTTCCTGATACTCAATGATAATTTGTATGTACCACTGCTAAGGACATGCTTAGAATCTATTTTTAAAAAAAATTAATTGAATTCAAGCTCTAATATCTCCCATGGTGGGATTTAAACTTATGTCCCCATACAATCTGGGTTACTTGTCAATTGACATGACCATGTGCCAGAATTTCCCCCTTTAATCTGTTCACACCCTTGGATGTGAGATCTGAACAGGACCAGTCGGACTGTAATCTCTCCTGTGCATCAAACAGCCGACCAGGTGCCTTTCGCTGCAGAGCACTAATTGAATGACAGATGATAGTTTGTGACTTGACTGGGCTAACCTAAGGTACGGAAACCCAATAAATGGTACCCATGTGTTTGCTGCGACGCTAGGGAAGTGTTGGACCAAACAGTTTTCAAACATTGTAAACAGGAAAACAAAAGGAAAAAGACAAAACAGATACTTGGGCCTAGATAAGAACAAGGAGAGTGGGGTGAATGGGAAGCCCTTCTAGGGGAAAAAAATGGGCTGAATGATCTCTTTGTGCACTGCATTATTCCACAAAAGATACAGCACCAAGTAACGCCTTTGTCAATTATTTCATTTTTATTTATAATATACTTTGCAATTATATAATGTAGGTCCATCTCTGCGCCTGCCCTATTTACTACAATGTATCTAAATACACTCCTTTTTTTAAAAATTGGTTAGTTTTTCAAGCTGTATGACTGTAGCTTTCTACATGTATTCTCAGTGACTTAGGAAAGCATTTGCATTTTATTTGGCCTGCACTGGATATGTTAAATTATTCCCCTGGCAGAAGGTTATTGGATTTTTACACTTTATTTTAAGGCGATTATTTTTGCATGAGCTTACAGTACGATAGTTACACTTAATAAGTGTTTTTATTACTGAGCCTTTAGCCATAATATATGGGCCATTTGCTGCTCTAAACAAGATATTAGTTACATCTTTTCTATGCTGCAAGTGTGACCCATGAATAGTTTCATAAAATAATTACTAGATCTGCTAAAACATTTTGAGGAAGGGCAAGTATCGAAATGAGGGGGAAAAAATGCAGATACCAGATGTGTGTTTAAACTGGTGAATATTTAATTTTTATTGCAGAATGAAAAATGAAACCTAATTTTTACAGGCTTTTTTTTATCTCCTGTTCTGGTGTTAGAAATTTTAGTACTTGAGTTGGTGTCCCGTTGCTTTGCAATATGTGAGAAGTGAAGTAAAAAAAAACTTGTTTTAAACATGGATAAAAACTGGAAGAACTGTGGATGCCGCAAATCAGAAACAAAAACAGAAATTGCTGGAAAAGCTCAGCAGGTCAGACTGCAGATGTGGAGAGAAATCAGACTTAACGTTTCGAGTCCAGTGACTCTTCCTCAGAACTTAAAGTTCTGAAGGAGGGCCACTGGACCCAAAATGTTGACTCTGATTTCTCTCCACAGATGCTGCCAGACCTGCTGAGCTTTTCCAGCAATTTCTGTTTTTGTTTTAAAGCTGGTATCACCTTGATTTTGGTTACAAATAGAATGTTGTAACTTCTCATTGGCATTGGCACTGGGCCCTGATTTTAAACTGGGACAGACAGGAAAATGAAAATCCTGCATCTTCCTACGCCCAGGACCTCACCCCCCCCCGGCCCCCAACCACCAACTATCCTCAGCCATTTCCAACCATGCTTTTGTTTCGATTCATTCTTTGGAATATGATCACCATCCTGGATTTGACTTAAAGTAGCGGTCAGCTCACTACAATTCAGAGGTTTGCTCGGCCAAATCAGAGAGGCTTTTAAGAATCAACCGCGTTGCTGTGGCTGTGGAGTTACTTGTCTGTCAGAACAGGCAAACATCTTTTCTTGAAGATGCTGTTTATTCCCGACTGTTTTCCTGCTGTGGCCACATGTTTTAGTGCTGGAAAATTGCTGTGATGGAGCATGGTGCAGCAGAGGATCAGGGCTGATGGTGGTGTAAGAGTGGGGACGGGTGGAGCTGTGAGGTGAGGCCATCAGGTTATGAGAGTTGGGAAGTACCACCGTAGAACTGGAGGAACAGCAGTCGGGGGGACAGGGCCATTTCCTCCCCCAACAATTTCGCAGGCTCTGATGGAAGCTGTAATGGCATTTTGCAGCCCTTTCCCTTGGGATACACACACTGAACCAGAGTAAGAGAGCTTGTTGTCACGGGATCTCAGGGCCAGACCCAGCTGTGGCCCCAGTTCATCCTGGGAAAGAATTTACAAGAGTAGTCCCAGGAATGAGAAACTTCCGTCATGAGCATAGCTTGAAGAAATTGAGACTATTCTGTGGGGAGAGAGGGAAGAAATTTGAATGAGATTTCCAAAATCATGAGCAGATTGGATGCAATATGTAGGGAAAAGCTGATACCCCTTGTAAAAGGGGTAGATTTAAAGTGAACTGCAAACGAATCAAGGGTGATATGAGGGAAAAAACATGTTTTCATACAGCAAGTCGTTAGTATTTGGCATGCAATGCCTGGAAATGTGCTGGAGCCAGGTTCAAGAGGGGATTGGATTTTGATTGATACATAAATGGTACGCAGGGATATGAGGAAAAGTCAGGGGATTGGCACTAGATAGTAGAACTGCAGCTGGCACAGTGACCTGAGTTGTCTCCTTCTGCATTGTAATGATTCTCTGACTGACTTTGAGGAGCTTCCTAAAGGAAATTAGTGGTTTCTTTCTAGCAGCAGTCCAGTTATTTCATGATCACTATTAATTGTCTAATTCCAGATTGATTGATTAATTAATTTAATTCACATTCCTCCAGGGGCTCTGATGGGATTTGAACTCAGAACCTTGGATCATTAGTCTGGGCCTCACGTCCAGTTGGGTAACACTGCTGTTCAGCAAGCTGGCCTTGGGCAAGACTCCTGTTGAAAGCAGGCAGGTGTCTCCTTCAGATGCTAAAGTTCCAGCCCACTAACACTGTCACTGCAATGACTGAGTTTCATGAATTGTTTCTGTTTGCTGCTTAGCAACAGCGACTTGGCAGAAGTAGCTGACAGACCAGAAGAGGCAGAATTATGTTTTGAAACTTTGCCTCTGCCCAGAGAAGGGGAAAAAATGGTGTAAAATCATTACTTGGAACTGAAGGCGTGGGTTGTACTGGTGCTCCATGTTCAAGTATACACAACAAGTCTGACCAGTGAGTCTCGTTCCCTTGTTTTACTGGTTTATTCCCGGGGGTTCTAGACCACGAGGAGAAGCAGAGCTCATGTTCCATTCGTGGCAAGGAGTGTCAGATGCTCCACAGTCAGGTATTCACCTCAAACATAGAGGAAATCTGACTTGTTCCTTATACGAACAAGCTAATAGCCGATGAAGAGAGAATGCAGTTGTACTGGGGGCACAGCATGCTCCCTCAAACACAAATAATGACCAGACAGTCGGTTTTTTTGATTTTGGTTAAGGGATAAGTTTTGACCAAAAGTAGTGATGATGCTATTTGTCAAAACAAATTAATGGCATTTCTTACATTCATTGGATAGAGCAAATGGGGCCTCAGTTTAGTGCCTTGTTCAAATGATTGAAAACATGGCAAACCACAGCATACGTTTTTGCAAGTTTGTAAACCTCTACAAATGGTATTTGCTGCTGGATGTTTTTTATTCTTTGAAGGTGAACAGTTGGAGCTAATGGCTTGCAGCTTCTGCTGTTGCAGTTGGCCTCGATATCGATGCTAAGTTTCATTTCAGTTTAGCATGAATACCTTTTGTGATTTTCCTGCCATTTTTACAGTGAGCAATATGCTGATGGACAGAATGAATTGGAATAAAGATAAGCACAGACTGTAGGAGATTGCATTCACTTTTGTCATGTCAATGCAGAACTCAAACGTAGCTGAAAAGAGAGGCATGTTGTCAAAGGTTTTTGTCTTACATTCTTCCAAACCATCGGCCAAGATCCTATTGAATGGGGGGAACAGGTTTGAGGGGCCGAACAGCCCACTCCTGTTCCTATTTCCTCTGGACCAAATGCAAGAATGCCAAATTTTGTACATTTACAACAATTTATACTGTAGGATAAAAGGATGTTAGTTTGTCAGCAAGGCTTTGGCCAGTTAAGCACAAACTCTGGATTCAACTGGATTAATTCATGCCATATTAGAGTAGTCTATTGCTTCTATCTTTGATACAGCTGCGTAATTAAGTTCTCTCCATTGCTCTGAAATGTACATTTTTTCAAAATTGCATTAAGATGAGAACCTCTTTAAGTCGTAATTCTTAGAGATTTTGGTTGCCCTGCTCTCGGAAGGATATTATTGAATTGGAAAGGGTGTAGAAAAGATTCATCAGAATGTTAGCGGTTTCGGAAGGTTTGAGTTATAAGGACAAGCTAAATAGGCTGGGCTTTCTTCCCTGGAGCTCAAGATGCTGAGGGATGACCTTACAGAGATTTATAAAATCATGAGGGGCATAGATAAGGTGCATGTTTCCAGTGTAGGGGAGTTCAAAACTAGAGGACGTAGGTTTAAGGTGAAAGTGCGCGTATGGAATGATGCGTGTTGGAGGAAGCAGTAGATGCGGGTATATAATATCAACATGTTAAAGATATTTGGACATATACATGAATAGGGAAGGTTGAGAGGGATATAGGCTAATTACAGGCCAATGGAACTAGTTTAATTTGGGAAACCTAGGCAGCATGGATGAGTTGGGCTGTTTCCATGCTGTATGTCTCATGGACTCTGTTTCAATTTGAGAAAGCTCAATGTTATTCCACAATTTTCCATCGAAGAGAGTAGTATTTTTACAACTTGAACTGTTTCAGTGTGTGTCAAAACGGAGCTCCTGCAGGGAAGTCGTCGAAGGAATTCCAGGATATTTTCCCCGCTCAGATGGCAACATGTGCCTGAGTTAAAACAGTCTGTAATTTGTACTGACAGATGGAGGTAACAGCATTCTTGTGATACCTCTGCTTCTTGGTGATAGGGGGCTGGAACATTGAGATGACTGGCAAGGAATTTTTGAAAGTTTTACTCCTTGCCAACAATGGCAATGACTGGCATTCACATAACACCTTTAACATAGAACAGCCACTCAAAGCACCTCACAGCATCAAAATCATTCAAAATATTGACACTGAATGACAAGAGGTGGCAAGAAGGTTGATCAAAGAGGTGAGTTTTAACCACTGGCTTAAAAGATGAGACAGAGACAGAGAGGTTTAACAAGGTAATTCAAAATCCTAGCACATAGAAGGCTGAAAGCAAGAAGACAGGTAGACAAAAGAAATTACCCTTAGTCATCAGGGATGCTTTAAGGGTGATTTGTAACGCATTGATTTTGTTTTGAATGTTATTTGAATCTGAAGTTACTGCACTATCACTTGCTTTCTGTAAATTTGAGTGGAATGTAAGTCACATTTTATTTTCTCTCAAAATACGTTATGTCATGTGAGATAATAGGAACTACAGATGCTGGAGAATCCGAGATGACAATGTGTGGAGCTGGATGAACACAGCAGGCCACGCAGCATTTTAGCTCCTAAGATGCTGCTTGACCTGCTGTGTTCATCCAGCTCCACACCTTGTTACACGTTATGTCATCAAGTAATGCAGCTCTGAACATAACAGGCTCTCCGTTCTACTAGGGAAGCCCCATTAGGAAATGTCTAATGCCAGATCACAACTTTCAAACAATCACTCTGGTTGTTTGTATGTCCGTTTTTATTGTCTGCATTCTGCGCTTTTGTGTAACGAGGAGTAATGTTCTATAATGTAAGACTACTTCCATTTGAAATCTGTACATTACAAACAGGACAACATCCTGCAACTCACTTTGTGGTTGCTGTCCTGAAGAGTCTTTCGAAAGATGCCAATCTGACACTTCTTTTTTAAAATGTTGTACCTCCAAGCAGTTTGATAAACAATAAATCTTTCCGCCCTTTTCCCACATATCAAGGATAGTTTCTATTCTTTTCCCCTTTAGCTTTCGTTTTGGGCATTAATGCAGACTTCTCTTCCTTTTCAGTTGTATTTGGTGATCGTCTGGACTTTTGAGATCTACATGATCCCACTTGCCTTTTTGATGCTTTTTGCCTGGAACTACATCCAGATGGCCAGAGGGAAAGTTGTCAGCCAGCACTACATGGTGAGTTATTGATGAGACTCATCTTTTCCAGTGGAGGAAATGTGCCTTTTCAAAAGATTGAATAATATCTCAGGTGGTAACGAAAAGCAAAAGTCTCCCTCTGTAAAATTGGCATACATAATACAGGACTTGCAATTATGTAGTGGCTCAAACGACCACCAGTCACCCTTAAGTGTGTTACAGCTACTTCTAAGGTATTTTTGATGTCTACTTATTGTTATAGGAAACTCGGCAGCCAATTTGCACATAGGGTCCTGATAAGATCATTGGTTTGTGTGCTGATGATAGCAGGGCATGTATTGGCTAAGGGCACCAGGATCAGTTCCCCTGCTGTTTTGCTTCTATGGGCTCTTCTACATCCGTGAGAGAAGTCAGATGGGGCCTTTGATTTGACATCCCATTCGAAACATGGTATCCCTGATTCTGTAGCACACCCTCAGTACTACGTAGAAACATCAGCTGTTATACTTAGCCCTGGACTGAGCCGTGAACCAGAAACCTTGTGGCTTAGGGGCATGAGTGCAACCAACAGAGTCACCGCTGATGCTTAATCGTAGTAGTAAGCAAAGGACCCTTGTAAACACAATAAACCTGGCCCACACATATTTAGATGACCCATTAGTTATTGGCAGTGTAGACCGGAGCCACGTTTTTGGATGCAGCTGAGTCCTGACAAAGGGTTTTGGCCCGAAATGTTGACTTTTCCCGCTGCTCAGATGTTGTTGCTGTTTCCTATCACCCTCTCAGTAGCCTACCCCTCCTTACCCCCAGTGGTTTCCTCCCATATCCTGCACCCTTCACCCATCTGGCAGTCCACATAAAAACAGGAAGGGCTGGAGAAACGCAGCAGGTCTGGCAGCACCCGTGGAGGGAGAAACACAGTTAATGTTTCAGCAATGGTGACTTTCTGTCAGCACAACACTCTACATTATTCACTGACCTGGACAGCCTATTGACCTCATCCACCTGATGTCCTGTGTCCCTTCACCCAGCTGGCACCATACCCCTCTGCCCCATCATCTACCACCCTAGCCCCATATTTACCTTATATACTTATCCTTTGAGATGAGCTACCAAAGTGGTGGGCTGTGTTGCTGGACACTTAAACCACAGAATATCTGTGATCCACACTTTCTGGGCCACTGGATTGGTAGACTGATCTTATTGTTCACTGGATCGAAGCTAGTTCTGAGTGGGCCTTTTTGTGATATAAAATTTGTTGATCTCCTGAGATTTAATTGGGATTAAATAACCATCTTGATATTCGTTTGGGATTCCTGTGGCTATATCTGAAGCAGATCAGTGGAACCAGTAATAGCCATTGATGCCAATTCTCCGGGGATTTAATCAAACTTGCCCTGGAGTTACAGTAAGCAGTTACAAAAACCATTTGAAAACTCGAGGTCTGTGTTGTCTGTGTGTCACACTGAGAAGTTCTTTGCAAAATGACATCAACTGTTCTGCTTTTTCATTGTTTTTCTAGCCTGTAGGGGAGGTGATGTCCTTGTATTATCACTGGACTGTTAATCCAGAGACCCAGGTAATGTTCTGGGGAAACAAGGACAGAAGTTGCTGGAAAAGCTCAGCAGGTCTGGCAGCATTTGTGAGGATAAAATCAGAGTTAACATTTTGCGCCCGGTAACCCTTCCTCAAAACTGAAGGTGGCTGGGAAAATTTTGGTTTATATGCAGAAAATAGGGAAGGGAATGGGGTGGGGAGTAAATGACAGGATAGAGCCCAAAGAGAAGGAAGAGCAGTTGGATAGACAAAAAAGTTTATAACGATCTGACCAAGAGGGTGAATAGTTGTTAATGGGGACTGTTTGTGACTTACAATAGGTAGTGTATAACGGCAGGCCATGTGATTTTAAATAAAAGTCTGGTGTGTGGGGTAGGGGGCTGGGCCATGGGAGAGTTTAGGCCCCAAAATTATTGGATTCTGTGTTGAGTCCAGAGGACTGCAGGATCCACAAATGGAAAATGAGGTGGTGTTCTTCCAGTTTGTGTTGAGCTTTGCTGGATCACTACAGCAAACCAGAGACAGAGATAGAGGCCAGGGAGCAGGGTTGTGTGTTATCGTGGCAGGCAACTGGTAGATCAGGGCCATTTCCTGTGAGCAGAAAGTAGATGTTCTGTGTAGCGGTCACCCAGTCTCTGCTTCATTTCCCCAATGTAGGACCATATTGTGAGCAGCGAATGCAGTAGACTAGATTCTGGGAAGTGCAGGTGAAGTATTGCTTCACCTGGAAGTTATGTTGGGCCCTTGGTTACCGGGGATGGAGGAAATAAATGGGCAGGTGTTGCTGGTTACAGGGAAAGGTGCTGTAGGCTGTGGGGAGGTGTTGGGCGTGAAGGAAGTGTGGGCCAGAGTATCCCAGAGGGAACAGTCCCTGTGGAAAGCAGACAAGGGAGGGGAGGGAAATATGTGTCTGGTGGTGGCATCTCACTGGTGGTGGTGAAAATGGTGTCTGATGATCTTCTGGATGTGGATGCTGGTGCGATGATAGGTAGGGATATGGAGAGCCCTTTCGCTGTTGTGGGAGGGAAGGGATGGGGTGAGGATGGAAGTGCAGGAGGTGGGTTGGGCCAGGTTGAGGGCCCTGTTGACAATGGTGCTGGGGAATCCTCAGTTGAGGAAGAATGTTCTGGAGAACCTAGTTCACATCCCACCATGACAGATGGTGGAATTTGAATTCAGTAAAAGCGAAATCTGGAATTACAGTCGAGTGATGACTATGAACCCATTGTTGATTTTTCCAAGAAAATCCATCTGATTCATTAATGTCCTTTAGCGAAGGATACCGTCATCCTTATCTGGTCTGGCCGACATGTGACTCTAAAGCCACAGTAATGTAGCTGATTCTTAACTGCCCTCAGGGTAATTAGGGATGGGCAGTAAATGCTGCCTAGCCAGTGACACCCTCTTCCAAAGTCACATGGATATGACCTGACCACACCAGGGCCATTTTGCCCACCTGTGCAGTAAAAGGCAAAGGAAGCCACGATCATGCTGCTGTTAAATGTTGGGCCCTTGGATACTGGGGAGGGAGGAAGTAAACGTGCAGTTGTTGTGCTTTTCGGAGGTGATCAATCTGTCACTCACAGCATGAGGTTGCAAGCTGGACACAGAGTAGGACAGGCCGCTGTCTACTCCACCTGCTGCTCTTCTCTGTTTTCACTATTGCCTCCTCCTAGTGCTTTTCTTCTTCACTTTTTCCTTTTCTCCCGCCCTCCAACTCCTGTCTTCCTCCTCCGACAACTCCCGGTGACCTCCGGCGAGGAGCGACGATCTCTGGCCTGCAGCAATGTCTCCCCGCGTAGAGTGGCATCCTCTTGCTGTTGCGCAGCAGCGCCCCGTAGCGTGGCATGGCTAGCACCCAGCTTCCCACAGCGGCCACCAGGCATGGTGTGGTGACCTCCTGGCCTTTTGCAAAGGCTTCCTGGCATTGCATGTTGCTGGCGTGGTGTGGGGTCAGGGCCCAGGCTGGTCTGGAAGCTCAGTGCCAGTGTGGCCTGTTGTAGTGACCTCTTTTCTATAATGCTGGACATTTTATTTCTGTTCAGTATAAAATCTTGTAACAAAGAAGCTGTGCCTTAGGCACGTCTGTATCTAAACCGGCGCTGCAATTGGCAACGTATAAACTTTTCACTGTAATATATGTGACAAAAAAAGCTCTTCACATTCTATTCTACTTTATTGTCTTCACTTGGGCGGGAATGCAGCAGGAAGTAAATGGAATCTCCATGAAGCAGATGGAGCAGTTACAAGAGGAATTCCTGGAAGGGCCTAGGCCCAAAATGTCAGCCTTCCTGCTCCTAAGATGCTGCTTGGCCTGCTGTGTTCACCCAGCTCCACACCTTGTTATCTCGGATTCTCCAGCATCTGCAGTTCCTTTATCCCTGGCCTTCCTGTGCCAGGTTTGTCCCAGCCCTCGACCTGACTTGCAAACTCTGAGAAGCTGAGCATGAAGAGAAACGTCTTTCTTGACATGTTGAAGGAATCAGTTGCCACTTTGAGGAGCAAAAAGCCCCACACACACCTTTGGTGGCAATACAGCTAGTTCTGCTCGAAGAGATAGTAAGAATCGCAGATGCTGGAGTCAGAGATAACACAGTTTGCAGCTGGAGAAACACAGCAGGCCAGGCAGCATCGGAGGAGCAGGAAAGCTGGTGTTTCAGAATGGGACTGTTTTTCAGACCCAGTTCTGCTATAACGCTGTTTTGTTAAAGTGAATTTGGCTGCATTGTGATTGATGTTTGTAGAATACACAGTTTTTGCTGTACAAATTTAACAATTTCACTATAACATGATTTTCTATAGTGTTCCACAACAATGCAACTATTGCGTTATGGGAGATATACCATAAGCGTGCTGTTGCTATCCATATCTTTTCAAACACGTCCATGCCATGTATTTCAAAGGAAGTTTGATGGATGGGTGATGGGAAATAGTCTGTCAAACATTTCTCCATGATGAGTGCCCCTTTTAAGTCTGTTTTGCAGCAGCGTTGGTTTCTATAACATGTCGTTTGAATGACTTCACCGACCTTGACTCTCTGGCCTACAGTTTTTGCAGAGCGTTAAATCACAGGCCTGGAGCCAAGGACACAGGTCAGTCATGTGACTGCACAAAACAGTGTGTGTTACTGGAACCCATCATTACATCAAACTCTTAATAACCTCATAACCAGGAACAGTGGACATTCTTGACGGGATTGTTTTAGTGGGGGAGGCGAAAGACTTGGAAAGGTGCCCGAATTGCTTTTCAGAGGAAAGCCCAGTTAAAATGCACAGAGTAGATGCAATATGCCTATAGTCTGTATTGTTTTCATCTTAATATTCTGTCAAATATTCACTTTGAGAGTTTTAACTTGCTAGCCCCAAATTTGTTTCCTATGATAAGAAACAAAATGACTTTTCTTTCCCAGTGACAGTCCCCTGCGTGTTACTTAGATTCACAAAGGCTACAATACAGAAACTGTCAATTCAACCACAGCGCTAGGAACCTGGGTTTGATTCCATGCTGGGGTGACTTTCTGTGGGACATTTGCAAATCCTCATTGTTTCTGTATGGATTTCCACCAAGCGCCCTGTTTTTCTTCCACGGTCCAAAGATGTGCAGGTTAGGGTGGATTAGCCATGCTAAATTGTCCATAGTATCCGGGAGTGTGCAGGCTAGGTGGGTCAGCCATAGAGAATGCAGGGTTACAGGGATAGGGTAGGGTTGCGGGTCTGGATGGGATGCTCTTCGGAGGGTCAGTCAAAGGGCCAATTGGCCTGCTTCCACATTGTAGGGTTTGTATGATTCCTCTTAGCCTGTGCTTGCGCTCAACAGTGCTATCATCATACACTATATTCCACCTTCTCTTGTGTTTCTTAAGGTCCCCTTTAATGCCTTGATATTATTTGCCTCAACTGTTCCTTGTAGCCAGTTCCACTTTCTGAATGAAGATGTTTCTCCTGAATTCCCAAATGCGTTTATTCATGACTGTCTTATCTGTGTGGCCCTGGTATTGTTTTCTTCCCAAACGCCTTGTGAACCTAGCCTCTAAGTCTCGAGAGGATTCAGTTATTTCAGGATACTACAGCATTTTTTATCAGGAGACCACAGTTGTTCAGTTTTCAGCTCTGATCGTAATCATTCACTGATATCAGTGAATGATTACGATCAGAGCTGAAAACTGAACAACTGTGGTGTCCTGTCATTTCCATTCATTTTCTAAGTGGCCTTTCCTTTCTGTTAATATATTTGGGAAGCAGCCAACAGCAGAGCAGTGCTAACAGTTGCCTCCCTGATGTTCTCCAGTGGATTGCCCATCTGCTGATGGGCTTGAGGGTTAAACCCATGCTGTTTGGTTGCTGACCCACTGGCCGCAGAGACTCAGATGAAGAGTAGCAGTTCGGTGACAGGGATCTTCATTTGGGTAAACCACCGCAGTATGATGCCAAATTTGAAAATTTTGGTTCAGTCTTGTTGTGGCTGGCATTCGCAGTGGGGTAAGATCAATGTCATAAACCATAGCATGAAGTTTTTCGTCGAAAGTGTGGTAGATGTTATCACTAGCCCAGTGGACATGAGTTTATAAACCCTGTGCCAACGTTAATAACATTTTAAGGAACAGGAGTAGGCTGTTCCCCATATAAGGCTTGCTCTATCATTTAATGAAATAAGGGCTGATCTGACTATGGCCTTATTGGGTCTTTCTTGCCTCTCTCTCATAACCTTGACTCCCTTGTCAGTCAAATACCTGTATCTTTTCAATGAGTCAGCCTGCGCTACTCTCTGTGGAAAAGAATTCCAGAGATTAATGACTCTTTGTGAGACGAAATTCCTTCTTAACCCCATCTCAAAGGGAGTTTCCTTATCTTTAAACCATGCTGTGTTCCGTGTTGTCCCTGGAAGGGTTTATGTTGGAAAATGCTTTAGGATTTAACCAGTCTAATGTTATCCGTGAAGTGCAGATGCTGGAGAATCAGAGATAACAAGGTGTAGAACTAGATGAACACAGCACGTCAAGCAGCATCAGAGGAGCAGGAAAGCTGACGTTTCGCCTAGACACTTTTTTTCTGAAGAAGGGTCTAGACCCGAAACGTCAGCCTTCCTGCTCCTCTGATGCTGCTTGGCCTGCTGTGTTCATCCAGCTGTACGCCTTGTTATATCTAATTCTATCATACGCTCTTTGGGTAAGGAAAGAAGAGTCTAGCTTGTGATCCTAGTGTATATAAAATACCCGGCTGCAAGGATAGAGCTTTACAAAAGGAGAAGGTATTGCTCACGGTGAGCATTGCTGCCATCATGAGTGAACACCACGAGACACAGCTACAACCAATGTGAAGCCAAGGACCATTACAGTCATTGACAATGAAACTGCAGATTTGGAAACATCACAGAGCAGATTTAAAGTGGCGAAAGGGCAGTCCAGAGGATTTAAAAGACAGAGTCTGACAAAAGAAGAACACCGTAGAAGAATTTTAAGGTAGCAAAAAACATATTAAGTCAACAGCCATGGATATTTAGTGTATTAAATTGAGAAAGAGGTGTGACGTGTATAGTAAGCCACGAAAGGGGATAAAATGTCCACTTTGCCCAGGAAGTGGTGAGAAACCTCTACCTGGTCTGCAAAAGATGGAAAGACTCCTGGAGGCCACTCTAGATAAGTTAATGGACTGTGTTCCACCTAAACTTGATACAACATGCTGTGTAAAGCACAGCCAAGAGGCTAAAAGCAAATTGTCCATTGGAGAAATGATTTACAGATGATTGGAATGGAGCTCAACAGGTGAAAAGCCAAAAACTTACCACTCTTTGGCCCTCTCACATCATCAGTTGTTAACTCAACTCAAATCATTAGTGGTTCATCATCACCCACTGATGACCAGCCAGGTCCTCAGACCAATTAGGGGAAAGAGGATTGACTACAGTGCTCTGTGCCAACTGTTAGTTGGCCTGGTACATTCTACTACACATCCATTTTCCCTAGTTCTGGTTTCCCTCACAAGTGGAAACATCCTCTCAGTAACTAGCCTGTCAAAGCCCCTCAGAGTTTATATGTTTTGATTTTCATTTCATTCTTCTGAACTCCAACTAGTTAGACCCAGTGTGCTTAATCCTTCTTTGCAAGACCAGCCTTTTCCATCCAGGAATCAACGTCATGAACTTTCTCTGAACGGCTTCTAATACAGGTGTATTCTTCTGTTAATAAGGAGACTGAAACTATACAGAGTTCTCCAGGTGCAGTCTCACCAATGTCCCGTTCTGGCAAGACTTCCTTACTTTTACACTTATTGACCTTTCAAACATTTTGTTTGCCATGCTAATTATCTGCCAAGTCATTGAGCTAACTTTGTGCAGTTCATGAACGAGCAAGTGTCTTGTATCAGTGAGGCCCAACGCAGAAAAGGCTAAAGGCACCCTTGCAGCTGAACGCACCCTTGTATAGGAGTTTCTGCTCCATACTAAGGATCCTAACAGATCTGGGTTTGTGTTTCGTTATCCCTTTCGCACAGGCCTCAATTTTTCGATGACTTGTCAGTGTCTCACACCTTAACAGTGTTTTCCAGTGTAACTGCTAGGCCTATCCTGCCTGCTTGTCCCTTCCACACTCAGGAACCACGTCCTGCATGAACATGTAGGCAGAGAGACAGACCACTATCCCTAGCAGGGCTCGGTCCTGACAGCCATGAACTTTCAAAATCTTCAAGATTCTGGTCTTTGAAACTGAAATTGCTCTGGAATTATTCCAGAGTAAGATTTTTGCAGTGCTGAATGGAAGCCATATTTAATCATTTCTAAGCATAAATCAAGCTGAAACTATGAAAACCTCCGTTAGAAATGCCCATTCAAAGTTCCTGATGAATAGTCACCTTGAACTTACAGATAACAAAGTGTGGAGCTGGATGAACACAGCAGGCCAGGCAGCATCTTAGGAGTACAAAAGCTGACGTTTTGGGCCTAGACCCTTAATCCAGCTCCACACTTTGTTATCCTCGATTCTCCAGCAACTGCAGTTCCCATTATCTCTTGAACTTACAGATGTATGCATGTGTTAAATACCCACAGACCACATTTGAATGGCATCTGATTAAGAGGAATTGGGACATTTTCTCCCAGTGCTCAAAGTTGAGTTTAAAGTTGTTGCAAAGATGGACCATTGATCAGGAGGGTGCATTGACTACCAAGGGCAACTCAAAACCCAAAAGCTACATTAAAGTTTTCTCCAGACATCTCCGCACACTTTATAGCGATTGAGGTTTTTTAAAGTGTGTACACAGGAGATGGTTGAAGCATATGAATGTAGACTATGACAGTGGCAAAGAGTCCTGTGCTCTCCGTTGTCCCTAGGATCTTTGACGTCTACCACAGCCAAGGTCCACCTACCTTTGTTGGACTTAGCCCAAGGGATTCTGAATCCTTACCTGCTATACCTGGCCTGTCCCCAGCCTATGCTGGACAAGTTGTTAAGAGTATAAAACACAGGATCAGAGTCAGACCATTCAGCCCATTGAGCCTGCTCCACCATTGAATGAATCAAGGGCTGATCTGATAATCCTCAACACCATTTCCTCAATCGCCTCCTCTTAAACCATGATCCCTTCACTGATGAAAAATCTGACCAGCTCAGCTTTGAACAGATTTATCAACCCAGCCTCTACAACCGTCTACTGTAAAGAATTCACAAATTGGCAACCCTCTGAGAGAAGAAACTTGTAGTGATTGGGACCAGGTTGACCTCATTAACTACAAGGTTATTGATTGGGGTTGTTAACTTGGGCCAATTAGGAACACCTTGGCAAACCAGTAAAACCAGGAGTTTAGAGTCTCCTCAGTTGAGGACTGACTCCGAGCTGTCTGGTCGCAGCCATTGTACTGTGCGCTAGTAAATAAAGGATGATTTGATGATGGGACACTGGCCTCTGTGCAGATGTTTCAAAGCTCCTGCTCATTTTTTTCTTAAATCTGCGATCCCTTATTTTAAGATGATGACGCCTGGTCCTAGACTGTCTCACAAGGGTAAACCACCTCTCTGGTTGTCTTTAGGCGGTGAAAGATTGTCCCTATATTTGCCATTCTGATGCCAATCTGTAGGTGAAATGTGTAGAGTGGGTGTTCCACATTAGATTGCGCAGCTATTGAATGGTGAGACCTTCTTTCATAAAGCCCACACAGGGGTTCCTCTTTAACCAACAAATGCCAGCCCACTTCTGTACAGTGGGAGAAGCGAACTGACATGAGATTGAAAATTGGATCACAATCCCATTCCCACCATCACTGGTGTGGTAGGTCCTGTTTTGTGCTTCTGTAGCAACTTACAACAAAGAACAAGATGGGTCTTCACTACAGTCGAAGATGATCTTAGTAATATTGAGCAGGAAACCAGCTTTATATTCAGATTTATTCATTGATTTTAAGATCCACCAGTTCCTGTGATCAGCTTTGAACTCATATCCCCACCATATTATTGGGTCTTAGTGGGGATTATGAGCCCAGTGACATTTCCATTACATGAACAGCACGGGGTTTGATTCCAGTTCCAGCTGAGGTACATTTGAGACATAAGATGAATAGCAAAGGTCTTTTCCCTAGGGTTGAGGAGTTCAAAACTGGAGGGCATATTTTTAAGGGGAAAGATTTAAAAAGCGACCTGCAGGGCAACTTTTCCACACTGAGAGTGCTCGTATATGGAATGAACAGCCAGGGGAAATTATAGATTCAGATACAGCTACAGCATTTAAAAGACATTTGGACAGGTACATGAGCAAGCAAGGTTTAGAGGAATATGGCCAAACTAGAGGGATTCGTTTAGTTTGGGAAATCTGTTCGGCATGGACACACTGGACTGAAGGGTATGTTTCTGTGCTGTAAGACTCTATGACTATCTGTGTACCCTGCTCCTGAAAGTGGAAAGCAATGGGAAAACACCACTCACAAAAAAAAACTTGCTCAGAAAAGCAGCTCAAAATGAATTCAAGGATGTCCCTGTGGGCAGAGTACACATGAAGGAATGAATGAAAAAATAAATGATGGAATGATGAATGAACCAACAATATGACCAATTGTAAGATGCTGAAACAAGAAAACAAATGAGCAAGCGAGCTATAGCAGAATTAACTCGCGAAGTAGTAAAACATTTCATTTAGAACAGATGTTTTGCTACTTATAGATGTCACAGAAGTCGAACAGTGCTGATGAACTCTTTTAAGTACAGAATATCTTTTGGAGCTTGCTCACTTCATTAAGTCAAAAATGGTTACAAGATCCAGGCTGGTCAATCGTCATGTCTGTATTGGCTTTCCCAAAGAACACTCTAGCTAGTCCCACTGCCCTGTCCTTACTGGTGTTTGTTAAGCATTGTAAGTCATTTTTGTCCCTGTGACGGAAATGGTGAGCATGTGAATGAATGTGTTCCACAATTTGCGATCAGTGTGATAAATATGGTCGCCTCTTATTTTTAGTGATTGAGCACTGTTTTAAAGTATCGAACACTTCAAGTCATTGTAATGACCGAGAGTTAAAAACATTATCGGTGTAAGAAAAGAAGGTTATTTAAAGCTAACTGTATTCCTTTCTCTTCTTGTATTTGCTGTACCAGGAGGATTACGATGTGGACATTGACGATGATGACGACGAGGATGAAAAGGTAATGGACGATGTGTTTAATTATTTCTCAACAAGCAGGAACTTTGCTTGTGGATGAAGCATCCTAAGCAGAATTTTCAAAGCACTGAATTGAAATTACTGGCAGCTACCATCCTGAGCTTAAGTGCATTAAAATAAACTGGGCAGCTGCAGGAGATATGCTTAAAGTAGAAACCCATCCTAATTAGTTGGTTTGAATATCTTTAAGCAGGTATTTGAGATTTTAATTTGTATTTGTGTCTGAACATTTCAGATTCATTTCCAAATTCGATGTCAGCCATTCACTGAGGCCTATGTTGTCAAACAGCAATATACCATTTTGTAACTGTGAAAACTAGAATTAGTTTAATGCAGGTGTAAACAGAAACCTACCTGTATGTGTAAGAGAAAAAATTAAATTGGTAACTCTACAAGGGACTTAGTCCACTGAAGTCAATGAGTTATGAATTAGTGGTGGTGTCTGACATTCTGTCTCTCCCAGCAGTAGCTCTGCAACGTCTTGTAACAGAAACACCAGAATACCCGTTGCATTTACTTGCATGAGAGCCTGTGCTGTCACCTCTCTGCCTGTGAACAACAAGCATAGTGGAAGAACATTTGTGTATGGAAAAAAAAAACTGGTCTTACCGGAGCAACGCCTAGGAAGTAGGCGAATCAACAAGCATTCCACCTGATTTTTGGTCATTGTTGGTTCTCACTAATTTAATGGCACCATCCAATGCCAGTTTGCAGAATTCCCTCCCATTAGCTGAAATCAGTCACGGGAGAATCACTATTAACACACGTGGATCTTCCAAATAGTGTCGCTGTCTCTTCTCTTACAACCCAATCATCGTGCAAAGGTGCTAGCGTTGGATGCAGGTCGACAAGGCGAGAAATCACGCAACACCAGGTTATAGTCTACCAAGTTTATTTAAAATCACAAACTTTTGGAGCAATGTTCTTTCACCAGTTGAAGTGTCATCATTTGATGAAGGGGCAGTTCTCAGAAAGCATGTGATTTTAAATAAACCTGTTGGATTTTAACCTGGGTCATGTGACTTCTGACTTAACCCCATCGTGACACTCTGAATGTCGGAAGTCAGGCTTTACTGTTTGGGAAGTGGTAAAGCCCAGTCAGACCACGAGGAAGCCCTTATTTAAAGACTATAATGTCTATCTTCTTAGCTTTATTTCTTATTTTCCTAATCTATACAGTCCATACCTGTAATGCTTCAACTGTAAAACTGTCCTTTGGCACCATTTAATAAGTGTGCTAATCAGAGATGCTAGTCTTCCTGAAAAGCGCACACTTAATTTGATGTATATTCATTGAAGGAAGTTAGCAATTCCATCTGTGCTAGCAATGTACAGAATGCCACAATCTGAGCCTGTGCAATGTGGAGAATCTCCCAACATGATTCTCCTAGCTATGATGTGCAACTCTTTGAAGTGTGGCTTTCCTCAGCATATAGCATCAAACAAAAGTTTACTTTTATTTTTAAACCACTTGAAAATAAGATAGAACCTTTCCTTTGCAGTAACATTGTCAGGAAATGCTTCTATGCTTTGTCAACAGGCTACATCACAACTGCACCTTCACTTGATTTACTCACATTGAATGTAAGGACTGTTCACAGAACAGATTTATTTATGCGCCTGTGATTTGTTAAAATTTAGTTCTATCGAGTGTGGCAACGATTAATGACTACTTTCCATATCAGGAGTATGTGCTTCATTGCGTTTAGATAGAGCCGATACCTTTCTAATTCAAGATCAATAAGTCCTTACTGCAATTCTAACCCTGTGATTTACCTTAAGCTGTGTCATAAAGAAGTTATAGGTGCCAATAATGTTGCCAAGTCAATTTTGGATGTCATGTTCTCCCATCTGCACATTTTGCATCACACGTGCAACTGATTGGCTGAAATTTTGCTGGCATTAAACAATGACCTGTAGAAACCAGTGTGTATCAAGAGCAAATATGTAGGAACAGCAGAGGCTGTTCAGCCCACAAGCCTGTTCCATCATTCAATGAGATCTGTGGAAAACTCTACATTCCCGCCTTTGGCACATATCCCTTACTATCTTTGTGTAACAAAATATCTTTGGTACGCAGTGACTTGGTGGTATTATTGATGGACTGCTAATCCAAAGATTCAAGTCATGTTCTGGGGACCCAGGTTCAAATCCTGCCACGGCAGACAGTAGAATTTGAATTCAATTATTAAACAAAATGTGGAATTATGTGTCTAAATGATGACCATGAATCCATCATTGGTTCACTCATGTCCTTCAGGAAAGGGAACTACCATCCTGACCTGGTCTGACCTATAGCTGACTTCAGACCCACAGCAATGTGGTTGAGTCTTAACTGCCCTCTGGGCAATTAGGGCTGGGCAATAAATGCTGCCTGGTCAAAGAAGCCCTCATCTCATGAATGAATGATTAAAAAAGATTATCTATCTCAGATTTAAAATTAGTACTAAAATGTAACATGAAGATTTACAATTAATAACTGATGAAGTATCCACTAACAATATAGAGTTCCAAAAATATAAATTCCAGCTCCAAAGTGGAGCAGTAATGGTGAGGATCAGAGAGGACATCAGTGAAGTATTTGCAAATATTACTGCTTGTAAAACCCTTTTGGTGGTTTGGTTCATCAGCCAAGCTGTGAGACTGGAAATGAGCCGCAGAGGTCTTTGGCTGGATTTCGCTTTGAGGCTAATGGCGTGTGCCTTTTTGATGCAGTGAAGCAACAGTACGGGAAGTTGAATTGTTAAGGTGTGACATATACTTCTGGTAATTTTACCAGTTGATAGAATCATCTGTGCAGTTGAACACGGAAATCTTGATGTTGTGGTCCAGTTAACCTTGCTGTTTCACAGCTTGCATTATAACAGAATCGCTTGAAGTGACTCAGTTTTGAATCAACGTATGGGAATGATGTTGCAACGCTGACACACTAAATATACCAGAAAACATCAGGGTTCATGGACTGTCCTGCAGCCAGTAAAACAGCATGTTCAATGTTGGCTGCATACAAAGATCGTTTTAATACACAGGCTGGCTAGCGCTGGTCTGTTGACAGCATTGCAATCCAATAGAAATGGGTTAATTGTAAATTGATTCCCCCTGCCCATTTCAGGGGCTATACCGTTTAGCATTGTTGTGTGTATTAGGCAGGATCCTTCAGTTTGATTGGTTTCTGCCCAAGTTCAGTCACTGATTCTGACCCGCTGGAACCCTCACGGAATCCAGTGAGTTCTGGAATATTCCAACCGATATGCAACTGCTTCCTTTAAAAACCTCACATGCAGGCTATTAGGTCCTGGTGATATGTTTGCCTTCAGTCCCATTAGTATGTCCAACATTGTGTGCATTGTGTTAGAGACTGTCACAAGGCTTTTCCTCTATTTTGAACTTTGCTACCTGATATCTCTAGCATATTTATTGTGTCTTACACTGAAGACCAAAGCAACATATTGGTTTAAATTATCTGCCAGTTCTCTTTTCCCCATTATCAATTCCCCAGTCACATCCTTCAAGGGCCCCATAAACAAATCTTTAGTTACTTTAGTCCCAGTTTAGTTACCCTGTTCCTTTTTATATAACTACAAGTTCTTGTTTATTTTTATATTTCTTTCGACTTTACTTTCACAATCAGTTTTCTCCCTATTTTGGTCAAAATATGTATGTCCTTTGGACTGACATTGAGGCAGTAATAACTCTGTGAACGCAAGTGTTTTCAATATTCTGTGCAAATTCTCTGCTGCTCCTATCCTAATTCACACTATGTCTCATTCATCCACTGGCACTCTACTTGCAGTTGTACGTTGACTCCCAGTTGCTCCTAAGTTTGAAATCCTCCTCCTTGATTTCATGTCTATCTGTGGCCTTGCCCTCCACGTCACATCAATCGCCTCCAGACCCACAATGCTCTGTGTCATTTGTACACATCTTATTCTGGATTCGTGTGTGTCTCTGATTTTCATGTCTACAGCACTGGTGATCATGCCTTTAGCTGCCTAATGTCCAAGCTCTGGAATAGTCTGTCATCACTTCTCTGTCTCCCTTCTTCACTTTCCTCCTGAAGAAACCGTTCTGAAAACCTAACTTTACGGCCAAGGTTTTCGCTGATTGGCCTAAACTGTGCATCTACCCGAAACATTTTAGCATGGTGAAAGCTTGCTATATAATCGCAACTTGTCAGTTTAATTTCTGTCTGGCGGTTAACGTGTATAAAAATCCCAGGTCTTCCCTCAGTGCACATATTTAGAATTACAGACTGAAGGGATGTATTTAACGTAAGATCGTTGTAGCCATAAAATTCGCTGTCCTGTTTGATCCTTCAAACATAATGGAGATTTCAGAGATGTGAGCCGGTATTATCCATTCCTGGTAATTTCATGTTTAATCTGACATAAATGAATTTCATTGACACACCTCTGTTGCCATGAGACAAAATGGGCTTCTTCTTCCTGTATGATGCAGCGCACCACCAATGAAGCCTTACAGAAGTTTATAAAATCATGACGGCATGGATAGGGTGAATAGCCAAGGTCTTTTCCCCAGGGTAAGGGGAGTCCAAAACTAGAGGGGCATAGGTTTAAGTTTAGAGGAGAAAGATTTAAAAGGGATGCTAAGGGGCAACTTCTTCACACCAAATATGCGTGGAATGAGCTGACAGAAGAAGTGGTGGAGGCGGGTACAATCATAACATTTAAAAGGCATCTGGGTTGGTACATGAATAGGAAGGGTTTGGAGTGATATGGGCCAAATGCTGGCAAATGGGACCAGATTAATTTAGGATACCTGGTCAGCACGGACGGGTTGGACTGAAGGGCCAGTTGCCATGCTGCACATCTCTATGACTCTAAACGCCCACAGTATCATTGTTCAATTACTTACCAATAAAAAAGCCTGAACACTGAACTGCATCAAGTTGCACTTTGGAAAGTGAGAACTCACATTCTTCTTGTAAAGCTGACTGAATACATAATGCTCATGAAAGCCAAGTGGAGGTTTTGAGGATGGAGTTCAAAGACCCGTCTCCATTGTTGTCATTCCAACATTGCTTTTGGGGCAGAATGGGTGAGAGCTGCAGGTGAACAGCAGTGACTCCTTCACACCCATAGCTGTATTCACTGGTGAAAGTCACTGAGCACTCACATGTATCAAGTCATCTTTACATGATCACTTATCAGAAAAATGAATGTAAATTCCCTGACGACTTCTTCATAAAAATGGACATGATGTTTCAGTTCAAAAATCCCAAAGAACTAAGATGCTGGAAGTCAGAAGCAGCAACACAAATAGCTGGAAGAGCTCAGCCGCCCTTGCAAAACCTGTGGAGAGAAAGCAAAGTTAATGTTTTGGGTCCAGAGATTATTATTCGGAACTCCGTTAGACTTGCCGCATCAATAGTGATTACAAGAGCAGGTGAGAGACGAAGAACACTGCAGTGAGTAACTCATCTCCTGACTCCTCAAAGCCTGTCCACTATCTACAAGGCACGATTCAGGTATATGATGGAATATTCCCCACTTGCCTGGATGAGTGCAGCACCAACAATACTCAAAAACCTGACACCATCCAGGCAAAGCAACCTGCTTGATTGGCACTACACCCACAAGCATCTGCTCCCTCCTCCACCGACGCTTAGTAGCAGCAGTGTGTACCATGTACAAGATGCACTGCAGAAATTCACCAAAGATCCTGAGACAGCACCTTCCAAACCCACAACCACTTCCATCTAGAAGGACAAGAGTCCATATACATGGGAACCTCACCTCCAACAAGTTCCACTCTATGCCATCCTGACTTAGAAATGTATTACCTTTTCTTTATTGTTGCTGGGTCAGAATCCTGGAATTCCCTCCCTAATGGCATTGTGGGTCAACTCACAGCATATGGGCTGCAGTGGCTCAAGAAGACAGCTCACCACCACCTTCTCAAGGGACACCTAGGGACGGGCAATAAAAGCTGGCCAGCCAGTGACCCCCATATCCCATAAGTGAGTAAAATGAAGCCAGGCACTGATGGCCTTTGATCGAGGGATGTCTCCACCTTCCTGAGGTGATAAGATGCCTGCATAGGTTGACCTGTTGGGCATGCTGCTTAGTGACTGTCCAACCTGCATCATGGTTAATCTGAGTGTTAGCAGACTGTGGGTGGGGTGGTGCCTAATGTGGTCTTTTGTGGGAGGAGGCAGCAGGCTGACTTTGGGCATAATCAGCTAGAACCTAATTCTGGTGGTGTGAAGGTGGGAGGGAATTCGATTTATTATTGTCACATGTACCAAGATACAACGAAAAGCATTGTTTTGTGTGCTAACCAGACAAATCATACCTTACGTAAGGACGTCGGGGTAATAGAACAGAATTCAAAAAATGGTGTTACGGTTACAGAGAAGGTGCAGAAAAAGATTAACTCTAATATATGAGAGATCCATTCATAAGTCTGATAACAGCAGGGAAGAAGCTGTTCTCGAATCTGTTGGTACCTGTTTTCAAACTTTTGTATCTTCTGCCCAATGGAAGAGATTGGAAGAGAGTATAACGTAATTGATCACTATGCCCTAGTAAGTTGCTTTCCCTGCTTCAAAGCTCACTACATCTGGGAGCTGAAGGTCCCCTTTCACTGCCTTAATGAACTATCACTTGTATTTATGTAGCACCTATAACATAAGAGAAACAGCTCAATCACTTTGTTCGAGTGTGGTCAAACAAAATTTCACAAGCTCCGGAATTGAAACCATTGGAGGTAGGTCTTACAGAAGAGAATGACTGGGAGGCAGAGAAGTTTAGGGAAGAAATTCTGATCCCCATTAGCAGCTGATTCAGTGACCAAAGGCTGGAACTGGAGCTACACAGGGATCTTGGAAGATTGTAAAATGTTACAGAGATAGGGAGGAGTTAGGCAATGGAGGAATTTGAAATGTACAATGCAATTTAAAAATTGCAATGTTGCCAAGCTGAGCAAGCACTGAGTGAACTGGACTTGATGCAAGTTAGAAGTGATCGGCAGCAGAGGTTTTAATGAATTGAAGTTTATGAAAGAGTGCTGTGACCACAAATCAAAATGAGCAGCAGGTCAAGTTGATCAGCCAAACTTTGCATTGGTACCAATTTGCAGCTGGTGAGTTTAGTAAACAGACTGGAACTGTATGTTAGAAACCAGTAGAGTTTTAAACATCATTTTGTCTTTATTTTCTCTGTGGCAATAGTTCTGTCATAGTATTAAATAAAGGACAAAAATGTTGCATTTAGGTGATATGTATCTGCACAGAAATGATTTGCTGAAGCACTGCATCTGTTATGGTTTGATAGGGACTCTTCAAAAATAACTCTTGGGTTTTAGTTTAATTGTAAACAAAGCCACATTACTTAATCATATCAATTGTCTCATAAACCTGTTTCATTAAACTCTAATTTCCTGTGAACGCCAGAAGATGCTCACACACCATTGGTGATTTTTTTGCAGTGAGGGTTGAAGAATAATGAAGAACTGCAGACTGGAGTCAAAGCGCACTGTGGTCCAGAATAGCTCAACATGTAATAACGTTTGAAAGACAGTGTCCCAGTATCCCTGATATTTGAAAGGGGTGGGAGAGAAAGTTCTTCAAGGAGATAGCAGTGATTGAGGAGGGGAATGTGGGGGGGCTCACAGTCAGCACAGGAAACTGGAGCCACACATAAACTTTGTTCAGTTGATGCAACCTTTGATGATTAGCTGTCCTGAATGTAAAAGGAGTCAGCTGTGTCGGCGTTGAAAATAGCAAGCAACCATTTCCAAAAAAAAATGCAGTTTTTACTTTATGACACAGTGCAGGAGGTTAGTGCCCTTTCCATTTTTTTCCCCCTAAAAGAAGAAATGTGTTTTATTAAATCTAAAGATGGAAATCTTCTGGCATACTTTATATATAGCAGATGCCATTTCTGCTTTTTTAATCAGTCCTTGAGGGGAGAACTGTTTACCATTTATAAACATACTGCTTAATACAAAAACAAAAAGCCCAGTACAAATCCCATTTGCCTAAACTATGAATCTAAAATGACGCATAGTATTTAATTACCAAAACTCCCAAACACTGTCTCAACATTATGCAAAAAATAAAAGTTCATTTGTTCCCACTGGCTTGTCGTCAATGCATATTTTTCTCAAGGAATTTTTTTTAGCATTTCGTTTAAAGAAAACCAGGCTGGAGTCATGAAGCTGGTTTCTGTCAGCTTTGAACTGTCAGAGCTTGCATTTCTGTGCAATTAGATCACTGCCGCATCTCCATCCCAGAGAGGTTTGGGGGGGGGGGGGGGGGGGGGGGTGGTGGTGGTGAGAATAAAAAACTGCCACAGCCGAGTTTTTCCCAGTCACGTTGCCAGGTCTGGGTCTACACGACTACTTCCCTGAACGAATCACGTCGCGGGTGGTACCACGACACCTCTGCACAAGTAGGCTCCCAGGTCTTGGCCCACCTCGGAAACAGTGCACCTCAGTCCCCTGAAATCAGCCTAGGAAGCTGTAATTATTCACCGTGCCAAGGTGTTAGGCTCCCATCTCCCCAGTGAAACTGTGAAGACTCTGCAGCGTTCTCATGAAAGCTAGAACAGTGACCTTGAAAATGGCAATAAATAAACTGTTCATTTAAAAACCACAGCGACAGAGTATATCAAAAATCAACAATGATTGAGTAACTAATTAGAATTTTGTTTGGAGGCGCTGCCTAATTTCTGATGGGGACAGTAATTCCAAACATATTTGCTGTACAGTTAACCTCTGTTAAGGTGCAGTCTCTACAGCATGAGCTGGATTCTAATTTGATATTTTTATGCCTCTGATTTTTGCCTTTGATGCTGTCGGCAGGATGTAATCCGTTGGGATATAAGCACAGTGCCAATATGGATAAGTGCTACATCCATGTGGATTAAGGATTTGGGGAACTTATGGCTATATCAGATTTTTAAAGCTCAAGTTATTTTTCTTGCCCAACCAGAACTGGTTTTCTCAATGGAGGGGAAGTCGGGCCCAGCACCAGAAAGGAAACACAAAAGTTAGCCCACTGGAGGAGGGGAGAGGGTTCATTATTAGAGAAGGTGATGGGCAGCTCCTCAGTCAAGAGCCACAGGGAAGGGTCAGAAGTTGGGTAAGATGGCTTGCCTGGCTTAGTCATATTGCTAGACCCATTCTACATGACCAGTTCACCTCTCCCCTCAGAAACCCGACCCAGGGTTGTAACTTGATGTTCATATTGCAGGCAGGCAACAGTAGTGACAGTGCCTCGCAGCTCTCTGGGCCAAAGACTGGGAAAAGCATTGAGATATATAGCATGAAAACAGACCCTTCGGTCCAACTTGTCCATGCCGACCCAGATATCCTAAATTAATCTAGTCCCATTTTCCAGCATTTGGCCCATATCCTTCTACACCCTTCCTGTTGATGTACGCAAACAGATGCCTTTTAAATGTTGTAACTGTACCAGCCTCCACCACTTCCTGTGGTACCTCATTCCATGCGCACACTACTCTCTGCATGAAAAAGTTGCCCCTTAGGTCTCTTTCAAATCTTTCCCCTCTCATCTTAAACCCTATGCCCTCTAGTTTTGGACTCCTCTACCCTGGGAGAAAAGAAAAAGACCTTGGCTATTCACCCTAATTATGCCCCTCATGATTTTATAAACTTCTATAATATCCCCCCCTCAGCATCCAATGCTCCAGTGAAAATAGCCCCAGTCAGTTCAGCTTCTCCCTATGGCTCAAAGCCTCCATCACTTGTAAATCTTTTCTGCACTCTTTCAAGCTAACGACTTCTTCCCTATAGCAGGGAGACCAGAATTGAACGCAGTATTACAAAGTTGAGATCCAGAGAAGAGTGCTAGGATGCCATGTCCAGTTGAGTCAGCTGTGAACTCTAAAGACAGAGAGAGTGGCGTGTGGGAGTCTGGTAAAGAGATTCAGACAGTGAAGATTGGAAGAAAATAAAGTAAGAGGGAGAGAGGTTAGACAGAGAAACACAGCAGTCCTGATGTTTTCGTCTTTATCATTTGACAACTGTGAACTGTAAGAGCAGAGCTAGACAAGTCTTCACCCTCTGCTATGTAAATACTATACTTCAATAATTCCCAGAACAGTACTTGCAGCCCACACAAACTCCACGCATTTAGGCAAGGACTCAGCAAGAAGTGATCAAAGCGTCTGTTCCCCAGATCATTGCCCCAGAAATGCTCTCGGAATTCTATCGGGCCTCTTCCAGCCATTCATTCTCATTTCACAGAAGGTTGTGAACATGTGCTGAGGCAAACACTAGCTCAGAAATTAAGCTGCTGTCCTGTACTATATCTACAAAAGTTTCTGCAACCAATTATTGCTTCATTTTCCATTCTTTTCAGCTTTAATTCTTATCCTTAAGACTTTTCAGATGCTGTTCCTTGTGTCACACATTAATTTGTCCCTTTCCTGCTGCCAGCTATTGTCCCTATACACCTTTCAACATAATTGTATGCTCTCTTCAATTCTCACTGTGTCCTCCCTTCCGTAAATTTGATCAAAATAAAGTGCCAAATCTGGGACTTGTTGTGGCCTCAAAGCTTGATTTCAAAGAGCCATATTGCAGTGTTTGGACTGATACATCGTATCAATAATTGTGGGATTGTTTTGAAATAGTTAGTTCTGCATTCACAGCACTGGGGTCCATTGCACCTCCTTTATAATGTGACTTCAAGATCTTTCCCTTTGACCAAGTGCTTCCCCTAGTGCTGCCTTATCTCGCTAGGTGCTACAGTTTATCTGAAAATGATCCTGTGGAGTGTCTTGGGATGTATTACAACATAAAATGTGTTATACAAGTTGTTTTTGGGTTCAGAGTTTTTGTTATATCTTTTGTATTTCTAGAACACAGCAGTAGTCATGTGACAGCATTCTGCACAAGTGGTAACATTGGGTTAAGCGAGTTACCAACTCACATTTGCGTCTGTTTCATTCTCAGCTACCCTATGTAACCTTTAGACATCCATATTATTTACTAGTATGATGCCCAGTGCTATTTACTTAGTACTGCTTCCTTCTCCTCTTTTGGATAGAAGAACCACAAGGATGGCTGTTATCATAGAATGGCAAAAGAGACTCCTCACCCCTTCATGTCTGTACTGACTTTCTATAAGGGCATCTCAGCTAGAACCACACCCACATGTCCTTACCATAGCCCTTCAAATTTTCCTCCTTTTGATAATTATTCACCTTTCATTGAATTAGCTCCTCCACACACTCAGGCAGTGCATTCCAGACACTCAACATTCACTGCATCATAAAGATTTTCCTCGTGTCACCTACGGTTCTTTAGCCAATTACCTTGAATTGGCATCCCAGGTTTTCAACAGTTTGATCAATGGGAACAACGTCTCCTCGATTCGGACTCCTCAAAAATCTCTCAATGTCCTCTTGTCCAAGCAGACCAGCTGCAGCTTTTCCAATCTCTCCTCAGGACTGACGCCTGGAAACATCCTCTCAGAACTGATTGACACATTGTCTAATGCCCTCACATGAGAATGATGCTCAAAAGTGGACTCAATACTGCAGTTTAATCCCTAAATCAGCATTCTATAAATGGTCATCATAACTTCCTTGCTTTTGTGCTCTGTTATTTGATGTATAATGTTAGAGTGTAGACTTGCTCTGCCCTGTATTTTTGCAGAAAAAGTCTTCATCAGTTAGTAGATCATTTCCGGCCATGGAAGGGGTGATCACCCAGTACTGTTAACAAAAAATGCTGGACATAGGGAGTACGGTAGCAACTGTAGAGAAAGAACAAGCTAACATTTTGAGTCTAGATGACTCTTCTTCGGAACTGGATATTTCCTGACCCACTGTGATTTCCTGCATTTTTTGTTTACAGTACAGATTCCAGCGTCTGCTGTGCTTTGCTCCAAAATTTCTCAGACTAGGACTGACAAAGAGGTAATAGAGCGTAAGACAACAAAATGTGAGGCTGGATGAACACAGCAGGCCAAGCAGCATCTCAGGAGCACAAAAGCTGACGTTTCGGGCCTAGACCCTTCATCAGAGAGGGGGATGGGGTGAGGGTTCTGGAATAAATAGGGAGAGAGGGGGAGGCGGACCGAAGATGGAGAGAAAAGAAGATAGGTGGAGAGAGTATAGGTGGGGAGGTAGGGAGGGGATAGGTCAGTCCAGGGAAGATGGACAGGTCAAGGAGGTGGGATGAGGTTAGTAGGTAGATGGGAGTGTGGCTTGGGGTGGGAGGAAGGGATGGGTGAGAGGAAGAACAGGTTAGGGAGGCGGAGACAGGTTGGACTGGTTTTGGGATGCTGTAGGTGGAGGGGAAGAGCTGGGCTGGTTGTGTGGTGCAGTGGGGGGAGGGGACGAACTGGGCAGGTTTTGGGATGCGGTGGGGGAAGGGGAGATGGTTTTGGGATGCGGTGGGGGAAGGGGAGATGTGGAGAGCTGGGCTGGTTGTGTGGTGCAGTGGGGGGAGGGGACGAACTGGGCTGGTTTTGGGATGCGGTGGGGGAAGGGGAGATTTTGAAGCTGGTGAAGTCCACATCTCCCCTTCCCCCACCGCATCCCAAAACCATCTCCCCTTCCCCCACCGCATCCCAAAACCAGCCCAGTTCGTCCCCTCCCCCCACTGCACCACACAACCAGCCCAGCTCTTCCCCTCCACCCACTGCATCCCAAAACCAGTCCAACCTGTCTCCGCCTCCCTAACCTGTTCTTCCTCTCACCCATCCCTTCCTCCCACCCCAAGCCGCACCCCCATCTACCTACTAACCTCATCCCACCTCCTTGACCTGTCAGTCTTCCCTGGACTGACCTATCCCCTCCCTACCTCCCCACCTATACTCTCTCCACCTATCTTCTTTTCTCTCCATCTTCGGTCCGCCTCCCCCTCTCTCCCTATTTATTCCAGAACCCTCACCCCATCCCCCTCTCTGATGAAGGGTCTAGGCCCGAAACATCAGCTTTTGTGCTCCTGAGATGCTGCTTGGTCTGCTGTGTTCATCCAGCCTCACATTTTGTTGTCTTGGATTCTCCAGCATCTGCAGTTCCCATTATCTCTAATATAGCGTAAGAAGCTGGTCTATAGATTACCAAACACTGACACACAGACTGTATATAATACCGTATATCCAAGCAGGTCTGATTCCTTGATACATTTTGACAATGGTGCTTTGCATATACCACTAAAGAGTTTCACATTGTTCACATTTTGACAATGGTGCTTTGCATATACCACTAAAGAGTTTCACATTGTAAAAAGTACATAAGCTGATTAATTTTTGTTATAATTCCTTTTGCTGTAGTGCTTTTTTCTGCACTCCAAAAGGAACAAAACATAATCCATAACAGATTTTTTTGATTTCCTCATTTCAACACATGCTTAACAATGCTTCTATAGTCAGTGAGACCCATGCTTACTGTATTGCTTTCCTTATAACACATTGCTTATTTTTGTTCATATTATTATTGGAGTCTACAGCAATTTAATGTTCTTGTGAAGAAATTTGTGGATAAAAGAAAGGGTACAATCAACATAAAAATCTAACATTGATAGTGGTTATTAACTGGAGTCCTAGTTTCATGCTGCTTCTTTTATTAAACTGGGTTTAAGAACTAGAACTACATCATACCATGCCTGCCTTTCATTTTTGCATCCTTTAATTCACACAAAATGATAGCATCCTGTAGCGAGCACTTACTTTGGACACTAGCAAATGCAGGGCTCATCAGAGATATTTTAAATGTCCTGCAGTGTCTTTTTTTTTGATTAGATTAAAAAATGTGGTATTGTTTTCAAAGTGTTTGTCACAAAGTTATTGGTGGTGTTTAGAAATTATTATGTTATCTGCATACATAGCAAAGCTTCACTTCATTAAACCCATTGTTTGGAGTCAAAGGGAGAGAAATTAACAAGCAAAGAATCATTTCTAAAAGTATGAGCACAGGAAATAGTATGATTCAGCTTCTCAAATCTGCTGGGCCATTCATTTTGAATTCCATATTCCCACCTACTTTTGGGAACTGTTGGTTTCCTTACCATATACGGAACTATCCTCCTCTATCTTAACAATGATCTCTCCTCCACTGCCTTTTGAGGCCGAGACTTCCAAAGTCTGAGAAAGTCTTCTCATCCAGTCAGTTTGGAGGAGCTTGTGGCATAGTGGTAATGTGACCAGGCCAGTAATCCAGATTGATCTTGGAGTCATAGAGATGTACAGCACAGAAACAGACTCTTCAGTCCAATTCATCCATGCCGACCAGATATCCATAATTTTGGCCCATATCCCTCCAAATGCTTTCTGTTCATATACCCATCCAGATGCCTTCTAATGTTGTAACTGTATCAGCCTCCACCACTTCCTCTGGCAGCTCATTCCATACATGCACCACCCCCTGTGTGAAACAGTTGCCCCTTGGGTCTCTTTTAAATATTTCCCCACTCACCTTCAACCAATGCCCTCTAGTTTTGGACTCCTCTATCCTGGGAAAAAAGACCTTGCCTATTTACCCTATCCATGCCCCTCATGATTTTCTAAACCTTGATAAGGTCACCCCTCAGCCTCCAGTGCTTCAGGCAAAATAGCCCCAGTCTATTCAGCCTCTCTGTGTAGCTCAAGCCCTCCTACCCTGGCAACATCCTTGTAAATATATTCTGAACCCTTTCAATGTTTTGAAGGCAAGTTTTCAAATCCCAGCGTAGCTGAATGGTCTGAACCTCTTTCAGTAAATTCATTCTTTTAGAAATGATTCTTCGCTTTTAATTTCTCTCCCTTTGATTCCAAGGAGCGGCTTTGATGAATTCCCTAAAATGTAAAATCTAACATTAACAAAATGTGTAGTCTAATTGCGACCGTGCAACCATTATTGTAAAAACCCATCTGATTTAGTAATGCCCCTTAGGAAAGGAAATCTGCCATCCTAACCTCAACTGAGCCTACATGTTTGTCCAGGCCCACCACAGTGTAGTTGCTTCTTAATAGCCCTCTGGGCAGTTAGGGATGGGTCATAATTGCTGCAATAGCCAGTGACACTCTCGTCTTTTAAATTTGATTCAATTTATTGTTGTCACATGTACCTAAATACAGTGGAAAGTTTTGTTTTACATGCAGTACAGGCAGAACATATCATACAAAGGGAATAAAAGTAACAGAACCGAGTTGGGAATACGATGTTACAGTTGCAGAGAAGGTACGTAAACAGCGAGATCAACAAACAAAGCAAAATAAATAGGGTTGTTTTGAATATTATTCTTTATTGGTTTCTGAAAAGTGGCAATATTTATTGTCCAAACCTAACTGGCCTGGAGAAGGTATTGGAGTGCCGCCTTCTTGGACTGCTAACCTTTTAGGATATAGGGACATCCACAGTGGGAAGGAACTTCCAGGAATTTGACACACCACTGAAGCAACTGCAATATATTGCCAAGTCGTGACAGAGGATGTCTTGCAAAAGGGTGGTAGTGCTCATGGGATTGAAAGGTGCTGTCGAGCAGCAGTGATGAGTTGCTGAATTATATAAAATCCTTCCCAGGTTTGAGATGGCACAGAGCAACTTCTAACGAATGCAATACTTTTGAAGTGGTGTGGTTGCTGTCATACAGGAACCACAGCAGACAGTTTGCGCACACAAAGCTCCCACAAACAGTAGCATGAATGTCATCCTATTTTAATCTTGTGGTTTAAGAAGTAAGTATTAGCCAGGATGCATGGAAGAATTCCTCAGTTTTTTTGAAGGAGGGCAAATGAGATTGAACCTCTCATCAGAAGACTCCTGGTTCTGAGACAGGGAAGAAGAGAAAGTAGGCAGTTTGCACTGCCCCTGAAGGCAAGAGGAGATAGATAACAGAGATAATGGGAACTGCAGATGCTGGAGAATCCAAGATAACAAAGTGTGAGGCTGGATGAACACAGCAGGTCTAGCAGCATCTCAGGAGCACAAAAGCTGACGTTTCGGGCCTAGACCCTTCGTCAGAGAGGAGGATGGGGAGAGGGTTCTAGAATAAATAGGGAGAGAGGGGGAGGTGGAACGAAGATAGAGAGAAAAGAAGATAGGTCGAGAGGAGAGTGTACGTGGGGAGGTAGGGAGGGGAAAGGTCAGTCCAGGGAGGACGGACAGGTCAAGGACGTGGGATGAGGGTAGTAGGTAGGAAATCGAGGTGCAGCTTGAGGTGGGAGGAAGGGATGAGTGAGAGGAGGAACAGGTTAGGGAGGCGGAGACAGGCTGGGCTGGTTTTGGGATGCAGTGGGGGGAGGGGACGAGCTGGGCTGGTTGTGTGATGTAGTGGGGGGAGGGGAAGAACTGGGCTGGTTTTGGGATGCGGTGGGGGAAGGGGAGATTCTGTAGCTTGTGAAGGCCACACTGTTACCATTGGGCTGCAGGGTTCTCAAGCAGAATATGAGTTGCTGTTCCTGCAACCTACGGGTGGCATCATTGAGGCACTGCAGGAGGCCCATTATGGACATGTCATCTAAAGAATGGGAGGGGAAGTTAAAATGGTTCGCGACTGGGAGATGCAGTTGTTTATTGCGAACCGAGCAGAGGTGTTCTGCAAAGCGATCCCCAAGCCTCCGCTTGGTTTCCCCTATGTAGAGGAAGCCACACCGGGTACAGTGGATAAATATACTACATTGGCAGATGTGCAGGTGAACATCTGCTTAATATGGCAAGTCATCTTGGGGCCTGGGATGGTGGTGAGGGAGGAGGTGTGGGAGCAAGTGTAGCACTTCCTGCGCTTGCAGGTGAAGGTGCCGGGTGTGGTGGGGTTGGAGGGGAGTGTGGAGCAAACAAGGGAGTCACGGAGAGAGTGGTCTCTCCGGAAAGCAGACAAGGGTGGGGATGGAAAAATGGCTTGGGTGGTGGGGTCGGATTGTAGATGGCAGAAGTGTTGGAGGATGATGCGTTGTATCCGGAGGTTGGTGGGGTGGTGTGTGAGAACGAGCGGGATCCTCTTGGGGCGGTTGTGGCGGGGGCGGGGTGTGAGGGATGTGTTGCGGGAAATGCGGGAGATGCGATCAAGGGCGTTCTCGACCACTGCATCCGCCTCCCCGCTCTTTCCCTATTTATTCCAGAACCCTCTCCCCATCCCCCTCTCTGATGAAGGGTCTAGGCCCAAAACGTCAACTTTTGTGCTCCTGAGATGTTGCTTGGCCTGCTGTGTTCATCCAGCTTCACACTTTGTTATCGAGGAGATAGATAACACTCAGTTTTTGTTTTGTTTTGGCACCATTAAATGGCCATCAACGTTTCTGCCCTGTGTACTAGCTTATACATGCAGGTGAGATTAAAACAGTAAATACTATAAACTTATTTAATCTATGCTAATTTTGTGCTATGCATTTTGATTTATCACACATTGGATTAAAATAACATGGAAGAAACTTGTTTTTCTGATGCAGCAAAATGAAATGCTTATTATTGATAACTCTAGGTTTCAATCTCTTTCCATAGAAACTGCGCCGAGCATTTTTAAACAAAAAATCATTTCGATCTTTCAGTTATTATTTCCTCTGTTTTGAACCTCAACCATATCTTCTCGTAGTTATAATTTCCTTCAACTCTCCCCTGCTGTTATGACAGCAACGTACCTTTTGCAAATTGCTTTTCCATATTTAACCAGGATTTATCATTCCCTTCTGTATCAGTTCTCCTCCATCACAGCAGCTTCAGCTCAATTGCTAGCACCCTTGCCTCTCAGTCTGTAGAGTGTAGCTTCAACTCCTACACCAGAGATGTGAGCATTGAAGGGTAGACTGCACTCTGACAAAGGACTGCAGGGAGTTGCAGTTTTTCAGATGTGATGTTAAACCAAACGATTTCTTTGCTGTCTCTCAGGTATATTTAAAAAAAAAACCATGTCCATTATTTGGGAAGGAGAACAGGAGGGGTCATTCTGCATCACTGAAGCAGATGACCGATTCAGTCGTACAGTGTTTATTATAGTGACTGCAATTTACAAATATTTGTGGTGTGTGAAACACTTTGGCACATCCTGAGATTGTAACAGGTGCTATATAAATGCAGTCATTTTTCTTCGTGTCCTTAGTAGTAGATTTGTATGTATTTATTATGCTGCATTTATTGTCACTTTTCTTTTTTTTAAATTTAGAAAACGAGTTTTTCATTGTCTAAGCTTACTACTCAGTTTTTTACAGAATTGCCTTGACCCTTTGGCCCGTTATTTAATACCGATTGTATGAAAGTGTAATTTCTACAGTCTTGCATCTCGGCTACTTTACTTACTTTCTTCTTTCTGTATCTTCTGCATTCACAACCACTTGTGCCCAAGTTATTTTGCACTGATAATTGTTCGACATGTAACTCGATTAATCACACCTTTCTATCTCTTCTTTCCCACCTGAGTGTTTTAATTTTACGCCAGCACTGACTTATGCCCAGATATTTTTGACTTTACTTTTTGCCCTCATGTACACATTCCCCCAGGATATCATTGGAGTTTTAAATGCAGCTTACGGCTTCACTTGCACTGTGCGCTCCTAGCAGAACCCTCACAGTTTGGAAGCGGGCCATTTGGCCCATTAAGTTCATACCAATCCTCCGAAGACCGCCCCACACAAACCCACGCCCCTACCTCCAAATCACTGCATTTCCCATGGTTAATCCACGTAATCTGCACGTCCCTGGGCAGTTTAACATGGCCAATCCATCTAAACTGACATCTAACTTTTTTATATGTTATCTCTGTGAGGAGGCAACAAACCCCAGTGCCGCCTTCAAAGTTGCACAAAGATGAGGTGAATGCATGTTGGTCATGCAAAATGATCCATTCACCTTGGCCAATGAGGTTCTGACTCAAAGAAAATAAAGTGTGAAGCTGGATGAACACAGCAGGCCAAGCAGCATCTCAGGAGCAGAAAAGCTGACGTTTCGGGCCTAAACCCTTCATCAGAGAGGGGGATGGGGTGAGGGTTCTGGAATAAATAGGGAGAGAGGGGGAGGCGGACCGAAGATGGAGAGAAAAGAAGATAGGTGGAGAGGAGAGTATAGGTGGGGAGGTAGGGAGGGGATAGGTCAGTCCAGGGAAGAGGGACAGGTCAAGGAGGTGGGATGAGGTTAGTAGGTAGGAGATGAGGTGCGGCTTGGGGTGGGAGGAAGGGATGGGTGAGAGGAAGAACAGGTTAGGGAGGCAGAGACAGGTTGGACTGGTATTGGGATGCAGTGGGTGGAGGGGAAGAGCTGGGCTGGTTGTGTGGTGCAGTGGGGGGAGGGGACGAACTGCGCAGGTTTTGGGATGCAGTGGGGGAAGGGGAGATTTTGAAGCTGGTGAAGTCCACATTGATACCATTGGGCTGCAGGGTTCCCAAGCGGAATATGAGTTGCTGTTCCTGCAACCTTCGGGTGGCATCATTATGGCACTGCAGGAGGCCCCTGATGGACATGTCATCTAAAGAATGGGAGGGGGAGTGGAAATGGTTTACAACTGGGAGGTGCAGTTGTTTATTGCGAACCGAGCGGAGGTGTTCTGCAAAGCGGTCCCCAAGCCTCCGCTTGGTTTCCCCAATGTAGAGGAAGCCACACCGCGTACAATGGATGCAGTATACCACATTGGCAGATGTGCAGGTGAACGTCTGCTTAATATGGAAAGTCATCTTGGGGCCTGGGATAGGGGTGAGGGAGGAGGTGTGGGGGCAAGTGTAGCATTTCCTGCGGTTGCAGGGGAAGGTGCCGGGCGTGGTGGGGTTAGAGGGCAGTGTGGAGCGAACAAGGGAGCCACGGAGAGAGTGGTCTCTCAGGAAAGCAGACAAGGATGGGGATGGAAAAATGGCTTGGGTGGTGGGGTCAGATTGTAGATGGCGGAAGTGTCGGAGGATGATGCGTTGTATCCAGAGGTTGGTGGGGTGGTGTGTGAGAACGAGGGGGATCCTCTTGGGGCGGTTGTGGCAGGGGCGGGGTGCGAGGGATGTGTTGCGGAAAATGCGGGAGACATGGTCAAGGGCGTTCTCGACCACTGTTGGGGGAAAGTTGCGGTCCTTGAAGAACTTGGACATCTGAGACCACTCTCTCCGTGACTTCCTTGTTCGCTCCACACTGCCCTCCAACCCCACCACACCCGGCACCTTCCCCTGCAACCACAGGAAATGCTACAGTTGCCCCCACACCTCCTCCCTCACCCCTATCCCAGGCCCCAAGATGACTTTCCATATTAAGCAGAGGTTCACCTGCGCATCTGCCAATGTGGTATACTGCATCCATTGTACGCGGTGTGGCTGCCTCTACATTGGGGAAACCAAGAGGAGGCTTGCGGACCGCTTTGCAGAACACCTCCGTTCGGTTCGCAATAAACAACTGCACCTCCCAGTCGCAAACCATTTCCACTCCCCCTCCCATTCTTTAGATGACATTTCTATCATGGGCCTCCTGCAGTGCCACAATGATGCCACCCGAAGGTTGCAGGAACAGCAACTCATATTCCGCTTGGGAACTCTGCAGCCCAATGGTATCAGTGTGGACTTCACCAGCTTCAAAATCTCCCCTTCCCCCGCCGCATCCCAAAACCTGCCCAGTTCGTCCCCTCCCCCCACTGCACCACACAACCAGCCCAGCTCTTCCCCTCCACCCACTGCATTTCAAAACCAGTCCAGCCTGTCTCTGCCTCCCTAACCTGTTCTTCCTCTCACCCATCCCTTCCTCCCACCCCAAGCCGCACCTCCATCTCCTACCTACTAACCTCATCCCACCTCCTTGACCTGTCTGTCTTCCCTGGACTGACCTATCCCCTCCCCACCTCCCCACCTATACTCTCCTCTCCACCTATCTTCTTTTCTCTCCATCTTCGTTCCGCCTCCCCTTCTCTCCCTATTTATTCCAGAACCCTCACCCCATCCCCCTCTCTGATGAAGGGTTTAGGCCCGAAACGTCAGCTTTTGTGCTCCTGAGATGCTGCTTGGCCTGCTGTGTTCATCCAGCTTCACACTTTATTATCTTGGATTCTCCAGCACCTGCAGTTCCCATTATCTCTGACTCAAAGAACTTTGCTTGATGTAGTTGCCTTTAAGGGGCCAGTAGACAGATAGATGAGAGAAAAAGGAAGAGACTAATATGCTGATGGGGGTGACCTGACATAGAAAAAATCAAGCTGCTCATGTGGTTGTGACCATTTAGGCCCAATGTCCTGTTTCTGAACAGTAGATTTAATGTAAAGTTTGTCACAATGTTCTCTCTAATATTTTATTTGTTGTCTATGATCTGTTCTTTTCAACATGTGTTACCTTTCAGTTCTTTTGTGTAATTTTGCACCCACATTGTCTTAGACAACCTGTGTGTGGCTCCTAGATCATTTCTCATCCTTGTACCCAGGCAGTTTAAAGTGACCAGCGGTCACAGAATAGGCATCATTTCCCATCTCTGACCAGTTATGTTTGGTCGCACCAATTCCAAAGACTGACGAGAACCTCCTTGGTAACGGAGGCTGATATCAGATTTCTGGAATCTCCTGAATTTTAAAACATTCTTCTTCCCTTTTCAAACATTATTCTTCCCTTGCCTGGCTCATGTAATTAACACTAACTGTGTGGTTGTGTTCACCTCAGGTAAACTGCTAACTCAACACAGTCCAGAATTAAATCTTGGTGATTTCTGCCCAGATCCTGTATTATAGAGTCATCGTCACACAGTTAAATATTTCCCTTCCTCTCAATTCATCAGCTCACCTTATAATCTGTTAACAGTATTCACAATGTCCTCTGTTTCTTTTCACTTTGTAACAAGCCTAGCTAGAAAGGACTTTGACCAACTTTTACAAATGGACAGAGATGATTAATGGTAGTTAGTCACTTAAGCAGAGAGAGACTTACGCATACTGAAATTAATGACCCATTTGATATTACAGTAGGTGATCTTAACACAAACTGGCTGCAAGTCGATTTATAATACTGCAGCAGGGTAGTTTTTAATCTTCATTTTTGCAGGACATAAACATGCAAATAAGATGGCCAATTCTTAAGTGGACAATTGATGTTCACTTCAGAATTGAATTGTTAGTACATTCTTTGCTTTGATTTTTACTTTGAAAACATCGATACCCAGAAGTATGGTAATACTTTCAAGGCAGTAAAATTAACTGTGAATCATTGTGCAGATAGACTCTGATTCATGAAGAATTTCAGTAATAAATCAAGATTGATACGTCTCTGAAAGTTTTTCCTCTGTCCATGATGTTCAATGTTTCTGGGAGCAAGGCATTAAAAGAAAGAACTCTCATTCTTGTGGTTTTTAAATGCTGGTTGTTTGAAGTATTCCCCAGCTACCTGAGGCCAGTGTCTTTTTGCTTGGCTTGCATTTACCTCTAACCTATTTTCCACTTGAATTCCTTAATAAAACTCAGAATGTTACAGGCTTGGAGGAGCAGGGCTTGTTAACTACAAGGTGGCATTTTACAAATGCTTTGGAGTGTCTCCATGGCCCTGGAAATGTTAAAAGATGAGTGTTAACCTAGATTTTTATAATAACTAGTCTAATTTATTGTGAAGTAACTCATGCTCACTTAAGATCAAAAGGCTTGGACATTGATGTGCTTCCTCATAAGAGAGAAAGGGTTACTTTAAATGGCCGTGAGGAAAGTAAACTGGCCTTGATTATCCTGAGCACAAACCTGAAATGCAGCTTGATCGTCTTAATTCACTGGTATCAAAGTGCCTCAATTCACTCACTGTTGATCTTGTTTTACTAAGTTAATTACTTCTTATTTACATATTTTTGATTCCCCAGTAATATTTGAGTGATGTGAACCATGCAGTGAAAATGGAAAAGTCACACTTTTAATGTCAGGAGAAACATTTCTGAAACCGTCTCCTTAGGGTTTGATCAGTAAGTTCTGAATCTAGTTTATGAGTGGCAAATACCTTATTTCCATGCATTTGCATTCATTATTAGCTAAATTGAGCTCATTTCCATAAAGCTCCAAACTTTCCTGTCCTTCCTCGAGAAAGCACCAATTCCCGACATGAAAATCGGAGCAGTTGCTGACAGTAGGAGCTTGCTCATTGTTTCTCCAGACCTTTGGACAGTGCACTCTCACTACAACTGCAAGCTCCGTGAACACCATCTTCTACCACCCTCCATCCGTGTGAGCGAGCATCACCAAACCAGCAGCCTCACAGTCTCTTCACGGTTGCTTTCAGAACTACTCTAATGTCACTTCAGCACTTAGCTTTGGAGTTCATGGACACCTATGACCTGTATGTTTCTGCCAGACTCTGTTCCCCACAGGGTCACCCACACACATCCCATGTGTCTGCAAAGGAGGCATCTTGTGGCTCATACAGTCATACAGCACGGAAACAGACTCTTTGATCCACTCAGTCCACACTGAACATAATCCCAAACTAAACTAGGCCCTCCTGCCTGCGTTTGACCCATATCCCTGCAAACATTTCCTATTCATGTACTTATCCAACGTACTCAGTATGTCAAATGCGATGAGCCAGGAATTCATAGAATCCCTACGGCAGGCCATTCGGCCCATCAAGTCCAGAGTGACCCTCTGTAGAGCAGCCCACCCAGATTCCTGTAACCCTGCATTTCCCATGGCTAACCAACACAGCCTGCACAGGCCTGGACACTATGGGCAATTTAGCATGGCCAATCCTCTTGCACATCTTAGTTTTAAACGTAACTACCCGCATTCACTACATCTTCTGGAAGATCATTCCACGCACAAATCACTCTCTGTTGTAAAAAACATTGCCGCTTGTGTCTTTTTCTCTCCTCTCTTAGCTTAGTTTCCAAGCACTCACTCACATTGCATTTTTTCACAAAAGTTAAGGCGGGTAACCTGCCCTGGCTTGGAGCGCTGCATGGGAATGTGAGTAGAAATGTTGCAGTACAACACCAATGCTGTATCATCATCACACCTACAGCATGTGCCGGATGCTTACGTGGCAAATGCTTTGTATATGTGTGCGAGTCGAAGGAAATCCGTGCTTAGTAAGGTCAGAGAGATCAATCAGTTGGTACCACCATTGTCAGTCATAGGATTTGTCCTACTCCAGGCCCAGGGGCTTGTTATCATTCCTGCAGGTCAGGCGAAACCATTCAGGGAATTGCAGGTACATCGGTCACGGAGCTGTGTAGACCACAGTCAAAGGGTTGGACCAATGTTTCCTGCAAAAAGACAAAGAAAGAGATTGGGAGTGCACAGAGTGAGTGGAAAAGCAGTTTACAGTGATGGAGGTAGGAAGGTGCCTCCGGTGAGTGAGTAGGAAGTGCAGAGGGCTGGAGAGGTTTTTTTTTGAATGGATGACATGGGTGTGAACTGATGAGTGGACATGATGCATGCCACAGTGATAGATGTAGTCCATGAGCCTTGGTGAGAGCTGTATGCGGTGGCAGAGTTAGAGTATGTGGTGGCCCATTGAGTACGAGAGTGACTGAAGACACTTACCCTTGTGGAGTGCAGAAGACCATTAACCTTGTGCAGCTCCACTATGTGTAGAGTTTCACTGCAGATATTGCACAGACCCAGGACTCTGACACAGTCCATGCTGGCTACACCTGGTGACATTATCTCCTGAGCAAGAGAAAGTACTGCCCCGCCCTTCCACCATCAGTACCTCAGAAACTTGGGAATAAATTGGCGAGACAACTTGCTTTTCTACAACATTTTCTTTGGGCTATCAGTGCTGAAGTGAGGCAGCACAGCGGCTCAGTGGTTAGCACTGCTGCCCCATGTCACCAGGTACCCGGGTTCAATTCCACCCTCGGGCTATGCATTGGTGTGGAGTTCTGCACATTCTCCCCGTGTCTGTGTGGATTTGCTCCTGGTACTCTGGTTTCCTCGCACAGCCCAAAGATGTGCAAGAGGATTGGCCATGCTAAATTGCCCATAGTGTCCAGGCCTGTGCAGGCTGTGTTGGTTAGCCATGGGAAATGCAGGGTTACAGGAATCTGGGTGGGCTGCTCTTCAGAGGGTCACTCTGGACTTGATGGGCTGAATGGCCTGCCGTAGGGATTCGATGAATTCCTGGCTCATTGCGTTTGACATACTGAGTAGCCGGTGTTAAAACAGAGAGTAGCACTTCTAATGGACACTTCACCAGAAGTTGGAAAATACAGCTTTGTATAAAAATCATGATTTCCTCCCTTAAAGCAGCACTGATTTTTAAAAATCTAATCTTGGGATATGGCTATTGCTGTCTGGGTCACATTTATTTCTGTTCTCAGTCGCTGTGAAAAATCAGTGACGACTGACTTGGCACCACTACAGTTTGTATGACGCTTGTTCTCTCGCAACGGTTTTAAGTCGGAAATTTAAGAATATCAAACGATTGCCAGAGCAGGTCCAGGCCAGGGTGGTGTATGTCTGTACATACCCTGGGACCGTGTTCCCACGATAATGCTGCTTTTGCCATTCTTGGTGGTAGAGATTGCAGAGCTGGGAAATTGTAATGTAAGGGGTTGGTGACATTAAACTGGACATGTACAAACCACTTGGAAATCAACAGGCCAGATGCTGCTCAGAATCATAGAAGCCCTACCGCATGGAAGCAGGCCCTTTGGCCCATCGGGTCCACACTGCTCTTCTGAAGAACATCCCACCAATCCTGCATTTCCCCTGGCTGATCTGCTTAGCCTGCACATCCCTGAACATGACGGCTGATTTAGAATGGCCAGCCCACTCAAACTGCACATTTTTGGACTGTTGGAGGAAACCCACGTAGACATGGGGAGGATGTACAAACTCCACACAGACAGTCGCCCAAGGGTGGAATCAAACCCAGGTCCCTGGGGCTGTGAGGCAGCAGTGCTAACCACTGAGCCACTGTGCAGCCCTTGGGTTGAGCTTGGCTGTATTTAAAAAAAGTCTTGATCCAGGAGGGCACCTCTTGATCCTGAACACCTTTGCAATGTTCTGAACAATTCTCCAATTAACAGCCTATTAAGCTCTTTGAGGATCATGTTAATGGCCTGGCAAGGGGCTATAGAAAGGGATTTTTCAGCTGAAGAATGGGAACTACAAACATTATGGTACACTAGCTGTTGGGAGCAATGTGGTTAAACATTGGTTGATTTGATATAATGTAATGTGAAGGAAAAGGAGAGTGATAGAAATGTAATGCTCCTCCTTATTTGGTGAATGTTTACATACCTCTGTGCACCTTTGCAATGCAGACCCTCTGATCTGCTGACATCAACCAGACGTGCTATGGCTCTGAGCTGCCTTTTAACATTATTGGTAAGCATCCACATCCTACCTCCATGCTGGTCCCAACTCTGGAGGTTAGGTGCCTCAGTCACTTCCATTCACTTTAGTTAATTCATGTTTCAAAATTATATTGCTGCTGTAATAGAACACAGAGTTCATTCAGTCAAGTGTTTGTTCACACTCTACCCACAATCTTTACGACTGTCATGGTTGCAATTAGACTTGCTTTTTATTTGAAACTTTTATTTAATTCACAAAGCACCATCTGCCATGGTGGGATTCAATCTGGAATTTCAGCCTGTGGTTCTGGATTACTAATCCAGTGATGTTGCCACTTTGTCATCGCTACCCATTCTCTGATTTGAACTTCCATGTTGTTCTCCGTGTTTGACTGACGTTATTTTACCTTGTTGGTAAAGTGTTGGAAAGGGTGATAAGGGATAGGATTTATAATCATCTAGAAAAGAATAAATTGATTAGGGATAGTCTGCACGGTTTTGTGAAGGGTAGGTCGTGCCTCACAAACCTTATTGAGTTCTTTGAGAAGGTGACCAAACAGGTAGATGAGAGCAAACCGGTTGATGTGGTCCATATGGATTTCAGCAAGGCGTTCGATAAGGTTCCCCACAGTAGGCTATTGTACAAAATGCGGAGGAATGGAATTGTGGGAGATATAGCAGTTTGAATCGGAAATTGGCTTGCTGAAAGAAGACAGAGGGTGGTAGTTGATGGGAAATGTTCATCCTGGAGACCAGTTACTAGTGGTGTACCGCAAGGGTCGGTGTTGGGTCCACTGCTGTTTGCCATTTTTATAAATGACCTGGATGAGGGCGTAGAAGGATGGGTTAGTAAATTTGCAGACGACACTAAGGTCGGTGGAGTTGTGGATAGTGACGAAGGATGCTGTAGGTTGCCGAGAGACATAGATAAGCTGCAGAGCTGGGCTGAGAGGTGGCAAATGGAGTTTAATGCAGACAAGTGTGAGGTGATGCACTTTGGTAGGAGTAACCGGAAGGCAAAGTACTGGGCTAATGGTAAGATTCTTAGTAGTATAGGTGAGCAGAGAGATCTCGGTGTCCATGTACACAGATCCTTGAAAGTTGCCACCCAGGTTGACAGGGTTGTTAAGAAGGCATACAGTGTTTTAGCTTTTATTAATAGAGGGATCGAGTTCTGGAACCATGAGGTTATGCTGCAGCTGTACAAAACTCTGGTGCGGCTGCTCTTGGAGTATTGCATACAGTTCTGGTCACCGCATTATAAGAAGGATGTGGAAGCTTTGGAAAGGGTGCAGAGGAGATTTACTAGGATGTTGCCTGGTATGGATACAGAATTGGCTGGCCAACAGAAGACAGCGAGTGGTAGTAGAAGGAAAATATTCTGCCTGGAAGTCAGTGGTGAGTGGGGTTCCACAGGGCTCTGTCCTTGGGCCTCTACTGTTTGTAATTTTTATTAATGACTTGGACGAGGGAATTGAAGGATGGGTCAGCAAGTTTGCAGACGACACAAAGGTCGGAGGTGTCGTTGACAGTGTAGAGGGCTGTTGTAGGCTGCAGCGGGACATTGACAGGATGCAGAGATGGGCTGAGAGGTGGCAGATGGAGTTCAACCTGGATAAATGCGAGGTGATGCATTTTGGAAGGTCGAATTTGAAAGCTGAGTACAGGATTAAGGATAGGATTCTTGGCAGCGTGGAGGAACAGAGGGATCTTGGTGTGCAGATACATAGATCCCTTAAAATGGCCACCCAAGTGGACAGGGTTGTTAAGAAAGCATATGGTGTTTTGGCTTTCATTAACAGGGGGATTGAGTTTAAGAGTCGTGAGATCTTGTTGCAGCTCTATAAAACTTTGGTTAGACCGCTCTTGGAATACTGCGTCCAGTTCTGGGCGCCGTATTATAGGAAAGATGTGGATGCTTTGGAGAGGGTTCAGAGGAGGTTTACCAGGATGCTGCCTGGACTGGAGGGCTTATCTTATGAAGAGAGGTTGACTGAGCTCGGTCTCTTTTCATTGGAGAAAAGGAGGAGGAGAGGGGACCTAATTGAGGTATACAAGATAATGAGAGGCATAGATAGAGTCGATAGCCAGAGGCTATTTCCCAGGGCAGAAATGGCTAGCACGAGGGGTCATAGTTTTAAGCTGGTTGGTGGAAAGTATAGAGGGGATGTCAGAGGCAGGTTCTTTACGCAGAGAGTTGTGAGAGCATGGAATGCGTTGCCAGCAGCAGTTGTGGAAGCAAGGTCATTGGGGTCATTTAAGAGACTGCTGGACATGCATATGGTCACAGAAATTTGAGGGTGCATCCATGAGGATCAATGGTCGGCACAACATTGTGGGCTGAAGGGCCTGTTCTGTGCTGTACTGTTCTATGTTCTATGTTCTATGGAGGAAAGATCTTACCAGGAAAGGCTGAGGGACTTGAGGCTGTTTTCGTTAGAGAAGAGAAGGTTGAGAGGTGACTTAATTGAGACATATAAAATAATCAGAGGGTTAGATAGGGTGGATAGGGAGAGCCTTTTTCCCAGGATGGTGACAGCTAGCACGAGGGGCATAGCTTTAAATTGAGGGGTGAAAGATATAGGACAGATGTCAGAGGTAGTTTCTTTACTCAGAGAGTAGTAAGGGAATGGAATGCTTTGCCTGCAACGGTAGTAGATTCGCCAACTTTAAGTACATTTAAGTCATCATTGGATAAGCATATGGACGTACATAGAATAGTGTAGGTTAGATGGGCTTGAGATCGGTATGCCAGGTCGGCACAACATGGAGGGCCGAAAGGCCTGTACTGTGCTGTAATGTTCTATGTTCCATGTTCTAAGTAAGAAGTAGGTGGCAAATGTTGCACTGTCTATGCACAGTAACCAAAATCAAGGCTCGTTTACAGACCAGGATTTCATGACATTACAAAAAAATTGGGTAATCATGCATTTTTGCTCTTTCAGTTTTATATGGGTGTCAAGGTAGAATGTAGAGGCCACATAAGGCTGTAAATTAAAACTGGTTCAGGTAGCTTCTAGTTAGATCACAATTTGTGTTTGCTAAAATGAAAATAAAGCGAAACATATTTCTTATCTGATCATTTGAATTGGAACAGTCAGTTAAAAAGCACTTAAAATGTGGACTGTGCATGCCTTTTAACTGGAAAGAGCTACAAGCTGTTTGACAGTCCAATACGTATCTGAGTTGAAAATGATTTTGAGAACCAATTAAACTGCTTATTTGCAAGGTCACAGCTGGATCATCTTTTTGTAATATCATTGCATAACTTTGAGATTTCATTCAAAAGCACACATTGGTTTTATAAAGATGAATCTAGGATTAAACAATGCCACAGCAGCCATTATAACTGAAAAATATATTTTGGCTTTATTTACAGAGAAACAGTTGGCTCAGCGGTTAGCACTGCTGCCTCACAGCGCCAGGGACCTGGATTCAATTCCACCCTTGGGCGACTGTGTCATGTTTGCACATTCTCCCTGTGTCTGTGTGGGTTTCGTCTGGGCACTCGGTTTCCTCCCATAGTCCAAAAAATATGCAGGTTAGGGTGGACTGGCAGTGCTACATTGCCCGTAGTGTTCAAGGGTGTGCAGGCTAGGTGGGTTAGCCATGGGAAATGCAGAGTCGCAGGGATAGGGTAACAGGGGTGAATCTGGGTAGTATGCTGCTTGGAAGGTCAGTGTGAACCCGATGGGCCAAATGGCCTATTTCCACACTGTAGGGATTCTATGAATTTATATCTGATCCCAGTGGATGTGAAGCGCAGTAGCACTGGGAAAAGATTGAACAAGCAAATAGCTTCTTGCTTGAGGGCAATTGATGCCAGCATTATTCAAGTCTGATTGCCCGGGAGCATCCAAGAAGATAGATATTCTTACTCACTCTATCAAAATCTGTCATCATTTTAATGCTTGTATTAAGTCTCCCTCTAATTTTTCCTGCCGTGTGGTGGGCCATCCAAGGTTTGAAACATTTCATATCCCTGATAAACCCTCTGTTCCCTGTCCAAGACCATATCATCCTTCCTAAAGTGTGGTGCCCAGAATTGTACAAGTAATTCAACTGAAGTCTAATGGGGAAAGGAACCCTTAGCCTAGTTAGGGCCATAAGCTCTGTTCATGTTCTAGGAACAAGCAGTTTTGACAGGGGTAAGGGTGAAATGTCATGGGAGGACAGGGACCTGGGTCAAAGTTTATATCCCACCCATTTTCTCTTCCCTGCACCTAAGAAGTGACCACTCTGTAGGCACAACAAAGAGGAAGAGGTTGTTTGGCTGTTGAACACTGTGGAGGTAGGGGAGGGCATATTGGATTTGTTGACGTGTTCTCCCCCGATTGAGTGATGGGAGACAATGATGGCAGGAGCAGAAAGATAGTCAAAATATGCTTTTAAAACTGTAACTCAGCATGTTACTCAGGAAGTCACTACATCCTGAAGGTGATTTCCTGACAGTTGTGCATGATAAACATTCCCACTTCTCCCCACCGTGCCCCTGTACATTTACATTGAATGTATTGATCTCTTAATTAATTAGATTATTTTAAAAGATATTCTTAAACCAGCTATTTTTAAGGTCGCTGAATGACAATCTCAACTTTGAGTTTGAATGTTGAGGTTAACTTGATTTCATAATCCAAGCTGCATAATATTGAGGGAATGCAGCCCTGTTATGCAGTGATGTCCTTTGAAGGAGAGACTAAACTAAGATGGTATTCCCCTTTTCAGGCAAGTGTAAAAGATCCCACAGAATGACTGTGGATAACTAAAGAGAAGTTCTGCCAGTATCCTGATCAGTACTTACCTCTCAAATAGTTTTACTGAATCAGATTATCACGTCATTATCTCGTTGCCTTTTAATGGATCCTGACGTGCTCAAATTGGCTACAGTGTGCTATATGCTTAAAAACAATGTTGGGTGATGAAGGATAGAACAACAGCCAATCTTTATTTATCCCAACATTTATTTACAGTGTGAAACACTTCTTGAATGCACCTCCTGTGTCCTAATTCAAATGCAGCCCTTTTTCAACTTGTGTCCCTTTACAATTGCTCGAATGAAGCCCCAATTAATGTTCTCTTCCCTGCACATAATTAAGTACTATTTTTATACAATTAAAATATGTTTTCACCCTTCTAACCATTTGAAAAGTACTTGATAGGCTATGTGATCTTCTGAGGACATGAACTGCATTCGGAATTTATAAACATTCTGTTCTTTTTCAATCATCATGTGCTTATGCAGATTATTTAACATAGAATCCCAACAGTATGGAAGCAGGCCATTCAGCCCGTCAAATCCATACTGACCCTCTGAAGAGTATCTCACCCTGCTACCCCATCCCTATAACCCTGCATTTCCCATGGCCAATCCACCCTAACCTGCTAATAAAATGTGAGGCTGGACGAACACAGCAGGCCAAGCAGCATCTCAGGAGCACAAAAGCTGACGTTTCGGGCCTAGACCCTTCATCAGAGAGGGGGATGGGGGGAGGGAACTGGAATAAATAGGGAGAGAGGGGGAGGCGGACCGAAGATGGAGAGTAAAGAAGATAGGTGGAGAGAGTGTAGGTGGGGAGGTAGGGAGGGGATAGGTCAGTCCGGGGAAGACGGACAGGTCAAGGAGGTGGGATGAGGTTAGTAGGTAGCGGGGGGTGCGGCTTGGGGTGGGAGGAAGGGATGGGTGAGAGGAAGAACCGGTTAGGGAGGCAGAGACAGGTTGGACTGGTTTTGGGATGCAGTGGGTGGGGGGGAAGAGCTGGGCTGGTTGTGTGGTGCAGTGGGGGGAGGGGACGAACTGGGCTGGTTGAGGGATGCAGTAGGGGAAAGGGAGATTTGAAAACTGGTGAAGTCCACATTGATACCATATGGCTGCAGGGTTCCCAGGCGGAATATGAGTTGCTGTTCCTGCAACCTTCGGGTGGCATCATTGTGGCAGTGCAGGAGGCCCATGATGGACATGTCATCAAGAGAATGGGAGGGGGAGTGGAAATGGTTTGCGACTGGGAGGTGCAGTTGTTTTTTGCGAACTGAGCGGAGGTGTTCTGCAAAGCGGTCCCCAAGCCTCCGCTTGGTTTCCCCAATGTAGAGGAAGCCGCACCGGGTACAGTGGATGCAGTATACCACATTGGCAGATGTGCAGGTGAACCTCTGCTTGATGTGGAATGTCATCTTGGGGCCTGGGATGGGGGTGAGGGAGGAGGTGTGGGGACAAGTGTAGCATTTCCTGCGGTTGCAGGGGAAGGAGCCGGGTGTGGTGGGGTTGGAGGGCAGTGTGGAGCGAACAAGGGAGTCACGGAGAGAGTGGTCTCTCCGGAAAGCAGACAGGGGAGGGGATGGAAAAATGTCTTGGGTGGTGGGGTCGGATTGTAAATGGCGGAAGTGTCGGAGGATAATGCGTTGTATCCGGAGGTTGGTAGGGTGGTGTGTGAGAACGAGGGGGATCCTCTTGGGGCGGTTGTGGCGGGGGCGGGGTGTGAGGGATGTGTCGCGGGAAATGCGGGAGACGCGGTCAAGCGGAGGAAACCAAGCGGAGGCTTGGGGACCGCTTTGCAGAACACCTCCGCTCAGTTCACAAAAAACAACTGCACCTCCCAGTCGCAAACCATTTCCACTCCCCCTCCCATTCTCTAGATGACATGTCCATCATGGGCCTCCTGCACTGCCACAATGATGCCACCCGAAGGTTGCAGGAACAGCAACTCATATTCCGCCTGGGAACCCTGCAGCCATATGGTATCAATGTGGACTTCACCAGTTTCAAAATCTCCCCTTCCCCTACTGCATCCCTCAACCAGCCCAGTTCGTCCCCTCCCCCCACTGCACCACACAACCAGCCCAGCTCTTCCCCCCCACCCACTGCATCCCAAAACCAGTCCAACCTGTCTCTGCCTCCCTAACCGGTTCTTCCTCTCACCCATCCCTTCCTCCCACCCCAAGCCGCACCCCCCGCTACCTACTAACCTCATCCCACCTCCTTGACCTGTCCGTCTTCCCCGGACTGACCTATCCCCTCCCTACCTCCCCACCTACACTCTCTCCACCTATCTTCTTTACTCTCCATCTTCGGTCCGCCTCCCCCTCTCTCCCTATTTATTCCAGTTCCCTCCCCCCATCCCCCTCTCTGATGAAGGGTCTAGGCCCGAAACGTCAGCTTTTGTGCTCCTGAGATGCTGCTTGGCCTGCTGTGTTCGTCCAGCCTCACATTTTATTAGCTTGGAATCCCCAGCATCTGCAGTTCCCATTATCTCTGATACAATCCCACCCTAACCTGCATATGATTAGACTGTGGGAGGGAAACAGAGCACCTGGAGGAAACCCACGCAGCAATGGGTAGAATGTGCAAACTCCACACAGACAGTCGCCAGAGGCTGGATTTGAACCTTCGTCCCTGGTGCTGTGAGGCTGCAGTGTTCGTTGTTGAGCTACCTTGCTGCCCTAGTAGTATGGTAGTGAGGTTATTTTTTATGCTTTCATTACAAAAGTACAATTTTGTACAACTCTGCTCTTGTGTCAAAAATAACAACTTGGACCCCCTTTCCATGTGTGTCACCATCCAGTTCCAAGTCAGTTGCTGGAGGCAAGGACAGCACCAACATGTCAGCTCTCCTTGGCCACGAGCAGCTCAGTTTTAATAATTACTCCACAACAGGCAGAGGTGGGGCTGTAGGAACATTTGAGATTCCTGAACAACTGGGACAGACATATTGGCAAAGTATTAAGGTACTTTGTAAAAAATCTATCCTTCCTCGCCACACGGGCATCACTGGCAAGAACGAAATTTGTTGCCATCACTAAATACCCTTGAGCACTTCAAATGCAGGTAACAGTCAGCCACATTGCTATGGACCTGGAGTCACATGGAGACCAGGCTGGGTAAGATTGGCAGATTTTCTTCCCTTAAAGGCATCTGTGAATGAATCAGGTGTTTTTTTTAATGAAAATCAATATTGGGTCCATGGTCACTATTATTGAGATGAGTTTTCAAAATCCTAGAATTATTTATTTGAATATAATTTCCACCAGCTGCTTTGGTGGAATGTGAGCTATGTTCTCAGGCCATTAGCTTAGATTGCTGGTTCCGTGACATTACCATCATGCCACCATCTCCCTCACTGATTTAATTAATACAAGGCTGTTTACTGCATCTAAAACTGCTCACTTCTTTAGCGCTAAAGCATAAAATGGAAGGAAGCTGGTGTGAAGCATGAACACTAGCATGGAACATGGGAGCTGAATGGCCTGTTCCTGTGCTGTACATTGTATCTAGTTCTGAGTAAGATAGATGAGCTAGCCGTATTCCTGCCAGAGGATTACTGTCTCTGCCACCCATCTGTGACAGACAGCTTACTTTCATGTTTTCTGACTGTCTGTTGGCATTCAGTGACCTTGGTTCCTGGACCTCATTTGCAGGAGAGGTGGAGAGTATGACCTCCACGTATGGATTTTTGTACACCTCACCTTTCGGGGCTCAAATCAAAGAAGGAAAGAAACTGTCCATCCATGCATCTAGCAGGATTGCATTTTTAACCCGTGTCTGTTTTCAGAGAATTTACGACTGAGCATTGCATTGCCTCTTTGCAAGGGTAGACCTTTTCAATGCTGTTCAAAGATACTGCTCTGACAAAACTGAAAAAAAAAACAATTTTCACCAGGACTAGGAACCCACAAGTGTTCTGAATGTGACACATCTAATTTGTCTTTACTCTCCTGATCTTGCAAACCCTGCCTGTATTCTGTATTAAATGCCATCTCTGGGCTAGCACTTCCTACTTAGTTGGTGTGGCTGATGCTAGCTCCCTCCCCACTCTCATATTGGCTCTGCACATGGCAAAAACAGCTGCTGCCTGTAGCACCAAAGAGGATGGATCTGTGGAAATTCACACAAGACATTTGGTACATCATTGTAACGGCTGAGGTCCAATCCACGCTTCTCCTCCCAAATAAATGGTGTGCTGTATCACCTTGATGGTGGCTTTCAGGAGTGCCATTCCATACTGCTTCACTGACCCTATTTAGATCTTCAGTCAGTTAATCAACTATTGCATTTAACCTATCCTGTGACAGCACATTGAATCCATCACAGTGAGCCCATGAAGAACTCAGTCCCTCTGGTTAACAACTCATGTTGGTCCTCATGGAAGCCTCTGAATTTATGTCATTTGGGACAGCACTGTCTGGGAACTTGTTGCCTGTGAACTGACTCCTCCTTGTTTTTCACATCAACTGTAACTCTTACACTGTCCTCCAATCCTATCTTTTCAACATAAGGTCATTAGTAGGTATGTTTATTGCAGATCATTGATTGTTCAGTTATCAATCACAGTTTCTCTGATAATGAAACAGTCAGTTCCTGCATGCAACATGGTATTCCTACAGCATAGAATCAGGCCATTCAGCCCATCAAGTCCACACTGACCCCCTGAAGAGCACCCCACCTTATCCCTGTAAACCCACATTTCCCAAGGCTAACCCACCTACCCTGCACATCCCTGGACACTATGGGTAATTTAGAATGGCTAGTCCACCTACCCTGCACATCTTTGAACTATGGGAGGTAACCAGAACACCTGGAGGAAGCCCATGCATACACAAGGAGAATGTGCAGATTCCACACAGACAGTAGGCCGAGGGTGGAATCAAACCCAGGCCCCTGGCACCGTGAGGTAGCCGTGCTAACAGGGCAGCCCTGTGCCAGCCTGGACAGCACTCAAGATTGGGCTTCTCTGTAGCAAGTTATTCTTAAGCCCGTACAAATGCCAGGCATGACAGTTTCTAACGAGACAAACTCGCCATCTCCCCATGATACGCGGTGATGTTTCTTCACAGCTGCTGGATTACAATCCTGAAACTCTTTCTCCAAACAGCACTGTCGCTGGATGGATTGCAGCAGTTCAAAACAGCAACTCAGCTTCTCAGAGGCAGTTCAGGATGGGCAGTAAGTTCTGGCTTTGTCAGTGATGTGCCCGTCTTGTAAGCTGTAAACAGAGAGTCAGTTTAATTTGTGCAAGATGTGGATTTCCATGGACAGGCTTCTTAAAAAGCTTATTACATTCCTGCTGCTATACCAGTCTCCAAGTGGCTTAGACCCATCAGTATAAGACTTCTCACAAAGTCATCTGAGAGCATTTTTAAAGCAGCATCATCAATATATCAAACATAACAGTTGCTGTAAACCACAGGCTGTTACCTCACCTTAATTTGAAATAATATTGTGTCTACAATTGACAATAAAATAAAGATTAAGATCTTTGCACAGCAGTCAGTTGAAGCTTTAGGGACTCTGTGCTTCAAACTGTGTTTAACTTTTCGAGTAGGAAGAAAAGTAGCAATTCAGAAACCAGTACGTGTACACGTCAATAAATTTATATCCAGAGTGAATAGAGGGTGACTGGACAGTAAACCGAAACCTGTCAGAAATTTGATTTTTGTTCTTTGTTTTGTAGATATAAATAAACTGACTTTAAAAATTGTGGCATTGACCCAAAGTGAAGTCCTAAAGAGAGCCTGAGATACTCTGCAATGTTCCTGTCTTAGATTTTTGCTACAGTGTTGAGTACAGTGGAGTTTAGAGGCACAGTGATTCCAGTTTGTGATCTGTATCCAGAAACAGCTATGCATTCTGCTGTAAAGTGGTGTTTTCATCTTGTTGTGCTGTATGATCAGAAAGTGCGAATAAACCCAGCAGGAGTCTCGCCTCCTGCTCTCAGCTGTACTTTGCACTTACAGCTGCAAGTGTAAACTTGTCCTGGAGGTTTGTGGGAAACATTACTTGACTCCATCACGCGAACAGCAAGCTTCCCATTCTCGCCTTCTGTAAACGGTAGGCAGACTCACATTGGTCCCTTCCTGTAATATTCAGTAGCTTGTTCTGGCTGTGAGTACCAAACTGCATTGGCTTACCTGGAGCAGAGCAGACAGTTACAAATTGACATAAAATGCACATATGGCTGTTAAGGGTTTTTCAGTTATTATTAAGCATTATTAGTCACTGGGATGCATAGTATTTCAATATTTAAGATGAAACCAGATAAGCATTTGAGAGAGAGGGATAGAAGGATACACTGACGAAGTTAAGTGGAAGTAGACTTGTGTAGAGAATTAATAATTCAAACTGAATAGCCTTGCATCGTCCATAGGTGGGTTTTCTGATCAATAAATACAGGTACAAGCAGTGCAGATCATCAGTATTTCTTGCAGAGAAAGCAGAATGAATGCTTCAGGTCTAGAGACACTTCTGCAGAAAGGTCACTAGACCCGTAACATTAATTCTGCTTTCACTCCACGTACACTGCCAGATCTGCTGAGTTTCTCCCGCACTTTCTGTTTTTGGTTCAGATTTCCAGCATTCACTATTCTTTGTTTTATCATCAGTATTCTTGTAAGCTAAGAAATGATCAATCATTGTAATCTTCTATGTACATCAGAAACATGCAGAAGCTCACAGTAAGGGGTTAAAGTCTGTCACTGTGCTAACGCATCCAGTAATGAAAGAATGGGAATGGACACATTGCTCAACCATTAGAATTTTTCATTGCCGTTTCATGTCAAGGAGGCGATCTTACACTTAGGAAAAACTGTGGATGCTGTAAATCAGAAACAAAAACAGAAATTGCTGGAAAAGCTCAGCAGGTCTGGCAGCATCTGTTGAGAGAAATCAGAGTTAGCGTTTCAAGTTGAGTGACCCTTCCTCAGAATCTGATATCCCCATGTACTCTTTGAAATTAAACATGTTGGAAGAGATAGGTATGGAAAGTTTGGCTCAGAAGTAAAGGTTGGATAGGCTGGGACTTTTTCACTGCAGGGTAGCAGGTCGAGAGGTGACTTTATAGAAACTTCCAAATCATGATTGTTATAGAAAGGTTTAATGACATATGTCTTTTCCCTAGTTTAGGAGATTTCAAGATGAGGGGGCACATTATTAAGATAAGAAGTCAGAGATCAAGAGAAGATTTGAGAGGCAATTGTTTTACACGTGTGATCCTAACTTATCAACACTATAATGTCCTGTGGTAGAAGTCAATATCATTGTGGGTAATAGTGCTTTGTATTATTTCAATTTCTGACTGGGTGTAAGAATACAATTTTTGATTGGTCGTCCAATATATGTCTTCCTGGAGATTTTTCTTCCCCACTGACATCAAGCAGCAGATTTTGATTCATTGATTTCAGACTGTAGTCAAAAATTAAAATGACTCCCAACTGATTATTATCACAGGGCTTCTGTCATTGTGTACAGTCCAGCCTTGTGGATATTTAATAGTCAGAATATGAAAAAGTAAATTCCATAGAATTAAACAATGCTAAATACCCAAAACAGAACCTACTTGTGCCGTTACCATTTATATTATAGAATTATATTTAGAAAGAATTTTTAGCTTGCAAGAGAACTTTCAATTTTGGAAGGTTTAATTGCACGATGAAAGAATGCCTATATTCATAGAATCATACTGCATGGGAACAGTCCATTCAGTCCAACTCGTCCATGCTGACCAGGTTACCCAAACTAGAATAGTCCCATATGTCTGCAATTGGCCCATATCCCTCTAAACCTTTCCTCTTCATTTAACTGGCCAAATGTTTTTCACATGTTCTATTGTACCTGCATCTACCACTTCCTCTGGCAGTTCATTCCATAAATGTGACATCCTCTGTGCGAAAAAGTTGTCCCTTTTAAACCTTTCTCTTTTCACCTTAAAATTATCCCCTGTAGTTTTGAGCTCCCCAGCTCGAAGGAAAAGACTTTTGGTATTCACCTTATCTATGCCACTTATGATTTTATAAATGTCCATAAGGTCACCCTTCAACCTCCTATGCTCCAAGGAAAAATATCCCAGCCTATCCAACGTCTCCTTATAACTCAAACTCTGCAGTCCTGGCAACATCCTGGTAAATATTTTCTGTACCCTTTCCATTTTAACAAGATCCTTTCTATAACTGAGTGACTAGAACCGTACATGCTGGTTTAAGATGGCACGGCCACTGATCCAAATGCACGCATTGCCTTCTCGACCTTTTGTCTATTTCCTCTCCTGTGAAAAGGTCATTGGATCCAACAGGATGCATTCTCTTTCATTCTGATTCCCACATTTCATAATTTCAACCTTTTGCTCCATTAGCAAATTATTTCAAGTATTTATTGCCTTCAGCCTAAAGAATTTACTCGTCATAAAGGATCAGGTCTAGATTTAGATTTCACTAATTGAATTTATATCTTCTGGTTCTATCCTCCTGACTGTCTTGAAACAATTTTAATTTCTATTTAAACATTTTTAATTTGACATGTACCCCACTGTGCGAGTGGGAAATGGTGAACATGTCTGATATAGTCGAAGGGGTAAAGAGAATGGTCTCTATTGAATGGGGAGGCATCTGTAGGGAATGGGCAGGTGTCATGAGAATGAAGAGTGTGACTGTAGAGAATGGAGAAGAGGCCTGTGGAATGGAGTGTGTGTCCATAGGAAATGGAGAATGTGCCTGTAAAATGAAATTGGGGTCCACAGGAAATGGGGAATATGTCTTTGGAATGGAGTGTGTCCTTAGGGAATGGGGAAGGGACCTACAGAATGGACTGTGTGTCTATAGGAATGAGAAATGTGTCTTTGGAATGGGGTGTGTGTCTATGGGAATGGGGAATATGCCTACGGAATAGGTTATGTGCCCATAGGAATGAGAAATGTGTCTTTGGAATGGGGTGTGCATCTATAGGAATGGGCAATGTGTCAATGGAACAGTGTGTCCACAGGGAGTGGGGAAGGGACCTATGAATGGTGAAAGTGTTCATTGAGAATGGATTACGAACCCAGGAACTAAAGCAAAATATTAATTTTGGTAACTGGTTATGTCTCATATCCTTTTGTGCTTTTCTGTTTGATTTGAAAATGCAGTGGACTGAACAGTTCACAGTTCTGTGTGTTCGGCCACAAAAGAAAAAAACAGAGTTTTTACGCAATATGTGAACAAAAACAATGTAACTATAGAGTTATGACGGTTCAGGGTTCCTTGATTACTGATCTCTTTGTGATGGCTTATTGTACATTATTTCATTATGTCAGTGTCACTCTTGTTCTTGCTCTCATTCCTTAAGCTCAGAAGGAGCTATCAGTGAAACATATAAACCCACAAGATACTTTGTTCATAAAGGGAATAGTGTGAGTCCTTTGTCAGACCTCTGGCTGGCAGGAACACCCTGTTGTCTGAGGTTTCTATGTAGAGGCAAATTTGGCCGTTGATATGAATGATCCTAACATATCAACACCATAATGTCCTGTGGTAGAAGTCGATACCGTTGTGAGTAATAGTGCTCTGTACATAACTGCTGTGTCCATCACGTTCTAACATCTTATCTACCTGCTTTGCTGACCTGATAGTGTGTATGTTATTGTTTCCAGGACTCTGAGAAAAAAGGCTTGATAGGCAAGATCCACATGGTTCAAGACATTGTTATTACAGTTCAAAATTTCCTGGACACAGCAGCATCGTTTGGTGAAAGAATCAAGAAGTAAGTATTGTTGTTGGCTTTGAGCTGTATAAAGTTACCACTTATTGATCATGCAACCTGACCGTACTTGATTTGATATTTGACGATATCACAAAAGTTAGACATTTATCAACTAATGGTTAATATCCAGTGAAATATTAAAGTGATGATCAAGCTACATTTCCTTCCTTTTGAAATAAGTTGGTAGCCGTGATGTGGAGGTGCCAGTGTTGGACTGGGGTGGACAAGGTAGAAGTTACGTGACACCAGGTTAATTTGAAATCACAAGCTTTCAGAGCACTGCTCCTCCAACTGACGAAGGAACAGCGACCAGAAAGCTTACAATTTCAAATAAACCTGTAGGACGATAACCTGGTGCCGTGTGACCTCTGACCTTGAAATACGTTCCACCACTTCCTCTTTTTTGTGAATTTCATCTTGTCACAACATTATTTTGTGGACTGAGTAAATTCCTCTCTCAGTCCTGAGGTTGGTATAAACAATGATTACTGAATTTTGAAAATGGTGCAATTTGACCCTATTCCTTTCACACTTGAGCGTAATTTAAATCTGCAAAGAACATGCCAGATCTCCTTGAACTAATCAGAATTAAGAAGTTAGTTTATTGAAAATGGTGATTCTTCTGGAGATGTCCTGTAATAAATTTCAGTTTTTTTTGAAAGATCTCAGATCACAGTCTTATTTTCTCTCAGTCCTGATCAATTTTGCAGAATTTGGCATCACTTTTGAAGAGACAGAGAGAGAGAGTCTTTATAATTGGTGTAAAGTTCCTTAGACAGCCTTCCCAGTCCACAATTACTACCACCTAAAAGGACAAGGGTAGTAGATAGGGGGGGAAATACCGCCACCTGCAAGTTCAGCTCCAGACCACTTGCTTCCCCGACCTGGAATATATCGCAGTTTCTTCATTTTTACTGGGTAAAATCTTGGAACTGGAGTCCTGCAGCAGGTTTCTGATCTCCTGTCTCCCCAAGGTCTATCTACCATCTCCAAGGCACAAGTCAGGAATGTGATGGAGTAGCCCCCACTTGCCTAGATGTGTGCAGCTCCAACAACACTCAAGAAACCTGACACCATCCAGCACAAAGTAGCCTGCTTGATTGACCTTGCATAAGCAAAATATTTGGCAGTGCCATCAATGATGCTGGGTAGCAGTGATGATATACTGTTTACAAAATGTGCTACAGAAATTTGCTAAGGCTCCACACACAGCTCCTTCTCAACCCATGACCACTTCCGTCTAGAAGGAATGAACAGTGAGCACATGGAAACAAAACAACTACAAATTCCCCTCTAATCCATTTGCCATCTGACTTGGAAATATATTATTGTTTCTTTAGTGCCAGTAGATCAAAACTCCCCCCTAACGGCTGTATGGATCTACCTACTACATGTGAATTGCAGCGGTTCAAGAAGGCAGCTCGCCACCACTTTCCCAGGGACATCAGGGAATGGGTGATAAAGGCTTCCCCACCATGAACGCTCATATCCCATGAGTTAGTTTGAAATGTTTCTGGACGCTATTCCATATCGCTGGCCTTTTTATTTTGGTGTGGCACAAAGCCAAAGCTTATATCAGGGCCATTCACTGGATGTAGATGTGTGAAAACGTGACTGTTGGCCCACAAAGGGGACAATCCATTTTTACAGAATTTCAGTGCAGAACACAAAAGGGTTGTTCGTGGTGGCGAAAGAGATAATCTGAAAGGAGGATCCTTTGTAGGATCCCCCTACTAAGAGCAAAGTGAGCAAGACACAAACAAAATGGTAGGGGACAAGAGTCTAAGAAAAATGAGGAACAGACATAATGCTGAAGTTATCATGGAACCCTGATGTGTGGAAGCAGGCCATTCGGCCCATCAAGCCCATACCACCCCTATGAAGGGCATCTCACCCTGTCCCTGTGTCTGCGCACTTCCCATGGCCAATCCACCCAACCTGCAAATCTGTGTGACTGTCAAAGGAAACCGGAGCACCTGGAGAAGACCCACACAGACACAGTGAGAACATGCAAACTCCACACAGACAGTCGCTTGAGGCTGGAATCCAACCTGGGTCCCTGATGCTGTGAGCCACTGTGCTGCCCCGTGAGTCATGGAAACTAATGCTGAGACCTCAAGGCTGTAAAATTCCAAAGCGGAAAGTAAGGTGTTGTGCCTCGAGCTTGCATTGTGCTTCATCTGAGCATTGCAGCAAGCCCAGCAGAGAAAAGTTAGCCTGAGAGCAAAGCAGTTTATTGAAATGTCAATCGCAGAAGCCAAAACATTTGCCCATTCAGCTCCTCTCTCCCCACTGCCCAAGACCCCAAACACACCTCCTTGGTGAAGCTGCGTTTTACTGATAGTTCTGTCAATCTAGTCTACTGTGTTCACTGCTTACAATGTGGGCTCCTTTATGTTGGCAAGAATAAATACAGACTTGTTGACTTGCTTTGCAGAGCACATCTGCTCTGTCCATAGGGGTGATCTTGACTTCCTGTGCTCGCCGTTTCAACCTAAACCACTTTGGGATTACCATTGACCAGAAAGTAAAATGGATGTGCTATAAATATTGTGGATATAAGAACAGGATAGAGATGGGTAAAAAGCAGTGAACAATTCACCTTGTGACTCCGCAAAACTAGTTTGCCATCTCTAAGGCAGAAGAAAGCAGCGAGCTGGAATGCTCCCTACTTGTCTGGATGAGGGCAGCGCCAACATTGCATTAGCTTTGCTAACTGCCAATTGACCCTGCCTGTTAACCTCAAGAGAATCCTGAACTCGGACTTTCTGCTTCAGATTTCTGAAGCGTTTCCCCATTTGGAACCTCTTCTTCCTAACAAAGTGCATAACCTCACACCTTGCCATGTTGTATTTGATCTGCCACTTCTTTACCCGCCTTTCTTGCTTGTCCAGGCCCTTTTACAGCCTCCCCGCTTCATCAACACTACCTGTTCCTCCATTTATCTTTGTGTCGACTGTAAATTTAGCAACAATGCCCTCAGTTCCTTTATCCAGATCATTAATGTATAACATGAATAGTTATGACCCCAGCACTGACCTTTGCAGAACTTCACTAGTCACCGGTTGCTATCCTGAAAAAGACCCTTTTGTCCCTACTCGCTGCTTTTGCCAGTCAGCTAATCCTCTATCAATGCCAGTACCTTGTCCCTAAGACCGTGGTCTGTTATCTTACTTACCAGCCTCACATGTGGCACCTTGTCAAAGACCTTCTGGAAATCCAAATAGATCATGTCCACTGACCTTGTCTGACTTGTTTGTTACCTCCTCAAAGAATTCTAACATTTTTTTTCAGGTATGACCTCCTCTTGATGAAGCTGTGCTGTCTTAGCCCTGTTTTACTATGCACTTCCAGGTACTCTGTAATCCCATCCTTAATAATGGACTCGAAAATCTTAACAATGGCCAAGGTTAGGCTAACTGGTCTTTAGTTTCCCGTCTTTTGTCTCTGTCCCTTCTTAAACAGGGTGTTACAGTAGCCACTTTCCAATCCTCATCGACCCTCCGTGACTCCACTGAAAGACCACCCCCTCAGCTGTCTCCTTCAGAACTCTGGTGTGTAGTCCATCTGGCCTGGGTGATCTATCCATCTTCAGGTCTTTCAGCTTCCCCAGCACCTCCTTAGTGATGGCCACTGCACTCACCTCTGTCCCCGACTTGTTTGAAGTTCTGGTATGCTGCTGATCTTTCTCTGTGAAGACTGGTGCAAAGGACCAATTCAGTTCCTCCGCCATCTTTTTGTTCACCATGGAGATTTCTCCAGCCTCATATTCCAAGCAACCTTCTTCTTTATTACTAGCGAGCTCACTCTAATATTCCAGCTTCTCCCTACTTATTGCCTCATTGATTATCCTCTGCTTGTTTTTAAAGTCTTCCCAGCCTTCTGGCTTCCCACCAATCTTCAACACATTCTATGCTTTTTCATTTGCCTTTATCCTGTCCCTGACTTCCCTTGGCAGGCGTGGTTGTCTCATCCTCCCTTTTGTAAGTTTCTGCTTTTTTGGGATGAATTTCTTCTGCGCCTCCCAAATTACCCCCAGAAACACCTGCCATTACTGCTCTACTGTCTTCCCTGCTAGGCTCCTCTTCCAGTCAACTCTGGCCAGCTCCTTCTGCAGTGAAGGTAAAGCCTGCACTGACACATCAGTTTCATTTGCCACCTTCCTGCAAAACATGAGAAATATTCAGAGATGGCAAAGTACTTAAAGAAGCATTGCATGTGGGTGCTGAACCTTTATTCAAAGACTTTAAGAATGAACAAGAAAGAAACACAAGCCACATCACTTGAAACTCCCACTGTATCGAAACAATTGGAATGTTTGTCCATTTCAGCAAGTACAACAGGACCTGAAGGACTGTGAATGTTTCTCACTGCAGTTTGATGAACCCATTGACATGCCAACACAGTTCAGTTGGTTGCTTTTGTGTGCATGGTTTTTAAGAACTTTACACCTGAAGTGGATCTTCTCACCCTTTTGCCCCTTAAAGAGAGAGCAAAATTGAGGATGTCAACAACAAATTCAAAAGATACCTGCTTGAGAAAAAACACATTCTAATCAAGAAACCGGTTCCTATAATGGTGCACAATGCCGGTTTTATGGCATTTTCCAAAAATTGTTCTGATTTCCATCTTTTGTCAATTGCCACTGTATTATCCAATAGCAAACATCAATGCATAAAGCTCTGGACTTTTCTCATGTAATGACAATTGTTGTTAAGAACTCAATTCAAGCAAGAACCCTTCATTACTGCTTGTTTAAATCCTTACTGAAGAAGCTTGATGCTGCCTACAGTGAACTAATCCTTCATGCCGATGTGAGGTGGGTAAGTTGAGAGACAGTTCTGTAAAGAGTTTCAGGACTGATGCCTGAAAACATCACTTTTCTTAAATTGAGAAATGAAGTGTGCAGTGAGCTGTCAGACAATACGTGGTTACTCAACTTTGTGATTCTTATAAATGCAGTGTCAGAACTGAACTTGCTGAACTCTGAGGTGCAGGGGAACAGCAGAGACTTAGCACATAGATCAATGTTATGAAGGTATTCATATTGAAACTGGGTCTATGGTCCTCCCAATTTAAAAAGAAGTGCTGCAACGCTTTCTGAGTCTGGAGAAACAACTGGAATAATTAAAATCAAAGACAAAGAAGAATGCTTCCACACAATAGGCATCTTTGCACACTTAAGGAAGTTAACAACAAGCCATTTCAGGAATTAGATCTGAGGAAACAAAGTGTCATGTTTGTTTCAAATCCATTCCTTCGAGTAGACATTGATGTGTTTGCAGTCAAATTCCAAACGGACGTAGTAGCAAATTATGCAGATGCTGGAATCTATACTGAAAGCAGAAAAAGCTGGAGATCACAACAAGTCAGGCAGCATCCATGGAGAGAAAGCAGGTCAATGTTTCGAGTCTAGATAACCCTTTATCAGAGCTAAATTTCAAACAATGTTTGATGTATGAAGCAATGAAGTTTATACAGAGGTAATTACAATGAAAAATAATATTCAGCTGAAAATCAGGCTATCGAACAGTGGCTTTTAGGGACTCATTAAAAGAAAAATATCCACTCCTTCCATCCTACGCTTTTAAAATGAAAAGTTATTTTGGTTCCACACGCCCCTGTGAGACAGTGTTCTCCCAAATGAAGAGAGTCAAATAGCCAGCCTCTGTTGGACTGTGTGTGACTAGCATCCTCAAACTATTAGCCCAGACTTCCAGGCACTGGGAGATAATGTGCAGTCACAAGTGTCACACTTTGTTTTTGTGAGTCTGGATGAATTATTTTAGATTTATATAACAGTAAAAAACAACTCTTTATTTGATATTTTCTCCAGTGTAGAGGTCCTGGCTTGCAGTTAAACCCAAATAGTGATCTTGTGTGTGAAATGTTGGAGACTACTGTTCTTGGACATTCTGAAATATTTAAAGAACAGAATTGTGGGCCGAGGCTTCTCCCTACTGTATGACCCTGAACTGGCAACGAAAATTGGTGTCCAAGACTTTTAATAGTGGATAGCTAAAAATAAACCCCAAGCTGAATGAAAAGTACCATAAGCAGATTGAATAACTTCTTAAAAATGCACAGCCAACTCCCATTAAAATCAAGTTTACGTTTTTCAAGAATATGTCTGCATTAGAATCCCTTTTCTTAATGATACAGTTTTCTTTTTAGAACTAATACATAGTGATAAATTACATTTGTGGCTTTGAGTGCAAAATCTAATTTAGCCCAGAAACTAACTTACTAAAAGTTGTAACAAAATTTAACTTGAATAGCATGATTAAAACTGAAGTATCTGGCATTCTTTGGAATTTATGTGCACTGAAGTGGATGAAAGTCAGGAAATTGGGATCAAAATACTACTACCCTTACAGGACTTATTGTTGAGTGGAATAACTCCTTTGATAACTGTGTATTGTTTGTCAGTATGTTCTGAAGCATTGCTGCTTAATACGTTTACAGTATGTTAATTCACCTTGGTGAAAGAGTAAACCTGACTTCAATAAAATATTCTTCTGTACTTTCATATAATTTTTCTCACACTGAGCTGCTAATTGTAGCTGGTAAATATACACAAAAACAATTTATCATTCAGTGATCATATATTACTGTGAATTAATCAGCTACAAGTAGATTGTAGTCATTGATTTTTGTGCATAATCAAATCTATTAGTCTTTATATTTTGCAATAGCATTAGGAATTTATCGACAGTGTGAGAACCCACAACACAGATTGGAAGCATATATCAATTAGCAATATTTTTCTCCAGCATTCAAGAAATATAAATGTTATGCCAAACAACAATATGTGAATATTCAATCAATGTAACCTCAATCATTTGTTTCAACATTCATTAGGCGATCAATCAGCTTTGTCGAACATCTTGACAATTTATGATCTGTCATTTACAAAGATGGATTAAAAAGATGGATTGGAATTCCCTCTAAGCAGATTAGCTCACTTCATGTTGAACAACAGATCAGGTCAATGTAAAACATTCCCATCACACAAGAGGGCTTGTGTGTGAAACCACAATCTTTCCAGTCCTTGTCAGATCTATAGAGCTGATGTGGATAAATGTGACTAACTCTTGGCTATGTCTCTGTTTTGTACACAGTACACAGTCTTAGATCTTGTAAGTTAATTACATTAACAGCTAGTACATGTATAGATTCTGCAACATCAAGACTTAGATCCAAGTGTCACAGGCAAGATAGAAGACAAAATCTACCGGGGACACCAAGCACCAGTTCTATTGAACTATGCTCCTGCAAGAATGGCCAATAGTGTAGCAAACAGTGATGTGATGATGTGTCGAGGGAAAGTCAAGTTAGGATCAGGAGTTTAGAACTCCCCTTGGGCTTGGTAGCTTGAAATTTGTAATTTCTGCAAAGCCGAATCCTGTTCAAAGTATGAGAATCCCACCAGTAGAATGTCAGTCATCACATACATTGCTGTTATCAACTTCCCTGGAATTTGAAAGCTTCTGAAGCAACTCTAGGGGCTCTTGGGAATTGACAGTCTAACAATTAAACAATTTAAATATGACACCTGTCTGAACACCAGTGAGAGCAAACCCCTATGACTCTTGTGATATTATGGTATGAAAAAATGTAAAGTCGCCATAGTCCCACCAGATCTTGGGCTGCTGTCTCATTCGAGAGAAACAACTGGTGGTGGTTTAACCTGAGGGACACCATACCTCAGGCAACAGGAGAGTTGAGAAGAAGAGTCCTTCCTGGGTACCTCAACCGCTGCAGGAATTGAGCCTATTCTGTTGCATCACTCTGCATCGCAAACCAGCTATCCAGACAAAGAGCTGACTATCTCCTCTTTCCCTATGATGCATACTAATACAATTGCACTCGGGTAATGCTTCCTTCTCCTGTAAGTGTTCAGTGCCTTTTTCTGAAAAGTGGCAGTCCTCAAACTGGTCTCATCCACATGTTGACTTTCTCAGGCAGCTAGGAATGGGCAGTCATTAAAGTCACACCAGAGTTGCCAACTTCCTGAAAACAGAGAACAGAGTTAGTTACTGGACTGGCAGTGACACTTACAGGGGCTTCCCTACTGTCACCGAAATGACAATTCACTCAGAATATTGGGGAAGCAGAATTTTTTTTGCATCTTTTGATGAGAGGGAGGCAAAAAAGTACTTTGGAAGCCTTTGCCTTGAATACCAAGGAACGGGAGCGGTTAGGAAATGCATTCCATCATTTAACCATGTATCGGGAGGTAATCGCTGTATTCAGGCTCTGATGGAGTTGGATGTATAGATTAAACCAGAATGATGGATCAAACTAGACTGGGTTTTATTGTATCTGTGTGAATGGTGATCACACGTGGAAGTGAGCAGTCAACCGTAGATTTGAAACCACTAGACCATGAGGTCTGGAATAAATTCCTTCTTTTATCATTACTGACCAGGTGGAGCTCTTGTGGCACAGTGCTAGTGTCTCTGCGCTGGGTGAGTTGGTCCAAGTTCAATCCTGCCATAACATGGGCCAGGATAGTGGCTCAGTGGTTAGCATTGCTGCCTTATAATGCCAGGAACTTGGTTTTGATTTCAGACTCGGGCAACTGTCTGTGTGAAGTTTGCCCATTCTCTCCATGTCTGTGTGGTTTTCCTCCTGCAGTGCAAAGATGAGCAGGTTGGGTGCACAGGCAATGCTAAACTGCCTATAGTGTCCTAGGATGTGCAGGTTAGGTGCGTTAGCCATCAGAAATGCAGATTGACAGAGGTAGGGTAGAGAGTAGGTCTAGATGAGATGCCCTTTAGCTGGTCGGTGTGGACTTGATGGGCCGCATGACCTTGTTCCACACTGTAGGGATTCTATAATCCTACGAACACATCTGAACAGCTTGATTAATCTACTTCAGAGATAATGGGAACTGCGGATCCTGGAGAATCCAAGATAACAGTGTGGAGCTGGATGAACACAGCAGGCCAAGCAGCATCTTTTGTGCTCCTAAGATGCCGCTTGGCCTGCTGTGTTCATCCAGCTCCACACTTTGTTATCCCTTGATTAATCTACTTGATGTGATTCAGCGTATATTCCTGTTGTGTGAAAGATATTAATCTGATTCCACTCGTGAGCGGTCCATCTCATCCTCAGAACATACATCAGTGGTTCTCCATTTCCTTTCTCCAACATTTCCAGTTCCCATACCTCAGGCAACAGGAGAGGTTGAGAAGGAGAGTCCTTCCTGGTCACCTCAACCCTTCATCCTCAATATGGTTGAGTCCTTGCTGCTCTGTGAGCGCTTGTCTGTTCTCAGTCAGCCTGCTACCTTGCTGAAACAGCCAGGTCTCTATGAACCCACACTGATACCACACTGGAGACTATCATAACAAATCCTGGTCTTGTTCTAACCAGAAGCTCAAAGACATGCTCCTGAAACTGGGTTAATGAGCTAGCACTAAAGAACCAAACCGTCCAATGGCTCCTTCCAGACCTTAGCAGGAAGCCATTGCTGCTGTCCTGGGTGAGATCACCTAATCCAGTCCAGATTTTGAATCTTCCTGTCCTGAGGGAATGTAGAAATGTGCAGTCTTCCGGATGAGTTGATGACAGCCTCCCGTCGGCCTGTGCAGGTGGATGGAAATGATCCCACGGCGCTATTTTGACAAAGAGTAGGGAAATTGTCCCCCGTTCCGTGGTCAGTATCTATCACTCAATCCACTTGACATGGAAAAACAGATTACCCACTCATTATAACATTGCTTCTTGTGGGCTGCCAGAAGTTTTGAGACATTTGGCGTTCCCAAGAGTGCTATATTAATGCAGGTCATTTTCTTTCTAATATCCTAATCACTAGCATTAGTAATCAAACAATGAGTGGTGTTCTTTTTAAATAAAGTCGCCAAACTCCTATGGGACCATCGGGCTACTCTCTCATTAAAGAGAGACAGCTGTGGTGGTTTAACCTGAGGGTCACCACATCAGGTGAGGGGGAAGAGAAAAAAAGAGGAAAAGAGTCCATTAAGGTAATCTTCGCAGGAATCAAACTGATGATGTTTGTGCTGCTCTGTATTGCAAACCAGCCATCCAACTAACTGACCCATACACACCGTGACATTTTAAATCACAGTGAGTACATTTATGCTACGAAACATGAGGATCCCCTATTTGGCACACATGACGTAGACTCATACAGCATGGAAACAGACCCTTTGGTCCAAGCAGTCCATGCCAACCATAATCCCAAACTAAACCAGTCCCACCTGCCTGAACTTGGCCCATATCCCTGCAAATGTATCTTATTCATGTATTTAACCGAATGCCTTTTAAATGTTGTAACTGTACCTTCATCCACTACTTTCTTTGGAAGTTCATTCCACACACCAACCACTCTCTGCGTAAAAACAGATTGTCCCTCATGTCTCTTTTAAATCTTTCTGCTCTCACTTCAAAAGTATTACCCCTAGTCTTGAAATCTAGGTGGATGTAAAATATCCCATGATACTGTTTCCAAGAAAAGGGCTGGCATAGTGGCTCAGTGGTTAGCACTGCTGCCTCACAGCGCTGGGAACTCGGGTTCAATTCCACCCTTGGGCAACTATCTGTGTTGAGTTTGCACGTTCTCCCTGTGTCTGCATGGGTTTTCTCTTACTGTCCAAAGACATGGCGTGTAGGTGGATTGGCCATGCTAAGTTTCCCATAGTGCCCAGGGATGTTTAAGTCAGGTGGGTTAGACATGGGGAAATACAGGGGTAGGGGAATGGGTCTGGGTGGGATGCTCCTCTTCAGAAGGTAGGTGTGGACTTGTTGGGCTGAATGGCCTGTTTCCACACAGTAGGGATTCTATGAGAGTTCTATCTGGTATCCTAAACAATACCTAAAACAGATTATCTTGCCATTCTCACATCGTTAACTGTGGGAGTTTGCTGCTGTGTTTCTCACACTGCAATAGTTTGATTTTGACTGTATCATTTTTACTGTTCCATGTCAAGAATACGTCATAGGCTGTAAAGAGCTTTGCAAGCTCCTGAGATCATGAAAGGCATTGTATCAATACAAGTCCTCTGTAACTTTTTTAACATTTCAGCTGGATTCACTCCTTTTGACCCTGAAACTATAAACTAAAGGCTCAAAAGCTCATCACAACCTGAAGTTGAGACATATCACTAAATAGAACAGAATTCCATAGGTGAACCCATGAATCTGTATGTTTTCACACCACAGTCATTAGAAATGTCTTTGGTGCTTGGGACCTTTAAGAACACATTTCTGAAGTGTAGACTTAAATTCTACACTATTGCAGAGGAATACTGCTAACTTGTTGAACAGGCCGGCCAGATCATATTATTTCAATAAACTGTCTAGTAACAGGCACACATCAAAACTCATCAGAAAATGACAGAGAGGTATATTGTCACAAGAATTTAGTCTGATCTGACAACAATCTTGAGTTTGCACATCATTATTGTATTTTATGTTGTACCTATATTAGTGCCGGAATACATTATTGAGCAGTAATTAATTATTGCTTACTTTATTGACAAATAGAAAGGAGGCTGCATCCTCATAATCATAATGTATTTAGTGTACTCTCCTTAGCCTTGTTCCAGCTGCATTGTCATGTACCTCACAAGGGTGATAATGAGGCTGTGATCATGTTATCGGATGTATTTCCCTGGGGTTTCTGGGATTTCAAACACAAGAAATTAGTATTATGATTCTTTCACTGGAAAATGCATATATTAATGTGAAATGATTAAAGTTTGATTACACCATGTCACTCTGGGTTTTTAATTAATAAAATTCAAGTTTTATGCGAAGTAAGTGGGTTTTTCAGGCCATTCTCAGTCCAGTCATTATACGAGAGAGGATTAATTCTACATCGACATGCGAGCCACATTCAGGATTGTGGCTCCAGTTACACTTTGATAAAAATCAGCTCAGCTAAAAACTGTTTGTTTTCAAGCAGCTGTTGGAACATGAAAGATTGAACGGAGGAGGATCGTTCACTGTTCAGAAGATGCAGAAAGATCCAAATTGGAAGGCCAGTTGTGATAATCTGGGGGTAAAAGATCTTTCAGTAACCTACCCAGGTTCCATTAGCAGTAATTATATTAATTCTGTAACATTCCAGCCACTCAAGGCTTTGTTGGTGGACAACACAGAGCATTTAACTTGGAGATCCATGGAGAGGATCAATGCTGGTTTCGAACAAGGGCTGATACTCCTGCACAGCATTGATTGAGTGCTATTCTGTAAGAGTGACACTCGGTTAGCAGAAGCACCATCCACATTTGTAGGGGACATTAAAAAATTCCCATGGCAATATTGAATTATGATATTTAGTTCAACAGTGTGTCTCCTGGAAGCAGGCTGGTCTCTACCATCTTCCCATAACACCCCTTTTCAAATGATTTCTTCTTCCATTAAGAACAGAAGTTATTTTCTTCTGCCCCTACACCTATTCCTACCAGTGTTCTACTCAGTTTCTATGTTAATTGATGACCCTTCAGATCTTCCAGACTAAATGATCTTGCTGTTAGACGGCATCTCAGGTAATGTTTCAGCTACAGTCGACAGGATTTGTTTGGTTGTGTTCCTTGCTCTGCAATGGACATCAGCCCTGTGGTGATTGAGACACGGACAAGTGGGCCATTTGTTCTGGCTCCTGGACAGAGGGATTCCAATGGAGCATTAGGCCATTTGTAAGATGATTGGTGTTGGGTTGAGACTTCTGAAATATTCACCTCCCATACAATCCAAAGCCACCCAATTATTTGGGATTAATGTTAACCCCTGGTGTTTCCAGTTAGATTGATTCGCAATGCTGAAAATGGAGCCAAGGCACTGTTACTTCGTTTGGCTATAGTAAGATAAATCCACAACTTGACATGCCCGACCCAAAACTGGAGTAAGGCAGTGTCCAACCCAAGGCTTCTTCCCTCCACCACTACTGTCCCTTTTTTTCAGTATCTCTGGCATGACATAGACCTATGTTGTTGATGTGGTCTATTCTATTTAATTCATAGGTGCATCCTTGGCAACTAATTACCATAAATGACATAATTGAATATAGGAAGTCTGGTCAGTAAGTTTGCAGATGACACCAAATTGGTGGTAAAGTGGACAGTGAAGATTACAAAGAGACCTTGATCAATTGGGTCAGTGGTCTGAGGAATGTCAGCTGGAGTTAAATTTGGAAAAATGTGAGGTTATTGCATTTTAGTAAAACAACAAGGGTAATACTTATACAATTAATGGTAGGGCTGTGGGTAGTGCTGTAGAACAGACAGTCCTAGGAGTTCAGGCACAAAACTCTTCGAAACTTACATCATAAGTAGGTAGGGTAGTTAGGAAGGCACTTAGCACACTTACCTTCATTGCTCACACCTTTGAGTACCAGAGTTGGACCGTCATGTTGAGGTTGTACAGGAAGTTAGTGACGCTCTTCCGGAGTACCGTGTCCAGTTCTGGTCGCTCTGCTTTATGAAGGATATTATCAAGCTAGAGGGGGTTTCAGAAAATATTCACCAGGATGTTGCTGGAAAAGCAGAGTTTGAGTTTTAAAAATAGATGAGATAGCCAGAGACCTTTTTCATTGGAGCGCAGGAGGTTGAGAGGTGACCTTTTAGAGGTTTAAAAAATCATGAAGGATGTAGATAAAATGAATGGCAAGGGTCTTTTCCCTAGGGTGGGAGAGTTCAAAACAAGGGGGAATACTTTTAAGGTGAGAGGAGAAAGTTTTAAAAAGGACACAAGGGGCAACTTTTTTACACAGAGAATGGTTCGTGGTTGGAATGAACTTCCAGAGGAAGTGGTAGATGGAGGTACAGTTACAATGTTTAAAAGGCATTTGGGTAAGTACATGGATAGGAAAGTTTTGGAGTGATAAGGGCCAAGTACAGACAAGTGGGACCAGGATTAGCTTGGGAACATAGTCGGCATGGACTGGTAGGACCGAAGGGTCTGTTTCTGTGCTCTATGACTCAATGACTCTGTGAGGTGTAGAAAACATTTCTGTGCTATACCCTAGTATTTCTTATAAATGTAATGGAAGGAAAAGCTTGATGAAGCAAATTTATCATTTTATGGCCCCTGAGCAAAATGAATAAGCACGCAGTGGGAAATGGAGGCCAATAGTATCAACAGTTATAACACTAATTAGCAACAGCAGCAAGAAAACATTATAATTTTAGTATGAAACCCTGTATCGTTGTTAGAGTTTGAATTGCATCTTTATAGGCAGCTCCTTAGAGTGTTCCTTTAATGGAAATATATGCAATCATTGTCGTAATAATACTTACAAATCAATAATTATGTCAGTAAAGTGAGCTCATCTGGGAAAAGTGCAGAGTGGAGGCAGTAAAATAAAGGCAGAATATTGCGGATACTGGAAATATCGATTGATTTATTGTTGTCACATGTACCGAGATACAGTGAAAAGTATTATTTTGTGTGCTATATTGGCAGATGGTACCATACCAACTGCATCAGGGTAGCAGAACAGAATGCAGAATTCAGTGTTACAGCTACAGAGAAGGTGAAGAGAGAGAGAGAGAGAGAGATATCAGAATTAACATTTGAGAGATCCGTTCAAAAGTCTGATAACAGCGGGGAAGAAGCTGTTCTTGAATCTGGTCATATGTGTACTCAAACTTTTATACCTTTTGCCTGATGGAAGTGAATGGAATAAAGTATAACTGGGGTGGGAGGGGACTTTGATGATGTTGGTTGCTTTTCCAAGGCAGCAGGAAGTATAGTTGGAGTCAATGGATAGAAGGCTGGTTCTTGTGATGGACTGGGCTGTGTTCACAACTCTCTGCAGTTTGTTGCAGTCTTACGCACAGCATTTGCCGTACCAAGCTGTGATGCATCTGGATAGGATGCTTTCTGTAAGAAGTTGGTAAGAGTCGTCGTTGGCATCCCAAATTTCCTTAGCCTCATGAGGAAGTAGAAATGTTGTTGTGCTTTCTTGAACTACATTACAAAGTCCAGGAAATACTTAGCAGGTCTGGCAGCAACTGTGTAGCGAGAGACAATTAATGTTTCAAGCGGAACAAAACTCTGCTTTGAAAAAGATTCATATTTGAGTCAAAACATTACCTTTGTTTCTCTGTGCACTGATGCTGTCGGACCTGCTGAGTACTTCCAGAACTTGCATTGTTAGTAAGGGTTTACGAAATGCCCTCAGGTTTTATCATTTCCTGCATTATTTGAATCCTTCCCTTAAATGTATTCAACTTTCTACACGTTCTATTACGTTATTGAAGCTAAAAGGAAAGAGGAACTTAAGAGAGTACAAGGTGCAGAACTGGATGAACACAGCAGGCCAAGAAGCATCAGAGCAGCAGGAAGGCTCACATTTCGGGTCTAGACCTTTCTTTTCTACACCCGAAATGTCAACTTTCCTGCTCCTTTGATGCTGCTTGGCCTGCTGAGTTCATCCAGCTCAACACCTGGTTATCTCAGATTTTCCAGTATCTGCAGTTCCTACTACCACTTAAGAGAGTAAATGTCTTTGATTTCATAGCTCTGTGCGAAGATTGTGTCACTGTGAATTACGTTTTTAATGTTAATATTCATTTTTCTGAATCTTTCAGCACCTTCAACTGGTCAGTCCCGTTCCTTTCCAAACTTGCCTGTGCTGTGCTCATTGTCTGCACACTCATGTTGTACTTTGTCTCACTGAGGTATCTCCTGCTGTTCTGGGGTAAGATTTTTTTTCTTATTGTTTAAAATAATGCAACAGTGAATCAAAATTTTACAGCATGACATCAGGCACTTCTTCCCATCATGTCCACAATGGTTATCAAGCAACTGTTTACTCTTAGTGCACTTCCCAGCACTTATCCCGTAGTATCGTACACCATGACATTTCAAATGTCCATCGAAGTGCTTCTGAAATATTGGGGGTTCCCTCCCTACTACCTTTACAGGCAATGCGTTCCAGATATCCACCACCCCCGGGTGGACAAAATTCTCCCTTTAATCCCTTCTAAATCTCCTTCCCCTGAGCTTAAATCTCTGTCCCCCTGGGGTAATGACTGCTTTACAAAAGGGATTGGTTTTGTCCTATCTATCCCATTTATGTCCTTCATAATTTAGTAGACCTCAATCAGGCCATCCCTCTCTGAGATAAGCAACTCCAGTTTCCAGTCTCTCTTCGCAGCTGAATCACTCGAGCGCAGGCAACATCATGGTGAGTCTCCTCTGCAGCATCTTGCATGCAGTCACATCTTTCGTATTGTATGGTGACCAGAACTGCACAGAGTACTCCAACAATAGCCGAACTAACACTTTTTATAGCTCCATCATTATCCCTCTGGTGTTGTACTCACTGCCCAGATTAATAAAGGCAAGAGTCCCATATGCCTCCTTAAACAACTTCTCTACCTATCTTGCCTCCTTCAAAGATCTTCGGGATTGCACACCAAGGTCCCTCTGATCCTCTGCTCTTTCTGAGGTCCTTCCATGTATCGTGGTTTCCTTTCCATTATTAGCCCCCAAAAATGCATACCTCTCCCAGTTTTCAGGATTAAATTCCACTTGCCATAGTTCAGCCGATCTGACCAGCTCATTTGTATCACCCTGTAGTCTAAGGCTTTCATCCTCACTGTTTACTCCATTAATTTTCATGTCATTTGTGAACCTGGTGATGAAACTCCCACATTTATATCTAGATCATGAATGCATACTGTAAACAGCAAACGGGCCCATGATCAAAGTAAGAAAGTTTTTGCAAGCATGTTAAATGCTGAAACAAAAACAAAGTTGCTGGAAAAGCTCAGCAGGTCTGGCAGCATCTGTGGTGGAGAAAACAGAGTTAACGTTTCAGGTCCAGTGACAGGCAGAACTTTCTGCCCCTGTTACTTGTTGATGCTTGTACCACCAGTTGATAACCCACTAAGACATCCTGGGGTCAGGTCGAGGATACTCAGGCTCTCAGCCTTGTTTTGCCATTTATTTGGATCATGGCTAATCTCTATCTTAAGCTGTCTTAATGATGTAGCCTGCAATACTTCTGCTCAGCACATGACCATTAGAAACAGGATAACAATTAGGCCATTCAGCCCATCGAGTCAGCTCCATCAGTCTACCATGGCTGAAGTGTTTCTCAACCTCATTCACCTGCCTTCTCCCTGTAGCCCTTGATCCATTTACCAGGTAAGACCCTATCTATCTCCATCTTAAATACACTGAAAGGCTTGCCTCTATAGACCTTTTTTGGCAGTGAGTTCCATAGATCCACCAGAAGGAAATTACCCCTCAACTCAGTTTTAAAGTGTTGCCCTTTCCCTCTGAGTCTGTGTCCAAGAGTCTTGGTCTCTCCTACTAGTGATCCATCTTCTCCACCTCTACTCTACCCAGGTCTTTCGGTATTCTGTAACTTTCAGTTAGGACCCTTCTTATCCTTCTGAACTTCATCAAGTACAGACCTACAATCCTCAACTGCACTTCTTATGACAAGCCCTTCATCCCTGGGATCATTCTTGTAAATCTTCTATGGACCACCTCCAAGGCCAGCACATCCTTCTTTAGATATGGGGCCCGAAACTGCTCACAATATTCTAATTGCAGTCTGGCCACAACATTGCACAGCCTCAGTAACACATCTCTGCTGTTCTATTCAAGTCCTCTTGGAATGAATGCTGATGTTGCATTTGCCTTCCTACCGGTCAACTAAACCTGCGTGTTAATCTTAAGAGGATCTTGAACAAGCACTCCCAAGTCCTTTTTGTGCTTCAGGTTTCTGAAGGCCCTCCCCCTTTCTCTTCCTAACAAAATGTGTAACCTGACACTTTGTCACATTGTATTCCAACTTTGCCCATTCTTTGCTCACTCACCCAGCATGTCCAAGGCCTCCCTGCTTCCTCAGCACTACCTGCATCTCCACCTAGCTGTGTGAAATCTGCAACTTTATCAACAATGCCCTCAGCCCCTTCATTCAAATCAGTAATCTATAATGTGAGTAATTGTGGTCCCAACATTGACCACTGCGGAACTCAGTCACTGACTGCCAACCTGAAAAAGACCCCTTTATCCCTACTCTTTGTCTTCTGCCAGTCATCCAATCCTCTAACCTTGCCCCTCTCACCATGGGCTCTTATCTTATTTAACAGCCTCTTGTGTGGCACCTTGTCAAAGGCCTTTTGGAAATCCAAATAGCTCATGTCCACTGGCTCTCCTTTGTCCAACTAGCATGTTATCTCCTCAAATAGTTCGAACAGATAAGTCAGAGAGGACCTTCCCTTGATGAAGTTTTGCTGATTCACGCCTATTTTATTGTGTAATTCCAAGTATTGTACAATCTCGTCCTTAATAATGAACTCTTAAAATCTTATCAATGACTGAGGTTGGGCTGACCAAACTATTGTTTCCTGTTAGTGAGTTTTGAAAAGATTTGTAGCTCAGGTTGAGTTTCTGGATGTGAGTTTGCTTGCTGAGCTGGAAGGTAAGTTTTCAGACGTTTCGTCACCATTCTAGGTAACATCATCAGTGAGCCTCCGATGAAGCGCTGGTGTTATGCCCTGCTTTCTATTTATCTGTTTAGGTTTCCTTGAGTTGGTGATGTCATTTCCTGTGTCGGTGATGTCATTTCCTGTTCTTTTTCTCAGGGGATGGTAGATTGGCTCCAAATCAATATGTTTGTTGATGGAGTTCCAGTTGGAATGCCATGCCTCTAGGAATTCTCGTGCGTGTCCCTGTTTGGCTTGTCCTAGGATGGATGTGTTGTCCCAATCAAAGTGGTGTCCTTCCTCATCTGTATGTAAGGATACTAGTGATAGTGAGCCATGTCGTTTTGTGGCTAGTTGATGTTCATGTATCCTGGTGGCTAGCTTCCTGTATCCTGTCTTCAGCCTCCCTTCCTTCTTAAACAGGGGCATTACGTTAGCCATCTTCCAATCTTCTGACTCCAGTGACTCCTGAAAGATCACCTCCAGTGCCTCTACAATCTCCTCAGCTATCTCCTTCAGAATTCTGGGATGTAGTCCGTCTGGTCTGGGTGATTTATCCACCTTTAGACCTTTCAGCTTCTCTAGCACCTCCTCCTAAGTGATGGCCACTATACTCACCTCACCTCCCCCCGACCCCCCGCCAAATCTCTGGAATTTCTGGCCTTCAGTGGATGCCTTCTGCTGTGAAAACTGATGCAAAGTATGTATTCAGTTCCTCACCATCTCTGTGTTCCCCATGATGATTTCATTGAATTCCTACAGAGAGGAAGCAGGCCATTCAGTCCATCCAGTCTACACTGACCCTCTGAAAAACATCTCCCCAGACCTACCCCTGTAACCATGTATTTCCCATGGCTTACTCATGTGGCCTGACAATCCACGTTCACTATGGGCAATTTATCATCGCCAATCGACCGAGCTTCCACACATTTGTGAGAGGAAACCAGAGCACCCAAGAAGAAACCCAAGTAGATGCAGGGAGAAAGTTCACACAGACATCCTTTGAGGCTAGAATCAAATCTGGGTCCCTGCCACTGTGAGGCAGCTTTGCTATCCACTGAGTCGCCATGCTGACCCAGCCTCCTTTTCCAGCGATCTAATGTCCAATCTTACCTCTCTTTTAACTGTTTAACTATCTTAAAAAAACTCTTGTAATCTTCTTTGACCTTACTAGCTATCTTATTGTCATATTCCATCTTCTCCCTCTCATTGCTTTTGTTTTAGTTATCTTCTGCTTCTTTTTGAAGGCTTCCCACAGTTCTTCAACATATTGTATGTTTTTTTCCTTTTGCTTTTGTACTGTTTCTGACTTCCCTTGTCAGCCACGGTTGCCTCATCCTCCCCTTTGTACGTTCCTTCTTCCACAGAATGCCTACAGTGTGGAAACAGATCCTTTGGCCCAACAAGCCCACACTGACCCTCAGATCATCCGAATCAGGCCCATCCCTGGACATTGTGAGCAATTTAGCTTGGCTGATCTGCCTAACCTGCAAATCTTTGGACTGTGGGAGGAAACTGGAGCACCTGGAGGAAACCCATGCAGACACGGAGAGAATGTGCAAACTCCATACAGGCAGTTGCCTGAGGGTGGAATTGAACCCAGGTCCCTGGTGCTGTGAGGCAGTAGTGCTAACCATTGAGCCACCGTGCTTTTCCCCCTCCACCTGGGATGAATTTCTACTGACTTCCTGAATTACGGGTTTCTGGGGGTAAATTGGAAGGCAGTAGAAATGCATTCCATGAAAGAAGAAACAGCCGCTGCTGGCCCACTGCCTTCCCTACTTGGCCTCCCTTCCAATCCATTCTGGCCAGCTACTCCCTCATAACATTTTTACTTACATTTATTCAACTGTAATATCATTACACATCATTTCAGCTTCTCCCTCTCAAACTGCAGGGTGAATTCTATCATATTGTTGTCACTGTCCCTTAGGGATTCCTTCAACTTAAGCTTCCTAATCAAATCTGCCCCATTACACATCACCGAATCTTGAATTCTCTGTTCTCTCGTAGTCTCTACCACAAGCTTTTCTAAAAAGCTATCTCCTAGACCTTCCTCGACTTCCTTTTCTTGGATCTGCTACAAACCTGATTTTCCCCGTTCACCTGCATATTGAAGTCCCCCATGATTATTGTAATTGTGCCTTTCTTACACTGTCTTTTCCATCTCCTGATTTATTTTCTTCTCCACATCCTGATTGCAGCTTGGAGGCCTGTACATAACTCCCATCAGGGCAGTTATTCCTTTGTGGCTCCTCAACTCCACACAGAATCACACATAATCTACTACATTTAACTCTTAATTACTTCCTGCTTTTGACTTAATTTCATTTCTTACTTAAAAGGCAACCCCATCCCCTCTGCCATCTACCTGACTGTTCAATAGGACATGTATCTTCGGATATTTACTTCCCAGCTCTGATCCCCTCTCAGCCATGTCCCTGTGATGCCTACAACTTCATTCCTGCCAATTTCAGTTGGTGCTACATGCTCAGTTACCTTGTTTTGTGTACTGTGTGTACAATACCCTCAGTACCGCATTGACTGCCTCCATCTCATAGCTGTCCCGTTATCGGCTGTGCCTGAAGTTAGACTCCTGTGCCTTTCCATACTCTCCACCCTATTATTGTTCTAGAAACTTTAATGACCTCTTCTGAGGCCTCCCCTCTTTCAACATTGTCCCTAATATTTTCCACGCAACTGAACCCCTGCTCGTCTCCCAGAAACTATTTAGTTTAAAGCCCTTTTCACACTCTCCCTAATCATGTGATTCACCAGGACTCCGGTCCCAGCATGATTCAGGTGGAGTCCATCCCATCAGAACAGCTCCTTCCCTCCCCTCTTGTTTACCCTGTGCCAATTTGCTCACACTGCGGGCAGTAATCCAAAAATGATTACCTTTTTGGTTCTGCTTTCTAATTTAGCTCCTAATGTCCCCTTTGTTGTGCCTCTTTCCACCTATATCGTAAGCACCTTTGTAGAATCCCTACAGTGTGGAAACAGGCCCTTTGAGCCAACAAGTCCACACTGACCGTCCAAACAGCACCCCACCCAGACCCACCCCGACCCCTTTCCCCTGTAACCCACCTAATCTCTACATCCCTGAACACTGTTGATGATTTAGCATGGCCAATCCACGTAAGCTGCACATCTTTGGAGACTACGGGAGGAAACCGGAGTACCGGGTGGAAACCTGCACAGACACGGGGAGAATGTGCAAACCATACAGACAGTTGCCCAAGGCTGGAATCAAACCGGGTCCTAGGCGCGGTGAGGCAGCAGTGCTAACCACTGCGCTACCATGCCACCCTACTCTGCATCTATATGAACCATGACAATAGAATCTCCCCCCTCCTACTCCACATTCTTCTGCAGCTCAGATGAGATATCCTGAAACCCAGGCAACAGAGCCTTTGATGAGACTCTCGATCCTGGCCAGAGAGAACAGTGCCTATTCCCCTGACTATACTATCCAGATTATAACTCTATTTCTCATTTCTCTCCCTGTCTCTTGAATGGCTCCCTGAATCACAGTGACGGGCAGCCCTCCGCTCCCTCCGCTCCAACCCCAACCTCACTATCAAACCCGCAGACAAGGGTGGCGCAGTGGTAGTATGGCGCACTGACCTCTACATCGCCGAGGCCAAACGCCAACTCTCCGACACCACCTCCTACCGCCCCCTCGATCATGACCCCACACCCAAGCACCAAACCATCATCTCCAACACCATTCATGACCTCATCACCTCAGGGGACCTCCCACCCACAGCCTCCAACCTCATTGTTCCCCAACCCCGCACGGCCCGTTTCTATCTCCTTCCCAAAATGCACAAACCTGCCTGGTCGACCCATCGTCTCAGCCTGCTCCTGCCCCTCTGAACTCATCTCCACCTATCTGGACTCCATTTTCTCCCCTTTGGCCCAGGAACTCCCTACCTACGTCCATGACACCACCCATGCCCTCCACTTCCTCCAGGACTTCCAATTCCCTGGCTCCCAACACCTCATTTTCACCATGGACGTCCAGTCCCTATACACCTGTATTCCGCATGCAGATGGCCTCAAGGCCCTCTGCTTCTTCCTGTCCTGCAGGCCCGACCAGTCTCCCTCCACCGACACCCTCATCCGCCTAGCCGAACTCGTCCTCACCCTCAACAACTTCTCTTTCGACTCCTCCCACTTTCTACAGACTAAGGGGGTGGCCATGGGCACCCGCATGGGCCCCAGCTATGCCTGCCTCTTTGTAGGTTACGTGGAACAGTCCCTCTTCGGCACCTACACAGGCCCCAAACCCCACCTCTTCCTCCAGTACATTGATGACTGTATCGGCGCCGCCTCTTGCTCCCCAGAGGAGCTCGAACAGTTCATCCACTTGACCAACACCTTCCACCCCAACCTTCAGTTCACCTGGGCCATCTCCAGCACATCCCTCACCTTCCTGGATCTCTCAGTCTCCATCTCAGGCAACCAGCTTGTAACTGATGTCCATTTCAAGCCCACCGACTCCCACAGCAACCTAGAATACACCTCCTCCAACCCACCCTCCTGCAAAAATTCCATCCCCTATTCCCAATTCCTCCGCCTCTGCCGCATCTGCTCCCACGATGAGGCATTCCACTCCTGCACATCCCAGATGTCCAAGTTCTTCAAGGACCGCAACTTTCCACCCACAGTGGTCGAGAACGCCCTTGACTACGTCTCCCGCATTTCCCGCAACACATCCCTCAGACCCCGCCCCCGCCACAACCACCCAAAGAGGATCCCCCTTGTTCTCACACTCCACCCTACCAACCTCCGGATACAACGCATTATCCTCCGACACTTCCGCCATCTACAATCCGACCACACCACCCAAGACATTTTTCCATCCCCACCCCTGCCTGCTTTCAGGAGAGACCACTCTCTCCGTGACTCCCTTGTTCGCTCCACACTGCCCTCCAACCCCACCACACCCGGCACCTTCCCCTGCAACCGCAGGAAAAGCTACACTTGCCCCCACACCTCCTCCCTCACCCCCATCCCAGGCCCCAAGATGACTTTCCACATTAAGCAGAGGTTCACCTGCACATCTGCCAATGTGGTATACTGCATCCACTGTACCCGGTGTGGCTTCCTCTACATTGGGGAAACCAAGTGGAGGCTTGGGGACCGCTTTGCAGAACACCTCCGCTCGGTTCGCAATAAACAACTGCACCTCCCAGTCACAAACCATTTTAACTTCCCCTCCCATTCTTTAGATGACATGTCCATCATGGGCCTCCTGCAGTGCCACAATGATGCCACCCGAAGGTTGCAGGAACAGCAACTCATATTCCGCTTGGGAACCCTGCAGCCCAATGGTATCAATGTGGACTTCACCAGCTTCAAAATCTCCCCTTCCCCCGCCGCATCCCAAAACCTGCCCAGTTCGTCCCCTCCCCCCACTGCACCACACAACCAGCCCAGCTCTTCCCCTCCACCCACTGCATCTCAACACCAGTCCAACCTATCTCTGCCTCCCTAACCAGTTCTTCCTCTCACCCATCCCTTCCTCCCACCCCAAGCCGCACCTCCATCTCCTACCTACTAACCTCATCCCACCTCCTTGACCTGTCCATCTTCCCTGGACTGACCTATCCCCTCCCTATCTCCCCACCTATACTCTCCTCTCCACCTATCTTCTTTTCTCTCCATCTTCGGTCCGCCTCCCCCTCTCTCCCTATTTATTCCAGAACCCTCACCCCATCCCCCTCTCTGATGAAGGGTCTAGGCCAAAAACGTCAGCTTTTGTGCTCCTGAGATGCTGCTTGGCCTGCTGTGTTCATCCAGCCTCACATTTCATTATATTGCTATGGCCAGTTTGCTCATTCTCCTTCCAGCCCCTGCTTTCATCCACACAGGGGGCAAGAATCTTAAACTTGTTAGACAAGCTTCAGCACTGTCTCCTGGATTCCTCTCCTTGCTTCACTGGTAGCCACACCATCCTGTCCCTGATCACTGGCCAAATTTGAGGTAGTTAATCTCAGGAGTGTGACTGCCTCCTGAAACACAATGTCCGGGTAACTCTCCCCATCCCTGATGTGTCGCATTGTTTGAAGCTCAGACTCCAGCTCAACAACTCAAGCAACCCATGCTTGCTACAGATGTGGTCACGATGAGGCACAATGGGGCCCACCAGCTCTCACCTCATGTAATTCAGCAAATCGCCTGGTTTGGCCATCTCTGTTTTAATTATTTAGCACTTAATTTGATTTTTAAAAATTTTGCACCGGTCTTTTAGTTTGTACCGTGTAAGTATTTCCCCTATTTGCCTTCAACCTAAAACTTGTCAAGTTAGTAGCTTACACCAACCAATGAACTTACAGTTTACCTGTGATGTCACTCTTCTGTGCTCGTCCCTGTTCCTGGCGTTCGATTTATCCTATTTATAAAAGAAAGCCGTGCAAGTAATGAGCTGAAGAAAATGCAGGCCAAAAAAGCCTCTCCCTCCTCCACACTGAACTCCCACATTGCCACCAAACTTCCCAAACTATATACTCATTCGGGCTGTAGTCCCACTCTGAATATGATCTCTCTTGCCTGATTATGCGAAGCTTACCGATGCCTCATTCAGTCTCAATTTTTTAAAATTCCAGTCAATACAGCTTCAATGTCACTCTGGACCAAAGAGTTTCACTATCCTTCATGTGAAGATTTGCCCCTTGACATTGTTTTTGGACATTCTCGCTCGAATGTGGCCACAAACATTTCTATTGGAGAAGGGTAATTATAATGCAATTAGGCAAGACTTAGGAGACATAGAATGGGGTAGCAAAATGCAGGGGATGGGGAAAATTGAAATGTGGAGCTGGTTTAAGGAACAGATATTGCGTGGTTTACTAAAGAAATTGTATCTCTTGTTAAGCGGAAGAGGGAGGCTTATGTGACGTTGAGACGAGATGGTTCCGATGAGGCGATGGAGAGTTACAGATTAGCTAGGAAGGATTTAAAGAGAGAGTTAAGAAGAACAAGGACGGCACATAAGCAGACATTAGTAGGTAGAATAAAGGAGAACCCTAAAGCTTTCTATAGGTATGTGAGGACTAAAAGGATGACTAGGGTAGGAATAGGGCCAGTCAAAGACAGAAGTGGGAAGTTGTGTGTCGACCCTGTGGAGATCGGAGAGGCACTAAACAAATATTCCTCATCTGTTTCCACTCAGGAAAAGGAGAATATTGTAGCGGAGAAGACTGAGATACGGGTTATTAGACTTGAAAGGATTGAGGTTCGTAAGGAGGAGGTGTTATCAATTCTAGAAGGTATGAAGATAGATAAATCCCCTGGGTCGGATGGGATTTTTCCGAGGATTCTCTGGGAAGCTAGGGAGGAGATGGCGGAACCTTTGGCCTTGATCTTTGAGTCTTCATTGTCTATAGGTTTAGTACTAGAGGACTGGTGGATTGCAAATGTTGTGCCCTTGTTCAAGAAGGGCAGTAGGGATGACCCAGGTAATTATAGACCAGCGAGCCTTACGTCAGTTGTAGGAAAAGCTTTGGAAAGGATTATAAGAGATAGGATTTATAATCATCTAGCAAACAACAATGTGATTGGAGGTAGTCAACATGGATACGTCAAGGGCAGGTCGTGTCTCACAAACCTCATTGAGTTTTTTGAGAAGGTGACCAAGCATGTGGATTAGGGTAGGGCAGTTGACGTGGTGTACATGAACTTCAGTAAAGCCTTTGGTAAGGTTCCACATGGTAGGCTATTGGAGAAAGTGCGGAGGCATGGGATTGAGGGAGATTTAGCAGTTTGGATTAGAAACTGGCTTTCTGTAAGAAGGCAACGAGTGGTGGTTGATGGAAAATATTCAGCCTAGAGTCCGGTTACTAGTTGTGTGCCTCAAGGATCTGTTTTGGGACCGCTGCTGTTTGCCATTTTTATAAATGATTTGGACGCAGGCATAGGTGGATGGGTTAGTAAGTTTGCAGGTGAAGTCGGTGGAGTGGTGGACAGGGTGGAAGAATGTTGCAGGTTGCAGGGAGACTTGGTTAAACTGCAGAATTGGGCTGAAAGATGGCAAATGGAGTTCAATGCAGATAAATGTGAGGTGATTCACTTTGGGTGGAATAATAGGAAGGCAGAATACTTAGTCAATGGAAAGATTCTTGGTAGTGTGGATGTGCAGAGGGATCTTGGTGTCCATGTACATAGATCCCTGAAAGTTGCCACCCAGGTTGATAGTGCTGTTAAGAAGGCATACGGTGTGTTAGGCTTTATTGGTAGAGGGATTGAGTTCCGGAGCCGTGATGTCATGCTGCAACTGTACAAAACGCTAGTGCAGCCTCACTTGGAATATTGCATGCAGTTCTGGTCACCCCATTACAGGAAGGATGGGGAAGCTTTGGAAAAGGTGCAGAGGAAATTTACCAGGATGTTGCCTAGTCTGCAGCGAAGGTCTTACGAGGAAAGACTGAGGAACTTGGGTCTGTTCTCATTGGAGAGAAGAAAGCTAAGAGGGGATTTAATAGAGACATGCAAGATGATCAGAGGATTAGATAGAGTGGACAGTGAGAGTTTTTTTCCTAGGATGATGACTTCAGCTTGTATGAGGGGGCATAGCTGCAAATTGAGGGGTGATAGATTTAAGACAGATGTCAGAGGCAGGTTCTTTATTCAGAGAGTGGTAAGTTTTCTTAAAATGATAAAGGAGGAGTGGGGTGGCATTCTGACTGATTGCTACTCAGACTCTTTGACAATGTTTCAGCTGCCTCAGTGTAATGATCTTGTTTCGAAGTGAAGCACTTCTTCCTAACACCACCCTCAGCCAATTTGGCTCAAATGTGTGAAGGTCTGCCTCCACTTGCCAGTTTTCAAACAAGGGGAAAGCTCTTTTAGTCATGTGCTCTGTCAAACCAGTACATTTTCAAAATCCAAAGCTGACTAGTTTGATATATATATCTGTCTCTACATTGTATTGTACATACAACTGCTATAATCTTTATGTATAGCACCCCTGGAAAGACAAGATTCTGCACCAGGTTTGTGCCCACTCTGGGTTGACTCAGGAGCATGTTTAGAAATGGCAGTCGGAAACTGATTCAGAATTCTCGACCCCCATTCCCGAGCTTTCTGGCTTCGACTGGTGCTTTCTAAGAGCGTGGGCTGTTTCAGGTTACAAAACCCTTTCCATTATGTCGATAGCTCTGGCTTACTCCCCCACAGTTTTCGTGAAGATTTGTAAAGGGTCATGGTTGACGGCACTTCAGAGACGTTGAGAATCCTTATCTTCATGGGGGACGTTTTGAAAGGAATGGGAAAAGGTCCATTGCAAGCAGCCCCACCTTACTCCCTCCCCATGACAAGGTAGACCTAAACCTTCCCTGGCTCACTGCCTATTATTTCTCAACTGCTGAGCTTTGAGGCTTCCATGCTGAATGACCTACTCCAGAAACAATGAATTTGATAATTACAACTGGAAGTGTGAAAACAGATTTAAAATTAGAGATTCATTCATAACTTCCCACTCTGTTAAAATCGCAAAGTCTTAAAAATACCTCCAGTGTAGATTCCCAGGCACAAGGGTGCTGGGTGAATACTGCTGGGCAAACTATAGGCTACCTCGCAAACCATTAGGACTCACTATCAAAATGACTGGGTGGGTTTTCCATTTACATTCCAGGAGGTTGCATAGGACAGCCACACTATTCCAGCCCTATCATGATAAGGGTGCCGTAATCTGGATACTGTATTGTTTATGAACGCATTTCACCTGTGTTGTTGATTTTTATCAGACTGAAACTTGAATGTAAATACGACATAATGAGGCCTCAGCCCAATTAGTCACCAGTTTGTGATCTGTATCAATGCAGTAGCGTCTTCTTCATTACTTTGAAGGCAGTAATGTTGACCCTGAAACCTTATGTTTGGGAATCTCCCCTAGAGGTATTTTGAAGCCAGTAATGTCAGGAAACACTCCATTTTTGAATCTACCACTGCAGTTGAATGCAGTTAATGAGAAAGTCTTTGTTTGGATTGTTAACACGCTCAGAATGCAGTGAAATTTGATCTTGCATTTCACTCAAATGTGATACTGCACTAAAGGACGTACACATTTGAAAGGAATTCACTCTGATCATTTTGTTCTCCCTCAACTGCACAGAGTTGGCTGGTTCGTTGAAGCAGTGAGACTGGCAAAAACAAAATAATCACAAAGGAACACTGTCACACACATGAAGTCTGAACTTTTAGTGCATTCCTTGTTTAAACCTTTGAGACAGATGGTTTTCTAATTCATCAGCGGATTATATTGTGAAGCCATTGTTAAAGTAGAAGTCCTGAAATCATTGTCACAGACAGATCAACGGCTGAAAACAAAAACTTATCCTCCGAGCCTTTTAAACACGAAACATGCCTGAAATAAACTTCCAAGCTCTTTAACTCACTGTCAAGGTTACTGAGGTGTGTGCAGAAAAATGTCTTCTTTTTCTATTCAGACACATTTCACTGCAGGTGTGTAATTAAAGATGTTGCAACTACATGGGTGCTTTTACATATATGTTGATATTTTGGAGTCTAAATGGAAAGCACTGTTTCAGCCATATGAGCCCCGGCTGGGCCTGGTTACCTACTTGCTGTCGAAGCCACTGACGTTTCAGCTTGTCGAGACTCGCTCAGAGTCTTGAGCATTAAAGCGACCAACAGACATTTATTTTACGAAAATAAAAAAAAAATTCTCCAGTGCCGTTTACGTGTGAAGGCAGCAGGACTGAACATGCTGAGGTCAGAGGGAGCCTCAAACCCATTAAAGTATTCTGGAGTGGCTCAGCACATGCCATGGAAATGTGCTGTTCATAAACTCCATTTGAAATGCAGAGACCAAACACTAATCTTATCTTATGGGAGAGGTGAGGACTCTCCTGCTGTTGCTTTTGTAATGGTTTTGCAATTGAAAAAAATGAGATTTTGTATAAAGTGGGTATTTGTTAATGAACCCAGATGACAGAACGGGGAGTGGTAATAAGGTTGAGACATGAATGCTGGTACACATGTGTGACTGCTGCTTTGTAATTGTTTTCTCACTAATTTTCACTTGCAAAACTGTTCCTTCTGTCTCAATGCATTTTTTAAAAATTAAATTCTGTTGACAGGCATACACAAATTCACGAAGAAGCTAAGAAATCCGTACGCCATCGATAATAACGAACTGCTTAACTTCCTCTCCAGAATTCCATCAGATGTCCAAAAGGTGGGAGCATTTTGTTTTATGGATATTCTTGGGAAATTGATGCCAATGGAACTAAGCTAGCATTTCTGGTCTGCCCCTATGCACTGAGCTGAAGGTTTTATGAGACCATTTCAGAGAGCCATTAAATGTTAGCCATGCTGATATGGAACTACAGATACGACAGACTGGGTAAAGACCAGAGCTTTCTTTGCCTAAACTGAAGTGAAATTTATAAACTCCCCCAATAGGATTTGAACTTGCTTCACTAATCCTGCTGCTGAATAACCTGACTTCTTTTCTCTGAGGTATTTTCAGTTTGGACTTGTAGCAAGTGTAACTGTCTTGTTTCAGGACCTCCTCTTGTGCGATGTTGGGCTACGTGCGGATTTCAGACAATAAAGATCTTTAGTCAAGGAGCACAACCAAAGCAATAAAGTCATAGAATCCCTACAGTGTGGGAGCTGGCCATTTGGCCAATTGAGTCCACATCAGCCCTCCAAAGAGCATCCCACACAGGCCCGTCCCCTTCACCCTATCCCTATAACCCTGCATTTCCCATTGGCTACTCCACGCAGCCACATCCCTGGATACTATGGGCAGTTTAGCATGATCAATCCGCCTAAACTGCAAGTCTTTGGATTGTGGGAGGAAACCAGAGCACCCAGAGGAAATCAATGCAGACGCAGGGAGAATGTGGAACCTTCACACAGACAGTCATCCGAGGGTGGAATCGAATCTAGGCCCCCTGGCACGGTGAGGTAGGCAGCTCACCACTGAGTCACCATGCCGCCAATAATTTGTTCATGTTTGACAAAGCCAGAATCAATGAGCAAGCCACCACCGAAGCTGAATATCATTGGTAGTTATTGTATATATAAATCTTCCTTGGAAATGTTAAATCTTTTGCAGTCTGTCCTTCAAATACTCCAAGTTTTCGATGATCTTTGGTTACCATCAGAGGAACTAAGTCACTATTGTTGGTAACAGCAAGAAGAAATGCTTTCAGTCAGTAATTCTATAAATTGGGCACTTTCCAACTGGGTACCAGCCCAATGGCACCAGGACGAAGGCAGATTTTTCAAGACCAAATTTTAATGGTTGAGACAAGGTCAGCAAGGATCTGATTTATTTTGTTCTAAAAATAGTTTTGATAGCAAGAACCCCTTTTGTCCATGAAGTGTCTGGTGTAGCCCTGCCTTTCTTGCTTCATAACATAGGAGCAGGAATAGGCCATTCAGCCCTCTGAGCCTGCCCTGCTATTCTAGATCACGACAGATCATCCGTCTCACCACTGGATTCCCTCACTACCTCTGTTTCTCTTGATCAGTACCTAGCAATCTGTCAATTTCTGCCTACTCAATGACTGATCTTCCACAGCCACAGAATATGAAAACTCAGTTATTGAATAGGTTCAAGCCAGAAATTCTCTTGGTGGCAGAGGATTCCAAAGATTCTCTACCTTCTGAGTGAAGAAACTCCTCATTTCAGTTCCTAAATCAATTGTCTGTTCTAATAGTGTCCTCTGCTTCTAGACACCACAACTAGGCTATTTTCACTGTGATCTGACAGACAGAATTGCACATTCCTCAGTACAGAATAGAAAAGTGTTAATATTTTTTCCTACCTTTTTTAACCTATTGTCTTTTTTCTTATCTCCTTCCTATTTCTCACTCTTTCTTTGTCACCTTTTTCCTCTATCATATTGGCTTTTTCTGCACCTGTTCCTTTTACTTTCTCTCTCTGTTCACTTGTCTGAATCAAATTTTTGACCATTTTGTACCATCTCTTTTTGTTTTCCATCCCACAGCCTATCTACGAGCCTTGCTCTCAGGTGTTTTTTTATATAATGATTTCTGAACTGTACTAGTATCCAGTTTTCTGCAGCGAATAGTAAGATTTTGCAGTGAGTCACAACCTTAAGTAACAGAGTTGCTCAAATAGGTCTTGGCTCGAAAGAGAGCTGCAAGTTCACATAATCCATGATTGTTTTTAAACTCACAATGATGGTTTTTGTGGGTCTGTCAATCTACGAATCATTGGATTAACAATAATCCAAAATCCTAGACAATTGTGCCTGGGACATGGGTTCACATCCCACCATGGCAGATGGGAAATTTGACTTCAATAAAAATCCACAATTAAAAGTGAATATCATGGCAATCATGTAACGACAGCCAATTTTCATAAATACCCATTAACATACGTATCAACAGATTCAAGAACAGCTTCTTCCCTGCAGTTATTAGACTCCTGAATGTATTGCTTGAATTTTAAATTTAATGTTGATTTTGCTCTGTCCACTTTCTCTGCAGCTGTAACATTATATTTCTCATTCTGTTCTTACGTGTTTTGTATGGTATGATCTGCCTGTACTGCATGCAAAACAAAGCTTTTCACTGTACCTGGGCACACAAGACAATAATAAATCAAATCAAATTTTAAAAAACTGGTTCATTCATATCCTTTCTGCAGTAAAATCTACCATTCCTATCTGTTTGGACCAACACGTGAATCCGAAACTACGGTAATATGGTTGATTCACAACTGCCCCCAGAATAGCCTCATAAGCCACTTAGTTCATGGTAATTAGGGACAGGCAACAAATACTGGGTTAGCAATGCCCACGTTCACAGAATAATTTAAAAAAATTAAAATATTTAAAAAATTAGAAATTGAAAACTCATGTACACAGATTCATGACAATACTAGTTCTGCCATTAGGGGATTTTATCTGTAATGCTAAAGCTGTTCATTGATATTTCTTAGATCGTAGGAACTGCAGATGCTGGAGAATCTGAGATAACAAGGTGTAGAGCTGGATGAACACAGCAGGCCAAGCAGCATCAGAGGAGCTGGAAGGCTGACATTTCGGGCCTACACCTTTCTTCAGAAAATTTTCTGCAGTTTTCCTCCCATTTCTGAAGAAGGGTCTTGGCTCAAAACATTAGCCTTCCTTGGCCTGCTTTGTTCATCCAGCTCTTCACCTTGCTATCTCAGATCCTCCAGCATCTGCAGTTCCTGCTATCTCTGAACCCATTTCCCTGTGTTTGGCCCATGTCCCTCTAAAACCTTTCCTATCCATGCACCTTTTCAAATGCCTTATTATGAAATGGAATCCCACAGAATAACTGGCACAAAACCCAATGGTGATCGCCTATTTCGTGTCTAGTTAATACATAGTTGTGAAATGTCGAATTTGTTATGATAAATAGGTAATCCAACAAATACTTTACAGTACTCAACAAGCTATTCTAGAATGTACACACTTATGGAATTGTAGAATTCCTGCAGTGTTGAAACAGGCCCTTCGGCCCAACAAGTCCACACCGACTCTCAGAGCATGCCCCCAGACCCATGCCTCTATAACCGCCTAATCTACACATCCCTGAACACTACAGGCAATTTAGCATGGCCAATCCATCTAGCCTGCTTATATTTGGACTGTGGGAGGAAACCGGAGCATCTGGAGAAAACCCACGCAGACATGGAGAGAATGTGCAGACAAGGTCATGCACATGCTGCAGCCAATCCAGCAGTGCTACCGCCAACTTTCCTGTCATCACTCTTTCTATGAGTGTGATACCTAGTCAGAGCTGGCTAAGGCCCAAATATTCTCGGATAGCAACTGTGCCGTTTTATTTTGCTCTGTTTTGTATCAGCGGTTTGACACCATATAGACTCATAGAGCATGGAAACAGTCCGTGACAAACATAATCCCAAACTAAACCAGTCCCGCCTGCCTACTCCTGGCCCATATCCCTCCAAACATTTCCTATTCACACACTTATCCAAATGCCTTTTAGACATTGTAACTGTACCGATACCTACCACTCCCTCAGCAAGTTCATTGCACACACAGACCACCCTCTGTGTTAAAAAGTTGTCCCTCATACCTTCTTTAAAATCTTTCTCCTCTTCCCTTAAAAATATGCCTCCCAGCCTTGAAATCCTCCTCACTAGGGAAAATACACCTGTCATTCACTATATCCATGCCCCTCATGATTTTAAAAACTTGTGCTCCAGTGAAACAAGCCCCAGCCTCTCCTTATAGCTCATTTGCTCCATTCCTGAGAACATCATGGTAAATCTGAACTCTCTCCAGCTTATTGATATCCTTCTTGTAACAGAGCCATCCCACCCAGCACCTTTAACAGCCACTCCCTTCACCACTCCCGTAGCAACAGCAGAAAGTACCACCTATACAGACGCTCGACACCAACTCCCCCGAGTTCTGATGATAGCAATTTCCAAACCTGCAAACTCCATCACCTGAAATACAATTGGAGCAGATACATAGGAACACCGCCGCCTGCAAGTTCCTTTCAAAAAGCTCACCATCTGACTTGGGAACTATGTCACCATTCCCTCACTGTCACTGGGTCACAATCCTGAAACTCCCTCCCTAACGACCATAAGGATGTCCCTATGCCCCAGGGATTCACCTTCTCTAGGACAAACAGGGATGGGCAATAAATGCTGGCCCACCCAGAACTACCCACACCATGTGAATAAATAAAAAATGCCATTTTCACAATTTTGTTTAAAGTAATTTCAGTCCAAATGAATGTTTGATTTTCTTGCTATTATGTGAGGGGAGGAGGCGATGGCCTAGTGGTATTATCGCTGGAGTGTTAATCTAGGGATCCAGATAATGTTCTAGGGCCCTGGGTTCAAACCCCACCCAAGCAGATGGTGGAATTTGAATTCAGTAAAATATCTGGAAGTAAGAATCTAATGATTGCCGTGACCCCATTGTCAATTGTCAGGAAAATCCCGTCTGGTTCACTTATGTCCTTTAGGGAAAGAAACTGCCATCCTTACCTGATCTACTTGTGACTCCAGACCCACAGCAATGTGGTTGACTCTGAACTGCCCTCTGGGGTAATTAGGGATGAGCAATAAATGCTGCCTGACCATCAATGCCCTCATCCCGTGAATGAATAAAGAGGAAATAAAAATTTGAGGGTAAGGTACGAAAGTATAGTTGAGGTTTATCAAATCAGCCATGATCCCATTGAATGGTGGAGCAGACAGGTTGAGAAGAATGACCCGTGTCATATGATGTTATAATTTAGGGCTGAGTTTGAAGAAGAAAGAAAGTGACAGATCACAAGAAACTGGCCAACTTACCATTTAGTTTCTTTACTAGCAGGGGTAGCTGCTCTCCATTTGCGTCTGTGTCAAATGCCAAAGGTCATTTATCTTAGTGCATATGTACTTAAAAAAAAGCAAATTGATCTGTACTTGAAGATAATGTCCCACTGAAACAGTAAAGGAACAATTATATCTCAGTAATACAGCCCGTGTCTTGCGAACATCTTCTTCAGTTATTGAAGCCTATAGATTTTGTGTAAGTTCTGGGTGCACTTAGCCTGCAGCAATGTGTTCTCAGTCAATTTGTCTGACAGGCTGTCAGTCAACTATTTAGGTCCACAGACTGAAATCAATAGACTTGTGCAAAGAATGTTCTGAAACAAATGCTTGCATTTATATAGTGCCTTTCACAATTTTCAGATGTTCCAAATAAATGCAGGCAATAAATTACTTTTTGAAGTGATATTGTTTTCAGGTAGGGGAAGACTTGTCTATTTGCACAAGAAGTCCCATAATGCTGTGTTCAATGCCATTGCCATCACTGAATCTCCTGCTGTCCATATCCTGGGAGTTACCATTGACTGGACTCTGATGTGGACCAGCCATACAAATATTGGGGCTGAGAATACTGTCCAGGTAACTCCCCTCTTAACTCCTTAAAACTGGCCTCAGATGCAAGTCAGGAGTGTAATGGAACGCTCCCCACTTGCCTGGATGAGTGCAGCTCCAACAATACTCAAAAAGCCTGACACCATCTGGAACAAAACAGCCCACATGGCCAATACCACAACCCCCACTTACTCCATTCACACCAATGTACAGTGGCTGAAGTGTGTGTCTGTAAGGTGCATTGCCGTAACTCACCAATGATCCTCTGGCAGCACCCTCCAAACTTATAGCCTCCACCTCAGAGGACAAGGGCAACAGATACATGGGAATATTGGTACCTGCAGGGCCCCAACCAAATGGCACACCATCCTGACTTGAAAGATATCACTGTTCCTTCACATTCACTCGGTCAAAGTCCCAGAATTCCCTTCCTCCCAACGCTGTGGGTATACCTGAGAACTGTGGCAGCTGAAGAAGGCAGCTCACCATCACCTTCTCTGGAGCAATCAGGGATGGGAATAAAATGTATGCCCAGGGGCTGTGTAACAAGGCAACGTTTGTAGAAGCAAGATGGCGCCGAAGAATGGCAACATGTTTCCGTCGCGACGTTGCAGTGAAGGGACTCAAGGCTGGCCGACTGCTTTAGCCTAGAATTGGTTTCAGCAACGGGGTGGATGCGCACAAATCCAGGCCCATGGTTAAGCACTTAAAATACTCTGTAATGTTGAATGTTTCGCTTTATTTTTCTACCTGTATACTCTGTGCCTGGTTTATTTCTATATGTTGCCAGAGAGTCGCTACATTATACAACACTTCCCAGTGCATTTGTAATGAATACATGTAATAAATACCACGTGAGAATAAATAAATCCATCGTCAACAGATGAACACAGCAGGCCAAGCTGCATCTCAGGAGCACAAAAGCTGACGTTTCGGGCCTAGACCCTTCATCAGAGAGCAGCTCTCTGATGAAGGGTCTAGGCCCGAAACGTCAGCTTTTGTGCTCCTGAGATGCAGCTTGGCCTGCTGTGCTCATCCAGCTCCACACTTTGTTGTCTTGGATTCTCCAGCATCTGCAGTTCCCATTATCACATCATCAACAGATCCCTTGTTTTCAACCTTCATCTTGCCAGCGTCCATTTTTTTAGGTAAAGGTTCTGCCGTGTCAGCTAGCTCCAGAGTGATCCCACCATTGGAAGCTTCTCATCCCATTTGGCATTCCAAAGGGCCTCATTCAGGACCAATCTTCCGTTATCACTGATTGCCCCTCTCATTCCTCTAGCACCTTTCAGTTCAAGTGCAGGAGGTGTAACACCTGTCCTTTTCCATGCTTCCCGCTCAAGGCACCAAGCACTCAGAGAATCCCATCCAAAGCAGTGGTTTATTTGTACTTCTCTTAATTTAGTACACTGTACTCTTTGTTCACAATGTGGTATCCTCCACACTGGGGTAACAAGATCCAGAAGGGATGACCATTTTTGTGAAATACTTGCATTCAGTCCTCAAACATGGCCCTGAGGTTCCAGTGGGTTCTCATTTTAAGTACTCACTTTGGTCCTACTCTGACTTCTCTGTCCTCAGCCTACTGCAATCCTCCCCATGTAAACTCTCTCTTGTGTTCTGCTTTTACATTTAAATACATGTTTATAACAACAGACAATGGTTTCATTAATGAATTGTTGTGGAAGGTGACAAGGACACTGCAGATGTGAGGAGATCTGTATATGATCATATTACTCATCGCCCGTTTCATTTTAAAAAAATGCAGAAATTTACTCGAATAAATATAAATATAAAGTTGCTGTAGTTCCAGTAGATATAAGCGCTGCTCTCTCAATAAAGAGTGACAATGGTGTGGAATGTGAGAAGATTTCTACTGAATAACACCAGCTCAGCTCCCAACTCTCCGAAGTGATGGGTAGGAGGAGTGAGGAAGCATTCAACATCTCAGAGAGTTGGCATTTCAAAATGGCAACACCGTGACCAATCAAAGTTGACTTGCTACCCGATCAGCATTTTTCTCACCTATGGTATAAATCATTTTTTATCCTTTAAAATGTTGCATTTTTTTTCCATTCAGTAATGGGAGGTGAGCATCGCTGGCTCGGCCACCATTTATTGCTTGTTCCTAGTCACCCTTGAGGAGGTGGTGGCGAGCTGCCTTCTTGAACTGGCGCAGTCTTCCTGCTGTACCTTGACCACAATGCCCTAAGGGAGGGAATTCCAGGATTTTGACCCGGTGACAGTGAGGGAATGATGATAAAGCTCCAAGTCAGATGGTGAGTGGCTTGGAGGGGAATTTGCAGGTACTGGTGTTCCCTTGAATCTGCTGTCCTTGCCCTTACCAAATGCAAGTGGTCATGGGTTTGGAAGGTGCTGTCTAAAGATCTTGGCTGAATTTCTGCTCTGCATACTGTAGGCAGATGGCACTGTTGCTGCTCAGTAAGCACTGATGATGGAGGGAGTGGATGTTTGTGGATGTTGTACCAATCAAGTGGGCTACTTTGTCCCTGATGGTGTAAAGCTTCTTGAGTCTTGTTGGAGCTGCACCCATCCAGGCAAGTGGGGAGTATTCCATTACAATCCTGATTTGTGTCTTGTCGATGGTGGTCAGGGTTTGGGAAGTCAGGAGGAGAGTTACTCACTGTGTTTGTATGGAAAGTCCAGTTGAGTTTCTGGTCAATGATAACCCCTAAGATGTTGATAGTGGGGGATTCAGTGATGGCAACACCAGTGAATGGCAAGGGGCGGTGGTTAGGTTGTCTGTTATTGGAGATGGTGTGGCATTTGTGTGGCACGAATGTTACTTGCCACTTTTCAGCCCAAGCCTGGATATTTCCCAGATGTTATTGCATTAGAACATGGACTTTTCACTTTTGGAGCAGCTGTCAATGGTGCTGAACATTGTGTAATCATAAGCAGACATCCCCACTTCTGACCTTATGATGGAGGAAAGGTCATCGATGGAGCAGCTGAAGGTGGTTGGGCCTAGGACATTACCCTAAGAAGCTCCTGCAGTGATGACCTGGAGTGAGATGGCTGATCTTGAACGACAACAATCATCTTCCTATGTGCCAGTTATGACTCCAACCAGTGGAAAGTTTTCACCCTGATTCCTATTGATTCCAGTTTTGCTAGGTCTCCTTGATACTATACACGGTCAAATGTAGCCTTGATGTCAAGGGCTGTCGCTCTCCCCTCCCCTCTGGAATTCAGCTGTTTTGTCCACATTTGAACCAAGGCTGTAATGAGACCAGGAGTTGGGTGGCCCTGGCAGAACCCAAACTGAGTGTCTTTGAACAGATGCTGCATGATAACACAATAGATGATGCCTTCAGAGATAATGGGAACTGCAGATGCTGGAGAATCCAAGATAACAAAGTGTGGAGCTGGATGAACACAGCAGGTCAAGCAGCATCTCAGGAGCACAAAAGCTGATGTTTTGGGCCTAGACCCTTCATCATGTCTGATGCCTTGCTTCACATCACTGATGATCAAGAGTAGACTGATGCAATGGTATTTGTTGAGTTTGATTTGTCCTGCTTTTTGTGGATAGGACACACTTGGGCAATTTTGCACATTGTCAGGTAGGTGGCAGTGTTGTAGCTGTACTGGAAGAGTTTGATGAGGAGTGTGGCAAGTTCTGGAGCACAAGTCTTCAGGACAATTGCCAGAATGTTGTCAGGGCCCAGAATTTTTGTGGCTTCCAGTGTCTCCAAGTGTTGTAGCTGTACTGGAAGAGTTTGATGAGGAGTGTGGCAAGTTCTGGAGCACAAGTCTTCAGGACAATTGCCAGAATGTTGTCAGGGCCCAGAATTTTTGTGGCTTCCAGTGTCTCCAAGTGTTTCTTAGTTTCATGTGGAGTGTATTAGATTGGCCAATACTGTCATCTGTGATGCTGGGGACCACTGGAGGAGGCTAAGATGTTACTCCTGGCTGAAGATAGCTGTGAATGCTTCAGCCTTGTCTTGCACACTAATGTGCTAGGTTCCTCTATTCTTGAGCATGGGGATGTCTTACATCTGTCCCGATAAGTGCAAATTGAAAATCTTTAACAGCATGACGTTTTTTACTCATGAGTAGTTGGTAGTGACTGTATTTCAGGTCAGTGGCATTAAGTGCTAGCTAGCCGTTCTGGAATGAAGCAGGCCAGCTCATTCTAAATATAGTTTAATGTTGGGTCTGAGACTGGGATCACAAGGAGAGAAAACTTCTTCATACCCTGATTGACATTGTCCCCAATTTCAACATGATCATTCAACATGGCTGCAAACTGTTCCGATAGCCTGACGTTTCCTTCCTGTAAGGCAGCAGATTCCCCTTGTGTGCAGTTGTATCTGATCTGTAAGCTTTTGTCAATGAGTCAAGTTACATCACGTCACTGGAAGAAAAGTTCGGCGCCCAGTTTGAGAAAAACATGACCACAAAAAGCAAACAAGAGGTTAACAGAATTAAGTGCTATGTTGAACATAATAGTTGGAGTTTTCTATGTAGTTATTGTTTTAAACTGCTGACCAAATGTGGGTTTTCTCAAATATTGTAGGTTGCACCAAAATTAGGCAGGGCTGCAGGCAGGCAACTTAGATCTGCATCTACAATCTGAACATGAGTCAGGTCTTCCTGTGTACAATTAATAGCCTATGCTTTCCAACCTTGAAAGTGATTAATTACCTTTGAACCTTCCTGAAGTTTCCTTTGGGCTTTCCTCAGGGAGCCATTAGCTAGCATGCCGAGGATTGAAGATACCTGAGTGGAACGTGACATGTGTTTGTTTTAACAGGTGCAGCATGCCGAGCTGAAAATGAGCAATGGCCTGACTCCTGTTAAGAAGAGAAAAGGCAACTCATAGCCCGTGGATCAAGATGGAGTCACTGATACCTTGATCGTTCGGCTGAGAACTACATTGAGAGCTCCCATTTTGAACTGGCCACTGTCGAACTTGTTGTCCCTGTGGGTTGGGTGTCTATCTTATTCAGCCAAGGTCTAAAAATGATTTTTATTTCATTCAGTGGAAATATGTGCAATGTTTTGAGTTAACAATATAATTTGGATATAAGATATTTGGGTTAATTTGAGATCTCTGACACTATTTTGCTTTTGGTGCCAGTTGTTTGCTCCTTCTATCCTGGAACTTTGGGATTGGTATATGTCAGTGCTGCTTGTCAGTATTCTGACAGAATGCCGACCTTTTAGTCATCCTGTGGACTTTTATTCTGTAAACTCAGGTGAGTTATTTAAATGATGACGTTACATTGGTGCACCAGGTTACAGCCCTGGTAGGGAAGGTGGAGATCTACCTCCATCATTGTTAATGTTTCAGGAACAAAAAGTCCACATTGTCCTGTTTACTCTGTTGGCATGACATGATACATTTTGTATAGATTTTAGAGGCCTGTTTTTTATTCTCTTACTTCCAAACAAGCTACCAGTTTGTTGATCACCTGTTTTGTGCTGCTGCCAAAGACTAGTTTCACTCCCCATGTGCTTTCCTGTTACTTTCCTGCTCATTTCTTTTGTCTTTATTCCTTTTGCTGCTTCTCTCTCTTTCTGCCAAGAATCATGGATTAGGTTTTTGCCCCATCACTTGGTCCTTCCACCTCACTGTGAACAAAGCTTCAATTAGGATGGTCTCAGTGGTCGGGCTTTCTCTTGCTTTGAAATCTCCATGCTTCTTTCACAGTATTAAAGACAGGGTGTCGCGCTGCACCAGTTTGGAAGCTGCCAGAGTGATTACAGTGGTAAATCTGTGGGTTTGTGTCAAGTCTAAGACTCTTCCGTATTGACTGTGGTCAGCTGGGAACCACAGGTACATTGATAGCCTGTTTTGCACTGCTGCCAAAGACCAGCTTCAGACCCCGTAGTGTGGAGCCGGAGGAACACAGCAAGCCAGGCAGCATTAGAGGAGCAGGAAAGTAGACGTTTCACGTCGGGATCCTTCTTCTTGGGTCCCGACCCAAAATGTCAACTTCCCTGCTCCTCTGATGCTGCCTGGCCTGCTGAGTTCCTCCAGCTCCACACTGTGTTGTCCCTGACTCCAGCATCTGCAGTTCTTGCTATCTCCCAGGTTCAGACCCTGCCTGCTTTCCCTATCTCTTCCTGCTCATTTGTTTTTAACCAGTCCATCCAGTGCATTCCGTGAACAGACTTGGAATGATCCATACCCCAGAGATCACCGGGTGCTTGCAACATAAGGAAAAAATTGTGGAAATCACGAATAGTGAGCAATGGGGCTTTCGATCAAGCCCCAATGAGGAATTGGAATAATGAACATGTGGAACAGAATCGCAACACACTTTGTTCAGTGCCATGTGAAATTACTCAGCTTCAAAAGTAACTTCACTGCATCAAATTTTTTAAACAGCATAGGGGCAAAAATAGAATATGAAGCATTTGCATTATTTCCTTTGTGTGAACATCACTTGCTGGGTTAGATTTAGTTGTCCATCCCTAATTGCCCAAAGATCAATTAAGAGTCAGCCACATTTCAGTGGCTTTCGAGTCATGTGTAAGCCAGACCAGGTAAGGATGGCAGATTTCTGTCCCTAAAGGACATTAATGATGGGTTTTGCAACTAGTGACAGTGGTTATCACTAGGCTAGCTTATAATCCCAGAGTGTTTTTACTGAATTTGAATTTTGTCATCTGACATGGTAGGATTCAGTGTCCCTAGAACATTGTTTTGGGGCTTTGAATTATTAGTCTGAATTGCTACGACATTACCACTCTGCCACTTCCAACTTTTCTGGTTACATTTTCTTAAAACTGCTTTGTGCTGGAGTCTGCAGTTTGTTACGTTAGCAACTGCATTAGGTAACTTAGCAAAAATTTTGGAACCCATTAGTTTTCAAGCATTATACGGGAGCTCAGTAGAGCTTTTGTTGATGAAGTGTGCAGTCAGTCACACTGATGCCCACCTTAGCCATTCGCTTCCTCACTTTCTCAATGAATTATGAAGCCAGGAGGTTTACTGCTGTGAATAGAAATTGAGCTGCCAAGTGGCTGTTAATTAATGATTTACAAGCTATTTATTTGCATTATAAACATATTTTGCTGTTGGTTCCAAGACTGTTTGAAGTGCCTGAAGAATGTTTGGTTAACACAGACACTCTTAAGTTAGGTTCTTGGCTCCAGCTCTGGAAAGGAAAGGAATGGTTTCCAAGTGGAATGACAGAAAGGGATTAGCAGAGATGCTATGGAGCTCTTTGTAGATGTCTTTTTAAAAAGTCACTCTCCTTGCTCTCACTTTCAAAAAGCAGTATGGATTTGCACTGGTTTAAACTCCTCCTGCCTGGCAGGAACTAGTTGGGGCAGGCTTGCAAGGCTAGCAGTTTAAATGAGGGTAATCACTTTGCTTCTGAGATTCTGCTATCTTCCCATCATGCCTGAATGTTAATCTTGCCTGGTTCAGCATGTGAGCAGGGCACTGAATAAAGGAAATGGGTGTGCTGCAAAGCAGATTGGGTTGCAGTGCAGTCACCATGGCAAAATATTTACCCTTTATTATCTAAGTGGTGCATTTGATTGTTCACATTGCCCAATGTTTCATCTCCGTATGTTGGCGGAAGAAATCCCATTCCTTTTTCTATTTTTGGAATTTGGTGCCAAAACCTCAGAGCTACTCTTTCAAGAAGCTCAGAGTTTGTATTTATCACACTGTAGAGTGATTATTATAGAAATGTTACTGTGCAGAATGAGGCATTTCAGGTCCAAGTGTCTGTACTGAACGTTTTAGCTCAGTGCCAGCCTCCTGTCTTTCCCTTGAACATTATTTCTGTTTAAATAAACATCTAATGCCCTTGCAAGTGTCTGAATTGAATCTGCCTCCACCAGGTTTCCAGGTACTGCATTCCAGACCCTGACTACTTGCTTTGAGAAAAAACGTTTTTCTCACTCAGGATTTGTTTCTTTTAGAAAACACTTTAAAACTGTGCCCTCTGTTCCTTGATCCATTTACAAATGGGAACAGTTTCTCCCTATCCACTCTATCCAGTTCTCAACTCATAATTATTTTGGCAACCTGTATTAAATCTCCTCTTAGCTTTCTCCTCTGCAAGAAATAAACAGTATCAACTTCACCAATCTTCCCTCATAACTGAAGTTTACCATCCCTGAAACTATTCTTGGAAAGCATTTTTGTGTTCTCTCCAGTACATTCACATTCTTCCTATTGAATGGCACCCAAAAACTATGTACAATACTCTAAGAGAGATCGTAAAGTCATAGAGATGCACAGCCTGGAAACAGACCCTTTGGTTCAACTTGTCTGTGCTAACCCGATATCCTAAATTAATCTAGTCCCATTGGCCAGCATTTGGCCGTTCCTATTCATGTGCCCATCCAGATTTTTTTTTTAAATGGTGTAACTGTACCGGCCTCCACCACATCTCCTGTCGGTTCATTCCATACATGCACCACCCCCTGCGAAAATGCTGCCCTTAGGTCCCTTTTAAATCTTTCCCCTCTCACCTTAAATCTATAACCTCTAGTTTTAGACTCCTCAGACCTGGGGAAAGGACTTGATTATTCACCCAATCCATGTCCCTCATGATTTTATAAACCTCCATAAGGTCACTCCTCAGCCTCCAACACTCCAGGGAAAATAGCCCCAGCCTTTTCACTGTCTCCCTGTGGCTCAAACCCGCCAACCCTGGCAACATCCTTGTAAATCTTTTCTACACCCTTTCAACATTCCTGTAGCAGGGAGACTAGAAATGAATGCAGCATTCCAAAAGTGGCCTAATCAAAGTCCTATATATAGCTGCAACATGACCTACCAACTCCAAGACTCAATACACTGACCAATAAAGGCAAGTGTACCGAATGCCTTTTTCGCTATCCTGTTTGCCTGTGACTCTACTTTCAAGGAACTACGAATGTGCACTACAAGGCTTCTTTGCTGGACAACACTTCCTAGGACCTTATCATTAAGTGTAATGGTCCTGCCCCTAACCATTGTTTTCTATAAACTCATCAGAATCTTCCTGTTCATGTAGTATATGCCCTTTTTCATGAAGCCTAGAGTATTTAATGCTTTAGCAACTGTTCTCTCTACCTGTTCTGCTACCTTTAATTGTTTATGTATACATGCACTTAGCTGTCTCTGCTCTTGCGCACACTTTAAAATTGTAAATCTTTATTCTTTTCATGTGCTTTCTACCAAATTGTATCACTTCATACTTCTCTGCGTTGGACATCATCTACCATTTATTGGCCCACTACACCAATGTGCCAATGTCCTTTTGAAGTTATGCTCTAACCTCCACTCAGATTAAAATTCTCCCAAATTTAGTGTCATCCGTAAATATTGAAATTGTCTCCTGCGCAACAAGGTGGAGATCATTGGATCGATCAAGAAAAGCAAGGGTCCCTCTATCCGCATTGTTACTAGAGTCAGGTCAGAGAAAAGGCTTCCTATTCTCCTAGCAGAAGGTACAAAACCCTTTGACATTTAAAGCAAAAACTCTTTCAAACACAACTTGTTTAAATTTAATTTTAAATTTAAACAGTGTTGTACAGCAGTTTCCTGACAACCAATCAACTCTCAACTACTCTGTGTCGTTCGCTCCCTTACCCTCTCTCTGCTCAGGATTGTCTCTGGATCCTCCCGCTCTCTCACCCATTGTGCTTAGCAGAAATATATCAGGTTTAGACCAGGAACTTGTTTTATCTCCTGCTCAATGTTACGCTGTATTGACTTCACACAGGGCACACTCAGTAGCTATACCCAGAGTAAAGATTCAATTCCCCTTACAGCCACAAGTTTGAAAGCCAGCCAACTCTTCATTATTTAATTGGATAAGAGTAAGCCAAATCACTGTCTCTTCATAGTTTCATGAGAAGAATTAAAAAGCAAATGAGGAAATCAATGCTTTCAGAACAACTTTGGATGATTTCTGCCCCACGTTTTGCTTGCACCAGTGCCCTGGACATCAGACTTGAATTCCTGGAGACCCCAAGACCACCACAGGAAGATTGGCAACAAAAACAGAAGTTGCTAGGAAAGCTCAGCAGGTTTGGCAGCTGCATCTGTGAAGAGAAATCAGAGTTAATGTTTCAGGTCTGGTGACCCTTCGTCAGAACAGGAATATTGGCAATCTGCAAGCATTATATAACACTCGCGATCAAGCATCATGTTAATCTGAACATTCTCCTCCCTGTTTCATATCCCTCCATGCCTGACCTCTCCCCAACTAAATTCTTTCAGACCCCAAATCCTCTGAACTAACTGCACTTTTTTTTTTAAATTCTGGATGCTGGTAAATGCCTGTTTTTAATCACTTTAACTTTAGCGGATGTGGGGCTCAAGATCTGGAATATCTTTCCTCCATCTCTCTGCTATCTCCTTTAAGTCACTTGATGTGTTAATGAATCAATTCCAAACTAGACAGGCAGTTTGTCTTGAAGGGAGTTAGTTAGTATCACAAATGTGTCACTGGTATAAAAGTCCTTGTTTTCAATCACTCTCAGTGCAATGGAGTCAGCATTGTGTGTTCGGTCAGTTAATTATTTATGTATATATGTAATATACAAGTAATGATCAGTAGCCAAGCTGTGTAATTTTGAAATAGTTAGTGTTGTTAATAAACTTGAAGACATTTGTCTCAATAAGAATCCAGTCTTTGTTATATGTGATGTGAGCTAATATACAGGGAAGCGCTTGGACTATTACCATATTGGCAGTGATATTTGACCCAAAAAAACTACATCAATCATCTACCAACCTTCTTGTTGATCTAAAATCTCCTTCTGTGACTCAGAGTCACATTTTATTTTATACCACTCGTGTGGATCACTTTGATAATATGTTATTGTGTTAAATATGCTTTGGAATTACAAGGTGGTGCCATTTCTGATTTTCGCTGTTGTAAAAAATGTGGGTGAAATGTCGGTTTGCCTGACCAGCGCCAATCAGATAATGAAGCCATGGATTGTTGGAGGAAAGGTGAAACACAATACTGATGTGTGTTTTGGACAGTTCAGAAGTGGGTGTGTGGGAGATAGGTCACGCAAGGTCATTTGATGGAAACTCCTAGACACATTAAACCTTGAGGGAACAAGTTGAACATTTTAAGAAAAATAAGACGAATCTTTAGAGGTATCAATCCTAGGAATAATTTCCAGGAGAGGCTGAGTGTACAAAATGGGAATGCTGCCCGTGATTTTTCACCTTTGATGGAGAAGCAAGAACAAAATATTTGCTTCTGTATACTGTCTTTCAAGACCTGAATGACATTCCAAGTCGCTTTGTGGCCAGTTGAAGTGTCATCTCTGTTGTGATGTTATGGAAAGTAGCAGCTGATTTGGTGCACAGCAAGATCTCACTCACATGATCAAATATTGGTCAGAACACAGGGAGGACTACAAGAACAACTGCAGATGTTGGCAACCAGAAGCAAATTGCTGGGAAAACTGAGAAGGTTGGGCAGCATCTGTGGAGAGAAAGCAGGGTTAATGTTTTGGGTTCAGTGACTCATCTTCAGAATACGGTATACCTTGGTCAGAACACAGGGAGGATTCTCCTGCTCTTTGAACTAATATAATGGGATCTTCAGTGCCCTGTTCAAAGGTCAGCCTCAGTTTAACATTGCATGGCACCTCTGATAGTGCAGCCGTCTCTCAGTATAGCGCTGGGAAAGGCAACCCAGATGCAGTCAAGTTTCTGGAGTGAGACTTGAACCAACAAAACTTGGATGCTATAGTTAGCACCAAAATGGGGTGAAGCTCCCAGCAGGCTTTAAAAGTCAAGCTGTATTTGTTCTTGTTTCTGGTTGAGCTGCTGGTTTTAGGTTGTCATACAGTTCAGAAACAGATCCTTCGGTTGATCTCATCCATGTCTGTCAGGTTTCCCCAAATTAAACTAGTCCCATTTGCCTGTGTTTGACCTATATCCCACATATTCTTTCCGATTCGTGTACCTGTCCAAATATCTGTTGTAACTGTACCTGCATCCATCACTTTCTCTGGCAGCTCATTCAACATATGAACCACCCTCTGTGTGAAAAAGATGTATGAAAACATACCCAAACAAAAAACACTTCTGGAACTTCTAGATCGTCTTGTTTTCAATGTACTTCCTCAGATATTGGTAGAACCTGCACTGATACTTGTAAAGTTTTAAGGGGAAATTATGTTCAGCGCAACACAAGTCACTACATTTTTTTGTGCTAGTTTATAGAAATCATTCTGAAAACATCCTCCCAGAGATAAAGCTGGACAAAGTCATCGCTTGGCTACTTACATTAAATGCTCTTATGATCAGGTCTCAGAGGAGCTGAAACAAGGGCATGAAAAACTATTTGTCAACAGGATTTTGTTAATTTGCAAAGCAATTGACTACCATACATTAATATGTCTGGAAAATATTACACACTTTAAAAAAGAAATTTGTACATCAGGTTATTCACCTGTGTTGGATGAACACTAATTAAAGTGCTTATTTTTCGGATATATCAATTTTTAGATGCACAACCTACTCCAAATCACATTATTACTGTTAAATATCTTAAGAGAGTATCTCCTAAAACAAAGTTTCTAAAAGTAAACTACAACTTAAAAGACTGGCCTATTTGTTCTGGTTCAGTGTAAACATTCCTGGTTACGATATGCAATTGAATAAGCGGAAATGCAGAAGGAGGGTGAACTTAGCCACAGATCATTGATCAAGTTCAACTTAGCATCTCTAATCCAAACGAAGCACGCCTTTAAATGAAGTTTGTAGATGTCAACCACTCATATCCCATCAGAGCAGTTCTGTCATCATTGTATGAGGTCCTGAAAACAAGTCCCTTCTCTTGTTACTTTGATAGAATGAGTAGTTAGCATTTTTATCTTTCACAGCAAAAGTATGAAAGTCATGAAAAATCACAAATGCCTAGCCTGGAGAGTATTGAAGAGGTGCTGTTCTGTGGGAGGTGCTGTCTTTTGGATGAGGCATTAAATCGTAGCCCTATTTGCCTTGTCGGGCAGATCTAAGAGACCTTACGGACAAGTTTTAAAGTGGAGTTCCCCCGGTAATCCGGCCAACATTTATCTTAGTCAGTATTAAGTCATATTATGTTATTGTTTGTGGGAGCTTGCTGTGCACAATTTAACTGTCAGACTTCTTACATAACAAGAATGGCCATTCTTCAAAATACCCCTTTGGCTATTGGAAATATCCTGGGGTCAAGCAAGAAGCTATATAAATATAATTTCTGTGTTAAAAGGAGAGAAGTGGGACAGACCAGCTGACTGGGTTATGCTGACCTGCTGTCTTTCTTTGTGATAGTGAAAAAGAGTCCTGACTGAAACGTCAGCTATCCTCCCCCTCTGATGCTGTCTGGCCTGCTGTGTTCCTCCAGCTCTACACTGTGTTATTGCTGTGTTTCTAGCCAGGTTTTCTCTTGAAGAGGAGGTGAGATTGATGAAAAGTTCCTTGTCTTGGAATTTGTATCCTGCAGATCTGTTGTTAGCCCATCCAATACACATGGGCTAAGTTGGATTTACCACAAAAAATGTATTTTGTATTACAGTGTCCATCCATCACCTTTGAATAAGCCAATTTTGAAAAAAACTTAAAAATGGCTTAATCAATGTTGCACTATTAGTTTAATGTTTGATAGTTTCAGAAATAGAGGGATGGGACATTTTTCTGTATTTAATATTGCACCAAAATATCAACAACAAAACGCAAAATTAATATATTCTGTTCAAAACTGAGTGCTGTCAATTCAGTGCATTAATAGAGATTTGTTTCAAAAACAATGCTTAAAAACTTACAATTCCTCAGAGTGTTTTGACATAACTCAAACATCTCACTGTGCTTCACTCGCAAGTTGACATCTGAAGTGCGGTGTACTCTACACACGCAAGTCATGGCAGCCATTTTATCACCAAGAAACCTCAGAGGCAAGATTACTGCTGATTCATTTATCAGCATTCCATTAGAGGCAGTGCATGTGAATTACCTTCAAAATGCAGAAAAACAAAAACACTTGTCGGATTTATCGGGATTTTTTGTTTTGTTTTTAATTATTTATGAGGGAAAATTTGAATCTTGTATGGCAGTGGAATTACGAGTTGTAAAAACTGTAGCAACCTATTGTAAAAATTGTAGGGTGGATAATCTGCTTTCATCCTTTTTACGATTCAGTTCAATACTTCAATGTTCACAATAGTAGCCAAATGTTTGAAATAAATATTGGAATGAATGATTCTGAAATTTGTAATGAATGGAAAATTTGTACAAACAATAAAAATAAATTCTATTTTCTAACATCCCATTTCTGGTGTTTTAATTAAACCATTACCATCACCAATTCAATTTTTCCATTTCCTGTTCATTATGGATTATTTAATCTCATCTTCTATTCATTGTACTGAGACAATCGATCAAATACCTCCCTCGGTAAAATTCTATGATTCTTCAATCTACGAATGAGTGTGATCATGGCATTGATTCATTCATAAATCTCCAACATTAATTTTGGATTCCATTGACAAAGGTTTTTTGTTCTTAACTTCTTCCTTCATCTTTCATTTTCACAAAAGATTAATTTTAAAAACCCAGTCTCAACCTTTTGAGCAAAACATTTTTTTAGAATAGACTGCAGCTAAGTTCGGTTCAGAAAGGAATGTTTTGTGCTTTTACAGAAGCTCTATTCCTCCCCAAACCCCATACACAAAGACACACACACACGCTCACGCTCAAACCACACATATACATGCGTGCACAAACACCACATACACACACGTGCATGCGCACACAAAAACACACACACACGTGCACACACACAAACACACATATACAAACACACATACACACACCAAAACACATGCACAAAAATACACACAAACACACACACACCATGCGCGCACGCACAGATATGCACACACACACACAGACACACACACATGCCTTCCTAACTGGTGTGACGAGCAGGTGACACATCTTCATTCAGGCAGTTTGCATTCTGAGGCTGGTGGGTAGTAAGACCATGGGAAGTAACCCAAGTGTCAGTTATTGACAGGACTTGAACTGAAAGGCTTATTGACGAGACAAATTCCTGCTTGGCATCTGTACTGAGCTTCTCTTCAGTCTGTAAACGTTCCCAGGCACTGCATTGATCTTGATGTGAAGCTCTTACTTAGAGAAAGATACTGTTCTCCGCTTAGCAATATTAATTGGACAGTTTAATTAAACACTGCCAACAGATGTGCCAAAATGAGAAAGATGGTGCTGGGAGGGTTAATTCGGAGGTGCGATTGCAAAGGACATGCTGGCTATGTGTCAGAATTCTCTCACTTTCTCACCACCACATTCCCCTTCTTCCAGCCAACTGAGCTGTTTGCATACGAGAAGGTTAAGCACTGATTTGGACAATCTTGCCACAGTTCGCTCCTTCCTGCTGCCATGGCAGGGCAAGTGAAGTAACTGGAGAGAGAGAAAAAAAACTAGGTGAGTGCATTTCATAGAAAGATTAGAAGTTCCACATGAGGCACACACTCCTCACAGTTGGAATAAATTTCTCTTTAATAAATTAGTACAGCTTACTGATTACTACAGCAGATGTTTGCAGATTCATCCTGTTGAGGTGAATTGCATGGAGTTTTTTTTTTCAATATTTATCTCTTTAAGCTAACAACAACAAAAGGCAGCTAAACGATGTACCAGTAACATTTGGGAATAACTTTGTTTCTCTGACAAGGAACCACCACCAGAAAAACTGATACAACTTACATCTGCTGTACAGACACTGATATTGGTTTCTGCATCAGGTGTAATGTTCATCTCACCTGGTCAAGAGGAAGGTAGAACAAAATAATGAGGGATATGTATAGGGTGAATGGCGGTTGTCTTTTCCCTGGGATGAGGGATTTCAAGATTAAGGGGCATTTTTTTAAAGTGAGAGGAGAGAGATTTAAAAATGACATGAGGGTCAAATCACCCTCCCAGCCTGATCGTTAACAACTCCTTTGTCTGTTCAACTGTCTTCCTCTCTTTTTGGGCTCTATCCTATCGTTAACTCCCTACTCCATCCCCCTCCCCTTTCTTTCTGCATATAAACTGATGTTTTCCTAGCCACCATCAGTTCTGAGGAAGGGTCACCGGACCCGAAACGTTAACTCTGTTTTCTCCTCCACAGATACTGCCAGACCTTCTGAGCTTTTCCAGCAACTTTGTTTTTGCTCATGAGAGTCAATTTGTTTACACAGAGGGTGTTTGCATGTGGAATGAGCTTCCTGAGGAAGAGTTGGGTGCAAGTACAGTTGCAACATTTAAAAATCACTTAGATACGTACATGAATAGGAAATGTTTGGAGGGATATGGGCCAGGAACAGGCAGGTGGGACTAGTTTAGTTTGGGATTATGTTTAGCATGAACTGGTTGGGCTAAAGGGTCTGTTTCTATGCTGTATGACTCTGTGTGGGTTCTGATGGTTGGGCAGGTGCCCAGTGCGGCACAGAACAGGTAGCCGGCAGTGAAAGGCAAAACCGATGATGTTGAAACCCCTGTGACTGTAAAAAAAAACAGAAAACTGTTGAAATGCAAGGAACTCTTGTTCACGGAACTGGACAACCAGAACAAGCCAGGGAACTTTCTGTTGCCAGTTAATTCTGAAAATACTGAGACTGCAAGCACATTATGTATATCTTCCAATTTGATATTGCTGCAGATAGTTGAGAGATACAGAGATGGATTTGGAATTTTCCTCAGACTCTGAAGGGACTTTTAATTGTTTCGAGTTCCCTTGACAAAAGAGCTGGGAGAAAAATGAGATATTTTGATCCGTATAATCACAATGAGCTATGATGTAGAAGCTGTCTGAAAAATCAATGGAAGTAGATTTAGTTGTAATTTTCAAAAAGGTATTGGATATGTACTTGAAGTGAGAAGTCTGCAGGTTCAAAGGGCAAGAATAGGGAAGCAAGATGAATTGAATAGTTCCTTCAAAGAACTAGGCATGACAGGTTTGTAGTGAGGCCCGCTAGGTGGACCTCATAGAATTTGTGCTGTTAACCTGGCCCAATCAGGGAGTCCTGGCTGACAGATATAAACAGGAGTGCCAGAGGTTTTCTTTACTCTGAGAAAGCTGGACCAATGTCAAGTGTAAATAAATGGTGATGTGGTGATGGGATACCGGCCTGTGTGGCATTATTTCAGGTTAAATGCCCTCTCACTTGCTATTGGTGCTCTTAATAGTGACATTCATTTCCCAGTGCTGACATACTGTCAATCCATTTGAAACATAGCGAACAACATCAGTATTGGAAAATGCCAATAAGTGATCTTACTTACCCTGGCCCTCTACGTAGCTAAATTGCTCAGAGTTAGATATCATTCCTCAGAGAGAAAAATGGCTTGAGCGAGGTTTATTTAACAGTAACAATAAGCTTTGGTTGCAGAAGAGATAATCAAGGTAAGCTGTCCAACATCTTTGTCAGCAAAAGGCATGATGGCTGGAATTTTGCATGGAGGTGCTCCCTCCCACCCCGCAACTCCCCATAATGGAAAAGCTAACACCCCTCCCCCTGGCTGGGTCATCCTCACACCAATTTAATGAACATCCAGCCCACCTTTGGGAGATACAGGCCAATCAGATGGCCAACGGCTTTCTACTCCCAGCAATGGTTGGTGGAGTCAGTTGGGAAGGTATGTTGAGGACTTCTGCTGGGACTATACTTTCAGGGCCCTGTGAGGAAGGTGAAGAGAGGGGCACCAAGCAGTGAGAAGGTAGAAATTGTACAAAAATTCCCCAAAAAGACCACCAGGACACCTTCTATTGCTTATTAAATCACAGCGGCCTTTATTCCATCGAATCCCTACAGTGTAGAAACAAGTCCACATCAACCCTCAGAGCATCCAGACCCAGACCCATCCACCAGCGACCCACCTAATCTACACATTCCTGAACACTGCGGGGAATTTAACATGGCCAATCCACCTAACCTGCACATCTTTGGTCTGTGGAAGGAAACTCGAGCACCCGAAGGAAAACCACGCAGACGCAGGGAGAATGTGCAAACTCCACTCAGACAGTCACCCGAGCGCAGAATCAAACCCGAGTTCCAGGCCCTGTGAGGCAGCATTGCTAACCGCTGAGCCACCGTGCCGCCCCATTTAGTCGCCAATAATTGGGCAGAGCCCTAGGGTTGGGGAATTCAAAACTAGGTGGCTTATTTTTAAGGTGAGAGGAGAAAGTTTTAAAAAGGACGTGAGGGGCAACATTTTTACACCAAACTACCAGAGGAAGTGGTAGATGCAGGTACAGTTACAATTTTTAAAAGACATTTGGATAAGCACATGAATAGGAAGGGTTTGGAGTGATAAGGGCCAAATGCAGGCAAATGGAACTAGTTTAGTTTGGAAAAATGTTTGGCATGGACTATTTGGACCAAAGGGTCTGTTTCCTGCTGCATGACCCCATGACTCCAATTCCAACCCTTAAAATGCACACGCTCTGTTGAATGGCTTTTTGGAGTTTGCTACATATATGGTTTGGTTGGAATGAACAAGCTGCACCTTCCAATCTCAAGGAACAATCAGTTATAGTGTGAAACACCGTTATCCATTTTTCTTGAAACATATATTTCACTGTTACGAGAGGGAAAGAGGAGCATAATCCTAAGATCATGGAGGCCCCTGTTCTCCTCAGCGTGAGGAGGTTTTTCAGTTCAAATCTGATGCGAATGTGCACAGCATTATTTCTGACAGAGTGGGCAATGTACTCACACAGAAATCAATGTGGCGAAGCCTCCCTACGTTTTAAACTTTCGGAACGCTTACTAAGTGTCTGGATTATGTTATCTTTTCGGAAAGCACACAACATGCGTCCAGGATATTAAAGTGATAACCATGATGTAGACGTGCTAATGACTTTGGAACAAAATGACCACAGTGAAATCTCAGCCATATTTACTGGGCAATTATTACTGCATGCTAATAATTGCTGGCACTCGTGCATCACGTAAATTATTGAGTGGAAATATTACTAAGATTGTCAGTTGTGTGTGAACCCCAGTAAAACCTCTCCTATTTGTTGGTTTCCCTGGGACATTGAAAGTAGTTTTAATGATGTCCCAGGGTAGCACCATTGGTCTACCCAGTGATGCCAGCTCTTTAATTGCAGCACAGGGACTGCAAAGGGCATTGGTTGAGCACTTATTTTTTACATAATAACCAATATTTTCAAGTTTTTCTATATAAATAAAGTTATTAAGCTCTCTGTAAATGGAAGCAATTCCTTTGTGATACCTATTGATGAAAGGCACTTCTTCCAATGGGAAGAAAAGACACTGAGATCAAAAGTGGTCATTGTTTGCGTTGCAACTATCTTGTCGCTCTTAAATATTTTGAAGAATGCTTGGGTGAAGAAGTTAACATATTTACCAACTGTGAGATGGCATTTTTTTTTCATAATTATCCCATTTTAAAAATCGGAAGAACAAGGCTAGAGTTGTAAAATGAACGTCTGCAGTCACAACTTTGATCTTGCAAAGAAGTTGTCAATAGCTGACGATATAAATTCTATAGAACCTGGAATCCTGGACCTTATCAGTGTTTGACAGAAACTCTTTGTAGCTGAAATTAATAGTTTATGAGATGTATGAATACCAAATGCTTTTCTTCACTGTTTCAATTGTTATCTGCACTCGTTCCCCTGAGGGTAGGGAAGTGGGGATGGTTATTGCTTAAACTATCCTTCTTTCTGTACTTTGTTTAACCCCTTCCGAGCCCAGATTCTATTCACATTTCCTGTTACGGCTGACATAATTTGTAATATATTTGATTCCTGCAGTTTTGTGGCTCTATTTTGTAGACCGAAAACCTCGGTTTTTGAAAAGAGATAATGTTGATTTGCTTCAAATTGAGATGTTTTCCTGTCTGTACACTAAATAAAACATTGCACTCTAAGCTCCAACTGAGCAGCTTTGTAACAAAAAAAACTTGACAACAGAATCAATATGCCTTAGCATTTCCACTGTGTGATTGAACATAATTAGTTCAATTGGCGGTCCCATTAGATTTAGACTTGAGAATTCACAAAAGCTTTCTTTACAATTTGTTAAACAGGAAAATATGCTAAAAAAAAGATTGAGAACGTCTGGTATAACTAGTTATCAAAACCACTCGTAATCTAGCCACAGGCTTGCTTCATTGAGGGTTGTTACATTTGATGAGCAAAATGTCCTTGAAATGTTTGCGAAAAAATTAATTTTTTATCAATGTAAAAGGAATTGTGAATTACTAATTCTATTTACAAGATCAAAATAAGATTGTTTTAATGAACAATTAGGTTATTTCAGGGATCTGTTTATTAGGGTGTTTCTCATTTACAGTGTGATACTTTAATTGCTACTTTAAAGCAAAATCTCTTTGAATAGTAGAGACCAGTTTTAAAGTAATTTCAGATTGCAACGTGTGAGGGAAACAACCTGTCAGTTGCTGTAGGTCAGGCCCAATTCCCAGCATCCTAACAGACTCAGTTGTCCATCCTTGGAGATGACTGTGATGTCTTCATCAGCCTGTCAAAGGGAGGGCCTGAAGCAGTGGCAGGTCCCCTGAAACCTGTCAAGCTTGGTTTCCATGGCACCCCTTCAGGCAGTACTGTAGGCGTACTGTGCTGGAGGACCCCTGCAACCTGTTCTTGCAATCTCTGTAATGTTGAGCCCTGAGGCAAGCTTCAAGCCAGCATTGATTAGCTTGAAACCTTTACCTTGTCCCAGGTACAGAGCTTGTCACTCCCACAAGATGTGTGACATTTCTTAATAGGCCAAATGTTATTTAAGCAGCATTTTATTGTTAAGGAAGACCTTTCTCTTTTAGCAAATGTGCATGAAGGATTGCACAGAACCTTTCAACCACATTTTAAGAAGTCATTATTAGTCTTTAAAGATTCTGCTTATTGATTAGCCAGACGATCCTTCAGAAGACTGCATTTAAAGCTATTAAATTTGATCATTAACACTCCTAATCATTTCAGGTTGCTTACAGAAATAAAGTTCTGCTGTAAGAACAAATGGTTTTGTTTGTCCTCAAAACATGTATTTAAATCAATTAAGGATGATGCTTTTCATTCTGATGTTTTGGCTGATAGTTTTTGCTGAACGAATCTGTGTGCGTGCATGTGTGGGGTGTACAAAAAGACAGAGGTTGCGAGGTTGTGCATTTGTGTAAAGTTCAAACTTGCCCGAGTGCCATCTGAATTCTGCAATGAGTGAGGAAGGCTATTGATTGTGCTGAGCTGATGTGACGCATTGTGAAAGCAGCAGCAGCTTCCCATTCTGCAGCTGCCCTGTGATATTCACACCACCGCATTGCGGTCTGAAAACACAGAGCGTTTGGCTATTAATTTAAATTACTAAAAGGGGCTGCAAATCATTGAACCTGGGGAAGGCTTGAAGGTTTGGGGTAGGGATTGAGTGGGGGTGGGGGGAATGTAATGTGAGTGCCAGGGAGGAGAAGGATACATCTATTAGAAGCAGGCAGGTAGGACTGGTTTGGTTTGGGATTATGTTCGGCATGGACTAGTTAGATGGAACGGTCTGTTTCGATGCTGTATGACTCAATCACTCTGTGTACAAGAGCAGAACCCACTCAGGTCCTTGGACAAGCACCCCATGCCAACTACTATGAACGGCGCCAGGTACACTGCAAGAACAGGACTATTAATGCCTGGACGCTGCAGGGCCAATGCCAGGCTGTTGCCAGTGGCAAAAGGAGAGAGGAGATATAAACACCCCTTCTTCTGTTTCCCAATGGAGTTAGCAAGCTTTCTTTACAAGTCTTTCATGGGATGTGGGTGTCACTAGCTAGGGCAGCAATTATTTTCCATCCCAAATGTCCTGGAGCAAGTTGTGGTAAACCTTCATATGGAAAATAATTAAACTCCACTGGGATCTCTTCCATTGTTTGCTTTTATGCATGCATTTGTGAAATCAGATTCAAGACACACTAGTTGAGAAAAAGGTAAGGCCAAGAATAGATATTCCATAAATTCTGCCACTAAATACTGGTTAGTGTTTCCACATAATTTTCACTTCTTAATTCTCCCTTAATTCAGTCCTCACTGGACTGATTATGCCCAGTGACGAGACACTCCATGACATCATCACATGATTACTCTATGGTCCCTAGGAACTTATCCAACAGGATCTTACAGCGTTCTCTACTCAGATTATGCAAGCCTGTGCCTCATGACTGGTGTTTTTCTGCCTCGTCTTGGCTAAAGAATTCCCCACTGTGGTCTTAAGAAGTATAAAGGTCGGCATTCCCAGGCTGATCTTGGAACTGATTTGGCATGCCATTTAATCTTGGAGGAAATAGGTTGAGGTCTGGCCCAATCTCCTGCCCTGCGAAAAAGGATTGGAGGAATCCCAAAGAGAATCATTTTGGAAACCAGTCCAAAGTTCCATGGAGAGTTTGACTCTGGTTAAAAATACAAAATGGTCTAAATGTTGTGATGTTTTTTCAATTTTTTATTAATGTCACTAACCAAAAATTTGGTCAATTTAAAAAAAACCTGACAATTCTGCATGAAGGTTTATTTATATCACTGCTTGGCTGGCTTTTGCAGATTAAATCTCATGGCAACATGAGAAAATAAGCAGAACTGTAACAGATTCTCTCTCACTTCACTGACTTCTGTGTAAATAACCATTGCTGATTGAGTTATCACTAATTGGGAGTATGAATTAGGAAGCAAAACCAATGCCGTTCTGATGTTGTGATCCTGGAATTTGGTAACCATTGAGGTTACTGAATGGAAGGTCACTCCAATTCAGCTTCCTACGCCCCAAGCTCCAGGGATTTCTCCATCTCTCATTCCTCCTTGGCAAAACTTTCTTGGTTTAAAAGGAATTGCTAGACGTCAGTTTTCTTCTGAGGGGGTGGAAGTTAAGCTTGGACTGGGAACGTCAATCCCAGAAGCAGGCGAAGGCAACCACTGAAGTGAGTGGTCGCTGAGGCAAGTGGTCCAACCCTGTCCATGCCAAACATAATCCCAAACAAAACTAATTCCACCTCCCTGCTCCTGGCCCAAATTTTTCCTCTTCGTGTACTTATCTAAGTGTCTTTTAAGCATTGTAACTGCGACCGCATCACCCTCTGTGTAAAATATTTGAGCCTCATGTATTTTTTAAATATCTCTCCTTTCACCTTAAAACTATCCCCTCATCTTGAAATCCTACATTCCAGGCAAAAGACACCTACCATTAATCCTAGAGCTAGTAGGAACTGCAGATTGTGGAGAATCTGAGATACAAAGGTATCGAGCCGGAAGAACACAGCAGGCCAAGCAGCATCAGAGGAGCAGGAAGGCTGTCATTTCGGGCCTAGACCAGCTGTGGCCTGCTGTGTTCATCCAGGTCTACACCTTGTTATCTACCATTAATCTTATCTGTGCCCCTTATGATTTTATAAACTTCTATAAGGTCACCTCGCAACCTCCTATGCTCCTGTCAAAGTAATGCCAGCCTATCCAGCCTTTCTTTATAACTCAAACCTTCCATATCTGGCAAAATCTTGGTAGATCTTTTCTGAACCCATTCAAGCTTGATAATATCCTTCCTATAACAGATGCCTCATCTTATCTCCCTGAGATTTTGTCTCAGTTGTTTTAAAAGCTGTAAAGGAGTCTTCCCAGTCTTAGAATAAGTGAGCCATTGTTTAGAACTTAGTTGAGCAGGAATTTCTTTACTCAAAGGATGTTGGATCTTTGGAATTCTGAACCGCAGGGATCTGTGGATGCTCACTTGCTGAGTATAATCAAGACTGAGGTCAAGTTGTTCCTGGGTGCTAAGAGAATCAAAGAAACCGGGGATAGTGTGGGCAGCTAGAGTCAAAGGCCAAGTCCACTATCATCTTACCGAATGGTAGAACAGGTTCTATGTTTTTAATAACATTATTAGAGTTAGTTCAGGAAAACAGTGAAACAAATGGTTTCTACACAAAAGTGAGCATTGACTTTGGTCGCTTAGATAAATAAAGTTACCACATGCAGGTTTTAAGGCGATAGTTGTGTTCTTGTGTGACATCAAGCTATAGAAAATCACGTTGTAGGAAAATCATTACAGTAAAGCACTGTATCTGTACAGTAGAAAGTCCACATTTTCCAAACAGTGTCCACTATTCATCAATCACGTTACAGCCGATTTGCTTTAACAAAACACGTGTCATAGCAGAACGACCCTGTATGCAGTTTTCTAAATAATTAAACTTCTAACAAATGGGCAGAATACCTAAAGTCCTTAGATGCAGAATTTCAGGACTGGCTTTAAAGTACAATTGCCCAGGTTTTCTGATGGCCAGATGGTCGTTATTCCAGTGTAGATGGAAATCAAGCATAAAATCCCCATTGCAGCAGACAGGCATTACCTGAAATACTGATGATTCTGCTCAGCAATTACTCTACATCTGGGCCCATTGAAAGTATCCATTTAAATTAGAGGGTTCCAATGAAATTAAGTAAACAGTTACTCAAAAAATATGAAACTTAAATACATAGTCTAACTCCAGAGTAGCTATTAAACATATGTATTTCACACACTTGCTCCTACAATTTCCCCATACCCTTGCTTCTGTTCCCAGACTCTGATCTGACTCTGCCCTATGGCCTGACCCTCTTTCTCCTGCTCTTCATACAAATCCTTGCCTCATCACTGGTTCTGATCTCCACTTACTCCCCTTTTTCAACACTGGGTACTGTCCCTCCTTTCCCTTGCCCTGGACCCATGGCCAAAGCAGCTTTTACACCTACTCCTTCCCATGGGCTTGCTGTGTCCATCACATGCTGCCAAACTAGAACTGTGTTGCTCTGCTATGTACTCGAACCCTCCTCTCCCACTACTGGACTCATTCCCAGTCTCCACTGTTTCATAGGCTCCCCAACCTACCTACTCTGCACTCAACCTCTTTCCTCATCTGACCCAATCCCAGGAAACACCCTCTTTACACCCTACTGACCCCAAAATCTCCCACCCATCCCAAGCTACCCTAAATACTGCATCACTCACTTGAACCACTTGCCATCTTGAGGCTTGGCCACCATTCCCACATGGTGTCTCATCCCTTTCTCATTCTACCCAACAACTGGCACCCTACCTGCCAGGCATCTACCCACTGAGCATCCTACTTACTTGGCTCTGTACTCCTTACGCATGTTGCATCCTACCCACCTGGTATGGTAATCCCTACCCAACAGGCACCCTGCCTGTCTGGCATTGTACTCTCCCAGTACACCACATCAGATTTTCCTTAGTTATTTTCCATTTGACCGCAGCTGTCAAAGTAGCTGACTGGATCTTTAAGTTTCGGAATATGGCCGCTGACGTCTGTGAAAATGGAGCATGGTTTGCCTTTGCTTGCCACTTCTTCACTAAGAAGGAACTGCCAGGATGGAACTAGAGCTCTATGTTTCCAAAAGAGCCCTGATCCTTTGACTAACAAAGAAGGGACAAACCGGCAATCTGCTTGAGATCGCCACTCCTCGGAAAATCCTTCCCAATATTCTTAGTCTCCTGCTGATAGAGAACATTTAGACAGTTTGTTAAGGTAAGGAAATTATTCACTTTATTTGGGAAAACTTGCTGTGGTTTCATCTTGCTAGGAGGCTGTAAGAGGGCAAGACTATGTGACATCATATCACTTGCATACCATGACTCATTATCAGATCACACGGCCAAACTTAACCCAATACGTTACAAACGATGACAGAAAATTGCAGGTTTCTTTCCTTTTTTCAAAAAAGTGCCCACAGTAGCGTTGAACATTAATAAAATGATTCATTTCTTTTTTGGAGATGTTAGATTTCATTGCGTAAATGCAGAAGACTCCTCCAAGCTTCAGCAATGATACAACTCCTTCTAAATTTTTTGCTGTAGCAACTGTTTTATTTCATACTGTTGTCTCTTTCAAATGCAAATCCTTTCTTAAAACATATTTATATTTACTTAGAAAATGCAAATTTTAAAATGTAATACTTTATTTGGCACATTTCTAATGTACACTTGTTATGTTATGTCCTCTGGTCAGTACATTGGTATAACTTTAACAGACAAGCTCATGACATTGTCGTTGCATTGTACCATGAGAGTATAACGGTTTCTGATTCCATCTTGCCTTATTCAGCAGGAGCATGATACTGTATTGTGACCATGCTCTTCTGTTACAAGCTAATGCCTTATAATAATCCCCTACTCGATAGTTCTCTGCCTGAAATATGTGATAACTATACATAATTGTGTAATAAATAATCTGTTAGATTCTTTAATACCACTCCTAGTTTTGTTTTATTTTACAAGGAATAACACAAGCATTTCTGTACCTGGTGAAATACCCAAATAGGGGCAAATTCTCTCTAATATTTACTAAATAAATGCCATATGGCAATAGTTGCTTTCTCAAACAGATTTGTCTCAGAAATGTTGTAGAACATTTCATAGCTTACCTTGTTTTGATGCTATCTTTCTTCATTACCATAAAAAAGGATGGGCTAAATAGTTTAATTCCTAGATGATTATAGATTGTGATGTCATCTGTTACACACAGGCTATTTTCTGAGTCTTCACCTCAGTGCCTTCTGTTGAAAAACAAAATCATGCCCAATAAAATCTGCTTTGAACTGTATTATTTCTCCGGGTTTATGAATCATAGAATCCCTATAGTGTGGGAACTGGCCCTTCAGCCCACCAAGTCCACACTGACCCACAAGACATCCCACCTCGACCCATCCCCCTATAACCCACCTACTCTACACATCCTTGAACACTACAGGCAATTTAGCATGGCCAATCCAACTAGCCTGCACATTCTCAGATAGTGGGAGGAAACCCATGCAGATGCAGTGAGAACATGCAAACTCCACACAGACAGTCGCCTGAAGGTAGAATCAAACCTGGATCCCTGGTGCTGTGAGGCAGCAGTGTTAACCACTGAGCCACCGTGCCACCCTGAAATTAAAGATAATTTACACACTGGGTAATTCAATTTATCTGCAATTTTTGGTGTGTCCATGTGATTTCTTAAGATGCTGAATAAGCCATGTCGATTCTGAATGATTCAGATATGTGATGGATACTGTTATGAATTACAGTAGTCATGAGTACACCATCACTTTAGTGACACTGTAAATTAAGCGTCTTTTTATTAGATCATGGGATAATGGACATCGCTGGCTGGGCCTGCATTTATTGTCTATCCCTAATTGCTCTTGAGAAGATGGTAGTGAGCTGCCCTCTTGTATTGTTGCAGTGCATATGTTGTAGCTAGATATTAGAGAAGGAGTTTGAGGATTTGGACAGTGACGCTGAAGGGATGGTGATATATTTCCAAGTCAGGATGGTAAGTGGTTTGGAGGGGAACTTGGAGATGGTGTTAGCATTCTCAAGTAACTCCTGCCCTTATCCCTTCAAATGAAAGTGGGTTTGGAAGGTGCTGGCTTAGGACCATTAGTGAATATCTTCAGTGCATTTTGTGGATAGCACACACTGTAGCTACTGTGCACCAGTGGTGGAGGGAGTGAAAGCTTGTGGTTGTGGTGACGATGAAGAGGTCAGCTTTGTGCTGGATAGTGTCAAGCTTCTGGAGTGTTGTTGGAGCTGCACTCATACAATCAAGTGGGGAATATGCCATGACATTCCTGACTTGTACTTTGTAGAATGTGGACATGCTTTGAGGAGCCAGGAGGTGAGTTACACTCTATGGGAATCCTAGCCCTCATAACTGTTGTATTTACATGTCTAGTCACGCTCAGTTTCTGGTTACTAACAGAATCTTGAAAATGGGAGATTCAGCCATGAATACCATTAAATGCCAAGGGATAGCAGTTAGATTCTCTCTTGTAGAAAATTGTTATTACCTGACACTTGAGTGGTTTTAATTTTACTTGCCACTAATTTAGATCTTGTTATATTTGAAAACAGACTGCTTCAGTATCTGAGGAGTCAGGATTGCTGCTGAACATTTTGGAATCATCTGTGACCCTCTTCATTTCTGACCTTATGATGGAGGGAAGATTGTTGATGAAGCAGCAGAGGATGGTGATGCCAAGGACACCACCCTGAGGAATTTCTGCAGCAATATCCTGGGATAACTGATCTCTGACAACCACAATCAGCTTCCTATCTGCCAGACATGACTCCAACAAGTGGAGAATTTCCCCCTGATTTCCATTGATCCCTGTTTTGCTAGAGCTCCTTGATATCACACTCAGTCAAATGCAGCTTTGATGTTGAGGGCAGTCGCTCTCATCTCACGTCTGGACTGGATTGTCCACTTTCTGGCAGGATGGTTCTCGTTGATGTACTGCTTTGAGTCTTAGTATGTTTACCAAACAGCCATTAAACACAAGTACAGTTAGACTGTTTCAGGGGAAAGAAAATTCTTCTCCTTAGTTAATCGCCACACACTCCTATCTCAGTTAACAATCCTGCGATTGACCACTTCTAGGTCAGTTGCAGAATGGTGAATTATTCGGTGTCTCAGTCTCAATTAATCCCCTGCCCTCTAATTGAGGCCTTCGATTAAAAAGTTAGGGTGCTATTGATTTGTACACACAGATACAAACCAAGGAACAACTTAATGCCACAAAACTTGTACTGTACTTAGAATTCCTACAGTGTGGAAGCAGGCCTTTCAGTCTATTGAGTCCACACCAACCCTCTGAAGAACATCCCATCCAGGCCCACCCCATCCCTGTCACCCTGCATTTCCCATGGCTAACCCACATAGCCTGCACATCCTTGGACACGATGTGGCAATTTAGTATGGCTAATCTGCCTAACCTGCCCATCCTTGGAGGCAACTAGAGCACCTGATGGAAACCTGTGCAGGCCCAGGGAGAATGTGCAAACTCCACACAGAAAGTCGCAGGGTGGAATTGAAGCTGGGTGCCTGGTGCCGTGAGGCAGCAGTGACAACTTCTGAGCTACCGTGCCCTCCCATGAGCCACTATAGCCCCACCACCCCAGATTTACTTTTTACACCTACTCAATGTTCAATAGCATATCCCTCAGTGACTTTCTCACTGATTGCATCTTTTGTTGTGATTCAGAAACATGCAGCTGTAAGTCATTAACTGTTTCCAGGCTCAAACAGAAATTAAAATTGTAGCAACAATGAATTTGTAGCTGTATAAAGGACTTACAGATAACAAAGTAATATGAGGGTCCTGTGTGCAAAGTGATTGATACCTCGTTCTCCTATAAATGTAACCCTGAGGTTTTGTAGTGGTTGGACTTTGGACCCTCGAGGAAATATGATCAAAGTAGAAAAGTTAATTGTATAGGAGTGATTTTTATCTTGCCAACATTGTTGAGTCAGAAGTTATGGTACATCAGTGGAGTTATACAGCATTTGCTGTACATTTCATCGCTTCTTAAACAGCTGGGAGAGCATGCCTGAAGCACTTAAGCACTTGTCATTGAAGCTGTAATCCTCCAAGTCAAACATCATAAATAGGTGTAATGCTTCTTATTCCGTTTCAGTCAATGTGATTTTGATATTTAAAACAGCAGCAAAAGGGAAAATCTATCAAAAGGAGCTGATTATTAATGTACAGCAGCTCCAATTGCCTTTAATTCAGTGATAACAGCATATTTCATCATGTTTGTGAAATGCAAAACAAATTCAAACCGTCACACCACACTGAACAACAGCAACCACCTCAGCCAACTGCACAGCTTTGATAATAAGAAGAGCATTTTTCTCAAAAAAATCTTCTCAAAACCTAGCTCTTATTGAAGGCATTCACCTTTAAAAAGGATGTCACTTTGTTGGTACTTTATAAGCATTGATTGCTATCTCATTTTCCTAAGTGCCCCAGGTACTTTTGCATTCAGTATGCTGAACCAGTTCAGTTTGGCTTGATTCAAAGATCAGAAAAGTGGAAGGCGTGTGTAAGAAAGTGATGCCCATGTACCATCTTCCTTTATGCCAGATATGACCTCAACCAGCAGAGGAGGACACAGCCCCATCCACATCAATGCAGCTGAGGTGGAGAGGGTCAAGAGCGTCAAGATTCTCAGTGTGATGACAACCCACCATCTGTCCTGGATTTCCTGCACAAATGCGACAGTCAAGAAGGCACAACAATGCCTCTTTTTCCTTAGGCGACCAAGGAAATCCAACGTGTCCCTAAGGATCCTCGCCAACTTTTACCAATGCACAACATAAAGTATTCTACCTGGGTGCATAATGACCTGGTACAGCAACTGCTCTGCCCAGGGCCATACAAAACTACAGAAAGTTGTGTGCCCCACCCAGAACTTCGTGGAAGCCAACCTCCCGTTCATGGACTCCATTTACGCTTCTCTTTGCCGTGGAAAAGCTGCCAACATCATCAAAGATCCCTCCCACCGCAGTAATGCTCTCTTCCTATCTCTCTTCCATCAGGCAGAAGATACAGAAGCTTGAACACACACATACGCTAGCAGGTTGAAGAACAGCTTCTTCCCTGCTGTTGTTAGAGTGCTGAATGGACTATCCTCAAATAATGTTGATCGTGCTAATGTTGATCTTGCTTTACATGCCTCCTCTGCAGTTGTAAGCTTATATGTCTTGCTCCATTGAAGCGCCTTGTGATCTGTCTGTTTTTGATTGCTGTGATCTGTCTATACTGCACGCAAAACAAAACTTCTCACTGTATTACAAGAAATCAAATCAGCATAGTGTTTCCTTCGTTTCCTTTGACCTCAAGCTGAACCACTTACCTTTTTCCTGCTTGGCACATGCCAAGTGTCGTTTTGGGAGTTTCTAAATAAATGGTTGCCCCGTTTCTGTGTTAGTAACTTCATTGGCTGAATGGAGTGGCTTACAGTCAAACAGTGAATATATTTTTCTCTCTATCATTCTACTTATATCTTCAAGGCCCAGACCTATTTCTGCTGAACCAGAGTTTAAATGAGATGGGAAATCCTAACGTGTTAAAAATTGGAAGTCATGCTCCCTTTTAACCCACTATCACCTGCCCAGCAATCTTTGCAATGTATTTGTGCTACAGGGACACAAGAGGATTTATTAAAATTGGAGGGACACAACATTAATAGAAACTATACTATGGCATCATAATACTGTGTCATAAGAATGATTAACTGCAGTGTTGTTAGCTCAACAACATTAATGTCAGCTCAATTTTACTCCCTTGTCCATGGCCTTGGTTATTTCTTTGTTATCAGTCCAATCTGGTTGGCTTTAAGCAATTGTCAGTTCATGTTGATGTGTCAGTGGTGGTCTGGAGAGTTTTTGGCCAAGTTTGTCGATGTCCTTGGGCTGTAAATACTGAGAATATCCATTTCCTTTGACATTTAGGAATGTTATTTCCCCCTTTGTTTGAAACTAATACTTTAGTCCCAGTCACCAGGTTGACAATGAAAGAGAGAGCAATGGTCGAAGTGGGGGAAGCTATTTTGGTGCCTTCAGTTTACACAACTTATTTACTTTGTATTATTTTAAGCTCAAATAACATTTAGTTTTTTTTGGTAAACCAGAATGATACAGATCTGTGCCCTTTTACCAAAATGTTATGTAACCAACCCTCCCACTTCAATGGACTTTATTACTTACATTCTTCCAGGTAACTACTTTTAGCTTCAACTTGAGCCCAGATTCCAGCTGCTATGTGTTGGGATCCCAAAATCAAGTGGCCAGCCAAGGTCGAAAATAAATGGTCATTGTCATTTTCTTCCCATTCCCCAATCCCACTGAAAACTGATCAAATGGAGCTGGGAACAATAGTAACTTACATTTATATAACACCATTAACAAGTATTGATGTGGCCCAAGCCTCTCCACAAGGATGTTGTTGAACTAAATTTGAAAGTAAGGAGTTATTAAGACAGGTGTCCAAATGCGTGAGTAAAGAGATTGCTTTAGAAGCCATTTAAAGTAATAGATAGAGGCAGGGGGACAGAAGATGGATTCTGAATCTCAGGGCCCAGGCACTTAAAAGCACAGCTACCAAAGATGGAGTCATTAAAATGAGGAATAAGCAAGTGTCTGGAATTAAAGGAAGGAGAGATCTCAGAGGACTGTATTGCTGAAGGAGGTTACGAATACAGAGAGGAGTGAGTCCACACAAGCTGGTTGGGAAGGGAATTCCGCGTTTTTTTATCTAAGCTGCAGGAATATGAAATTATCCCACAGGATCATATGAAATCCCTCTACAGTCTCGCTATTGACACTTTTCCCTGCCAGATTTTCTCCAGAACCCCTAAATGAATGCTCTCAAAAGCCTCTGTGAGTTTTCCACAGCGAGGCTGATGGGATAGTTTGATAAGGGTTGCATAATCAGTTACTCTGGGAGTCACGGCTAAATAATTTATGTCGCAGTGTGGGATCTGACATCATGAACCTCAATGTGATGGGAATGTCTACCTTGGATTTTTTTGTGTGTGTTTTAAAATAGCAGAGTAGCAGCCAACAAGAAAGGATTGCCGTGGCTTTAATTTTAATGACTTACAGGCATCAATCAGCCAGATCTGAGGGCACGGGCTACATTTCTTTCTGTAACGCAGGTGTTCATTAAAGATTTTTGAACCTCTCAGGCATGCCCAGTACTGGTACTGCAATCAGAGCCACCATCTATTAACAGCCCATACTAATTACTGCCTTCTAACGATTCCTGCAGTTCCATGACACAATATCCTTTAATTTCTGATAAAAGTCTTGTGATACTGCGGTGTTGGAGGTAATTAAGGAGCCCTTTACAATCCACTGCGTTGTGATCATGGTCCTGAAAGTCCAGTTGTAAAGACGATTCATCGTGTTTGTTTTAATTATGTTCTGCAATGTCGCCCACAAGAGCCCAATTAACGGGCAACAAAAGCCTACCTCATTTTCATGTTACTTCCAGTAAGAGAGAGAGTAACCCGTCTCACAGTCCCTGGCCTGCAGTCATCCACTGTGTGTGTGTGTGTGTGTGTGCGTGTGTGTGTGTGTGTTTCTTTTTATTTGCTCCAATTTTAGCTTTTTCTTGGATGACATCAGTATGCCATTGAGGTAGTCTCCCTAGGTTTACTGCCAGAGGCAAATGAATACTGTATTCAGTGATGATGTGCAGACCATTCAGATCTGTTAACTTTGAGACTACTTTGGATTCCGTGCCTATGCCCAGGATGAAAGGGAGCTTAGGGTTGATTTTCAGTTGTACTGACACATGGGATGGCCTTATTGAGACAAATGCATTAGGCTCTAACATGCTTAGCACAGAAATGAGCTGCTTCATGCAAAGGGTATGCATATGTGAACTAGGTGAAAGTATTGGCGTACTAGGTGCTTCTGAACGAGGCTCTTAATGCTTATATATAATCATCAACACCCTTGATTCTGCTAAGCCACCTCCACAGTACATCACTGTGCCCATTAACCCTTTATTCACAATTAAATTCTTCAGAATATAATTGCATTTCTTCTGCCAAATGTAAAAAATGTATAGCGTTACTGTTTTACAATTCAAATGTCTTAGAAACGCACCGATTACAAGCTATGAAAGAAAACCATCAAAATAACACAAAGCTGTTAACCTGAATGTTTATAGCAATTCAGAGATGTGTTTCATTAAAGTATGTAGATTATAAGTATTCTGCTATTTTACAGATATGAGTATAATTTATCCTCTTGTACTGTGTTCTCCTCCTTACAGTTTTCAAGTAGGGCACTTTAGTCAGTGAGCTGCTAATTTCATCCTGCAAATAAATCCCATGATTGTTTTTGATTATGTATTTATAAAGGCTGTTTCAAAATGAGACCTCCTCTCCCTGTAGGACTCGGGAATGTTGATTGTGTTGCATGAGGTATGGTATGATGGTGCTATCGAGACTCAACCATTCTCCTGTTCGGATAATTTCAGGATCTTCACATCGTAAAAGTCGATTCTGTATTGAGGTTAATCATATACAATATCATTTGAGATAGTGCCCTGTTTATGGAATGACTTAACACAATCACTCTTACACTTGGAAACACCCCTAGCCCCTAACATTTTCCATTTTAGAATTAGAATTAGCTTTATTGTCACATGTACTCAGATGAGTCCAGTGAAAAGTTTACAAGTTGCTATTTACGGCACTATCTTAGGTACCCAGGTACAGATTCTTATGTGTAAATTCTTAGGGGAAAACAATTAGAAAAATAAGGAAGTAAAAAGTACAGCAATGGGTAAAGGTATAAATAAACAGGAACCTGGCATCACCACTAACTAAAACCCTGATGTTTCTCCAGATGGTCAAGTTTTGAAGCCCCTAGGTTTGTCCATCACTGGCAGCGATCCCCTTCATTCAATTTTTAGATTTAATCCTTTGGGCACCTGTTGGGTATAGAGGAACAGCAACTCATATTCCGCTTGGGAACCCTGCAGCCCAATGGTATCAATGTGGACTTCGCCAGCTTCAAAATCTCCCCTTCCCCCACCGCATCCCAAAACCAGCCCAGTTCGTCCCCTCCCCCCACTGCACCACACAACCAGCTCAGCTCTTCCCCTCCACCCACTGCATCCCAAAACCAGTCCAACCTGTCTCTGCCTCCCTAACCTGTCCTTCCTCTCACCCTTCCCTTCCTCCCACCCCAAGCCACACCTCCATCTCGTACCTACTAACCTCATCCCACCTCCTTGACCTGTCCCTCTTCCCTGGACTGACCTATCCCCTCCCTACCTCCCCACCTACACTCTTCTCTCCACCTATCTTCTTTTCTCTCCATCTGCGGTCCGCCTCCCCCTCTCTCCCTATTTATTCCAGAACCCTCACCCCATCCCCCTCTCTGATAAAGGGTCTAGGCCTGAAACGTCAGCTTTTGTGCTCCTGAGATGCTGCTGGGCCTGCTGTGTTCATCCAGCCTCACATTTTATGACCTTCAAACAAGTTTGTTTACCCAGCAGCTGGCTGACTCATCCAATGACTCATCTAACCTCCCACAGAGGAACCAAAGGGCTCAGTCATCACCAATCCCTTCCAGAATTCTAAAGGTCAGACAAATTCAGTTGGATTGCCAGACTTCAGCTCCAGAATTGCAACAGGTTGGTCCTTTTAAACAAATCCTGCCCCAAAAGTTGCTCCTGTCCTTTGTTTAGAAGGTATCATTGAGAAAAACAAACATATCCCAAAGGTTTTCAGTTTCCTCTCTGAAACAGTGGGAGCATTCTCAAATGGAAAACAAGGTAAAAAATATGGGAAATTTTACTCATTTTAAACAGGCATAAATACAAAAATCTCCAAACTTTTATGCTTCTGTTCTCATCTGACTTTGTTCAGAAAACTATGAATTTTGTTTTGGTTTTAGTTAATGCCAAACACTAGATTGGCACTGTGCCAGGGTTAGGATTAGATTTAGTTAGACGCAATAGTCAGACACCATTTGAAATTTCTGTTTCTTAGATTACCTTGATTTTGGACAGGAATCATGTTTGGTTTATAAGGAAGGTCTGCACACATTAGGAAGTTGAAAAATTGCCACCATATGATTTGATATTTAGCTGATTACTCGAGCCCTGTGGCTGGTACACTGTCAAGGAGGCCGGGAGTATGTGGGTGAGTTGTAAATGTCTGGAGCACTTCGCCTCGATGTGGAAGCCCTGTATTCTCAGTAGCTCAGCATCATCCACATTTGAAGGATCAACTTATCCACACAACAGGTCAAGTGGATAACACGGGGTTGACCCGTGAGAGAGAGACTGAATGTCAGTACTGAGGAGACAGAGAGGCTGGAGGTCAGAGCTTGGGGAGAGAGAGGCTGGAGGTCAGGACTGGGGGAGAGAGAGGCTGGAGGTCAGGGCTGGGGGAGAGAGGCTGCATGTCAGGGCTAGGAGAGAGAGAGGCTGGAGGTCAAGGATGAGGGAGATGGAGGCTGTTGGTCAGGGTTGGGACAGAGAGAAGCTGGAGATCAGGGCTGGGACAGAGAGAGGCTGGAGGTCAGGAATCGGGGAGAAAAGCTGGATGTCAGGGTTGGGGAGTGAGAGATTGGAGGTCAGGGATGAGGGAGAGAAGGTGGAATTTGTCTCTGGGGGAGAGAAGCTGGTGATCCAAGTTTAGAGGAGCAAACGACTTTCTTGTGGGTCTAGAGAGAGTAATGTTGCCCATCTGAAGTTGGAGTGAAGATTCAGTTTAAATCAATCCTCTTGTGTCTCCAGGTTAAAGTGATTATTGAAGCACAATATTATTAACTTGTTCTAACTGTTTGCTGTATGTTTAAGTGAATACTCATTGAGAACCCTTCAGTTTGCTATCCTACAATTGCTACCTAATTCATGAGATTACCATAACAAAAGTTGAAGAAAAAGGAAAGCTGTATGCTGAATATTTATCACTAGCCATTCCTGGGGAAAAAAAAATTAGAAAAATGCTAACCTTGTCAAACTTGTCAAATATAGTGACCCAGTGGTGCGAGAGACCTCAAAGGAACTCTCTGCACTTAAGCACATTGGGATTGTCATGCAAGGGAGCATATGCAAAGTTGCCTTTATGAATATTTAGAATTTGAGGGATGAAGGCAAGGACACCTTGAAATGATAACTTCAGGAGTGCAATTTTTTTTAAAGATATATCCAAAGTTCTGACTGTGCTGAGCAGCATTAATGCATCTCACTGTGCCTTTCCAGAAAGGAATGTTGTAAAAGGGCACCACAGTGCAGCAAGTCGCAGAGATCTCCCAAAAAAAAACAACTGCAGCCTGGAAATTTAGTGACAGCGAAGAGAAGTTTCAAAAATGTCAAAGGCAAAACCACAATTTCACAAATGGTTATTGACGTTCACAAATTATGCAACTGTGTATGTGTTAATAACTCTACCCTTCAGTTTGGGCTTCAGTTGCACTTCAGAGGAAGGACTCTCACGGTGTGTAGGTCTTGCAATTTGACCTGCCCTTTGGCAGTTGTAAACTATTTCTAAATGCTGTGGACAGGTATTGACCAAACCATATGCCCAGCAGATGTGATTTCTGAATGTTATAGACAGGTAATGACAGATCTGGCATAAGTGATGAAGCTCCAGCACTTACTGTCAATTTCATCCGCAAGCAACAGTCGGCCAATCAAGACAAGGTTCTAATTGGAATAAAAGCACAAGAAATAGTCGATTAATCTCCGAAGAATTCTGACAATTGCTTTGCCCAGCTAACTAGTGGTTTTGTCACGTGGCTGTCAAAGGTGTGTATATTCATATGCGTATATATGTAACGATGTATATGTGAATATGCATGTATATTAAATTGTATATGTATGCTATTTATAAAGCACTCCTGGAAAATACAAGACTCCCCTGCGTTTGATTGACAAGTAAGTAACTCTTTTAAAGAAATGCAGATACAGGATTCTGAAGTTTGTTTGGCAGGTGTAAAATTAATAATTAACAAGAATAAACCTGTAGTCACAGTTATGCATTTTTCTCATCTGTATCTGTTTGCTGCTCAACCACACAATGTTCATTGAGGATTTCTTGATTAATCTCCTTTGGTATCTGTAGTGGACAAACTGCATGAAAATACAATAAATATTAATATAAAGCAAGAATAAAGGGAGACATGAATCTTTCAGTATCTAATATGGAATTTCAAGTAAATTAAATCCTTGAGGATGGTGCCTGCATTTTTGCACTTTGACAAATCAGGTGCAATTACGATGTTCGTTTTATGCAAATAATACAATTAGTAAGGCAATATTTGAAGTTTATGCTGTAGTAATCAAATTCTTCTCTATATATCCAACTACCTTTAGGAACTATCCAAAAAAGCGTCTGAGTGACAGACTCTCAGTGAAACAGAGGTTTAAGTGATTTTATCTCCCGCAGAGGCTGTAACAGTTGGTGATGGTATGGAATGATAGTAAGTTCCTGTCTGTTGATATATGAGCATTCATCTCAGATGAAACTTTGTTTGTGCAGTCATGATAATTAGAGGTATATGTGGAAGTATAGCTTGACTTGTCGAAACTGGGACGGGAGCACAGATTTGGGATCATTCCCAACTCTGCAAATCCAAACCGTGAAAGAGTGATGAGTTGCGCTGTTTGTTCTCAGCAGGGAGCATTGGGCTTTTATTTTCGCCATGGTAAACTCCCCTGGTGATAGTGCAGAGGCTGTTGGGTACAGAGGTGGACTGAACCGAAGGTCTGTCTTGGTGTTCCAGTGCTTTCTTTGAGAAAGATAACAAAACAGTAAACAGCCCTTAAACTCTTGCCCTTCGAGTCTCCTTACTCACCCACGCACTCTTCGTGGTCCAACCTGGTGAAATAATGTCACTAATGGCCCCTACTGAACCATGGCCCCTCTGTCTCCATGACAACCTTTGACCCTACATCCAATTCCCCTTGGCCACTCATACCTCCATACGAATCTCTGCCTTTTCACTCACCCAGTAACCCTCCCTATGCTGATTTTGTGTCAACCCATGCTCACTTGGGGGGTGGCACAGTGGGTGAGTGATTAGCTCTGCTGCATCACAGCACCAGGCACCTGGGTTCAATCCCATCCTCGGGTGACTGTCTGAGTGGAGTTTGCACACTTCCCCTGTGTCTGTGTGGGTTTCCTCCAGGTGCTCTGGTTTCTTTACACAGTCCATAATTGTGTAGGCTAGGTGAATTGGCCATGCTAAATTGCCTGTAGTGTGCTGGGATGTGTAGATTAGGTGGGTTATAAGGGATGGGTCTGGGTGGGATGCTCTGAGGATCGGTGTGGACTTTTTGGGCTGAAGAGCCTGTTTCCACACTGTAGGGATTCTATGAATTAGACACCGTGCTCACTCACCAGACTTTTCCCTTCCACCTATTTGAAAAACAATATCCTAATTGATCAATACAAATTCACTGCATTTAGGTTTGTTTAATCCCTTGGAAGAAGAGAGGTATCATCATTAGAATTCATTGGAATTCATCATCCCATTTTATTGATTTCATAACCATTTGGAGTTATCCATCAAACTGTTTGATGGCAGGCACCCTGCTATGAAAATCGAAGTTTGTGAAATCAGCCATGCAGTACTAATCCTGTGATGAGGATTGCTGGTTTATTCAGACAGATACAATGTAAAAAGAAGCACCATATTCTGATCATTAAATACTTTGTAAGAATTCTTTAACTGGCAGGAGCTTTGAATACCTTCTCAGCTCTTTTTGATAGCTCATTTTGATAATTACGAGCATTTTATACGCAATCATGTCTACTTTTAATAATCCAAAGGGCACCATGTTCTCTCCAAAAGGGTACTTGATCTTTTCCACAGGTATCCGGACACATTCACAAAAAAGGACATTTTGCTTCTACAAAAGCGTACCTTACACCTCCAAAGGGTAGCAGCTGCAAAACTTCCTCTACCAGGTCTAAAATCATGGTTCATGTTTGGGACATGTTGCTAATCAAACTCAGATTGACCAGCAACGTCTGCATTTGAACATGTGCAGTCAGCTCTGTGAAAATGCAAGTTAGGTCCCAGCTCCCAGCATCTGAATTTTTAGATTTAGGTCTTATTGTCACACATACTGAAGTACAGGGATACTGGAGTATGGTGAAGAGTGCACAGTGTTGCCATTCCCAGCACCATCTCAGGTACAAGGGTACCTAGGTACAAACCCTTTGTTAAGAATTTAGAAAAATATAGAAATCTGTACGGTTCTTCCTTGTTTAAAGTAGACAAATAAAGAAATAAAGTTAAAAAGTTAACCAATACAGTCCTTTTCTAAGCCATGTGTCTGCAGTAGCTCCACTGTGGGCTTTCCCCATAAGGGCTCGCTCTCCGCTGCACTGGGCACACTTTCACCTGCGCTTTGTGGCTGACGGCCATCTTAGCTCATGCTGGGCTTGTATTGCCACAGTCCATCACCATTGCTGTCTCCATGGCTGAGCTCTCTTCAGAAGATAAATTAAGAAGTTTGAAAAGTTAATAAAGAGGGGGAGAAAAACAGAAAAGTAAGAGAAAAAATGCCATGAAAAGAAGTAAAAAAGGAAACCGGATGGAATGGACGTGACCTACTGCCTACTCCTCTGAATTGTAATAGTCCCTCTTTTTGCACAACCATGAGGGTGATGCAGTGGTGTCTCAACCAAGTAACAATAGCTCCAACTAATTGAAAGACATTAAAATCATATCTGAAAAAAAAGGGGTATAACTTTGTGACAATGTGAAGAAAAACAATATGCTGTCTGATGAATGGTAAGAAGCTGGGATGCACCGAGGACCCAAGGGAGCTTGGAGTGCAAGTGCACCAGTCTCTCAAGGTAGTGGGTCAAGGAGATTGGTAAAGGAGGCATATGAGATACCTGCCATAGAGTTTAAGAGTAGGGAGGTTATGTTGGAAGTGAATAAAACATTAGTTAGGCCACAGATATTGTATGCAGTTCTAGAATTCACATTATAGGAGGGATGTGGTTGCACTGAAGAAGATGAAGAAGAGATTTGCCAGATCTTGCCTGGGTTGGAAAGTTTTAGTTTTGAATAGAGATTAGATTAGATTCCCTATACTGTGGAAACAGGCCCTTCGGCCCAACAAGTCCACACTGCCCTTTGGAGCATCCCACCCAAACTCACCCCCCTGCAACCCACACACCCCTGAACACTACGGGCAATTTAGCACGGCCAATCCACATAACCTGCACACCTTTGGACCGTGGGAGGAAACTGGAACACCCAGAGGAAACCCATGCAGACACGAGGAGAATGTGCAAACTCCACACAGTTACCCGAGGCTGGGATCGAACCCGGGACCCTGGTGCTGTGAGGCTGCAGTGCTAACCACTGAGCCACCGTGCCACTCCACTAAAATTGGATTAGGATTGCTACACAACAAAATGTGGAGGTGGATGAACGCAGCCTAGGCCTGAAACATCAGCTTTTGTGATCCTAAGATGCTGCTTGGCTTGCTGTGTTCATCCAGCTCCACACTTTGTTAGCTAGGAATCCTAATCCCATTTTCCAGCACTTAGCCCATAGCCTTGATTGCCTTGCATTGCAAGTACACATCTAAATACTTCTCAAATGTTGTAAAGATTTCTCCCTCTCCCAACCTTATCGGCAGTGAGTTCCAGATTCCTACCACCCTCATGGTGAAAAAAACTATGCATCATACCTCCTAAACCTCCTGGTCCTTAAGTTCAATATACGCCCCTTTGTCATAAATCCCTCCACCAAGGGAAAGAGTTCTTTCCTGCCTGCCCTGTCTCAGGCTGGATTATCTTCAATGACCAAACATCAACAGCCCCAATGGACAGAGAGTTCCACAATTCCTCAACCATCTTGGTGAAGACTTTTCTCCAAACCACAGTCAAAATAGCCATTTCCTTACCTTAAGCTGATTCTAGACTCCTCAAGCCAGGCCATTCTTCCCACATCAATCTAAAAACCTTCTCAGAATGTTACATGTTTCATTGGTATCACTTCCCATTCTTCGAAACACTGTAAGTGTAGGCTCATTCCACTCAAGCGTTCCTCATAGGATAACCCACTCACTCAGGTAAAACTTTGTTACACTGTCTGTCAGACAAGTGTACGTGTGCAGCAGTCGAAACTGAACACCTCTAGGGAAAGTTCCAGAATCTGAGAATTGCTCAGGCATAGCAGGAGGCCATTCAGCATCAGGAATGTGCAAGTAAAGAAACTCTATCTGGCAGTGTGACATCACTAGCAGGTGAGGTCTGTAGCTGCCTTTCAGCTGGAACAGTGATCTCTTCAGCCCTGCCCTCAGTTCAGAGGCTGCTGAGTATCAGGTTGGAGAAGGGATTAATCCTTGGTACTATCAACTCCCCCCGGTACAACCTCAAACAACACCTGCTACCTATCTCTCACCTTACCATAAGTGACTGCACTGATCATGACCAGTGTCACCTTACTTGCCTTTATTGATTGATTGGTTGATTAATTGATTTTATTGTCACGTGTGCCAAAATACAGTGAAAAGATTTGTTTACAAACAGTACAGGCAGATCAGAGCAAGCAAACGTTGTACAGATCAAAAAGGCTTAGAGGCATACAGGTTAACTCGCAGGTACATTATCTGAGGCTAGAATCCATTTGCCAGTCTGATAACGGCCAGAAAGAAGCCATTCCTGAACCTGCTTGTGCGTTTGTTCGGGCTTCTGTATCTGCTACCTGATGGAAGAGGTTGTAGGAGATCATTACCAGGGAGTGATAGGTCTGATGATGTTGGCCGCCTTACTGCACCAGCGAGCCATGTAAATGGAGTCCATGAAGAAGGGTCTTGACCGAAACGTCAAATTTTCCTGCTGCTCTGATGCTGCTTGGCCTGCGGTGTTCATCCAGCTTCACACCGTGTTATTCATGGATGGAAGGTTGGCTTCCATGATGGCCTGGCTGTGCCTATTTCCCTGCTCCTGGCCTATGTCTCCACTTACAGAGCCTAGGCTTCCCTGGATGTTTGGAAACTTAGTAAAGCTGTCTATGAATACACAGGAACTGATGTCACCAGAGTTTTTGCACTGGTACATTTTACCCTGACTGATAAAGGACGCTGTATGCTTCATTAACAGTATTTTTTCAATTTGCCCTGCCTCCTTCAATGATACTTTATACACCCAGATTTAGGAACAACAGCAGTCCCATTCTGAAAAAAAAACAATGTTCCACTCCTACTCGTTGTTTCTCGTCTCTTGGCAAATTCTGTATCGATGCTGCAACTAGTATTCACTATAAATTTCCTCAAAAGTGTATGATATGGCACTCTAACATATGCCATTTGGAAATCCATGTATGTAATATCACCAGAATAACACTCGTTAATTCTGTCTGCTATCTCATTAAAAAAAAGTTAGGTAAACAGGATTTTTCCCCAATTGGCAATTTATGGTTTCTAAAATTTCCCCTGTTTCAATGATGAACTGATTGGTCTAGAGTTGCTGGTCTTATCGTTACACTGTTGTTTGGACAAGGGCATGTATGACATTTGCAATTTTCCAATCCTCTGACACTATCCCAAAATCTAGGAAAGATTGAATAATTATAGCCACTGTTTCTGTTTTTCCTCCTGATTTATAGGATGCACGTCATTTCGTTTTGGCACTGAATAAACTTGAAGAAAAGACATTCCCTCCTCTTTGATAAAGGGATAACAAGGTGTAGAGCTGGATGAACACAGCAGGTCAAGCAGCGTCAGAGAAGCAGGAAAGAAAAATGCAGCCTCTTCTCTCCTCTTTATCAGTATTATGGAACAGAATAGTAATTTATCGGCATTTGTGTTTTTTACAAAAAATACAGTGAAAAATTCCGTTTTAGTCACCATGCTCTGGCACCATTTTAGTAACAAATTATATGCATTAAAGAAAAAGAAAAAGAATTAAGACAGAGTTCATCTTAGTTCAATTCATAGCTCCACGGCACCTGAAATTGAGGAAACCTGACACTGAAGCTGCCACAAGGAATCCCAAGCCAGGGCACAACTCCCATGCCACTGAAGATGCTGCAGAAGCTACCGTAAGGAATCCCAGATCATTGGAATCCTGAGCCCAGCCCTATCTCGTTGCTGAAGCTGCCCACCATGTTGTAGCACCCTTCAGGACCTGGTCGCAGTGACCACGGGAACAGCCAGATTCACACTGCAGTGTCCACTGTAGCAGGCTGTGGAAGCTTCCTTCCTCTCTCAAAGCCGCCAAGGGAAGCCAGGTTTAATTTTAAGTTTAGAAAATGATATTAGAAAATAGAAGGATGCGGCAGGCCTAGTGATCAGAAGCAGATGGGCCATGAGGCCTAACACTCCTATCTGCGGCCACCAATATTAACACCATTCAGCATCAAAACAACCTCCTTTTTCTCACCATGACCCATGTGGTATCTTCTCAAAAAGACAGATGTAAAATACTAAGTTCATGCCTCAGCCATGCCACCTGCCTTCACACTTTTGCATTTTAATTAGCCACTATCTTCCTCTAAGCTTCATTTTACCATTATAGGTGAGTGGAAGGTTTTTGGTTTTCTATTTGTGTTAGTTTCCATTTACTTTTCATGCCCTCTGTTTACTTCGTGTTTGCTTTTGCTTTTGATTTCCTTTTGAATGATTTATATTTGGCCTCCTTTTCAACGGTATTATTCAGTTAGCACGGAATCATCAAAGGTTTATCGCACAGAAGGATGCCATTCGGCCCACTGTGTCTGATCAGGCTCCCAGAAGGAAGTGACTAACTAGATGCTAATCCCTTGACTTTTTCCTGAAGTTCTGCAATTTTTTTTGTCATAAGCACATTTTTCCTTCTTCATGTTCATCTCTATCTTCTTCCACAAAGGGGATGTTGATTAATTTGCACAGTTTCTCCCTTACACTGGAATAAATCTTGACTATATTTTAACTATTTCTTCTTTAAATGAACTCCTTTTCCTTACAATTGTGTCTGCCAACCTTTGATTCCAATCTTATCAATCAGATCCATTCATACCCATTGAAGTTAGCTTTCCCTTAGGTAATTATTTCACTCTGAATTAAGTTATTTTAATTTCCTTGCTCTGATTAAACTCTCAATTCCTCATGCTTAATTTTAGAGCAGTTTTTCTGTTTTCTACTTTAAAACTAGACATAAATATTTGTTTAAGATCTCTGCCTTTTCCTTATTTCCATTACAATTTCTCCTCTCTTAGCCTTTAAGTAACCCGCTACACTTTTGTCATTCCTTTCCCTTTTATATATTTATGGAAGCTCGTACAACTTATTTTTATATTGCTGATTCATTTGTTTCCATCTGTTTGCTGTCTCTTTTTTTTAAAAAAAGCTTTTTGGTCATCCTTTGCTGATTTTTAGTTCTCTTTTCCTATTAGAGTTATAGAGTCATACAATACAGAAACAAACCCCGCGGTCCAACTAGCCCATGCTGACCATATTCTCAAACAAAACTCATCCTACTTGCTTGTGTTTGGCTTATATCCTTCCAAACCCTTCCTAGACACAAAATTATCCAAATACACTTTAAATGTTCTCAGCGTATATGCATCCATCCGTTTGTCTGGCAGTTTATTCCACGCATGAACTACTCTGTGTAAAAAAGTTGTTCCTCATGTCCTTTTTAAAATTTTCTCCTCTTGCCTTAAAAATATGTCCTATTTTTATGTCCTGTAGTTTTGAAATCCCCCACCTTAAGGAAAAAGGCCCTTGCTATTCACTTTATCTCTGCCCCTCATGATTTTATAAACCTTTGTAAGGTCATCTCTGCAACCCCCTGTGCTCCAGTGAAAAAAGTCTCAGCTTATCCAGCCTATTTTATAACTCAAACCCTCTAGTTACAGCAACATCCAGGTACATCACAATATTAGGGTATTGCTCTCCTTGGCACTATTATAACTCTCTTAAATAGTGACTAAATTTAATGTTTTCCTTCACCATAGATTAGTCACTTTTGCTGCAAGATCTTTGTTTCTCAATGAGCAGTTTACTCATTGAGAATTTGGAAAGTTGACTTTCTACTGTTATGCCTTCTACTATAACTTCTCAATCAATCTTCCATACCTTTGCAACTGGCTTAATTAAATTTAGCTTCAGACTCTCAAAGTCAATGTGGAATTTTAACATTATGATTACTCTTTCCCAAACAGTCACATATCTCAGGCTGCAATAATATGCCACACATGATCCATAATGCAGTTAATAGCCATAAATGCTGACAATCCTACTTTAGCTCACACTGAAGTGGTACACATTAATTACGGATAGATATAACACTCTGAATTTACTCTAGATAATATAAAAATCTTATAAAACTGCTGTTGTCAAATATAATTGTTAATTTATTGCAGATTTACTGATATTGGGAAATTGTCACTATAGATGAGGAAGTTACTTCATCCCTTGTAAAGAAAACTTGCAGATTTATTCTTTTGGAACATGTGTCCATTGTTCATTCACATATTGACTGGAGTTGGTTATCTCCTTCAAGTGTCTAATATCATATGTGACTGTAGCAAACTTCCCCCTCATCATCCTTCCAGATTAATGTGTACCCTTTGACATGGTTGTCCACTCCATCCCTTTTCACTGTCATCCAGACTGCTCTTACCTGTGTTCATTCTTATTCATCTAATCATGGTCAGGGAACCAAATACAATGGCTTCTATTCTTGCTCTAACACCATGACCCCGAATGTTTCCTCAAAGATCTATTCTCAAATGCATGCTGCCCCTTATCAATGTCATCTGAAGGCATAGTTTTGATTTTCACACATAATGGATAACACTTAATACTATCCTATGACCGCCTCTCTCAACTCCCCCACCGTTGCTAAAGTATCAGGCTGCCTATCTGATATCTGGGACTGGATGAACAGATACTTCCTCCAATGAAGAAACTTTGAAGACTGAAGCCCATTGTTTTTAGTCCCTGTTCCAAACTCTAATCCCTAATCAGCAATTCCATCCTACTTCCTTGGAGCAGTCTGAGGTTGTGTTAACTTGTTTGCAGCCTCAGCGTCGCATTTGATTCTGAGACAAACTTCTGATCTCCTATGCACTAAAGGCTACCTATATCCATTGTGCAACTTCACCCATTATTTTAGTTCATCTGCTGCTGAAGGCTTCATCCATGTCTTTATCATGTCTACACTATTCTAATACATTCTCAGCTGGTCTTCCGCATCCTACGTTTGTAACCTTGAGGTCATCCAATATCCTGCTAACCATGGCTTTTGCTCTTTCATATCTTTGTAAAACTTTTCCAATGTCAAAAACCTCTGTGACATCCGTGATGCTACTATTGCATCCTCTCATGCATTCTAATTATGATTGCTCTGCCATCGTGGGCTGTGCCTTCAGTTGCTGAAGTTCTACAATTCCATCTCTACATTGCTTCCTTCCTTTGAGGCACTACATAAAGCCAGCCTCTTTGGCCAGGCTTTTGTTCATCTGGCCCAATATCTTCTAATGCAATTCAATCATATTGTGTTTTATAACACATTTGCCAATCAATCTGACACAGTTCACTAGCTCAAGGTGTTAAAGAAATATAAATTGCTGTTGGATGCATCGTTTCAGATATACAAATGCTGTACACAACCAGAGTATTAGAACAGTGAAACAAATAAAAGTTGTCCTTCTGCTCAACACTGAACACTGCCTTGGACTGAAAAGTGGGAAGTGGTATTCACCCGACACAAGTGCCAGGCAATATCCACCTCCAACACGAGAGGGTCTAACCATCCTCCCTTGACATTCACTGGCCTGACCATTGCTCAATTCCCTACTACCAACGTCGTGGGGATTACCTGGGGACCAGAAACTAAACCAGGATAGCCATATAAATACTGTGATGACAAGAAAAAGTCCAATGTTAGAAATCCTGCAGCAAATAAACCACCTTCTGACTCCCCAAAGCCTGTGCACCATCTACAGGGCACATGTCGGGAGTATGATGGAATACTCCCTACTTGACCGGATGGACGCAGTTCCAGCAATACTCAAGAAACGTGACAGTTTCTAGGACAAAGCAGTCTACTTGATCGGCATCACATCCTGCACCTATGCCCAGGAGCAGCAGACACTACTATCTTCAACATACACTGCCAAGGATTGTTTGACAGCCCCTTCCAAACCTATGTTCCAGGATGTTGACGCAACAACAGCGGATGCTGTAAATCAGGAATAAAATCAAAGTTGCTGGAAAAACCAACAGTTCTGGCAGCTTCTGTGGAGGCAAAAGCAGAGTTAATGTTCTGAGGAAGGGTCACCAGACCTGAAACGTTAACTCAGTTTTGTCCTTCACAGATGCTGCCAGGCCTGCTGAGCTTTTCCAGCAACTTTGTTTTTGTGCCAAACCTTTGTTGCTGTTGGTGTTTTGTGCATATGAAATGGATTATATGTTCTGTGTATGCACTCTTTACTTGTATCTTCATATCTGTTTTAAAAATTGGAAATCTCTTTAAGAGGAATATATTGTTATCAGAAATATAATTGCCATTTTCCAACATAACGACAAATGTGGAATAATGACTATTGCTGAACTTTAATTCATCTTGTAAGAAGTTAAAGAAGCAAAATACGTACTCATGCAATGAAGCAATGATTCCTCTCTCCCCAAACTATTGAGTGCAGCCACAGAACAAAATAATTGTCTGTTTGAGCTTCAGTATTCATAATTCTTTAGGGAACAGAACTTCAGAGCAACACTTTCACATAAGCCAACTATCTCAATTTTTTTTATTTTTACGGCATTTTTGTGGCATAACATGAGCAATTTATCAATATCTTTAAACTCTCTTAATCTTGCTAAGAATATAAAACATTTTTCTCCGTCTCTTTAGACTTTGTTCTATTTTCCTTGGAGATTTCCTGTTTTTTTTTACGCCAGTGTCTGATATTTTAACATATGTTTTCAAAGCAATTTGTTATGACAAACTTTGAACACCACAAAGTCTACAGAATGGAAAGCTCGCCATGGCTCCAAGGAGAAATCACAACTTTAAACTCACTTCTGCTTATGGGATAAATTGCAAAACTTAGTAATAGAAGTATGTTGTCTCTAATATATTACTTGGGGATCAAAACTCCTCTTAACCCACCTGCAAACATATGGCTTTGGCTGATCAAAGACTTCACTATGAACTGCATTGAGGTCTTTGATTGTTACAGATGCTTTAATTTGAGGATCGGCAACGTGAGTTATGAATGAAAACTTGACTGAATTTTCACTCCTGGATATGCAGTTTGGGAAATTTTTCAGCTTGCTATAACCACTTCAGGAAATGTGCCCTGAATTTCTGGATCTTTGATGTTTGGGAAGGCTTGTGGGCTTGGACAATGTTGTGGCTGACTCCCAACCCACTCCTGAAAGAATGTGGAGCCACACAAACATGTCGCCAACTTTGATCCCCCTTGTCTTATTCAATATTAGTTCCTCTTGCCATAGCTGGGGGTTGCAATGGAGGAGGCGATGGTATTATCACTGGATTGTCAATCTGGAGACTCAGATAATATTCTGGGAGCACGGGTTCGAATCCCACCACAGCAGATGGTGGAATTTGAATTCAATTAATATCTGGAATTAAGAATCTAATGATGACTGTGAATCCATTATTGATTGTCTGGTTCACTAATGTCCATGAGGGAAGGCAACTGCCACTCTTACCTGGCCTGGCCTACATGTGACTCCAGACCCCAGCAATGTGGTTAACTTTAAACTGCCATCTGGGCAATTAGAGATGGGCAATAAATGCTCCCTGGCCAGTGACACCCTTATCCCATGAATGATTAAAGAATAAAGAAACCCTCATACTCTTCATCTATGCCAGTTCACAACATTCCATGACCCTATTCACCCTTAATGGATCTATATACCCTATATATGACTTGCACTTATCTCTAATTGCCTCTACCCATGCCAATTCATCCATCTGAAACCACTCTAGTAGTCCTTCATAGTCTCCATAACAAACCATGCCGCTGATTGCCTTTTTGTCAACTTAATGATCTTCACTTAATAATATTTGCCCTTTCCTCTTCCACAAAAGAGTTCACTCAGTATCCAGAATGGGCAGACCTCAGGAGCGATGCTGAATTGAAATAAAATGAAGTTCTAAGTATCTATTATGGACTCCACAACATAAAAGCCCATTTAGTACATTTAATTCCTTAAATACTTAATCTCTTACTAAAAAAAGAAACCTTTGTATTTGTAACTGCACATACAAAACAGCTAATCCTTTAATAAACTTTTGGAGCTGTGTGTCAAACTGTGAACTTACAGCGACCACACCTTTGATAATGCCATGCTTTGGAAGCAGTCTATCTGTACCAATGCTATAATGATAGCTTTTTGGAGTTACCTCAACAATCAACTATTGATATTACAAGCACCTGTCATTTTAAACCCTGAAGCAACGGTGCACTATCTATTTTTCCATCAAACCTTAATGGGCAGGGGATTTAAATGACTTTTTAAAATTTATTCATTAGTGGGATTAGTGTGTCAAAGGCTAAGTCAGCATTTATTGCCCATCCCGAACTGTTAAGTGTCAACCTCATTGCTTTGGGTCTGGAGTCACATGTAGGCCAGACCTAGTAAGGATGGCAGATTCTTTTCTCTGCAGGTCATGAGTGAATCAGATGGGTTTTATTTTATCCTGACAATTGTTAATGGTTTTATGGTCACCATAAGATTCTTAATTCCAGATTTTAATTTATTAAATTTTAAGTTTAATAATGTGCTGTAGGAGGTATTAAACCTAGGTCCCCAGAGGATTACCTGGGTCCTTGGAGTAATAGTCTAGTATTAATATCAACTCCCCCTTAAATACCTTCACAGCTTGACAGCTCCACAGAACATTCTTTTGAGCATTTATTTCAACTTTAAAAACCATAAGTAATGCACAGTGTAATAAGACTGTTGCTCTGCTGGGAAAAAGGACCTGACAGTTTTCAACACTGAGTTTAAAATGAACTTTGCTGGGTTTGGGTTTCCCAAGTAAGTTAAATCTTGCTGCCATTGTTACCAAATGGTGAAAATAGGAGCTGTTGGAAAATGAAGGCAGTACTTTTAGATACGGAGTTCCTCTGCCATTTTTGATATGATGTGGAGTATTGAGGACTCCATGAAAAATCTAGGCATGACTCCAAAATATTTCCAAGTGCGCACTTTTTATTATTAAATATTCCAAGGTATGAGATAGTATGAACTGCTGATGCTGGAGTCAGGGATTACACAGTGTGGAGCTGGAGGAACGATATCACTTTCATTCACTGTTTCAACTGTTGAAGATGGGTGCAATGGATACTAGACATGTCTATAGACTGGGTCATTGATTTGTCTGATCCCTTTCATTTCTCCAGATGATTGTTCTTCACCTTGACTCGTCCTTCTCAGGGCAGAAATACCGGACTTGAGCTCCTCCATAGTTATTACATATGTAAAAAAAATGTTCATGGGACAGGCCAGTATTTATTCCCCAATCCTATTAACCGACAGAGCAGCAAAGTGTCACCCACACTTCTGAGGGCCTGATCAGGTAAGGAGAGCAGAATTCCCTCTCTGAAGGGCATTGGTGAGATTGGTTGTATGCAACAATTGACAATGGTAACTTTGAGCTAGGTTTTTATTTCAGACATTTATTAAATTCAAGTTTCACCATCAGGCTTGGTAGGATTTGGAGCTATATCTGCAGACCATTAGCTTGGAACTTTGGATGACTAGTTCAGTGACCACCATGTTTCCATCTCCCTTGCATTGATGTCTCTGCATTTTTCATGTCAACTGAAGCAACATAGATACATGAAGAGACAGGCAGAGCTGTTGCCACTTCCTGCTGGTGAATGTGAGCAGCCTTTGTTGAGAATGCCATAGCTAGCTCAGCTGTAGCTCTCTGTATCAAAAGATCATTGACTGAAGTCCTTCTCTAGAGACTTGACAACATCTGAGCAGAGGCCTCAGCTCCATACTCAGGAGTCCTACGCTGTCAGAAATGCTGAGTCTTGAGGGAGATGTCAAACGAAAGCTGGGATTTAGTCAAAAGCATGCCATCTCTGATATGGTCTCTCTCTCTCTCCTCTTGCCCCCTTCCCCCACAATTACCATTAAAATTCAACATGCTGGTGTCATGTGTGTGAGACAGTGGCAAAACAAACATAAGGGTCTAGGCCCGAAACGTCAGCTTTCCTGTTTCTCTGATGCTGCTTGTACTGCTGTGTTCATCCAGCTCTACACCTTGATATCGCTTTCATTCGTGAAACCTGGCAGCAACTGGCAATGCAGCAGGTACAGGTGGGCCATGAAAGAATGTCAAACGAGGGGACTCTAAATTATACCCACAACTTTCCTGCTCTACGACATTGCCTTGGACATAATGCATGAAATTTGAAAGGGGGGGTTTCAACTTTGTTTATGTCATAAATATTTCACTTTACGTTGGCAACACTTTATTCTTGTACTCCTTGACCTTATTTTGCCGAGGCATCTGTGTGGTTGCGTGGGTCATCTGGAGGAGACTGGGTCATGACATTAATAAGGATGGGTTTCTGGAGTCTATAGTCCTTGCAAAGTAGCTGGTTGTTCACCTTCTAAAACTGACCTTCACCTGAAGTCAACTCTTTTGCTTCACTGCTCAGAGTCTTTCCGTCATCTACACAGACATAGTTTCCTGTTTACACATTCAAGTGTTTACCTCTTACAAGTCAGAGAGCTAAATTTGCTGGTATACCTCTTGTTGGGCATAAGTTAATGCTGAAGATGGACCTTCAGCCCTGTATGGTCTCCACTGGCCAACTCCTTGAGATGGGTGCACATTCAGATAGTTCTGATACTGCCCTTTAAGACCCCTCATTTTCTTACCTTGATGGCTCACCCACCACAGCCAGGATGCCAAATCCTCTCGAGTTCAGTCCTCCATGCCTCCAGTGCCTCCTCATAACTCCTCCGCACCAGATGCCATTCTCGTCCTCCCCTTCCCTGTGCCTTCGTGTTTAATGAGGAAAACCGTTGACCTTATATGCAACAGCACAAAGCCAACTTGTGCCAGATTGCGAACCGAGTGCCACAAGAGCCTTGTGCACTGCTGAGTGTAGGTGCTTATGAGAATGGAGTGTTTGCCCTGATGCAGGAGATGGAACACTGCTATCAAAGCTGATCACTGTTATATATCTACACATGCACATTTGCACTCATAACATGACATAATTTTGCACTTTCAGATAGTTGAAAAGCTCACGTTGCCTTTGTTGCACATTAAAGCCATTGTCTTTGAACAGCTGAATAGCCGAATGCAAGAAAGTGCTGAGATTGGATATACAAAGGATGAAAGAACTCTTCCCCTGATGGAGATCAAAGTTGGATAAATGATAGTAAAGTAGAAGGGTATTAATTAAAGCAGGGCAAAAAATCGATACAAAATTCCAAGCACAGTTAGCACTTTAAGGCTGATCTCAAGGCTGATTGCAACCCTCAATTATATTTCTTGATAAAATGTGGCATATTGTGCTGGATGTGAATATAAAAGCCATAATCGATGTTTGTGTGTGAGTGTGCAGTGCTTTCACAGTGGTGACACGGGCCATCAATGAAGTCTTACTAAAAACCCTTGCATGACTGTTCATGACATGCAAATATATTACAATATAATCCACCCAGCACTCCATTGACTTAGGGTTGAATATTAGAAGCATAGAGTCATAGAGATGTACAGCATGGAAATAGACACTTCTGTCCAACTCGTCCATGCCAACCAGATCACCTAAATTATTCTGGTCCCATTTTCCAGCATTTGGCCCATATCCCTCTAAACCCTTCTTATTCAAGAAACCATCCAGATACCTTTTAAATGTTGTAATTGTGCCAGCCTCCACCACTTCCTCTGGCAGCTCATTCCATACATACACCACCCTCTGTGTGAAAAAGTTACCCTTTAGGTTCCTTTTTATGTCATTCCCCTCTTGCCTTACACTTATGGCCTCTAGTTTTGGACTCCCCCACTCTAGGGCTATTGGCTATTCACCCCTATTCATGTCCCTCATGATTTTATAAACTTATATAAGGTCACCCCTCAGCCTCTGATGCTCTAGGAAAAATAGCCCTGCCTATTCAGTGTCTCCCTACAGCTCAAACTCTCTAACCCCAACAACATCCTCATAAATCTTTTCTGCACCCTTTCAAGTTGCACAACATTCTTAAGCTGTTCAGGGTCCCATCAGCAACTGGAGAATTGGCCGGAGAGACTATGCTGTGAATTTTGGGAAGGCCTGCTGAGCAGAACAACCAGGCTGTGGTCAGGCTACTGGTGGAATTCTTGTGGAATCAGGCCCCTGAGGATGGAGGTCCTTCCCAATGAACTATTACAGGGTACCAGCTATCCTGCCTGCCACATGGCCACAGCTGATCTTTAGTCGGGCCACAAAGGGAACAAAGACCAATAAGCAACAAAGAAAATTACAATGCAGGAACAGGCCCTTCGGCCCTCCAAACCCGCACCGACACAACTATAAACCCTCTACCCTTCCAGGGACCGTATCTCTCTATTTCCATCCTATTCATGAATTTAACAAGACACCCGTTAAAAGCCACTATAGTAGCTGCTTCCACTATCTCCCCCGGCAGCACGTTCCAGACACCCACCACCCTCTGTGTAAAAAAACCTGCCTTGTACATCACCTTAAACCCATGGCCCCGGTAACTGATTGTTCCACCCTGGAAAAAGGCTTCTGACTGTCCACTCTGTCCATGCCCCTCATAACCTTGTAGACCTTTATCAGCTTGCCCCTCAATCTCTGTCATTCCAGGGAGAACAACCCAAGTTTCTCCAACTTCTCCTCATAGCTAATGCCTCCATACCAAGTTGCCAAGTTGCTTTACCTGAATCTTAATTGCCTACCTAAGGGCTTCAAGTTTATACTATGGTCAAGAAAGCACAACAACATCTCTACTTCATCAGGAGCCTAAGGAAATTCAGCATGTCTACAAAGACTCTTACCAATTTTTATTGATGCACTGTAGAAAGCATCCTATCTGGATGCATCACAGCGTGGTGTGGCAACTGCTCTTCCCAAGACTGCAAGAAACTACAGAAAGCCATGAACAGCGTCCAGTCCATCACACAAACCAGCCTTCCATCCATTGACTCCATCTTTATTTCCTGCTGCATTGGGAAAGCAACCGGCATTATCAAAGGCCCCTCCCACTCTCTTCCACCCTCTTCCGTCGGGCAGAAGATAGAAAAGCTTGTAAACATGTACGAACAGATTCAAGAATAGTTTCCTCCTTGCTGTTATCAGATTTTGGAATGGACCTCATTACCCTAGATGCTAATCTCTCTCTGTGCACCTTTTCAGCAGCTGTAACATTGTGTCTTGCTACCCTGATGCACACAATCTGCCTATAAAGCATGTAAGACAACACTTTTCACTGTACCTCAGTACATGTGACAGTAATAAATCGGATCAAATCAGAACCAAATCAAACGAAATAGTAGTTGTGACAGACAGATGGACCATTGCCTTTCCCACTTAGAACTCAAATCCAATGGGGATGAGGAGGTGAGAGATAATGGGAACTGCAGATGCTGGAGATTCCAAGATAATAAAATGTGAGGCTGGATGAACACAGCAGGCCAAGCAGCATCTCAGGAGCACAAAAGCTGACGTTTCGGGCCTAGACCCTTCCTTCATCTGATGAAGGGTCTAGGCCCGAAACGTCAGCTTTTGTGCTCCTGAGATGCTGCTTGGCCTGCTGTGTTCATCCAGCCTCACATTTTATTATCTGGGGATGAGGAGGTGGCAGGTTTTGGGTATGTCAGCAATCTTGCCTAATTAAATCTTATTCACCTTCAAACTCACCCGCTCTGGGATCAAAAAAAAATCTACCCTTTACCTCTGCAAATTGACCTGCCATTGGAAAATCAAAGTTTTACATGTGGCCTCTTCCACTGTGGCAGACTTCAAAAAATATGCCCCTCCTCCCTCTGGGACTCTGCCTCTCTTCTTGGCTGGGTGTTGGGCAAATGGTAACGTTTCAAAGAAGCAAGATATTTCCACCCATATCCTGACAATGTTTATCTCTCAACGAGCTCTGCAAAAGCTCATGGCTTCTTTTTGGGAACTTGCTGTGCAATATACCAGAAGCCGCATTCCTTACATTACAATAGTGACCAAATGATGCGCCATTGGTCAGGAAACACTTGACCACATTGTTAGGTGATGAGAGGTGCTGTGCAAGGGTATATGTCTCTGTAGACACATATAATAAGTATCCAAATTAGGCCTACCTTGTTATTTCCACCCCTTGTAAAATGTTCACACTCTTGTGAAATCTCCATGTTGTTCAACAATTTTATAATGAGGAGTCTCTGTCTTTGAGCAAAATAATCACACAGGAAACATAGAAAAATGTCTAGTCTGAAAGCTGACCCTGTCCTTGAATTCTTTTACTTACACAGAAAGCTTCGCCTTCCCACAGCAAGCCACTGAGAGTCAGGAACGAAGGTTATGCACTTCTGGTTTCTGCCCTGGGTCCTATTCCACTGCATTCCCACCTGTTCTGAAGTAAGTTTGGAATTTGGCCTTTAACTCAATCAACATTGTTGCATTCTTTAACGTTCCTCCTCTGTGAGGTGCCTCTACTTACAAATTTGGCCCAAGGCTGCAGGAATAGGCCCTGTCGAAATGTCGTCCGAGCTTTGAAGGCTTCACACTGTTTTGGCTCAACCTTGTTTGACAGATTCCATTGTCCTCCTTTAAGACATGTCAGGGAGGCTGTGTCTGTCAAAAAACAAAACAGACCAAATTATCCACATTCCCTTCATCCCAGGAAAATGAATGCAGGTAAAAAGCATTGTGCAAAACCTTTGTTGGCCCCGTATGATTAAAAAAAAGGAATGGTTATCTTGAAACTTCTGTGGCCTTCTTATTCTTTCATTGATAATGGGTTTCCAACTGCTTACGACTGCAGATGGTGCCTATTCAGGCAGACCCACTGATGGGAGTTGTCATTCATACTGCTTTCTCTCTTTCTCAATTACCCACCAGTTAGTGCATGATAGCCACAACTTTAAAAAAACCATTTGTTTTATACAAACTTTCCGCGCCTTTATATTTAAGTTAGACCTCAGAAATGCATGACAGGCAAGCAGCTGGCATTCGGATGTTGTCTAGAAAACTGCCAAAGGAGTTTGAAACATTTTTAAAAATATGTTCTTTCAGCTGCTGAAATTTGCTTGTAATTTTCAAATCCATGTGTGAGCTATAATGCTTTATTTGAAGCCCGACATCAAGCAGGATTTCAGTGAATGTGCATGCTTTTCTGTTAAATTATAGCACACTTCATTTTGCTAAGTGGGGGAATGTTGTTATCATAATCTCTAACAGGAACTGTGAAGAAGAATGGTTTGTAACAAAAATGAAATTGCAAGTGAGTTTTGAGATGGGGAGGCACTGATTGTGTCTCTGATCGCAAACTATTATCAACCACTTTAAAATAAAAAAGTTAACAAATGTGCTAAAACAACACAGGCCAGAATGTTTTATAAAGGGATAGACATGCTCTAAAGAAACAGCCCTGCTCATCTGCACCCACAAAAATAATTTTTCTTAAAAAAGTGGTGATGAGCTTCAGGTTAACTAAGCGATAATACAATGTTTAACTATTATGAATGATGATTAACAACCATCAAATATAAATTTTCTTCATCAATTGAAACTGTTAAACACATAACCAATTAAATTACTGGATACATTTGATAACTTACGCACAGAGGAAATGAGAATAACGATCCTAGCTATTAGATTTGCTGATTTAGGAAGCAGAATCACTTTTAGCACAGAATAAGGGTATTTGGCCCATCATACCTAAGTTGGTTCACTCAGTTTACAATTAATCCTCCTCACTAGCTTTTTCTACATAGCCTTGCAATGTATTTTTCTTTGTTAAAGTATTTATTCAACTATTTTTTAAAATCTGAGTGTGCTCCCCTTGCAGGCACTGAACATTAAAATTCTGTCCCACTGCGTTATATCATATTGTCTGTAGATGGCACTAACGAGCCACAATGGAATAAACCAGCCACTTGGTACGATGAACTTATTCAAGTAAAGGGCATTTCCAAAATCCTGTACTTGATGCTTTTTTTAAACATAAGATCAACTTCAAAGGTCTGATAATTCAAGCTTTGTCAGACTGATTGATTCACACTGGCCACTTATCAAAGTAAGAATGTTTTTGAATATGTATGATGTGCTTTTTGATTTTGTTTCACAAAAATGGCAAATTAAGCAAGAGTTGAAGTTTGCGAAGAGAAAACATAAAATCTGATACGTGTTCATCTCTTAATGTTTTCTTTGACAAATCATCAAAATGGCTGTCATTTAAAAGTGGGAGTGGAGTGAGGTTTGATGCTGAGTTTTTTTATTATTAAGAACAGCTGCCACTCCCTTAGTTTTGATGTCTACAAATGAGGCATTGCATTAATTCACTGATTCCCATCGACAAGGGAAAGGGGGTGAGATGTACAAGTGGGTGTTCTAGAGCCATCCTGAATATCAGAGCAATTAATGATAACATTTAGGATCTACATCTAAGCTAAAAGGTGTTGTCATGATCCTACAACACTGCACCTTGCGATATTTTAAACTCACTCCGGCAGAAGGACCACAATGAAAATGTAATCAGATGAGCACATTGCCAGCGAATCTGAATTTAGCAATTTTTTTTTTGTTTGTAAAGGCATTACGGGTTATTGAAGCTCTTCTTGCAGTATTTGGTATCCTTTCTTTTATTTTTAAAATGAAAAAAAATGACTGAATGATCCCCTCTGACTGTGCTTCGAGCCTGGGCTTGTGCGTTGGAGATCACCTTTGGTGTGCTTTTAATGGAATGATTTCCATCTTCCCCTTCCCCTCCCCCTTCCACCTCCACCCCCAACCCATTTTAGTGACAAGACATCGAGCGACTGTCGACTGCTCGTCAGAGAAGCTTCTTATTAGTCCCAAGTAAAGGAGCTGATCTAGGGTCAAGCGATGCTTCTTAATGTGTATGGCTGCTTTCTGGAAGAGGTATAAAAGGATCAGAATTGAAAGAATACTGTTAATCCACTGCCTAATGAATGTCGATTACACTGTGTGACAAATGGCCTTCTCTGATTTGTAAAGAGCACCTCTCAATTTATGTTGCATGCGGGGCACAGGATTCTCCAGTGCACATCAGAAAGTCTATATATTTTCCTGCTCCACCATATCCCATCCTGCTAAGCAATCAATGACGCCTTGCTCAGTTATAATGCTGCAGGAGACAGAGTGCTTCTGTGAGATCACGCTCAGAGGCCACGCTGTTCCCAGCACTTTCGGAATGTGCAGGGGCTTTTCACAATGGTGGCTTGCTTTTCTGTTCCACCCATATACATAGCACAGTAGCCCAAAGTGCTTCAGCAAATACAACAATGCAGTAAGGATGTTTTTGAATATGTATGATGTGCTTTTTGATTTTGTTTCACAAAAATGGCAAATTTAGCAACAGTTGAAGTTTGCGAAGAAGAAGATATTAGGAGGAATGATCAAACGATTACTCTAAATGGTAGCTCTTGACAGCAGAATTTTAGAAAGTTGCCAACGTGCAATCATTAAGTCTTCTCCAGCAAGAAGGATAAATGCAACAGATGCACAGGGTCACTGGTCCCTGCAAGCTTCCCTTCTAATCCTAACTTTGAACATTATATTTGAATTCAGTGCTGGAGTAGGCCATTTGTGCCTGCTCAACCATTTTATAAGATCATGGCTAATTTGATTCCTCTGCACACCCCCCTCCCCTGCCCAACAAAAATGTGTCTATCTCCACTTGAAAAATATTCAAAGACTACTCTTCTACTACCTTTTGAGGAAGAGAGTTCCAAAGACTAACAACCCTCTATGAGAAACAATTCCTCCTCACCTCTGTTTGATATGGACAATGTCTTATCATTAAATCTTGACTATTGGCCCCACAATTTTCCCACAATGGTCAAGATTTTCCCACAAGAGGAAACTTCTTTCTCACATCCACAGTTTATACGTTTCAATCAACTCTACAGGGAGATTCAAACCTAACCTGTACCACATTTCATCATAATACAAATAGCTCATTCTAGGGTACTTATTGAGTACATTGTCTTTGAACTAATGCCAACACATTTGAACTCTTTCTTAAAAAATAAAATGATCAGCACTGTACGCAGTACTATATAGATGTGGCCTCACTGGTGCCCTGTATAATTGAAGCCCAACCTCCCTACTTTTGTGTTTAATCTCCTCATAGTGAACAATTGCAATCTATTGTCTCTCCTGATTACTTGCTGTACCTGCATTCAAACTTTAGTGGGTTATATACTACATCATCCCAATCCCTCTGCAATCTCTCAGCATATAGTAATATGCTTTTCTAAACATTTGCTTTGCCAAACTGAATAATTTTACAGTTTCCTACATGATATTCCATTTATCAGATCCTAACTTATCCATGTCTTTTTGTAGCCTCCTTATGACCCTTTTGAAGCTTATTTCACCACATATCTTCAGCAATGTTAGCAACCAATCAGTCAGTCAAGCTTATTCAGTCATTAATATAAATTGTAAAACATTGAAGCCCCAACACTGATGATAGCAAATGGGTCCAGATCAGTTTAAGATGTCAGGTCGGCATGGATGAGTTGGACTGAAGGGTCTGTTTCTGTGCTATATAACTCTATGACTATGATACTCTGTGGCACACTACATATTAAATCTTACCAACCAGAAAATGACCAATTGTATTGACTGTTGGCTAGTCTTCTATTGATGCCAATATGCTATCCCCTACATCATGTGTCTTTATTTTCCACAATAACCTTTGATATGAGATGTTATCAGGTGCTTTCTCGAAATCTAAGTACAATAAATCCATTGACTCCTCTTCATCGACTACACATTTACTTTTGCAAAGAACTCACATAAATTGATTCCACATGATTTCACTTTCACAAAATCTTTTTGACTCTGGTTCTGTCTGATCTATTTGGATTTACCAAAGTGCTTGGATATAACGTCTTTAAAAACGGCTTTTAAAATTTCCCCCCGTATTAAATTTTAAGCTAACTGGCCTGCTGTTCTTTCAATGTCAATGTCAAAATCCTGACACTCCCTTGTTAATAGCGAAGAGGTTATCCCTACACCAAATGGACAGCAACAGTTGAAGAAGGCATTTCACCACCTCAAGCGCAGTTCAGGGAGAGAAGAAATGCTGGTATGACACAATGACCTGTTATCTAATTCAACACTTAAATACTCCAACTGTTTCTGGACAATACCCATGCAATTCTGATGTCAACCCTGCCACCTCTTGATACCCAACAGCGGTGCCTTCCTGCAGTGACCATGCATAGACCTCACCAGCATTCAATAATTGGAGGCAGAGGTTATGATGCAGAGGGCATCATAACCTCAGTCAATGTTTTTGCAATGATCTTTGCACATATTCATCCTCAATAACTGGAATACAATGGAGTCTTCCTAATGCTCTGTTGCTGCTTATACCATACCCTTGAAATGGTGTCAGAGGACTTCCTGAAATCTTTGTCCCATCTCCCAGATAAATGGTCGCAGGATACCCTAAGAATGGCATTTGTGTCGGCCAAAGGAAGGATATTGTCCTCTTTCTTAATTAGAAGATGACATTTATTAAGTTCCTTTAAAATCAAGGTAAATACACATAAATAGGATGAACAAAATTCTCTAATGTATTATGCAAATCTTAATATAATTTTACTAACAGGCAACCTATATTTTTTACTGTTTAAAAGTTAAAGGACTTGTGAGATATCCATCATTCTGAATCTGGGCAGCTTCAGTGTCTGCCTGGAACTGGGAAAGTATGAAACAATCAGAATCCCTCCTTGCCAGAAGCTTCCACAGGACCTCTTGCTTAGACCCTGCTATTCAATGCTGCAGAGGGAACAGTTGGTTGATGTCAATGAGAGTACATCAGGATGTCTCAAAGCCAAAGTACCTGATAGCCAACAAAATACCTTGGTTGAAGTGCAGTCACTGTTGTCATGCGGTTGTCAACTGGCACACAGTTAGATCTTACATGCAATTCTGAGAGACATGACCCGACCATCTGTTTTACACATTGGTTGAGAGACAAGTGTTGGCCGTGGTATTTGCTCTTGTTTGTGTAATGCCAAGTGACACTTTATGTTCACCCAGGAAGACAGGCAAAGCTTCAGTTTAATGCCTCAACCACAAAGCAATTCAGTATTCCAAGGGTGCTGCCCTGATATGTTCACACAGGCTATGTTGTTAGGTTTTCAGACAAGAATAAATCTAGAACCTTACAATACAAAGATGAAAGATCCACTGAAGCACAGCTGACAACTTCTTAATTTCAGTTTGAATCTTTTTACTGGAAGCATGACATTTTTAAGTGTGAAATTGCTCAGCAGGAAGGATGCAGAGTTAAGGGTTTAAGTTAATTGGAAAAATAACCAGAGAGGTGATGGAGTAAAATCTTTTTTGTTAACATAATGATTAGCTATGATCTGGAATGCACTGCCTAATGAGGTGGTGGAAGCAAATTCAATTGTAAAGTGAATTGGAAAATACTTGAAGTGGAAATATTGTGGAGTGCTATAAAAGAGCAAGGAAATGAAATTAACTAGATAGCAAATAATTGGCATGATGGGCTGAATGGTCGCTGTCTTTTGTTTCCATGATAAAGCATTGGACAGTAATTGTGCTCTTGCCATCATTTTGTAATATCTTCCATTTCCTGAAACCTAAACTGTTGGGCAGATTGTCTCAACAGTTTGCAAAGTGAAATGTCATTTGTTTAAAGGCAGAAGTCTGACAGTCTATCGAAGGTTGTTTGTTAACAATTATATGTCTATTAAGCAGCACTTGATCAGTCAATGTGCAAATAGCAAGATCTCTTGGGTTTACTTATTGACAGCTGCCTGCCAATACCCAATCTAGTACGCTTCAGGAAGTACTTGCAGCACAAGGAGAAATTAGGTGGACAGAATAATCATTAGTTTAAAATTTCTGAGGTCTAACATTATTTTTAGTTTGCATCATAGAATATAAGTTAGTAATTGTTCAAAGCAATGTGCATTCTGAGACTGAGCTAATTATACTTGGCTTCACAGGATGAGGAGAACAGTTCGCCTACGTTTGAGATTGTGTTCAAATTTATTACAAACGGTGACGTGTATAATGTATTATTGCAGTCCTCTTGTGTTATGGTGCCCCACAGTTTACAAAGCCCTCCTCACTTACACTGCACAGCTCTCCACAGTTTGGCTCCCTTGTTCCAGCGTCACCCACACTATCTGCCATATGCTAATAGACTGTTAGGACAAATGGCCATTCTCTATTGATTTATCCCTCATTGCAAAGCCAATGAGTAACAGTACTGTGTGCTTAAAGTGCAGCAGTGCTAACAAATTTCAAAAAGACCATATCTTCTGCACCCTGATCTTAAATGATTGTCGTCTAGCTCAGAGGAGAAATGGACTGACACGTATCGGCCATCTTGCATGGTTGTGAATTATGGCCAATTTTCTTTGCACTTTGTTGCATACACTTGAGGATATTCTCTCTGGTCACACCTTTACGTGAAACAAACTCGTTATAATGTCATCCTCACTTTCAAGCCAGAATTGATTTGATCCATAACATGGCAGAACCCGTGGCGTCTAGCCACAGACATTTGAACAAAAACACTAAATGTCTCCATTTAATATAAACAAGCTACAAAAGAATTGAAAGAAACTCCCACAATGTGGAGGAGGAACACCTTGATCTGACTGAATCCTCCTCTTCACATTGTTACGTATCTGAATGGCAGCCCTGTATGAAACATGGAAACAATCAGCCATTTTGAAACATCGCAGATTATATAGACGAGCCTTCAAGGACATCATTACCCTTGGTCACTCTTAAAAATGATAAGTATAACTCTAATGAAGGAAAATGTTTCCCAAATGCATGCTTTACTTCAGATTTTAAAATATCCTTTTTTGAATCCTTTGAAGTGAGCAAACTTAGGAGAATGAGGGCCGACTGTTAAGCATCCCCTTTTACATTTGCCTGTGCCAACAATAACATAACATTCAGCATTAAATCCGAGTACAATATTAATGATTCACTAGAGCTTTCTTTTCCAGGATATCAGTAGCAACATCTCATGCTCACAGTGTTGTTACTTAAAGTAACATTTTTCCTTTCATTGACCTAAATGGGCAACTTTTAATTGCTGCCAAACTTGTCATCTTTTAGTCTCTGAAGAAGAATGTGGACTCTATTTGCATTCCTATTTCTGGTTTTGTGTGTATGCATGTTTAAATATCATATCAGATGTAGTAGCTTTGTCCAAAATCAGGCCAAACTCTCCCAAAAGATTATTGCACCTAAACAAGTAATAATGTAAAGTGCGTTTTTTTTTCAGAACGGATGCAGTTCCTCCCTTTCTAGTATCAATAGACAGTCTAACAGTGAGTACAAAAGCATTTTCTGTGTAATGATTTGAGCAGCAGTTTTTATGCTGTCAGTTTATTTGGCAGATGACAGAAACATGTGAAGAAAATACACTGCGTGTAAACACATCTGTGTCAATCACATTTATTTTTCTGTGGGCTTTGTGACAAAGTTAGTGTATGCTAATAATGATTTAGAGTGAGTCTGATGTCTTGCCTTTTTAAAATGGAATCTAAATAGTTCTCCCAGTGTGGTGTGGCATTGTCAGCATTTACTGAGACAGCTGGACATAAAGAGAGCTAGAACAAAGCTGCCTTCACTGTCATAGACTCAAGTAATACATTGGTAATCATATAATAAATGAGAAATAGATGATTAATTTATTTGTAAAACACTTCTGAATAGGAATATATCCACTTCTGTCTTTTCAAGTTAAGTGCTATGTATTTGGAATGCACATTAACAAATTCACTCTGCATGCAATATTTTAAAATGGATGCCTGGGCTTTTGTTCTGTCAGGTTCATTGTAGATATTGTATGACAGAAAACTTTGGAATTGTAAAATGCAGACTGGCACATTAAAAAGTTTCAATGTGGAAATTCAGAACAGCCCTCAGCTCAGGCCTACTACAGTCTATTGTCCTTCCTATATTCAGTATAGGCAAAGGAATGTATTCTGGATAGAAATGATATATTTTAAAGTGTGAATCAAACCCGCTGTGTTACTATTTGAGATATCCAATCAAAGCATGTAAAAAAACAAAAATTCAAAAGCTCCATAGTGGTAAAACATTGTCTTTTAGAAAATCTTATCAAATACATTCAGGGACACTTTATCATTACTCATACTCCGTGCAATCCATCTGCATTCATAAACTGGCAGTATTCATGCCAGCTGTCATGTGTTATCCAAAGCTCTGAAATATTTTACATCCATTAATTCGGAATTACTCCAATTACAAGCTTTTGGTGTGTCAAAGCCCCTGCACAACAGAGACGAGGTGCAGAGCACACTGACACACCAATCACAGCGCTTCTCTGGCGTCAGGACCAGATGCAAGCAATTTACTTTTATTTCTGCATATTCAGTTCGAGGCAAGCTCAAGCTTCACCTTTGACCTCGAGCCTGCAGGATTCTAACCTCCCCAAATTAAACCTCTTTGCTCACTTATTCCTCTGCGCTCCTTCCCCTGCTAAGCATGCATTTCACTCCATAGCAACCTGAGGCGGGCGTGCTGGCTCATACGACCAACATAATCAGCAATTATTGGAGAAGGGGGAGGGACGCGGGTAGAAATACAGTACTGTAATATTATTAGATGCCATACAGGAAGTACAATTGAGGTCTTTTCCTCACCAATGATTCTCTCACAGCCCGCACTGCACCATTTTTAACGTGGCAATCTTATCTCTCTGACAACAGCTCAAAATTCCATGTTTATTTTGCAGCCACCAAATATCAAGTTTGGGTTGCAACGAAACAGACCTCTTTGAAGATCTTCTCCAAAGTATATTGTTGGCATCATAAGCATCTGAAAGGTCATAGCTGGGAGGCACATTTATGCACACTGTCCGCATATCATGATGATTAAACTTGTTTTTAGCATTAACCTTTATCTGGATAATAACTGGGATTCAAACTGATGTGCGTTTTATAATACAACAAGAATTTATTTATCTTATGAGGTGAGATTTCTGTGTATTTTAGTTAGGAGTTAAACTGAAAATTCATTAAGCAATTAAGACTTTCAATTTATTTTGCCCGTGGCAGATAGAGGTTTTGCTCTGAATTCCATGGGCCTGGATTATGTTTCTTCCTTACAATTGTGCTTTATATCACTGATGAATATTAATTGCCAATCTCAGAATGCAGCAATATGGGTTGAGAAGCGGGGTAAGGAGGGGCTAATGTCAGGGGGGTCAATGGAGATGGTGGAGTGCCGGTGTGGGTCATCAGTTTTTCAGACCAGAAGCACTGGGCTTTCTTCTTCTTCTGCTCTCCACATCCCACATTCCGAAGCTAATTCCATCTGTCAAAAGCTCCTCCTCGCCATTCTCTTCCGTTGCCTCCTCTCCAGCTTTGTCAATTCTTCTCCTCCTCTGCTCCTTGTCTTTGCTCAAGGGCCTTAACTATTTACTGGCACAGATTGTGGGGAGGGAAAATATGTCAATAACAGAGGAGGAAATGTAAAATAGGGAGGTGAAGAAGAAAATATTTACATTTCCAATTCCCATAATGCTGGAATTTGCATTAATAAAAACAAAAATATGCAACTACTGAGGAGAAGTAGCGATGAAAAAAATGTCTCACAAAAAAAGCTTGGCATTTTGCTCTGCTTGTCTCCAATGAAGTTCATCAATTATTGGTCTTTATTGATCGTTCTGAATGTTTTACTGGCCAGTTGACCTCTCAACCTCTATATCTTTACCTTCCAAATAGCCCATGATAAACAGTTTGGTGTAAAAGTCGAGGTCCCACTTGAAATTCTCCTCAAGATCTAGGTCGCTCTGCTATCCAGATTTCTAAGTTACTTTCTGGCAAATTACAAAGCTGCTTCTTCACCCTTAAAATAGCCAGAGGATATGTGCCCAGCTGCGACACCAAATTTACTTAATGATTTTAATTCACTACCAGGTAATTCCAAGCCTGTATGATGTTATGTTTGATCAAAGTGAAATAAGTTCAATTTCAATTTATTTGATAGCACTGCATGTAGTGGCTAAGAAATTTCCAAGCCTCTTAACTTCTCCATTCTTTTAAGGGTGCCTCTTGATCTTCTCAACATTATTATATAATTACAATTTGTTTCTTCCAACATGAGATAGTTCACCGTATGTTAAGCACTTTGGAGTTTCTGTAGGGTTCTGACCTGAAAGGTCAACTTTCCTGCTGCTCAGATGCTGCCTGGCCTGCTGTGTTCCTCTCGCTCCACACTGTGTTATCGCTGACTTCAGTGTCCACAGTTTGCACTGTCTCTCATGAGGATTATTTGTATTTATATGTGCATTAACATCATTGACAAGACCATAGTTTTATTGCTGATGCTTAGCTTGCCTTGAGAAGACAGAATTGGGTAGATACCTTCTTGAAATGTGTTGATTACAGTATTTTCTGTCAGTTTTGATGAAGCTACATTGCTTGCCAGGCCATTTCTGAGGACAGTTATGATCAACCACATTGCTGTGGATCTGGATCACAGACAGATCAGACCAGACCAGATAAGCTTGCCAGATAGCCTTCTCTAAACATCATCTGTAAACCAGCTGGGATTTTATTTTCCCAGCAATTATATATTTTCACGGGCATAATGACTAATTTATCTTTTTATTTCATTCCACAGTTGGAATTTAAATTCCTTAGCAGCTCTTGTTGAGATTTGAATTAATGTTTATGAATTATCCATCCAGCATTATGATCCCAATTGGGGAGCCACAACCCAAAATAGCTAAAATTTGCTGTATAAGTGACAAATTAAGAAATTACAAACAAGATTCTACTTTTTTGAGCTATTGCTTCAACATGCACAAGAAACAGCTTGAATAAAAATGAATTAACAGGCAAATAAAAAAGATCAATTTATCTTTAAATAATCTTTACATTTTTGATATAACAAAGACACCATTTACATAACTACAACTATTTCTCATTGGCAGATGTGGCAATCCATCACTACACTGTCCCACAAGCTCCAGTTCTATACTCACATGGAGTAGGTTAAGAACACAGTATGATGGCAGCTTTAATTTGAAAATTTCACAGATATTATTATGATCAGCAAGTTACACGTTCCCATACACTCTCTTCCTCAGGTCATGATAGTCATGATGGTGTAAGATTCCAGAGCTCCTTTTCAACTGACTGATTGATAACACTCTACTTCATGGTTTAGCCAATCCTAGGAAAATACTCCGCTTTTTGGCAAAGCTAAGCTCTTCATGTAACTTTCCAGGTCTCAGATCAAGTGTGTCATCTTGAACCTCCAAGATCTCCTGACTCCTTTTCTGCCTAACAGAATGGCAGACCTAAGGAGATTTGCTTCTTCTCCTCCAAATAATTATCTGTGTTCTTCTTCTGTCTGTGTCCTCTATGTCTTATCTGGGTGAAGAGATGAATTTTTAAAACAAAGTTCTTTTCAAACATTATTGGCACAGCTTTACATCCAGTTAGCAGCTGACAAAGCACAAAGCTGAGTAACAGTTGTGAAGGAAACATCTTTGGACAGAAAACATCTCCAGAGAAACTAACACGACAATGTAAGTCTGAAAAAAAAACTCTTTGCTGCCAGTAGTCGAGGAAACAAACCTTTAAAAAGTAGTGAGAGCTGCAAAAGCTCACTGGTAGCCAAATCAACTAGCCTGAAATAAGGCTGATTATCACACCAAAATCAAAAGAACTGCAGATGCTGTAAATCAGGAACAAAAACAGAAGTTGCTGGAAAAGCTCCTCAGGTCTGGCCGCATCTGTGAAGAAAAGATCAGAGTTAACATTTCTGGTTCGGTGACCCTTCCTCAGAACATCTGATCATGATACACCCACAGTGGATTTCATTCCTGAAAGGAAGATATGTTTTCACATGGAAAACTAGGCAGAGAAGCTTTGTTAAGATTTCTAATTGCGAATTAGCCAATTCCTGAAAGATTCAATTGATGCCAAATTTATTAACAGCTGATTAAAACAAGTTTTCAGGTACAGGCTCAAAGAAAATTGATTGACATGGGGAAAAACAGATAAAAAATTTGCAATATCAGAGTATCAACAGTCATGTTAGTGAAACCCTTATTATTTTGACAGAACAACTAAGCACTTTTATCGATATTAATAAATAAGATATAAAAAATGGATGAAGAAAAAGAATATTAATCTGATTATCTGGTGTTGAATTTAATGTAAAAATATCTTGTACACGAAACATCAGCACGAATGATTTCATAAAAGTCATATTTGATATTAAAAAACAGTCACTGAACCTTTTCAATGAAGCCATTTTGGAGACATTCGAACCACAGGCCCTTGGGGAATCCTTCAGCTATCTTGGAAAAAGTATGTTTTTACTGGTTTCTAAGAAGACCCTGTTGAACTAGTAAAAGAAGCGTGAAATTTACATTGAAAACAGCATTTGAACAAGTAGAAATAGCTTTCAGCTTTAGTGCACACAACAAAAACTCAATAGCAATTAATCAATGACTAATTCCACAAGATAACAAAATTATCAACTATTTCAAGTTCCAGTCAATAATCAAATACTGCATAACATTTGCTAAGCTAATCTTTCTATAAGAACAATGTAAGCCTCCTGATCTATTTGGTAAATCAATGAATTGGAAGATGTGGAAAGCACAGTTCTGAAGACTTACTTTAGCTTCTGGTTTGGATACCAAGTCAATAGGTACTTCATGCCTTGGAACAGAAACTTGAAGAAACAAATCAAAACTACAAGAGATCAAGTTTGATATAAAGAACAACAGTGCATGCACTGACTCCTTCATTTCTCTCTGGGGGAACTTCAGTTATTTCTAGGGAATGTCATCTGATGCTAATAATGGAGCACAAGAAGTATAATTGTAAACATAATTCTCTACAGTTACATCAATGCATGTTACTTCAACCTGCTCAATTGAATTTCTGAGCTAACACAAGCCAGCAGAAAACAATGAAGCCACAACTTTACCTCAAGTGTTTTTACACTTAATGTGGACTTTCCCTATTTCCCTATCACCACAGACAAATCAAATCAAAGACTTGGAGAAGACAGAGAGAGATAAGGAAAGAAATGTAAGGTAATTTTTTTATATAGTGTCATAGTCACAGAGGTCTGCATTGCAGAAAATAGCCCTTCAGCCCATCGAGCCTATGCTGGTCAAAAATAATAACCTAACTATTTGAATCAGAGATAATGGGAACTGCAGATGCTGGAGAATCCAAGATAACAAAGTGTGAAGCTGGATGAACACAGCAGGCCAAGCAGCATCTCAGGAGCACAAAAGCTGACGTTTCGGGCCTAGACCCTTCATCTCTCTGATGAAGGGTCCAGGCCTGAAACGTCAGCTTTTGTGCTCCTGAGATGCTGCTTGGCCTGCTGTGTTCATCCAGCTACACACTTTGTTACATAACCAATTTAATCCCATTTTCTAGAAAGTAGCCCATTACCTGTATGTTTCGGTATCGCAAGCATCTCCCTAAATACTTCTTAGATGTTATGAGAGTTTCTGCCTCTACTGTCCCTACAGGCAATGAGTTACAGATTCCCATCTCACCAGCCCCTGGGTTAAAACACAGGTTTTCTCATGTCCTCTAAATCTCCTGCTGCCTATGTTAAATCTATTCTCTCGGTCATTTATCCCTCCAACAAAGGGATACGTTGTCTATGCCTCTGATAATTGTGTATGTCTCAGTCATGTTTCCCCTCTATCTCCTCTGCTCTGAGTGAAACAATAGCCAGTCCAATCTCTCTCCATAACTAAAACACTCCAGCCCATTCAACACCCTGGCAAATCTCCACTGCACCATAATCATGTTCCCTTCTATAATATGGGTTCCAGAACTGCACAGAATGCTCTACCTGTGGTCTAACCAACATTATATACACTTGCCCAGCATAATCTCTCTGCTCTTCACCTTATGCCTCAGCTAATAAACGCAAGTATTCCATATGCATTGTTAACCAGTTTATTGACCTGGCATGTTACCTTAAGGGATCAGCAGTATGCACACTAAGAGCCCACTGATCTTGGTGCTCCTAGGTTCTACTATTAATCATTTACTTTGACATGCACTGGCTGTAGCAAAGTGTCTGTTTGCATGCTGTATGACTCTATGACTCTACATATTCCCTTATCTTGTTATAAAAAAGGAATTGAAATCACTGATTTGAGAATATATATACCTGTTAATAAATGTTTATATTGGAAAAAAACAACTTCTTGCAGATGGGTATTAAGTGCTTCAAGACCCTGGAGTGATGATGTCACAGTACTGCACATCACTGAATATGATTAGCACAGTGTAGGCAGAGTTGGAAAACACTAAACTGGGCAATTCACATAGGTATATGGACATAAACATACAAAGAAGGTGGGGTAGTCCTTATCTAAAGTAACCACAGGTCAGAGATTGGCATATCTATGATGAACATATATAGAATTATTTAATATTAATGTGTAATAAATAATGTTACTTTGAAGCCTAAGGCTGAAGGCAGTTCTGAACATTGCATTCTCCTCAACATGTCTGTATCAAACTCCAATTCAACATCATCAAACCGCATGATGAAAGAGTCTGTATGTATTTTAAGGAAGCATTTGACAAAGTACCACATAATTGGCTGGTTAATCAAACTGAGATACATGGAATAGAAATGACATTGCCAGGTTGGATAAAACAAATGACTAAAGGGCAGAGAACAGTTTTCACAAATGGCTGTTCTCCAGAATGGAAGATAGTAGACAGTGGGGTTAGCCAAGAGTAAATGTTCGATCACTGCTGCCTTTGATGTATATGAATGACTTGAATATTGCAATGCAGAGTGATGCTGAGAAATGGCCTGCTCTGCCATTCAACATGATCAGGACTGAACCTCTACCTCTGTGCCATCCCCCAACTCTATCCCTATTCCTCTTGACAACTTTAGCTTCTAGAAATCTTTTCATTTCTGAAATATATTAAATAACTTCTTCCTCAAAGCCTTACACAATAGAAAGTTCAACAGGCTCACTACCCTCTGAGTGAAGCAATTTCTCTTTATCTCTTTTCAAAATGGCCTCTTCTATATCCTGGTACTCTTGCTAACACCACTGTCTACTATCTTCCATTCTGGAGAACAGCCATTTGTGAAAACTGTTTTCTGCCCTTTAGTCATTTGTTTTATCCAAGCTGACCTGGTGTTCTGGGCAGCCTGACTTGGGTAAACCTCATTCAGTCTGTTCAGATATTTGTATTTGTCAATGAGTTTTCCTCTCATTCTTCTGGACTCCAGTGAGTCAGGTCAACCCAAGTCATTCTCATTGGACAAACCAACCATCCCAGGAAACAGCCTGGTAAACCTTCAATACATTCCCCACTATAGGAAGCCTGTGGGCTTGGTCTCACTTCCTCACACTTGCACTAAAGCCATCTTGCAATGAAGGCTAGTTGTCATTGTTTGCACCATCTCCCTGTGTCTGCCTGAGTGCTCTAGTTTCCTCCCACAGTCCAAAGATTTGCAGGTTAGGGTGGATTGGCCATGCTAAATTGTATGTAGCGTCCAGGGGTGTGTAGGTTAGGTAAGTTAGCCGTGGAACTGCGGGGTTATGGGCAAAGGCTACAGGGATGTGTAGGGGTGGGATATTCTTTGAGGGCCAGTGTGGGCTTGTTGGACCAAATGACCTGTTTCTATACTGTGGGATTTCTATGGATTCTATATCATTTATCTTCCTAACTGCTTGTTGCACTTGATTACTTGTTTTCAGTGGCTAGACTGCAAGAATACGCAGGACCTTTGTACATCAACATTTCCCAATTTGCCAGCATTTAATTAGTGCTCAGCCATTCTGGACAACATCACAATTGTACTGCATCTGCTGGGCATATGTCCATACAGTCAACATGTCTAAATTGCCTTTGCAGGCTCTTTATTGCCTTACTCACCACTCACAAACTTACTTAGTTCTGTAGCATCAGTAATGGGCAAAGGCTACAGGGATGTGTAGGGGTGGGATATTCTTTGAGGGCCAGTGTGGGCTTGTTGGACCAAATGACCTGTTTCTATACTGTGGGATTTCTATGGATTCTATATCATTTATCTTCCTAACTGCTTGTTGCACTTGATTACTTGTTTTCAGTGGCTAGACTGCAAGAATACGCAGGACCTTTGTACATCAACATTTCCCAATTTGCCAGCATTTAATTAGTGCTCAGCCATTCTGGACAACATCACAATTGTACTGCATCTGCTGGGCATATGTCCATACAGTCAACATGTCTAAATTGCCTTTGCAGGCTCTTTATTGCCTTACTCACCACTCACAAACTTACTTAGTTCTGTAGCATCAGTAATCTTGGAAAATTTGCAGCTGATTCCCTCAACTAACTCATATATATAGTGAATAGCTGGCCCTATGTCCTCAAGTGCTGCAATGCCTCATATTCTATTCTGGAAAATACCCAGTTATTCATAGTCTCTGTTTCCGTTCTGTTAACCAATTATTCAACCCATGCCAATACATTACCACCAAAGCCATGTTTTACACTTTGATCTCCTGTGTGGGAAAAAAGACTTTTTAAAATCCAAATACACCACATCTGCTGGTTTTTCTTATCTATTCTTCTAGTTACATTGTCAAGAAACTTCAGTCAGTTTGTCAAACATTACTTCTGTTTCTTATATCCATGTTGACTTTTTGTAATCCTGTTGGTGTTTTCTAAGTGTTTTATCACATCCTATGCAAAAGACTCCAGTATTTTCCCTATTAATGATATTGCAGAAACTGGTCTGTAATTTTTCACTTTCCCCCCTCCCTCCTTTTTGTATCATTGTATTACATTTACCAACTTCCAATCTGCCAGAATTGTTCCAGAATTTACAGGACTTTGGATGATAGCAACCAAGACATTTACTATTTCCATGGGCTATCCTGGGCTATAGTTTATCAGGCCCTGGGGATTTATCAGATTTCAGTCTTAGCATTTATTTTCAAACTAATATTAGTCTCCTTCATTTCCTTTTTCAAAATAAACCCTTGATTCCTCTTTTTACTTGAAATTTATTTGTGCCTACTTCTGTGATGACAGAACAAAAATATTTGTTTAATCGCTCTTCCATTTCAGTGTTCTCCATTATCGATTTTCTCTATCAGGCTGGAAGGAGCCTATATTTTCCTTCACACTTTTTAAATCTTTTTGGACTTACGAAAGGAGCTTTTACACTTCAATTTTCTTTTCCTTGCAACTTTATTCATACTCATTTTTACCCTCTTTGTTCTCTTTTATTGAGTGCTAAACTGCTCCCAGTCTTCAGGTTTGCTCACTTTTCTCAAAATTTTACACGTTGGTTCTAATACAATACTGTCCTCAGTTTCTTTTGTCAACCATGTCTAGGTTACTTCTCTTTGAATGTTCTTTTACCTGAGAGGAATCTGTTACTGCTACAGTACTCCAGTGTTCCCAGCTCAAATGATGTGTTATCCATGAAAGCTTCAGTTTTGATTACTTACTACAGTGACTCCTGATCTGCTCCAGTTTGGGTGTTGATATCAAAGGGAGTTTGGAAGCAAACTTCTCTGAGCAACATAAATAATTGAGCAAAAGTCACTTGTTGAGAAGTAGATACATTCACAGAGGCACAATTTTGGGTGAAGCAATATTAAAAGGCTACTTTGTTATGTAACCTCAATTCCAGAAATAAAGGAGAATAAAATGATTGGAGAGAACATGGGAGAACAATGGAAGAAGGGACAGGAGACAGGAAAGAACCAAAAGGCTGAGATTGAGTGAAAATTGTGAGACAACTTAGTTCTGTGCTGAGACAAAGTCATAGAATCATGGAGATATACAGCACGGAAACTGACCCTTTGGTCCAGCTTGGCCACGCCAACCAGATATCCTAAATAAATCTAATCCCATTTGCCAGCATTTGGCCCCATATCCCTCTGAACCCTTCCTATTCATGTCCCTATCCAGATGCCTGTTAAATGTTATAATTGAATCAGCCTCCACCACTTCCTCATTTCATGCAAGCACCACCCTCTGCATGAAAAAAGTTGCCCCTTAGGTCCCTTTTAAATCTTTCCATCTCACATTAAACCTATGCCCTCTAGTTTTGGACCCTGGAGAAAAGATTTGGCTATTCACCCTATCCATGCCCCTCATGATTTTATAAACTTCTATAAGGTCGCCCCTCAAACCTTCAACCCGGTAATATCCTTGCCAATCTTTTCAGTACCCTTTGGGTATCACACCATCTTTCCTATAGCAGGGAGACCCGAATTGGAGGCAGTATTTCAAGCCTAACCAATGCCCTGTATAGCCACAATATGACCTCCCAACTCCTATACCCAATGCACTGACCAATAGAAGTGATGGACACAGCCCTTGTTACACAGTGGGAGATATTTACAAGTGCAATTGAATTATTTCAAGTGAAGGGTCAACTCGTTCATGAATGACTGCTTGGAAAATGGCGACTTCCAAATTGAACTGTGTGGTAATACATCTGACTCTAATCACAATTTCACAAGCACTTCAGCCTTTTTCTTATATGGGTCACAACAAACTGGATCTTGCAGGAGGATTTATTTGCTCACTTAGTGAATTCATCATTGGGTAAGCACCGATTGGTGTCCAAGAAATGAGCCCTTGTGGTGAATTTTAAAGAAATTCTTTTAAAAAGTTCCTATTGTTGTCCAAAGTAAACCTCTGTGTGTCTCGCCTTTCAGATGATCCAATTCGAGATACATATTTTATATTTAAAATGCTCATGTGACACATATATTAAACATCACATGTCCTAATCTCCTCTCAATCCAACATAATCTGTGGCATCGATTTCCAACTTCCCAATATATATAGCATCCAGTTAGTTTCCCTCATTGTACATGTAGCCTTGACTTAGTAGGAAAGGCGCAACTAGATTTCTACTCATGCAAATGGCCTCTGACATTGTGGTGCTCTGTGTTGGCCACGTAAAATACTTACATCATTATGCAGACACTGTTGTTACCCAACATGATGACTAAACACTTCAGAATGGCACTTGCAAAGGTCCGTTGCCCTATCTTCCAGATTCTCATTGCAAACAAATTGGTAATTCACATGTAATCATGGAAAAAAATGAAAAAGATAAAAAGAAAATTGGAGTAGGAGTAGACCATTCCATCCCACGAACCTGCTCTGTCATTCAAGATTCGTGATCTGTCAGTCGAGGCTTGGGCTGGCATGGTGGCTCAGTAGTTAGCACTGCTGTCTTACATCTCCAGGGGACCAGGTTCAATTCTAGTCTGCGTGGAGTTTGCATACCCTCGCTGTGTCTGCTTGGGTTTCCTCCAGGTGCTGTGGTTTCCTCCCACAGTCCAAAGATGTGCAGGTTATGGGGATTAGCCATACTAAATTGTCCAGAGATATCTAGGCTCGAAGGATCAGCCATGGGATAGGTGGGATGCTCTTCAGAGGGGCAGTGTGGACTTGATGGGCTGAATGGCCTGCTTCCACACTGTAGGGATTTAATGATCATCTACATTAATGATATTTTTCTGCACAATCCATATACCTCTTGATGTCATTAATATCGAGAAACTTATTGATTTTGATGTTGAACCTTATCAATAACTGATCATCAAGGGGAACTGATAAAAATAGATAGAGACAAATTGCTTCAGCTAGCTGGTCAGTCTAGGATTAGGTAGGGTAATCGAACAGTTACAGCCAGGCTTTTCAGGAGCAAAGTTAAGAATGCAGAAAGGCTGATAGAAATTTCAAACTCTCTCCTACAATTAATGCTGGATAAATTGTTAGATTTACAACTGAGAGTGATAGAGTAGAAACATATACAGGAAAGGGTGTTAATTAGCTCAGTTGGTTTGCAACACTAATACTACAACATTTACTTCCTACACTGGCTGAGATTATAACGAAGAATTCTCCTACTCAGCCTCTCACCTCACCTGAAGTGTGGTGACTCTTAGATTAAGCCAACACCAGTTGTCTCACTTTCTCTAATGAGAGAGAAGGCCTATTCCAGTTTTACCCTTAACAGAAAAGAGTATTCCTCAAAAGTATTTCCATCAATAACTTGCTTTTATGGAACACCTGTAATGCGTCACGGTATGTCACAGAAGAGTGGACAAAATGACACCAAGCCAAAGTTGGAGATCATAAATCCATTCCTGATAACTATGGAAGGAATTCTTCCATTTTTAATTAAAGTGGTGCCTGGTCCACCATTGGTTGGAGTAACCTTTCTCCCCCTATCTTCTGCTCTTCATGTCAATAAGTATGTAACTGGGCTGTTAGGCACTTTTCTCGGGGAGTTGTGTGAGAGAGAAGTGGAATTGTTCCTCACTGCTGGGGCCTTCCTGCATCCATGCTTTTGGCACCGCATGTAGAACCACTTAACACACTGCAAGCCAGAAACTCCCATCATGCTGTGGTGCTTGGCCATTATCACTGAGAGCACAGGCCAGAGGAAATGAAAGCTAACTTCCCATTTTGTGCTGAGGAGGAGTCGGTGGACAGAGTGGTGGAGGGAGGAGAGGGGCAATCTTTTCTTTCCATGGGCCGCCACAGTTTGCCACACCACCAGTCTAAGCAGGTCTGGACACAAACTGCAGCTCAGTGCTGTGACCTGGGTGAAGCTGGATACTCAGCAATGCAGAAAGATCATCAGTTCTCTGCCAAGGTAATTTGTACCACCTTCACAGCACTTTCTCTTGAAGTTACCTATCACTCTAAATGTGCCATTCCACAGGCATCTCACCAATGCTTGGACACTCTAAATCTCTTAACTGCTGCATTATATTGGCTCAATGGTTCCTTCCCAAATCATTCTCCTGAACTGTTATCCCTCCTTGCCCTTCATGTTTCCCACTCACTCACTGGGGATACTGTGCCACTTCTGTTCATGCATCACCACTAGCTGCTCTTCTGTTCTGGTTTCACCCTGAATCCCCCCCTAAATTTGGGACTGTTGTCTCCACAGCGCCCTAAGTGACCTACCTGGAATCTCTGAACTGTTGGCATTTAGCCATCAGGACTGACTGTATCTCTATTCCTGGACTGCAAAGAAACAGATCCTTCCTCCATTATACTGATAACAGTATTTATTATAGGGTGGAGCTATACACTTCACCCTCACTTCTCCACTATCTCTCCATTTTCCTTCGCATTTTCAGCATCATGGCCATGTGATATCCTCTGAAAAGGTATTTGGGTGATTTCTCATGGATTATTAGTTCAGGGAATGTTGCCCATATTTCAATACCTATTTACATTAAAATGTGCTAACCTCCTTCATGATTTTAATTGCCAGTCCTGAATTTGTTGTCGTTAATTGTTCATGAGGCATGTGTGTTTGTGTGGGTGCACACACGTGTGTATGTGTGTGTCACTCTGTGCGTGTGAGTGTGCGTGCATATGTGTGTTGCTGTGCCTGTATGCCTCTGTGTGTGTGTGTGCGTGTGCGTGTGTGTGTGTAACTGTTGAGTGTGCGAGCATATGTATATGAGTGTGCGTCTCTGTGTATGTATTTGTGTGTCACTGTGTGGTGTGTTGTGTGTGTATATGCATGTGTGTCAGTCTGTGTATATGCCTGTGTGCTGCATATGTGTATAGAACATAGAACATAGAACTGAGCAGCACAGTACAGTATCTGATTGCACTACCACTGCCAGCAGTGCATTCCACACGCCCACCGCGCTCTGTGTAAAGAACCTACCTCTGAAACTTCCCCTATACCTTCCTCCAAATCACCTTAAAACTATGACCCCTCGTAATAGTCGTTTCTGCCCTGGGAACGAGTCTCTGACCATCCACCATATCTATGCCTCTCATCATTTTGTACACCTCTATCAAGTCACCTCTCACCCTTCTTCGCTCCAATGAGAAAGGCCCTAGCTCCCTCAACCTTTCCTCTTAAGACCTGCCCTCCAGTCCAGGCAGCATCCTTGTAAATCTCCTCTGCACCCTCTCTAACCCTTCCATATCCTTCCTATAGTGAGGCAACCAGAAGTGAACACAATATTCCAAGTGTGGTCTAACCAGGGTTTTATAGAGCTGCAGCATAACCGCACGGCTCTTAGACTCACTTGCCCTGCCAATGAAAGCTAACATACCATATGCCTTCTTTACATCCCTAATAACTCGGGTAGGAACTTTGAAGGAACTATGGACGTGAACCCTAAATCCCTCTGTTCCTCCACATGGCGAAGAACCATGCCATTAGCCTTGTATTCTGCAATCAAATTTGACCTTCCAAAATAAATCACTTCACACTTTTCTGGGTTGAATTCCATCTGCCACTTCTTTGCCCAGCTCTGCATCCTGTCAATGTCCCATTGCAACCTACAACAGCCCTCCCACACTGTTCACAACTCCACCAACATTTGTGTCATCAGCAAACTTACTAACCCAACTTTCCACTTCCTCATCCAAATCATTTATAAAGATCAGAAAGAGCAGAGGTCCTAGAACTGATCTCTGTGGAACACCACTGATCACATGCTTAATACTTTCCATCTGCTATCACCCTGTGTCTTCTATTGGACTGCCAGTTTTGTATCCAGACAGCCAAATTTCCCAGAATCCCATGCCTCCCTATTTTCTGAATGAACGTACCATGTGGAGCCTTATCAAATGCCTTGCTAAAATCCATATACACCACATCCACTGCTCTGCCTTCATCAATGTGTTTTGTCACATCCTCAAAGAATTCACTAAGGCTTGTGAGGCATGATTTGCCCCTCACAAAGCCATGCTCACTATTTCTAATCAAACTTCGCTTTTCCAAATAATCATAAATACTATCTGTCAGAATCCTCTCCAATAATATGCCTACCACAGAAGTAAGACTGACCAGTCTGTAATTCCCAGGATTATCCGTATTCCCTTTCTTGAACAAGGGAATGACATTTGCCACCCCCCAATCATCTGGTACTACTCCAGTGGACAGTAAGGCTGCAAAGATCATGTCAAATGGGCTGCAACCTCTTCCCTCGCTTCCCATACAGACCTTGGGTATATTCAGTCTGGGCCAGGGGACATGTCTATCCTCATGTTTTTCAAAATTTCTAGCACATCCTCCTTCCTAACATCAACCTGTTCAAGCATATCTGCCTGTTTCATGCTGTCCTCACAAATATCAAGGTCCCTGTCACTGGTGAATACTGAACCAAAGTATCCATTAAGGACCTCCCCTACCTCCTCTCACTCTGTGCACAAGAACTTGTATGTCTGTGAGTGTTGTGTGATGGGTGGGGTTTGTAGGTGGTGTATAATTCAGCCTCATCTGTGTCTTGTTTTTGAGAGCAGGGCTGGTTTTACCATGGGCTGATTGTGACTGAGGTTGACACCATGAGTCTGGCCCCGTTGATATTGGATGAGCTGCTGGCCAATCAGAATGACTGACAGCTCTTGAGGGCTCAGTAAGGTACAAAAGCCCCATGCCATTTGGTTTGCCCACCTCATATACATGCTTATAGTGTATGGACATGGACTTCCCACATTGCTTCTTCCTTCTTCAGCATGTTTGCTTGACTCTGAGCTCATCAGGCAATGTTGTTGAGAAACCACATGGTAACTAATACCAGCCTGCTCTTCTTAAAGACAAGCTATCCACCTGAAAGGGAAGCTTACACTGAACAATCTTGGGGGTATTTCAATTATAAAAGTTTGAACACTAAAATAACAAGAGGCCTCCAGTGTGACTGAAGTGGGCTTGTAGACTTTACCTATAGTAGGCTTGGTTTTATGGGATTGGGGATGGGAGATTTTAAAACCCATCCTCAGGAGCTGATGGGAGCAGATGGCCACGGAGGCCAATTCCTGATATTTACCTAGGATGCAGCAGCAGTGCCTCAGAATGGCTAATGACCTCACATGGGTGATCAAGGCAATTTAATGTATCTCCACTTGTCATCTCCTTCACTCCGCCAACCTCTTACTCTGTTCAGTACATGGCAACTCCATCACTTATCCAGCAAGACTCTTTGGCACTCAGAGCTCACCGCGAACATACAACAGCTCAACCTCACACACTTACCAATGTTTCCAGTCTCACACTTATCTCCCACTGCATCCACATGCCTCCAGCTATCAGCTGGATCAGGAGCAACACTCAAACATAATGGAGCTTAGTTACTCCTTTTCTGTTCTCTCTATTGCAAAACAAGATGGCACATAATTATAAGGAAGCAGACAAAAAGAAGGCATGTATCTCCCAATCCTTATGGAGGTGATGCACCCCAGCATCATGGGGCTGACAGAGAGAGAGCTTGGAAGTTGCAGAGTGGCCAGTTTGTTGGGGCTCATGAGCATGGACCTAACAGAGCCGTCCCCTAACACAAACCTGTGTATAAGTTGGCACAAGAACTCTCCAGGTCACCCACATATTGTTTTTCAGGCTAAGCATTTGCAGTACCAAAAATGTGAGTGAAACAATTGGCAATTGTCATGGAAAGGCTGAGGGATAAGAATGGCCTTTTATTGCTTTGAGGAGCAACCCAATCATCATGGTGCATCACCGCCACTCATTTCTTCCATAATAATCCAGAACACTAACTAATTAACAATAGCATATGCCCTCAACGAGTTTCTAACATGACATTCCTTTAATGCAAGTTACATCGAGCTGTTCTCTTCGGAAGGCCAAGATAGCACATATGGAAACGTTTGCTGCTATATTCAGGATTACTCTCTTATCCTATATTCAGGATCACTCTCACTTCCTGTAGGCTGCTGGTGACCTAGTTCTGGAGTGTTCCTTTTTCTGTGATCTGATCCTATATTCCATCTGCTCAGTAAGGGGTCTTTCACCAGGAACATCCTCTTCCATCACAGCTCTGGGTGAAAGTTGGTGCTGACCCCATTTACATGATTGTTTATGTGAGAGGGAGAAACAGAGTCTTAACTTGAATACAATCTGCATTAACTGCTCTTTTCTAGTTGTACATTGTTGTAATATGGGCCCCACGAGCAGAGCTGATCATTTCACCTCCGTTCCTCACTAGGTGACAGCTATTGAAGCATTCAGGTCTGTTAAGTGATAATTTCTTCATTTTGAGGACAACAATGCTGACACAAGTGGAGTACAGGGGAAATATGCCATGCAAGTGTCACACTGTAGGTATGGGTAATTTTCTCAAGTTCACATTGCAGCAAGAAACCTCACAAGATGACTGGCAGTTGTAGCTTTTCACTTTGAGTGTGATACATGGGCAGGTTGTACTTTGATTGTGCCCATTCTTCTGCACTCAATAAGGGTGAGTTCCCATGACTTAGACTGAAATAAAGATTGCATTTATCTTTGACAATCATCGGGCACTTCAGAACCCCGTTACAGCTGACAAAGTACTTCTGAAGCATAGTCATGGTTGCAAGGTAGGAAATACGCAGTCAATTTGCCCATAGCAAACTCCCATGCACAAAAATGAACCTCACTACTTTCGAGTCTTGTCAGCATAATGAACATTTCCCCTCTATAATTGGGGTGAGTCCACATCTGTTTTTGTTTTCTTCATTCATTCATGGGATGAGGGCATTGCTGACTCAGGCAGCATTTATTACCCATCCCTAATTGCCCAGAGAGCAGTTAAGAATCAAGCACATTGCTGTGGGTCTGGAGTCACATGTAGGCCAGGCCAGGTAAGGATGGCAGTTTCCTTTCCTAAAGGACTTTAGAGAACCAGATGGATTTTTCCAACAATCATTGATGGAGCCATGGTTATCGTTAGACCCTTAATTCTAGATTTCTTTTCTAATTCAAATTCCACCATCTGCAGTGGTGGGATTCAAACTCGGGTTCAAATCATCTGTGTCTCTGGACAAACAGTTCAGTAATAATACCACTAGTCCATGGCTTTCCCCATCTGGTAACAATGTTTGTCTCTTTTTGAGTTGTAGGAATTCAGCAATCTCAGTACTTAGATGGTTATTTATAAAAGTTCCATGTTGCGTGTATGCACCGAGATGGGAAAGTTGCTATAAAACTAAGGGGTTTGAAGTATGGGCAAAGTATTGTGTAATAATTGATCATTTAAACAAGTACTGTATTTCCCAGTAGTCCTTGGGTTTCATCCCTGGAGGTTTGGGTACTAACATCTGAAATGTTTAGCTTGAAAATGTGTCTGAGGACTTGTCACCAGATCATGCCTGCAAGCAGTTATGGATCCTTCTTTGCTTTCTAACACTCACACCAGCGACCCCTGTCGCCTCTGGTTGTGCTGAATCCATACCAGCACTAATAGAAACAAAAGCAGCGCTCACACATACTCAGGGAAGGTCACTTAAACCAGCCAACAAGGCCGCCATCGTTGTATAGCTGCATCACCTCCGCCCTTTGTCCCCTGAACTTTGCCCCTAATTTACAACAGGTCATTTTGTAACAACCATTGTTTGCACAGGTCAGCACAAATGTCTACGGTGGAAATGACATTAAAAGCAAGACAGTGCCATTCTGAAACATTTACAAGGCCAGCTACATCTGGTTTGCCTCAAGGAAAACACGACAGAACAGTCACCAAAATACGCACCAGTGTTGATAAGAACAGCAGTGTAAACTAACAATTTACAATTAAGTCATCAACATGATGCTTGCTATACATGAGGTTTTTTATGTGTATATTCCTCACTTGTTTTACAAAACGAGTGACATTATTGCAAAGATCGAGCAGCACAACTCTATGTGACATTTCTGTGAACCCCTTTTCTTTTCCAGTCTACCATGAAAGTTCTTTGTTTAAAGATGAGTGCCTTGGACATATTGAAAAAGACTAATGGTTTATTTATGGATTTGCAAGAGAAATCTCCAGTTCTAAAGCATGCCAGCTGATCTGCACCTCACTCTTACAGTGTGCAAAACAGAATCAAGAGCTTGTGGACCTGGGAGGGGGAAGTAAGGAATCTGTGAGACAGGGCTAGGCTCAGAGCTGCAGAGATCAGGGGAAAGAAAAATCAATGTACTGGAAAACAGCGCACCAAATTTGCTGCATGTTCAGAGAAGCCTGTGCTAAGTTTTGGGAGTACAATTCATGAAGTAGCATCAATGGGACATCTGTTAAAAGGGTAAGGTACTTTGCAGGAGATCATTGAGGATATGTAAGCAAGGTAAATCACACAGTGGCTCCATTTGCAAATTACGATCACACCTCACAAATAAGAAGTCCTTGAATTTCTCTGGTAACTGGACAAGACTTCCCTTCTACTGCCTGATCACTTCCTTTTAAGACCATAAGACCATAAGACATAGGAGTGGAAGTAAGGCCATTCGGCCAAACAAGTCCACTCCACCATTTAAATCATGGCTGATGGGCATTTCAACTCCACTTCCCTGCACTCTCCCCCTGGCCCATGATTCCTTGTGAGATCAAGAATTTGTCAATCTCTTCCTTGAAGGCGTCCAACGTCCCGGCCTCCACTGCACACTGCGGCAATGAATTCCACAAGCCCACCACTCTCTGGTTGAAGAAATGTCGTCTCATTTCCGTTTTAAATTTACCCCCTCTAATTTTAAGGCTGTGCCCACAGGTCCTAGTCTCCCCGCCTAACGGAAACAACTTCCTAGCGTCCACCCCTTCTAAACCATACATTATCTTGTAAGTTTCTATTAGATCTCCCCTCAACCTTCTAAACTGTAATGAGTACAATCCCAGGATCCTTATACGTTAAACCTACCGTTCCAGGGATCATCTGTGTGAATCTCCGCTGGACACACTCCAGGGCTAGTATGTCCTTCCTGAGGTGTGGGGCCCAAAATTGGACACAGTATTCTAAATGGGGCCTAACTAGACCTTTATAAAGCCTCGGAAGCACATCGCTGCTTTTATATTCCAACCCTCTTGACATAAACGACAACATTACATTCGCGTTCTTAATCATGGACTCTACCTGCAAGTTAACTTTTAGAGAATCCTGGACCAACACTCCCCGATCCCTTTGTACTTCTGATTTGCGAATTTTCTCACCGTTTAGAAAATAGTCCATGCCTGTATTCTTTTTTCCAAAGTGCAAAACCTCACATTTAATCACATTGAATTTCATCAGCCATTTCCTGGACCACTCTCCTAAACTGTCTAAATCTTTCTGCAGCTTCCCCACCTCCTCAGTACTACCTGCCTGTCCACTATCTTCGTATCATCGGCAAACTTCGCCAGAATGCCCCCAGTCCCTTCCTAGTTTTGAAGAAGAAACAATGGACATGAAAAATTAACTCTGCTTTCTCTCCACTGATACTGCCTGACCTGTTGAGCTTCTTCAGCACTTTTTGTTTTCTGTGCTTCAGGTCTCCAGCATTGTGGTTCATTGTTTTATTATCAATAACCTGCTCAGGAGCCAAGTCAGCCAGACAATCAAAATCCTATACTCCTCCTGATGGGACTGAAACATTAACTATTGTGTAGTAAACTGCTGCAGAGCTAGTTGTGCAAGAGATAAAGCCCTAGACAATAGAATTGCAGGTGACTTCTACGCTGTATGAAGATGTGTAAATGACTTTCCACATAAATCAGGATGGGCTATAAACAGTGCAATATTCACATTGACTGCCACAGCGTTGAACCCTTTTAGCCATAGAATTCTGAAATAGCATGTTTTAAATGGCCAATGCTACTCCATATAATGTTTACGAACAATACCAAAACCCTGAACTCTGGGCTACAAAACAGAGAAGTAGTCCTGATATTTCAGAAATGATTCCTTTGAAGACCTACAAAGGGCTATTTTCGGGACAAAAACTGCCTCTAGTTCCTCAACTACCAGTGAGCCAATCAATCATCCATTCAAAGGGATTTCAGATTGCTAACTCCAGTTTTCCACTTTTTGACTTCACCTTAAAAGCAAGGATAATGATTAATTGGAATCCCTCAGTTGCTTTGTTCTGACATTGTTGCAAGATGGATAACTTCTGAATCCTTTCTGATTTGATCTGTCATATGACATGTTGGTGAACATGCCAATGTGGTGAACCCTTCCCCCTACCCTGCATTCGGAGAGTGTGTGAAATGAACCCTAACTTCTGGGTTAACATTACAACAGTGTTATTGCTGCTATTACAAAGTCAGAGTCCACAAACAGAGAGAATGGGAGAAATGTTTCCTTAAAAGGGGAGAAATTAAGTTACATTTTGCTTTTGGACAGATGGCGAGAATAGGGAAAGAGTTTTGTTTTAATGCTCTCAAACTGTCTGTGGCAAATTTGTTATGTCTGTGTTGGCTTCCTCAGATTGTGTGGAGGAATGAAGAGGAGGGTCTGGACTTCAGGAGAAAAGCTGCCCTTAACTTTGTTGAAAACAACATTGTTTGTACCATGATCTGTCCTAATATGAAGGCATCCAGCTGGCTAGCTGGGCATTGAGCATTTACCGGCTTAACACTTTGCTCATGGCTACAGGCAAACTGAGCATTGAGATTTTACCAACACTTTGGTGATAGAGAGGCAGATAGAAAGCTGGTAAAATGGGGAAGAAAGGTGGGAGTCTGATGTCTTCATTGCCATGCCTTCTCACCGGCAATGAGAATCCCAGTTGTGCAGCCACCAACTGGATGGCCAATTTTGCCAATTAAATGCTTCATTAAGAGCCACCTTCCCTCCAAAGAGCTATATGGGGATATCCAGACAGTTCTAGAAGGAGATGCCTTCTTTACTTCACCCCATGATGCATGAGCAAGCAAGCCCTCATAGCAATCACTGCCCTTGTGTCTTCACACCACAAGGGGCTCCTCCAACAATTGTTGCTGGCATTGTACATAAAACCACTTACTTCTGCTTAAGGGTGGCTCAACATGGAAACACTTTGTCCTTTGCCCTGCAGTTGCCAGTACGAATGGCAGCATTGCCAAATCTGTGAGGCTTCTGCTTGGAAGGCAGCACTTGAAGGGCGGGGTGGGTGGGGGGGGGGGGGGGGGTGGGGGTCACTGTCCTCAATTGGATGCTCACCCTGTTGATGGCCTCCAAACTGCTAACAAAACCTGGCACCGGGGTGCGTGCAAATCTGATCATGACCAGATACCTTGTTTCAGGTGTACCTTAATAGATAAATAGCAGTTAGGATTAGCTCAAGTTCCTGCTGCTCTTCATCCAATATTGCCAGCAGGTTTTTTTACAGCTACCTAGAAGTGAAAACAAGGCCTTGGTTGAGCATCTCATATAAAGATGGTACCATTAACAGAGCAGTGCTCCCTCAGTACTTCCTTGGCATTCAGCTTAGAATCTGATCTCAAGGCTTTTGCACAGAACTTGAAGCTACGACATCCTGACTCAAGGGTGAAAGCCAATTGAACCAGAGCTAACAGATACTCTTGTTTACCAAACGGATACAATGCAAAATACACTATTGCACCATTATACATTCATTTGTAAGGATCTACTTACATAGCAATAGATGCTGCCGCAACATTTTACAGATACTCAGAACAGGAATAAGGAAGAAAATGAGTTTAAATTTGCATTAAAGAGCTCTGGCATGATCTATTTGATTTACAATTATAATTCACAAAACAGCAGGCTCCCCAGTCTGTTCATTCATTACCAGAAGTCTGACACAATTGGTTAGGATGGTAGGCATTGGAAATCCTACAGAAATTACTGGATTGTAATGGCAAATACTGTGAGTTACAATAAATAACACAATCAAAGAAGCATTTGATGAGTCCACATTTCTGTTCTCACAGCATCTGGTTCTACCTCAAACATTTCATTTATTCAAAATAATTTATTCCAGTTCTATGTTCACCCATGCTAAAGGTGAATAGGTGATAATTTGAGTAAATTCCGATTTTTAAATGGGCGCACTTCATACATGATGCAATATTCACGTTCTGAAGAAAAGTCATACCAGACTCAAAGTAACAACTCTGTTTGCCTCCACACAGATGTTGCAAGGCCTGCTGAGTTTCTCCAGCATTGTCAGCATTTGTTACAGATTTCCAGCATCTGAAGTATTTTGCTTTCATGTGGTATTTGTGTGTCCGACATCAGAGAAACCATAATACTTAGCCCTTGGCATGCTTTGCGTATTGATCAAACTTTGATACTTGAAGGAAATGGCCTACTGAATAATCAGTAAGAATTTCTTGATTCCCTGAATAATTCTCCACAACATGCTATAACATAATAAACTAATAGTCTGATCTGTTACACATAACTCATCAGAATGAATTCTGCTTCTTCTTAACAATTTCTCGCCAAAAGTACCAGATGAATTCTATTCTAGCTAGCTCAATTTGTTCAGGGAGTTCAAACGGTGTTGTTAACCAGCCTGGCCTAAACTAATTTCATCCACGTTTGATTCTGATAATGGCCCACAGATGACATGATACCATCTAATGCTGCGTTTGCTGAACCTATTTCAGACAGTTCACCAAAAATGTATAGCCAAATTAAGAGTGGAGAGAATTGTCACTTCTTTGACCTGCTTCTGATGTCAGGACTGGTTCATTTATGCCCTAGTTTAATCCTTGCTTTTTTAAAAACAAAAAAAGGAACAAAAAAAAGGAAAATGAAAACACAGCCTTGTTACTCTACCCTTGCTGACTTGTTCCAGGATTGTAAGGATAAAAGGAACAATAGCTGTTTTATGTAGAAAAGGTTTTTTCATGGTCAGTCATAGAGATCTAACAGATTACACTATGCCTCTCCCTCCAAAATCAGAAGCCAGTGTCGAAAGAATGAACAGGCAAAGTTCTGTTCAAATTGTGGCTGGACCCTGCTTTCATCCCATATTCTCCCACACATGCCCTTATTTTTCTATGATCACCCACCAATGAGGGCCCATCTGTGGCAGTGACTAGGGCCCACATCAAAGAACTTCTCAGCTAGCAGTTTGCAGTTAATGCTGGCACTATTGAGTGCAGTAGAGAAGAGAGAATGAAAGGCCCACTCCTTACACAAGGATGCCAAAGAATAGAACAAAACCCTCTATTCTCTCTCCCAGCATAATACCACAAATCAGAATCCTTGTATACAACACATCTGAGGATTTTCTGCATTAAAACTCTTTCAGTTTACAAACAAGCAACCTAAATGAGGAGAGAATTGAACCTAAATGAGAAAACAGTCCACTGCGAGCTTCATAGATATTCATTAACTCAGCAGACTTAAAGCTCGCTCGGCATTCCCCTCCAGTGATATCATTTTGCAGACAAACAATGTGTAGAAGACCATTCCTTTTACAAATGATGGAGTGTAAAAGCAGATTGCTTCAAATGAAATCAGATCAATGTAATACCACAAGGCAAAGTGCATCTTGTACAGCAAACTGAAACTTGACAGTTCTGCTAAGATTGACAGTTCTGCTAAGACTGCCGGCTCCCCTCAATTTTGCCCTTCCTCACAAATCCCATAAATCACATGATGATGTGGCCTCACATTGTCCCACTCTTTTCCCATGAGGCTGAAGCCATTTCATGCCACGATAGGACAGTGAGCAGGAAATGACAGGGCTGCACTCTTCCTGGGGAAAGCTGAGCCTGTTGGCTTTGAATTAATAAACAAAAAGGAAAGCACTTTTGTCACTGGGTGAGGACACGCGAATGAGAAAGAGCCAAATAAAAGTGCTAACAGAGCAAAAGTAGGAATCAGTGGGTAAGCTGTCTAGGGTAAACGATGGGTTTATAGTAAGGGAAGACAGAGCATCTCATGCGTGTCTGTTGGACGCTGGCAAGGTGTAGTGTGGGTGAAAGCCTCACCACTTAAACAGTGAATCAGAAAGCTCATTATGATTAGAATTTTTCACCTTCCTCTCTTTCCTGTCACGGCTATCCTTGATAAAACAATCTGTTCCATAACAAAGACCATATTTAGCCCAATGCCACTAATGGAACCAGCTAGACACAATTGTGGTCAGACACGAGACACAGGCAATCAACCCAACGTTTGTCTCTATTTGCTGACACTGTCTAGACTGCAGCTCCAACGCAGAAACCTCCAACTCCGAAATAAGAATGCTGCTGAGGGCAAAGCAAAATGTCTCAGCTGCACAAAAGCAGAAAGTGCTGGAGAAACTCAGCAGCATCTGTGGAGAAAGAAACATAGACAGCGTTTCAGGTCCAATGTGACTCTTTTTTAGATGGAAAATAGTGTTTCATTATACTGTTGATAGGGGAGGGGGTGTTTTGTTAACTTGTTGGTAGGAGGGGTAAGTGGAATGGATTGCAATAGTACTCAGAGCAAACAACAAACGGAGTGATAGTGGTGATAAAGGAGGGATAGAAATGTGAAATGGGAGTCAGTGTGAAAAAAAGCAAATAGGTCTGATCTGTGGAGAGCAAAGTTCAAAACACATGGCCTGGGAGGGTGAGACATGGTAAAGAAATGGGTGAAAGTAGTCATACTCTGAAGCTATAGAACTCAAAGTTGAGTTACTCCAGTTTGCATTAGCTCCTTTGGGGAGCTGCAACAGGCCTAAGATGGAAATTTAACATGGGAGCAAGGTATTAATTGCTATTAAAGAGCTAAGGTTCACCTGTGACTTTAGGGCTGTGGCAATGATATTTTAAAATTATTCCATGTTTAGTTACATGTCTTAATTTACATGCAAGCAGTGTACCACATGGTTGGGACTCTCAATCTTCATTGTAATTCAGGCCATGGAAGATTGAAACAGGAGCATATTTCTTTGAAATATAGCCAACAGAAAGGGGAAGAGTAGCTCAGTAGTGGACTGTTTTAAATTGTCCTTTAGAAGCTCTGCATTTTAATGTTCTACGATACTGTAATTAAAAGCTGTAAATCTGCTGAATTAAATCTTTGCATTCAGGGGAAGGAAAAACACCCCGTACAGCAAGATTACATTCAGAAACAGTGAGATGTGCCACCTGCTCATTATAGGCCATTTAACCATAATTAGTTCCAATCCGTGTTCTTCAGTTCAATTATATCTCAAAACTTCATTAGTTTCTCAGCACTGTCTTGAAGAGATGCAGTGCTCTTTCAAACAATCAGCTTGCTTCTTGTATATTCTAATTAAAGCAGTGATAAAAATCATCGCATCTTTGAAAATGTGAATCCATGTGAAATGGAGAAGCCCAGATCTTACTTCCCGACCTGAGCACTCCACCACCCCCATCCTCCAATGTGGCTTCCTGAAACTGACGACTTATAGTGGGACGTAGATCTGCAACTGGTACCAGCCCTTAACCGCCTCATCCAAAGTGATCCTTATCTGGGTCACTGAAAAAGAAATGCTCAGATGTGTCAAGCCTCAAGATATACCAAAGCATTTAGTAAACAGCTCAGCACATGTGGCCACTATTGTCATTTTGGAAACATGGCCAATTTATGTACAACAAACAGTAATGAGGTAATGACCAGATAATCTGATTTTCTCGGCTGCTTGAGGGATGACTATTGGCCAGGATTCTGAGAAAAGCTCTGTGCTTTTTTTTCTCAAACAGATGAACACGAAATCTTTCATTTGAACTGACTAGACTTTGGTTTAGCAGCTGATCCTATGACATGCCCCTTAATGTTGCCCTGGTATATTAGGCTAGATTTTATGCTCATAGCCTTTGAAGTGGGAATAAAATGCCCAAAAAAACGATGCCAACTGAGCCACAGATAACAAATCCAGGCCAGGGAGCAATATTTAATCTTGTTTGATCTGTATTATTTTGTTTCTGGATATGGATGCATTTATTTTAAATGTGTTGAATTAGGTGATCCAATAAGACCCTATTTATTCAATGTTAAGTGCTTGCCAGGTTATTAACTAATAAGGCTGACTCTATTTTGAGAGCAATATCCTGCCAGGCATACTTCTCAGTCAATGTAAGGAGGCAGGAATCAGACTGTAGTCACATACCCCCTGGAGTACCTGCAACTAAAGTACTAGCCATGTTCAGCTAATTCAAAGCACATCTGTGTTTAGGGGAACTCCTCCTCTTCAGATCATATTTCAAGAATCCTGCCAATGTATTGTATTATTTTGACAGCACATGGACTGCAGCAGTTTGAGAAGGTGGCTTATGTCCACTTTCTTACAGATTATTGGAGATGACAACAAATGTTGGCTACAAATGAAGAGATGGACAAATGGGCAAAGGGAGATATGAAAAGATAATATTAAAACAAATCTTCTTTAAATGCAAGTGTGAAGACAGCTTTTGTGATGTCTGGGGTTCCAAATGAAATTAATTTTGGCAGTCTTAAACCTACCTCAAATTTTGCACATTTATTAATGTGGATATTACTTTTCAGTAAAACTGTAGGTATTGGAAGAACAGTATGTGTCAGACTAATAAGAGACAGTGAGTTCAGGTGAGAGTTAGGACATGTTGAATTTACTCAAGATTTAACTCACACCCTGGAAATGTCACGTCCCCTTGGAGTATTTTGCGTATTATTCTGTATTAATCTGTTTTGTTTTGTGAACAGATACATTTTTGCATTATCTTAGTCTAAATAAAATTAATAAAATATTAGTTATGAGTATTTTCAAATTCACATGAAGAGATACTGATTTTGATAAGCAGGATTCCAAAGGTGTTGGTTGAGATTCATTGCACACTGTTCTTGATGGAAGTTTTGGATGGATTTTACACTGTGACATTGTGAGATAGACCATTCTGGAAAATAAGTTATAACTTTGAGGCAGCTTTGATGCTCTGGGGCGGCTAGAAGAGAGCACTCTGAGGTGTTCATTTTTTCACTTCTCCTCAGAAATGGGGCTGAGTGAGGGCTAAGATCAAACAGTGAAGGCTTTGTCATGCCCATAGGGTTTAACTCTAAGTAGTCTCGCAAATACATGTTTTTAATTCCATAGCTTTTCTGATAAGAACTCTTTACAGGCCACAAGTGAATGAGGGATGGATAGAGGTCACAGCGTAGTGATTGCAGGGACTAGGAAGGGCTTTGATAATGAGGGAAGTGGGGTAGCTGACGCTGGGTCATCAGTCAGAACCTAAATGCTTACTTGAACAAGGGAGCACCTCTCAGGCAGCACACAAGTCAACATGATTGAAAATTAGATGTTGAGTCTCGTTTGGCAATAATAAGGCAAACAGTCAAAAGCTTGGTCGAGGAGATCGATTTGAAGGGATCTCCCAATGGAAGAAAGCGAGACAGGGAGACTAAAGATGAGAATTAAAAATTACACAATTACAAGCTGATAATGTGACTTCCGAGATGAAGCGATTAAAATCAGAGATGCGCTTGAGGCCAGAGCCGGCATCTTGGATGGAATCAGGCTGTAGGAGAATATAGAGATAGAAAGGGAAAACCATTGAGGGATGTCAGGTTGATTGGCCAGATATTCCGAAGGTCAAACTATGATCAGCATGTACTGGAGTTGTTCATCAAGACCATGCAGGAACCCCGACAAAGCTAAAATTGAGACAAATGCCCAATGGACCTGACACCATCTCTCTTGCCATGGCCCAGTTGCCCATAAAACTGACCCCCTCCCAATATGACCCCTTGATCGGTCCTAAACACTCCTGCATTTACCTGACACCCTACACTCCTTACCCATTTGGTAGCCTACTCCCGTACCCTTTCACCTGCCTGGCACCCCAACACCCTTCACTCATCTGGCATTGTATCTCCCTTACCCATCTGGCACATTGCCCTTATAACTCCTTCCTGTTCACCTGCTCCTCCCCACCCTTCTCCCCGTGAACCTATTTTTCACGGGAGCTGACTAGGAGCTGGACTATGCAAAGTGACATTTGAATTAGAGAACGCAGCATCGAGATTGCTGCAAAAGAGGTGGCAGTTTGGATGGTAATCCTCCTGCCTCCTGGCTACAGGGATCTTTGGACAGATCTCCCCCTGCTTTGTAACAGAAAGCACCCATTCAGGAACTTCCAGAAGTCATCTAAATGTATCTACGTCTGTTTTTGTCTGATTAGAATCAGAAATAGGGTTTCTGACCCGAATGGGAATTTCTAGGCCATTTAGTCCAGCTCTTGTAAATTTGTGGGAGGCCAGTTGGACAGACTTACTGAAAGTCTTTGAGGTAATAATGTAATCTGAAGAAAGTACAGTGGAAGTTCTGAATATGGGTATTTGAACGATGCTGTCGAGGAGGTTTGTTGACTAAATGAAGGTGTACTCTATAAAAAGGAATGAACATGTTAAACAATGCCAATAGATGCTTCTCAGAGCAGGGTAATATCTTCAGCAGCCTGATGTTAAGATCATGTTTCTTTCTGATCAATACATGTGATCTGGATTGAGAAATTGGGGTACAATTTCAAAATTAGCTAACGGCAGAATCATCAGGACTAACAGTGAGGAAGGGTCCAAATATTTTCAGAAGGATGTAAATAAAAACACAAAACCCAAGGCTTAGGTGCAGAGCTGGATGAACACAGCAGGCCAAGCAGCATCAGAGGAGCAGGAAGGCTGATGTTTTGGGCCTAGAACCTTCTTCTGGGCCTGAAACATCAGCCTCCCTGTTCCTCTGATGCTGCTTGGCCTGCTGTGTTCATCCAGCTCTGCACCTTGTTATCTCAGATTCTCCAGCATCTGTAGTTCCTGCTATCTCTGAAACCCAAGACTTTGCGGGTTTTGGATTAAATTTGAAAGCTGGAAGTTGACCAGCAGGAAACACGTAGCACGCCTTTGTCAGAAAACCCTCTGGATTGGCTGCTGGTAGGATTTCCTCTGAAAATAAAAATCCAGATGAAAGTTAGTTTAAGAACGCTTGCTTGGAGTTGAGCACGTGCTAGCCTTTTCTCTGCAGTACACGTGAGAAAACTTGTGATGGGGTTGATGAAAATTCTTTTTCGCATTTAGTTTGAGAAACTAAGGACTGAAGAACATCACACTTTTGTGAGCCGCTATAATTGATTTTGAGGGATTTGTGCAGTTTGCTCCACATGTAAGTAAACAGCTCAGTGAGTTAGCACAGTGAAATTATGAAGAAAGTGGCTTTGAAAGCATACTTGGGGGACAATGAATCAAATCAAGTTGACCAAAGAGCACTTGTAATCACAAACAAAGTGAGCCTTATCATCTGAAAGTGAACAAAACAGGAGGTGAGGACACTGAATGATTTCCCCACCAGGATGGGGCCAGGTGACTTTGGGCTGGCAGGAAAATAAAATGTTGCCTCCCAGTTTGATGGACTGTGATGGAATTGATGAGCCCCTGGACTCATATGATAAGGCCACATTGGTGTACTGCATAGAGTTCTGGTCACCCTACTATATAAAGAATATTATTAAATTAGAAAGAGTGCAGATAAGATTTACTAGGATGCTATCTAGACTGGAATGTTTGAGTTTTAAGGAGAGGCGGGAAAGGCTGAGACTTTTTCCACGGAGCATAGGAGACTGAGGGTTGACTTTTTAGAGGTTTATTAAAGCATCAGAGGCATAGATCAGGTAGAATGCCAACAGGTTTACCCCATGGTAGTGGAGTCTAAAATTAATGGGCTTATGGTTAAGATGAAATAGACGAAATAGAAAAGGGTCCAGAGGTGCAATTCTTTCACACAGTGTGGTGAGTGTTTGGAATGGGCTGCCAGAGGTAGTAGTGGAGGCAAGTACAAATCTTTGAATTAAGAAACATTTGGACAGTTACATGGATAGGATAGGTATGGAGGGATATGAACCAAACACAGGCACATGGGAATAGTAAAACTGAGTGAAATGGCCTATTTGGACCAAAGTGCCTGTTTCCATGCTGTAGAACTCTATGACTCGATATTACGGTGCGACTTGTTGGAGAAGTTAAATTGAAGTCTTTTCAATCAGATCCGTGTGCATTGAAGCACCATTCCTGGGTGCAGTATGCAATAAAGAAGGTGCCACTGGCCTGAATAGAGAGCCATGGCATGCTCCTACCTCTGTAGGATTTCCTAGCAGGCGAGATGCCAACACTGCCAACTACTGGCTCGGCAGTTGGGAGTGCCAGTTCTGTAGAATAGTTAACTCCGGCTCTGTTACTAGATTGTAATTTTTCTGACAATGCAGTTCCCTCACCAATTTCTGATAGGAACCCAGAAATTTTACAGAGGCAGGTTCACAGAAAGATGATCCAAGCTGAGAAACCATGTGAGCCCTTTAGTTAAATTGAATTGGCATCCTTGGGTCTTCCCAATCAGAAGGCATGCCATTACAGCCTCTTTCTGTGCAGACTGATATCTTTGTTTCCATGACATTCGCTGCCTTATAACTGTAGGTACTTCCATGGTAAGGCACCTGCCAGTACTCCTGTTTCTATGTTGGAACAGTGGGTGTGTCTGGCGGCTCTACCACAGGCTATGCCTGGTGGTCTTCCCAATGCTGGAACCAGCCTCTCCCAACTGTTTAGGGCTACGATACACAAATGCAGAATTGGCTCAGTGACCACCCTGACATAACACCTTTCTGGTTTCTGAGCTGGAAGTGAGGAGGATACAGTGATCGTGACACATTCATGTGGATTCTGGCCAATGTTTCCAGGCAATGACTGTTCACCAGAAAAAAAAGGTTTAGCCGAAGGATTAGGTTGACAAATGAAATTTAATGTGAAGGTGTATGAGGCAATATACTTTGAGAGTAAGAATGTGGAGAGGAGATGTACATTGAATGGTAAAATATTGACAGAGGTTAAGGGCAAGAATGACCTCAGTGCTTAGATATAATAAATCACAGCTGAAAGGCAAACAACTAAAGTTGTTAAAAATCTTATGATTCCGGAATCCATATGTAGTGTTTAGTATACATAGTGATAACTCTGCTTCCCCTCAAGCCCTGCTTCACTTCCTCTTTATTCTAATTCACCTTGCCAGTATTCTTTGCCATTTATCCCTTGCCATCCACTGATGTATAGAGTGCTGTTGAAGTTAATAGGGAAGGTGTGATGAATAATTATTCTCAGTGGCACGAAAGCATTTACATGGAGGTATTGAATTGCTACAGTAACCCAATGCAAACTAAATGTTTCCTAGACATGGAGCAATGTAACTTGGCAAGATTACCTTTCACTTAGGACAATCCTTGTAATCTGCACAATCTTGCAGACCTTGTGGGTTACAGATATTTTTACACTGCTCTAGCTCAATCCCTTAGTTAATAAAAAATGCCAAATTAATCTAGATCAACTGCACTCCATGAGAGCATGACAGTGGGAAAGTTTTAGTGATATCCTCATAGTGCTCCTGAAAAGGTCAAACTTTGGCTCTCGGGAGGCCCCTGGCTTGCAGTCAACCAAAATATTAGAGGCTCATTCAGAAAGGCTCCAAAGACATTGTGGGATTTCATCGAGAATATGTCGAGGGGAGGTCAAGGCAGTGTTGGGGGATGCACACCAAACTTCCAAAGAGACCATCTCCCAACCCTTCTTCATCAAAGATAAAATCTCTAGATCATCAACTGGCTGTTTCTGCCAACTTGGACCCCATTGAATTAGAGTGGAAGCGAGTCTAGGAATGCTAAATAAGGAGACACTTTTACTAGTTATTGTCCAGAGCACTTTTAGTCTTTTTCTTTAGAGAAGAAGTCTCAAGAAGAAGAAGAGCTTAAGCAGATTGAATTAGGGTGATGCTTCTTGCACTTTTCTAATGGTGGAGTTGTTAGTTTGTCAGATGTTAGCCTCCTGTGAATTTTGGAAGATGATCTATTGTATTATTGGAAATGTGTCAGAACCTGATTTAGAGTGGCTGAATGAAAGCACCCCAGTTCCACCTATTGGTATTAGTTCTGACTTTGGAAGAATGTCCTTTTACTCTTTCCATGTGTTATTACTATTTTTCTAATCCCCACATCAGTCAGCCTTGGCCTTCCTGTGCAACATTGCCCATTCACACTGAGCTATGTACAGGTTTGTGTTGTAGGTCCCACTGGAACTTGATGGAAGTTGTCTGAGAAACAGATTGCACAGCGGATAGAAGGGACTTCTTTCTTGTCACCCTAAGCTGATCTTCATTTGGATACAAAGTTAATTTTGACCACAGATCCCAGGTTTATGGCCAACACCATTGGGTAACCCATAGCTAGGCTTCCACTGAATCATGAAAAGTACCTTTAAACTAAATTTTACCACGGGTTTTGGACGCCTGATGTTGGAATCACATTGGGATTCCAAACCTGTATTTCTTAGGAGCAAAATTGGTGGTGTATTCGTCCCAAAGGCATGTTTCCTGATTGACAGTCTCCCTGCTTATCATCCTATTGAAAATGGGTGTAGAGTCCATGTGTAGACTACAGCCTTATCATGGCTGAGCCCCATTGGATGAGGTAGGCAATGTTAAGGCAGATCAGGGACTGCAAGGACATTTTCATCTAAGACACCCCCAAAAACTAGGCATTCTAAATTGACCCATAACCAAGAATTTGGCTTGATAGGAAATGAGCCGAACTAAATTAAACTGCAGCCAGCTGCTATCAGCTGTGTTGGCTGGAAATCAAGGTCAATGAGATCACAAAAGTTCAGATGGAACCAGTTACAACCAGCCGGAGGGCTGTGTGTTCGAGGAGTATTGACGTCAGGCACTTTACAACTCCCTGGCCTGGCAACAGTGAAGGGTTTTGGCATGCTCCTCTTGGATGCTTTGGATCCTGCTCATGACCCCATTGGCCAAAGGCCATAGATCATTCTAGAAGGTTCAGGGCAAAGGAGGATACACACACACACACACACACACACACACACACAGAGAGAAAATCCTCCTCAGCAAAGGCTCACAGCAAGATTCTTGGCAGAAGATTGTGCTGCAACCCAATAAACCCCAGGAGAAGGTTTACCCTAACCTGAAAGGTTCACTTTCATGAAGAAAGAGCCAGTCCTATTTTGGAGAGGAAGGAGATTCCAATAGCCCAACTCATACAAGTGAATTGTTGTGGTTAATAACCTTTGTCAGCTTGGAGCTAGAGCTAGCTCGAGACTAAATACTGTAGGAATTTGGGAAACACTCACATGATCTTTTTATGTTGAGGGGAGGAGGGTTTGAGTTATAAGGAGCAACTGGATAGGCTGGGTCTTCTTTCACTGGAATGTAGCTTTTGATTGTAGCTGGGATCTAGGATTATTCATTTTCGCCAATCCTGCTTTGAAGTTGAACTGAATTACCAATGAAGGAGTGTATTTTTCTCCATGTATAAGGCTCCTTTGCTAAACTGTGATGGGTTAAGTAAAGAATCACATACACAGACACACACACACACACACAAAGACAGACAGACAACACACACACGCACAACAGACAATCAAATCTTATCATCATCTCCCAGGGTCCAGAAAGGGGTGGCTGTAAACCCAAAGTGCACTCATCAGTCATCCAAAAGATACAGGTCGTTGCCATGTGGAAATGAGTTGAGAGAAAGTCACACCTTCCAACAGACAAACTTGTGATTTAAGGATAAAGCGTTATTGACTGCTAATCCTGCTGCAACCTCTTATTGATTGAATCCATTGACAGAACATTATTCTATTTACGCAGGAGTTGCAAAGAAGAATGATAGAATTTAATCATGTCCTAGCATTGCAGTAAATACTGCGTGTCTGAAAAACAAATTGATGCTTTTTTTTTGTTTTTATTTAGCAGTATAGTAAATGTTAAACCTTTAAATTGTGTCTGCATTGCATTGTTTATGCTGCCAGCTCACTTGTTTTGTGTCTACAAATGTTATTGTTTCCATCTCCAGTGGTTTGATGGATTTGCATCTGTATTAAATCATTTCTTATACGATTGCATCTCTGCTGCCCAAAAGAATAGTTCCAGTGTTAAAAAAAATTATATTGGCTTCTAAGTAAAGCTTCTAAAAGATGGAAAATTGGCCAAGATTGAGATCAGTAGATTCACACAAATGAAGAACATGAAGGAATACCGAGATGGCCCAGTGGCTTAGAGGTCAGCACCACTGTTTCACAGTGCCAGGGACCTAGGTTCATTTTCCACCCCCCTGGGGGTGACTGTCTCTGTGGAATTTGAACATTCTCCCCATGTCAGTGTGAGTATCCTCCAGGGGCTCCTTTTTCCTTCCACAGTCCAAAGATGTGCAGGCTTCAGTAGATTGGCCATGGGAAATGCCGGCTTCGGAGTAGAGGGCAGAGTGATGGTGTGGATCGAAAGGCTTAATCATCTGCTTTCACACTGTAGAGAATCTATGAGATAGAATGAAAACTAACCTTCCAGCTCAGCGAGCAAACTCACATCCAGAAACTCAACTTGAGCTACAAATCTTCTCAAAACTCACTAGAATGGATAAATGTCTGAAGTAGATCAGCTATGATCTCTTTGAAGGGCAGAGCAGGGCCGAATGGCCAATTCTTGCTTCTATTTCTTAAGTTCTTAGAGGAAATAAATTTGAAATATTTTCCCATCCACTGCTTGCTTGAAAATAGAAATAATTTATGTCTTAAAGCTATAGAAGTTTTTCTTTCAGGCAAACATTTTAGCGATCATGTCTGTGCACTGGGTGCTTTGGGAGATTCTGTAACTTGGTCAAATATTTGGGATTTTCAATTTGTTCCATACAATAAAATTGCCAGCATGAGTTAAAAGAATGGTAATACTTTAAAGCACAACTACATGAGGTCTATAGTGATCTCCCCTTATTACCATTTCATGTAAGATTCCCTGTGGAAATAAATGCAATAATTCAACCAGGCTGAATGGAACCAATGCTCTAAATATGATTACCTAAAAGAGAAACTGGTATGATTCTAAAGTGACACAGGTCTGTCCTTCAATTTGCTTTACTTACTATTGAAATCCTGAAACATGGAAATGGATTAGAAACAAATGTTGAGCTCTAGTGGTTCAGAATTGATTTGCACCAAGTAGAGTTTTGTGATATGTAATGCGATACCAATAATTTCCAACCATGAAACAAAAGGAATCTTCCCAATACTTGCTCATGAATGTTATGTTATCTTCCTAGTCAAGATTCACTGTCTGATGGCTTAGTGTTTGTGGTAGCATTCAGCAACATTACTCTGTGACTGTCAGCAACCCCTAGTATCCCCATGTGAACTCACAAATTACCATCAATGATCCACTGCTCCGCCACATGGTGCACTCTTGGAGTCTCATCGGAGACAATCCTCGCAAATTTTTAAATTTAATGTAAACTTCAACTTTTGACACTCTTAGTCTTGCTAAAAAGGCACTTGAAAATGTTATGCCTTGTTTGCTCAGATAGAAATTTTTTTTAAAGGGGGATCTATGAAATAATTATTGTTGAACAACTTCTCCAGCCCTGATAAACTCACTTTATATTTATGAACTGTCAAATTTCTCCACTGTGATTAAAACTAATTTTATAATATTATTGGGGCTTATTTACCCAGCTCCTATTTTAATTTAAATATTTATTTACATTTCCCTTGATTTTTTATTAAAAGTGATGGATCGTTCGCATGTTTTATTTCTGTAAAGATCATGTCTTTTTATTTTTGTGCTTTCTAAATTTGTGGGTGAAATGAGAAAGAATTATTTTAAGTTCAGTGTTTTGCGTGGACTACTGCATGTTTTAAAAAGCAAGCAAACTGACACTTATGGAAAACATCGTCTAAAGACCTGCTTGAATAAACAATAATTGAAATTTAGTTTGCGGATGAGCTGGAGCTGAAAGGCTCTGTATTCTGATGGAGATTTGGTTGGCTACAAGAAGCTAGTTGGTCTATAATCTTGTGGCCAGTTATCAAGGACAAAGTTTTTTTTTGTCTGCCAATGACTTTAGAGTTGGTTCTTGGGTAACTGAGCAATTTGGGCCTAGGGAAAAGATAGAGAAGTGATTAAATCTCTTCCAGATCAATGCTGTCTCTCTGTTCTCTGCAGTAAAAATCTGCTTTAAAATTGAAGAAAACTAGTTTATTGACCCTTTAGCAGTTGTTCTATGTGTGATGTTGAATTGACAAACAAGAGACCTTTTATAAATGAACTTTTCACCCTATACCTTTTGCAACTCGTGGAAGTATTCAGAAAAAGAAAGTTGAGAAGGAATCTTTGGATAAGCAAGAAACAACTCAGCAGACCTTGTCAACACAGACTATTGAACTGATTTCTTTTTCCTTTGTTCACATTACTTTTTCCCTGTTTATATCCGTTTTTCAGTGTGTGCGTGTGTGTGTGTGTGTGTGTGTGTGTGTGTGTGTGTATGTGTATGTGTGTGTGTGCACGCGTGCAAGCGCGCGTGTGTGTGTATGTATATACATGTGTGTGTGTGTGTGTGTGTATGTGTATGTGTGTGTGTGCACGCGTGCAAGCGCACGTGTGTGTGTATGTATATACATGTGTGTGCACATGTATGTGTAAATGGGGTATTTCTAATGGAAGTAGAGTTATATAGTGACAGTTTAGAACTGTTTCTTTGTAGCTAGATCTTGCAATAAATAGCTATTCTTGTTTAGCACAGACACCTTGCCCATCCTTTCTAATTGCCTGGGTCTGAAAATCAGGTGATTTGGGGAATTTTGTGAACTTCTAACTTTGCGATAACTGCAGGAATAGTGGGGCTTGTGCACTGCCCTAGTGAGGCATGACATTTCCTATTCTAGTGAGAACTCTCCAACATGACTTATAGAAAGATATAACATCATGAGAAGTATAGATAGGGGTCTTTTGCCGAGGATGGGAGATTTCAAGGCCAAGGGGCACATTGTTAAAGTAAAAGGAGCGATTTTAAAAAAGACATGACAGGCAAATTTTTGGGTGGCTGGTATGGGGAATGAACTTCCTGAGGAAGTGGTGGATGTTGGTACAATTACAATAGTTTGAAAGATGTTTGGATAAGTACACGAATAGGAAAGGTTTGGAGAAATATGGGCCAGGACCAGGCAGGTGGGATTATCTTAGTTTGGGATTATATTCAGCATGGACTGGTTGGACTGAAGGGACTCTCTCTGTGCTGGATGACCCTATTACTCTTTGATTCACTGCTTTGATTGGAATTTGACCAAACTTGTCGTTTGACACTAGAGAACCCCTTTTAGCTCTAGAAACCAGTGCCAGAGAGATCATTAGATCTTTGTGAGAAATTTTCTTAAAAATCAGCTGTGAGCCTCGTCATTTCATTGTTGGCTACAAAATTAGGTTATCGATACCTTTTCAAGCAATAAAATGTAACTGGCTATGCAAGATTCAGGTTGGGACTGCAGACAACATTCATCTCTCAACCATGTTTCCTGTATAACATTAATGATAACTTCTTTTCATTCCAGTTTGACGCCCAAGATCAAACACTTTCAGAAAAGGAAAGCCATTCAGCCTGAGATAATATCTCTATCTTCAGCAATCCTCCTGTTACCTTTATACCTCTTAATTCAATCATTTAAATCAATGGCTACTGGTTATCTTCCCACTTGAAGAGGAACTGTTTCTGCCATTTGATTTATTAAAACTCTTCATAATTTTGAATATTTCTATTGGGTTCCCACTTAAGTTCTTTGCCGTCTAGGGGACAATCCAAGCTTCTTTAATCTGTCTACATACTGAAATTCATCAGCACTAGGGTCAACCTGGTAACCGAGATAACAAAGTGCGGAGCTGGATGAACACAGCAGGCCAAACAGCATCTTAGGAGCAACAAAAGCTGAATTTTCGGGCCTAGAAGTAACCAATCACTTTAACTTCAACAAGGCCTTAGTATCCTTCTTATAGGGTGGTGGCTGGAACTGCTCATTAAGCTAAGATAAAAGTGTCATAACCCCATTCTCTCATTATTTGATTTGATTTATTATTGTCACATGTACTTACTTACAGTGAGAAGTTTTGTCCTGCATGCAGATAATACCACAGGCAGATAATGCCACACAAAGTTCATTAGGGTAATAGAACAGAGCGAAGAATACAATGTTATGGCTGCAGAGAAGGTGCGTAGAGAGCGAGATCAACGTTAAATTTAAAATTTGAGAGATCCATTCAGAAGTCTAATAACAGCTGGGAAAAAGCTTTCCTTGAAACTGTTCATTTGTGTATAGAAACTTTTATATTTTATGCCCGATGGAATGAGGTGGAAGAGAGTATAACCTGGGTAGGAGGAGTCTTTGATTATGCTGGCTACGTTCCTGAGGCATTAGAGAGAGATAACCAGTAGTGGTTTAACCCGAGGGTCACCACACTTCAGGCAAGGGATTAGGTTGACAAGGCGGGACCTTTGTGATAACCTTAGTTGGTGTGGGAACTGAGCCTATACCGCTTGTGCCACACTGCACCAGAAACCAGCCATCCGAGTTAATACTCCATGAAAGGGCTAGTCTGTGACATATAAAACTTCAGCTCAATTTCTCGCCTTTTCTAGGTATTTACAAAGTCAAGAATTCCTTACAAAAGCAAAATGCTGGAAATCTAAACAGAACACGGAAGCCATGCAGATCTGGCAGCATCTGTGGAGAGAGAAACAGAGTTAATAGTTTGGGTTGAATATGACTGTTCTTCAGAGCCGATATCATTTAGCTACTTTCTCTGCCTCCAAACCCAAACTCCATCCTGCATATAACCTGAAATAGCTGCAGATGCTGTAGCAAAGACAAAGTTACTGGAAAAGCTCAGCAGGTCTGGCAGCATCTGTGAAGGAAAGAACAGAGTTAACGTTTCGGGTCCGGTGACCCTTCCTCAGAACTGATGAAGGGTCACTGGACCCGAAACGTTAACAGTTGCTTTTCCAGCAACTTTGTTTTTGTTCCATCCTGTAAGTCAGTGCATAACAGAGAATACAGCATTAACCGCCTGATAAGGTTATCCTCACTGAAATCTATCAGTTGCTGAACTATTACCTCGGATGAGAATGAAGATGGAATTGAAAGTACAGGGGATTCCTGATTTACAAACATGCATTCATATCTATGGTTGTGATCCTATACAAGAGTGTAAATTTGAAGATCCAATGTGTGAACATTTCCTGTACCTATGAATGATGACTTTATGTTGTTTGCATGTGAAGTGAACTTTGAACAGATTGAAGATTGGAACCCGTTTACCAGTGACTGTGATGAACTTTAAAATATCTAGTCCCTTCCAGTTGAAAGCTGATGATATTGCAACATTTTGTGGTTTTCCTCTCCACTGTTTCATAACAGAGGTTATGGAGGTTCTAAATTGCAAGACAGTTAAACACATTTCCTTCAATCTTCCCACGGAGAAGTTAAAGTCAGGTTCCCCATGGTACAAAATGGCATTGAAAGCACACATGTGGCTTTGACCAATTTTGAGGTGCACCACAACTGGCGAAAGAAAAAATATCAACTCCTTCAACATCCAGCTTTTGTGTAGCTGGACGCAGAAATCGCACAGATACCCAGGGATCATGATTGAAGAGCATTAATCTGCAAAAGCTCCAGGCTCTACACAAAGCAATGTGCCACATCAGCCTCTTTTGTGCTCCTTGATGGTGATTGCATTCTCTTTTGCCAGCCCTCCAACGCACCAAACGTCTGAGTTTGCCACCCCATCAGCCTTCTTCTCCGAGCTGCCCGTTGATATCTGCCTCTGCCTGCATTTGGCCTTGCTGTTCACCAAACCAGAAGCTGTGCTCATGTTGTCTCCCACCCTGGCTTCAAGCCATTCATATTCTTCACTTTATACATGCAGCGTCGGAATCAGATTTTGCCACTTGCCAGAGTGAGCAGAAGTGTTTTGTCAAAGGTAAGAGTTGAGTGCTATTTCTAACTGGCACTCAAAACAAATCGTTGATTGAGGAGAAAGTAGAGAGTAAGAAGAAAAGTTAAGTACAAGCAAACATTTATGCCCACAAGTTCCAGCCTTGCCACTGACTCACCAGAGCTCCAATGGTGGTGAGCTTGACCTCGATCATGGAGGTGACGCCAGGCAGCCATATCTGACCCCACATGATAGTTTCTGGTTCCTCTGATCGTGCACAATGTTCTCCTGCAAGACAGAGGAAGATAAGTCAATGAGTGTGGTGCTCTGTGTTTAGCTGATACAGCTTTCACGTTGAATAGCGAGCAGTTTATGTGCAAGCTGTGATATATGGGTGTGAGACCTGTAGATATCTTCAGTATGTGGACTACAGGGGGAACTGTGAATGTTAGATAAGAGTTCTGATTGACAGAGGTTTAGGTCAGTGAGTAATGAGGGTGAGTGCATTGAGCAATGTTGATAACATTGACCAGAAACTCCACTGGACCATCCACATAAATGCTATATGCTACAAGAACAAGTGAGAGGGTGGTTATTGCCAATACCAGAATTCCTAAAACCAAATAGAAGGCACAAATGCTCCTCACTTGTCTGGTTGAGTGTATCCAGGAACCTTACACTATACTGGACAAAGCAGCCCACTTGTTTAACACCCTATCCACTACCTGAAATATTCACTCCCTTTAACACTAGAACACAGGGTCCTGCTCCACCTAAAGGTGCGCTGCAGTAACTTATGAGGATTTTCATCAATGCCATCTCCCAAACCCACCAATTCTACCACCCAGGAGAATAATGGCAACAGATGCTTTGGAACACTAATATGTGCAAGCTTCCCTCCAGGTCACACACTATCCTAATTTGGACATATATCACAATCACGTATCATCATTGCTGCATTAAATCCAGGAGCTCTATCTCCAGAGCAGAAGGGACCGGTGTGTGTAGCTCATGATATCATTGTAGGATATGGCATTTGGAGTCAATGATTGTGAAGCTGGAGAAGCGGATTGGGTCAGATAGCATCCAAGGAGCAGGAAAGTCAATGTTTTGGCCCAAAACATTGACATTCCTGCTCCTCGGATGCTGTCTGACCCGCTGTGCTTTTCCAGCCCCATATTTATTGACTCTGGCTTCCAGTATCTGCAGTCTGTGCTGCCCCTATGGCATTTGGAGATGCATTTACTGTCTTGACCGTTGACACAAGCCTCTTGAACTTCAAAGGCATTGAGAGACTTATACTTTTCACTTCACTGCTGTCTGCTTATATAATGCCTCAGGATTCATCTGTTGGCCACCTTAACCTCTTGTGGATAGATTACATCTTTCCTGCTCTGAAACCTCTCAACCAAAGCTTCCAGTGCACCGTTTGGAAATTTTGGAGCCCTCTCTCTACAATGTTGTGCAACATTCTTTCTTTCTAAGGTCAAACTCAGTTTTGCTCTGACTTTGAGCAGCTGTTCTAGCCAAAATTCCCACTCCCTTTAAGCAGACCAGATTGGTTTTATGGACAGTGGGGCATCTAGAATGATTCCAGCCTCTCATGATGGTGTGCCTCCTGATCAGGCTTGCAAACATGCAATAGTGAAATTAGGTTTGTATGCTTCCTGCGTTAAAAGCAATGGCATGGTTAACCATGCATTGTGATCCTTGTTCAGAGATAGTAGGAACTGTCGATGCTGGAGAATCTGAGATAACAAGGTCTAGAGCTGGCTGAACACAACAGGCCAAGCAGCATCGGAGGAGCAGGAAAGCTAACGTTTTGGGTTTGGACCCTTCTTCAGATTTCTGATGTGACTGTTTTCAAGTTGAAATGAATTTTAGAATCCAAGTCTCTTTGTACATTTACGTTAACTCGTGCATTCGGTGTTCCTGTACGTGAATGTTGGCAGAAATCTGACATTGTTTCCCATGTTTGAAGTATTGCTGTGGTTATGAACCACTGATAGAGCTAGTAACATTAAACAGCAACATAACAACAAATTACACTCACACAGTATCATCCAACAACATTTGGCACTGAGTCAATAAGTTGCTATTAGGATAGTGTCCTCAAGTTTACTTATTGCGATAGGTTTGCAGGACATCCTAAAGAAGAATGAGATAGAGAGGAAAAGTGGTTTAGCCAGGGAATTCAATAGTTTATGAACTAAACAACAGAAAACATAGCTATCAAATGTGTCACAATGAAAATTGGAGATCCATGAAAAGCCAGAATTGGAAGGACACTGAGTTTTCACAGAGCGTCTCACTGGAAAGAAATTCCAGAGATTGTGAGGAATGAGATCATGGAAGGAATTGTAGACTATGAGAATTTTAATCACTGACTCAATACTCCAACCCTGGCATTGAAATAGATTCACAGAAATCTCAACAGATGTGGTGGAATGATGTAGCAATGGGAGAAATGCTGGCAGATTTTGGGCTGGAGGAGTTTACAGAGATAAAGAGAGTTTGGGCCATGGTCACATTTAAAAATAATGCTGAGGATTTAAAGTTTGAGGTGTTGGCAGTTGTGGGTCAGTTCACACTTGCGTGAGCGGAACTTGGAGTGAAATAAAGGACTTTATTTTCAGTCATGACTGGAGACACAACGCCCAGATATCATCTGGGTCTTGACACCAAGGCCCACATGATGTAGTCTTCAAATGTACATGGCTGAACTGGGCTTGCAGTGAGATAGGCATCCAATTAGTGGCACCAGGCTCTTATAGGAGACAGGAGCTGACTGCAGAGTGTGAACATCTAAGGTGGATAGCAGCCATGATAGTGCTTGAAGCTGCCTTAGAGAAGAGAAAAGCCAACACGTCTGAGAAGGAATAAAAACAGAAGTTATTGGAAAAGCTCAGTTTCTGTGAAGAAAAAAAATCAGAGTTAACGTTTCGGGTCAGGTGACCCTTTCTCAGAACGGTTTCACTGTACACATGGTGACGAAAGGTCGTGTGCCTATTTGGCACAAAATGCTTCGAATGACAAATTACTTTCATTGTAAGATAATCATTTGATTGTATCCCTACTTCAGCCTAACAGCGAAGCACAAATGTGCAGCCTTCTCGCCTGTCCTTGCTTTGAAAATATCGGAGGCTTTGGGCCATTGACATGCCATCTGAGTGCAATACTTTTAAACGTGTAATCCCTCCTATTCTCACCCCCACAAGTGACTGGAAACTCCAGCCAGGATGCGGTCATTAGAGGCTTGAAGGATGTAAGGTTTTTGGAGGACGCTAAGCCATGCCCAAAATCTTTAAAACACAAGTGTTCTGTAGATGTACTTAATTAAATGCATTCTGTTTCTGTTCCGAAGAAGCCCAAGTTGGATCATTATGTGATCCAGCACTTGTAGAAAGGAACTAAACTTGAGATGGGGCTCATTATCTTTAATGGGTTACAGCAAACACTCTCCGGCAACTATCACTTCAGGCTGTGAGCACCTATCTTTTTTTCTGATAAGTTCGAGCTAGATCAAGTCATGCAATGTATTTAAACTTGGAAGTTAGTTGCAAGTGCTGAAGAAAATTCTTTGACCGTTGTCTGTTGAATGAGGTGAGGAATATGCAAATGATATCTCAAGTGGAGGTACCGGCTTCAAAGAGGTGTACCTCAGCTCAGTTAACATTGATTTTTTTTACAGTCAGCCCCATTTTGTGGGGGTTTGCTATTATAAGAAACAAAATCTGAGCTTTATGTATAAAAGCTCTGTCTAGGAGATGCAAAATCAGTTTGAAACCAAATATTTGAGTCACAGCAATTTTTGCCTTCAAAAGCAGATTTGGTTGGCAGATTTTCATCTTCATTCACTCATGGGACATTGGCATTGCTGCCTGAGGCAGCAAATTTTCATTACCTGTTCCTAGTTGCCCCTGAGAAGGTGCTGGTTAGCTGCCTTCTTGAATCGTTGTAGTCCATGTGCTGGGGATTGACCCATAAATTCCTTAGGAAGGGAATTCCAGATTTTGACCCATCAACAGTGAAGGTAAGATGATATATTTCCAAACCAGGATGGTGAGTGGCTTGGAGGGGAATTTACAGGGTGGGGGTTGGGGTGGGGGTGCAGGCGTTGGTGTTCCCATGTATATGCTGCCTTTGTCTTTCTGGATGGAAGTGTTCTTGGGTTTGGAAGGCGCTGTCTGAGGATCTTTGGTGAATTTTTGCAATGCATTTTGTAGATCATACACACTGCTGCTACTGAGCATGGGTGAAGGGGAGATTGGATGTTTGTGGATGTAGTGCCAATCAAGTGGGATGCTTTGTCCTGGACGATGTCAAGTTTCTTGAGTGTTGTTGGAGCTGCACCCATCCAGGCAAGTATTCCATCACACTCCTGCCTTACGGATGCATCTCCTTTTTGTGTAGGCGAGTACAGGGTGAAAAGGAATATTGTGGCACTTGGCAATTATTTCCTTCAGTTAAGCCATGTATTTATTTTGCATTACAGTAGTGACCTTGCAAACCCATCATATTTGGAAAGCCATGTGAAATTCTAGTCAACGGCACCAGGGTGAATCTGGCTGGTGATAAAAGAAAAAGAATGTTGATGTATTTTGCTACGGTGTAGTCAAAGATCATGCCTGCTAAATAAAATATTACAAACTCCTCAGTATAATTCTATCTCTGATAATAAATCTGGGGAGATGATAGCCTAGTGGTATTAATACTGCACTGTTAATCCAGAGACCCAAATAATGTTCTGGTGACCCAAGTTCAATTTCAGTGGAATTTGAATTCAATAAATACCTATGATGTGGAGGTGCCGGTGTTGGACTGGGGTAGACAAGATCAGAAGTCACAAAACATTTGTGCTGCTCCTTTGTCAGTTGAAGTCAACTCCTGATGAAGGAGCAGTGCTCCCAAAGCTTGTGATTTCAAATGAACCTGTTAGACTATAACCTGGTGTCATGTGACTCTGAATACAAATCAATTCCTAAGAGTCTAAGGATGACCATGAATCCATTGTTGGTTGTTGGAAAACCCACCTGGTTTACTCATGTCCTTTAGGGTCAAAATCTGCCATCCTTACCTAGTCTGGCCCACATGTGACTCTGGACCCACGGCAATGTGGTTGACTCTTAACTGCCCTCTGGGCAGTAAATGATGGCTGAGCCTTTGATGCCTCCATTCTGTGAATGAAATTTTAAGAAAATAGCCTTTCATCAACAATTTCTGATCAATTTTTTTTAGTTCATTCAAGTGATGAGGGTTTTCCGGTCAGACCAGAATTTATTGCCCATTTGATCCACCTTCTTGAAGCACTAAGCTCTAGAGATTGTATGTACACCTACAACGCTGTTAGAAAGGGAGCTCAATGATTTTGACTCAGTGACATGGAAGGATTGGTGGTCTAGTTTCAAGTCAAGATGGTGACTGGCTTGGAGGGGAATGTTGAAGCTGTGGTACTCTCATGTATTGGCAACTATTATCCTCCTAGATGGTAGAGTTGGTGGATTTGGAAGAAATAATTCTGAATTTGCCCTCCTCTGGTCCTGGCTGCTGTACCAACAAATTTGGCCAAATGGAGAAACCACAAGAGCCACTGTGCTCAAAGGAACATTTGGCAGAACGATGCTTTTGTCGAGCAATTCGTATATTTAAAGAGGACCCTGCTGGATTCAAGGTGAGTGGGGAATGTTAAAATTCCCTCATAAGTCTCACTTTAGTAATGCACTAAATCTGTTGACGTAAAAGATACCCATTACTACCAGATCTGTAAGAGTTGAAAAGTTCAATTGTACTCTTACGCTTTCCAGAATTTTTTTTTAAGAAGATCACTGTTTATTTATAAAAGATGGAAAGTAACAGCATGTTTAATTTTATTCCCATGGGCCATGGATCTTCATCATTTGCGCTAAAAGCATATTCAGCTGTTTCCCACCAAGTACCTCCTGAGTACATTCCAGTGATAAACGTCAACTCTGAGTAACAAAAGTCAGCATTAGATTCTGCATTTTCCCACAATATGGTGAGAGAGATATACAGTCATGCAATGAGTGTTGGGGAGGGAACTGAAGACAGTCACTGTGTGATTTTAGTGACACATCAAATATTTAAGTAGATTACAGAGCTCAAATAGGGGCAAGTTAACGTTGCCTTTTTTACTCCTCCCTTTAGCATGGAGGTCAATAACCAGGAGGCACAGGCTCATAGAATTTTTACAGCGTGGAAGCAGGCCATTCAACTCATACCCACCCTCTGAAGAGCATTGTATCCATACCTTATCTCTGTATTTCCCACAGCCAATCCCCCTAGCCTGCACCTTCTTGGATAATGGGAAGAAACTGGAACACCTAGAGGAAATCCACGCAGACACGAGGAGAATGTGCAAGCTCCGCACAGACAGTCGCTCGAGGGTGGAATTGAACCCAGCACCCTGGTGTTGTGAGGCAGCTGTACTAACCACGGAGCCACTGTGTTACCAAAAATTTAAAGCATTTGGCCAAGAGATTAATGGAGGCTTGAGGAGAATTGTTTTCACTCAGAGGTTGGTGAGTGCTTGGAAAAGAGTTAAGACAGCTCAGTGATTAGCACTATTGCCTCATAACATCAGAGACACAGGTTCAATTGTACCCTCAAGCAACTATCTGTCTGGAGTATGTACATTCTCCCCCCAGCTGCATGGGCTTCCTCCCACAGCACAAAAATGTGCAAGTTAGGTGGACTGGCCGTGCTAAATTGCTTGTAGTGATCAGGGGTGTTCAGGCTAGGTGGATTAGCCGTGGGAAATGCAGGGTTACTGGAAGAGGGTAGGGGGTGTGTCTGAATAGGATGCTCTTCAGAGGGTTGGTTTTGGGCCAAATGGCCTACTTTCACACTGTAGGGATTCTATGAAATCCATAACACTGGGATGGGTACTTGAATTGTTGTAACTGTGACATGAATGGAATGAATTTATGATAATATACATGACAATGTAGTTCTGACATCAACAGTCACATACTGTCAAGATTCAAGAAGATAGAAATGGATGAATTGTATTTGAGAGCTGTGATCAACATTCTGTATATTAGAATGTCAATATAGAGTTTACAGGACTTTCACAGGGAGTCAGACAATAGTTACTCCAAGAAAAGGTAAAGCCAAAGATGCAACAGGTTTAGACTTAGAACAGCCTAGCTAAATAGAGCTGCCTCAATAGTTCTGTAGTGGTACCCAACACTCAGGCTCCATGATAGGCAGAATCAATGAGGGTAAAATAATGCTGGGTTCAGACGATGTGAATAGCACAGTCTCTGGCGATAGCAACATTAGTCCAGTTCAGCAACCTACCAGGCCCTGGATCCAGATCTGGAAAGTGGGCTGAGGTTGGGTCACTCTGTCTTGTCTGTCATATATATGATGAGTCTGCACCCATCCTCCAAAGAGCATCCCACCCAGATCCATTCCCCACTCTATCTCTATAACTGGATAAGCATATGGACGTACATGGAATTGTGTAGGTTAGATGGGCTTGAGATCGGTATGACAGGACGGCACAACATCGAGGGCCGAAGGGCCTGTACTGTGCTGTAATGTTCTATGTTCTATGTTCTATGTTCTCATTCCTAATCCACCTACCTGGATGCTACAGACAATTTAGCATAGCCAAATGGCCTTTTTCTGTGCTGTAAATTCTTTATTTTGCTTAGCATCTGATTTTACTGTACAATACTACCACATACAAAGCTGAATTCAAGCAGATTGTATTATGAAGTGGTAACAATCCTCCTTGTGTCAGAGCACTCCGAGAACTGTATAAGATGCAGGTTCCAGGGAAGATTTTTCCAAAAGATTGTGCAATGCTGATTTCAAAGTAATTAAATTGAACCTTATTATACTTTTCACGGCTGAGAGAGGGCTCTGTGAGGTGAATGTTAATGATGACGGGAAGCAGTGAGGACCTGATGTTCCGGAAACTGCCTCAATAACTGGCTGTGATGTTCGTAATGCAGAACAACAACATCAGTTCATAAGGAGGTACTACATGGTTCTTGATGCTTTACATTGCTGTAATGATGTATTTAGTATACACTAATGCTTCTTTACTGAAAGAGTGTTGAGAATGTGGCATTCCCTGAGGCTTAGTCGAGTAAATAGCATTGATGCTTTTCGGGGGTAACTAGGCAAACACATAAAGGAGAAAGAAACAGAAGGGTACTCTGATAGAGAGGGATGTGGGAGGAGGTTCGCGTAGAGCATAAATGCTGACATAACCTATTACACAATAGGACATATTCAAAGTATTGGCACAAAAGTTGACTTTCAACTTACATGAATTTTGTCTGTTCAACATTTTAAGCCGTCATTTAAACTGATAATTTTCTGCCCTGTCTCCCAACAGTGAGACTCCATCCCATGGAGTATGCCAATCTCTATGGCCCATTTTCCACGAGCTTGCATTTCAGCATTGTTGCTTGCGAATTCCCTCACTTGTGTTTCAAACTCCCAGTTCTGAAATGTCTGCAATTTTGAACTTTCTGCGACTGATTTTTACTTGCCTGTCAACAGGACTGTGCTCCAGGGTTAGGCTCCCTGCTCAGAACTTTGTTGCCATCGAAGACATGTCACAAAATGGTTAAAGAGGTTTATTACCAGAGAATCCCTGTAGTGCAGATTGGAGCCATTCAGTTAAGTAAGCCTACAGAAAACCCTTCAAAAATCATCCCACCTACTCTTTGTTGGTAACCCCAAATCCATCTGACCTGCACATCCTTGGACACAACATGCAATATAAAATGGCCAATCCACTGAACCTGAACACATTGGAAATTTAGCCTGACCAATCGACCTAGCATGCACATCCTTGGACTGTGGGAGGAAACCAGAGCACCCATACAGACATGGGAAGAATGTACAAACTCCACACTGTCAACTAAGGCCAGCATTAAACTGAGGTTCCTTGTGCAGTGAGGTTGCGGTGCTACCCACTGAGCCACCATTCCACTCCTCACAGTGACACACTTTCAAAAAGACCTTGTGTTTCAGAAGTCCAGATTTAAAATGGAAACTAATGATGTGAACTTGTCTGTAACTGTCTGCTGCAATTTTATCACCCTGCCCATGCTGCTGCTGTAGTGCCTCAGTTTAGTATCATGCACCTATTCATCCTGAGCTGTAATAACACCATCTTGTTCTGGGTCAAATTTTGATATATGTTGTGCTGATTAGTTATTGATTATAATGTAGTATCTTAGTTATTTATAATAATAGGGATGAAACACGGGACTTTCAAGATGGAGATTGAATTCTTGCTGTGCGCCCCATTCAGCAGTCATGCCACTACACCTGAAGAGCACGCTGCACTGATTCTCAGTGTGTAGGCTCAGTTTGATTACTCTTGGATTTATTAATCAATTTTCTCAGAAGAGAAAATGAAATATCAATCATTTCCCCCCAACTTCTACTCTAATTGTAACATTAGTAATATAACAACTTTGAAGACAATAAGAACATAGGAAGCAGTAACAGGAGTAGGCCATTCAGTCTATTGCACCAATCAGCAATATCGTGTGTTGATTTTCCACCTTAAAAATTATTTTCCCAGACTATCCCCATATCCCTTGATGTCTTCACTATCTGGACATTCCTGTCTGGAACATGGCTAAGTAACTACAGGCCTGTGGGGTAGAGAATTCTGAAGATTCACAGCTCTAAGTAAAAATGTCCTTGCCTCGGTTGACATGTCTCTTCACAGAGTGGGCAAGTCCAAAACCAGAGGTCATAGGTTTAAGGTGAGCGGGAAAAGATTTAAGAGGAACCCAAAGGGCAACGTTTTCAGCTGAGGCTGGTGCGTGTATGGAATGAGCTGCCAGAGGTGGAGGCTGGTGCAATTACAACATTTAAAAGGCACCCAGATATGTACGTGAATAGGCAGGATTTAGAGGGATAGGGGCCAAATGCTGGCAAATGGGACTAATTAATTTGGGCTAAATGACGGGCACAGACAAGTTGTGGCAAAGAATCTGTTTTAGCCGTACAACTCTATGACATGATGTCATTGTTCCGATGCCATTCTTTGCTACCATGGTAAGGTTACAATGGACCAATGGGATCTCTTAGTCAAATTGTGATTAATGGCCAATTAGTGCTCAAAAAAAAAGTAATAGTGGTTATTATCAAAATGGTAGAATGGTTACCAAGGGCCAACAGGCCACTTTTGTAAATGTTACAGCCCCCTGACCCACCCCATTGAACCCCCACCCCTTTCATCTAGTCTCAATTGGCATTAGCCTAAAGCCTTTTCAACACCACAGCACAATGGCCAAAGCAATCACATGATTTCAGAGAATCAATGAGGTTGCTGCAAACTATTGTGAAAGGTTGAAAGGTCACAGAGGCATTACTGCCCAATGAAATTGCATAAAGCTTCACTGACATTTGAAAGCTTATGCGAATAGAGAATAATTCAGGAGACATTTGACCCATCATGTCTGAAGCAATCAGTTGGAAAAGTTATCCAGTTGGTTCCATTCACTGTTTTCTCTTGACAGCCCTGTAATTTGCACCTTTTCTAAGTTATTACCAAAACTCCTTTTGCAAGTTTTTACATCTGCTTCCAGAACCTTTTCAGGTTGGGTTTTCTGGATCCTAACAATTTGCTACACAACAGGCTTCCTCTCAACTTACCTTTAGGTTTTTCTTTTTGTGCAAACTCAATTAAACCTGTGTCCTCTGGACTACTCATCCTTTAACCACTAGGAGCTTTACCTCTCCTTAACTAGCCAAAGCCTCAGATAATTCTAAACAGCATGACTACATTTCCCTTTGATCTTTTTGGTCTGAAGGAAGACAATTACAATTTCTCTTGTTTCTCAATTTCATTGAAGCCATCATGCCAAATCCTCTGCGCTATTTTCCGGCCTTGACATTATAATAAATTAGTTTTAGTGGCCAAAGACTGCAAATATTAAATGTGTTAAACATTTGACTGTGGTATGTCAATTGTAAGAGGAATTTCAAAAACATTAAGCAGCCATATCTAAGATAACAAAATGTGGGGCTGGATGAACACAGCTGGCCAAGCAGCATCTTAGGAGCACAAAGGCTGACGTTTCGGGCCTAGACCCTTCTTCAGACCCTTTTCCTGATGAAGGGCCGAGGCCCGAAACGTCAGCTTTTGTGGTCCTAAGATGCTACTTGGCCTGCTGTGTTCATCCAGCCTCACACTTTGTTATCTCGGATTCTCCAGCATCTGCAGTTTCCATCATCTCTCTCAAGCAGCCATATCTAACTTGGCACAACCTCAATAAGATTCCCTGAGTTTAAATCTAACACTGGAAACAGCATATTATTTATACATTTTATATATATTGTATTTATTTGTATATAGTGCTTTTCTTTGTTGGTCTTGGGGTATTGCTGACAAGGCCAGTATTTGGTGCACAATTTCTTCTGTGAAAGTGGTGGTGAGCTTTCTTGAACTATTGCAGTCGATCCAAGTGCTGCTGCATAGAAAGTTCTAAGATTTTGTTTGAGAAACTATGAAGGACTAACAATATGGTTCCATGTAAGGAAAGGGGAACCTTTTGAGTTTCTGCTTTTGTTCCTACAGTTGTTCAATCCAGTGCTAGTTATGGAGGCTACTATCGAGGAAGACTTAAAGAGTTTCGTCAGAGTATCTTGTGGATGGTGCTGATGTTGCGCATCGTAGATGGAGAGTGAATGTTTAATGTGGTGGAAGAGATGTTGTTTGGATGGGCTGCTTTGTTCTGGGTGGTGTCAAGCTTCTTGAATGATTTTGAGCTGCACGCATCCAGACAAGTGGGCAGTATTCCATCACACTCCTGACTTGTGCTTTGTAGATGATAGACAGTAAATAAGAAGTCACAATGTCTAAGGTGACACACAATACCCAGCCTCTAACTTGCCGTTGTAACCACAATATTTGTGAAGCTGGCCTATTTAAGTGTCTGGTGATCCCCAGGATGTTGATAGTGAGGATTTCGTTATTGATACTTCTGTTAAATGCTAAGAGAAAGTAATTAGATTCTTTTGTTGGAAATGGCCATTGCTTGGCATGGAGTGGTGTGAATAGTATCTGCCACTTACCAAACCCAAGCCTAAATTCTGCCCAGGTCTTGCTGTATGTTGCCACTGACTGCCTCAATATCCATGAAGCTGCAAATGAAACTGATTACCATCATCAGCAAACAAAATATTATGACCCTGGACCACATTGACAAATTCAAGTTGCAAACAAGCACAGGAGAAACTCAACAGACTTTGCACCATCTGAGAAACAGAATTGATGTTTCAAGTCTAGTACAATCCTTTCTCAGAAGTGTTTCAAGTTTAATTTAAGTTGTAATCTGGGCTAGGGGCCAGTAACATTTTTCTTTAAAGTAAACAAAGTGTGAGATCCAGTGGATTTCCTAAAAGGATAAAGTCAGAAGAATCCTTGTTTTTGAACAAAGAAGAAGGACAGTATTACCATCTACTAGATATGTACAATTTATTTGCAGCAACCCCCTCCCCTCCCCCCCCACCACCACCACCATTTAAGAGACAGCCAGAACTCCAGAGTCAGAGATAACACAGTGTGGAGCTGGAAGAGCACAGCAGGCCAGGCAGCATCAGAGGAGCAGGAAAATTGAAGTTTTAGGTTGGAACCCTTCTTCAATTTTTTTTCTGAAAAAGGGGGCTGACCTGAAAGGTCAACTTTCCTGCCCCTCTGATGCTGCCTGGCCTGCTATGTTCCTCCAGCTCCACACTGTGTTATCTCTAACCCACCTCCCCCTGATTTAACATATGGTAAGTTGCTAATAGACTTATGATTGAACACTCCACTGTGCTTTCCAAATAGCTACTGCAAACAAGGCAGATTCTATAAGTTTCTCAACAGTAGCCCCAGATGTTAATAACACAGTGGATCATCAAATCTCATGACACTTCACAAGGGAGCACATTTCTTCACTTTGCCAAACTGACCTTTGAAACTCCCTCCAGAAAGCCAATTTATTATGGACTTCCTCAATGATTGTTCTCTTTCTGGTCAAGCACCCTCCTTACTTGGGCTTATGTTCCCATAGACCCTGAAACTGCTCTCAAATGTCCTTCAGGAAGGAGGGAGATTAAAAAGTTGGAGGAGTATTCCATAGTTTAGGTGTGAGAGGGGTTGGATGGGTATCTGAGGGCATGATGGTCTAAGAGTACAGTGTCTGTCCCTATCCCACATTGACTGTAGTGGTTTAAAAGGGCAGATCGTCTCCACTTCTAGGGAAATTAAGGATAGTTAATAACTATGGCCTTGCAATGAATGTCCACATCTTATGGGAGAATAAATTGAAAAGCAAACCATGGTGTAACAGTGAAATATGGAAGTGTGCAAGAGTCCAGCATTGGAGGATGCAGAGGTCTCAGTGTTGTAAAGCTGGAGGAGGTTAGAGATGCTAATTGTGGTAAACTTAGGGTGTATTTGAACACATGGATGAGAATGTTAAAATTGAAGTATCGATAGATCATAAATTAGTCATTGATTTCATCTTCTGGAGATCTCAGCTCAAAGGCAGATCTGCTATCATAATGTCCATCATGTGGAAGAATAACAACACAGGCCAAAGAAGCAGGTTTTAAATCCACCTCAGCAGAACAGAGATTGAACTCTGCATTGTTTGAGACAATCTGATCAACATAGTCAACTGGACCCCTAAACTGCAAACCTCCACCTCTCAAAGGAATCTGAGCGAGTGTGGAAATGTGCATTTTTGCATGTTCCAGAGCCATGGATAGTGATGCTAGAGGCTCTAATTATCTTCCCATTGTATGACTGTTGACATATGTTGGAATGATTTGCAAGTCAACACTCAACCAGCTGAGATAATAAAATGTGAGGCTGGATGAACACAGCAGGCCCAGCAGCATCTCAGGAGCACAAAAGCTGACGTTTCGGGCCTAGACCCTTCATCAGAGAGGGGGATGGGGTGAGGGTTCTGGAATAAATAGGGAGAGGGGGGGGGGGCGGACCGAAGATGGAGAGAAAAGAAGATAGGTGGAGAGAGTATAGGTGGGGAGGTAGGGAGGGGATAGGTCAGTCCAGGGAAGACTGACAGGTCAAGGAGGTGGGATGAGGTTAGTAGGTAGGAGATGGAGGTGCGGCTTGGGGTGGGAGGAAGGGATGGGTGAGGGGAAGAACAGGTTAGGGAGGCAGAGACAGGATGGACTGGTTTTGGGATGCAGTGGGTGGAGGGGAAGAGCTGGGCTGGTTGTGTGGTGCAGTTGGATTCTCCAGCATCTGCAGTTCCCATTATCACTCAACCAGCCGAGCTATGTTATAAACCCACCTTCCTTTGTAATCAAGTTGTAAAGTGGCACTCCTCTCTGAAATCTGCAGGCAAGGTGGGTTAGCTACAGGAAATACAGGGTTACAGAGATAAGGTACAGGAATGGGTCTGGGTAGGATGCTCTCTGGAGGGTTGGTGTGGATTGATGGGCCAAATGACCTGCTTCCATACTGTAGAGTTTCTGTGATTCTCAGAGGCAAAGATGTTACACTGTACCTCAAATCTTCCTATTGGTTTTGCAGCGCTATAACTGCTATCTGAATGAATATATAATATAGAACAGATTGATAATGACAGATAAAAGTATGGACACATATATGTACCAGTTTAGTAAATGAAGTGATCTGTGCTGTCACTTCATAGAACGTGAAATAGCTTCTCTCAGTATCAAGTTCTATCAAGTCCTCTTAAACATTTTAAATAGATCGCACATTCTTAAAGTAGCTCTTGATGCAAATGGCTTGTTGTGCGACTCCTGAAGTTTGCTTTTGTGGTAGCTTATTATTAAAAGTGTTTTGCCTTTACATAATTCCAAAGTATCACAGCATGAGTTAAATACAGGAAACTGTAATGAAAGACTTCTTTTTACATTGCAATCTGCAGCCATGTTTTTATCATGAGATCTCACAGTTAATGTTTCATTCAGGAATTTGATAAACTAACTGTAGCAGAAACACTCAGTGATGGCAGTTTCTCAGTGAAAACAGATATAGCTCAGACCCTCCGGTTGAGTGGAATGCTCATGATATATACTGTAAATTTCTGAGTGACTCTGAGCTGGATTTTACACAGAGGATGTGGTGTAAAGGAGATGGGTTTTGTCCATTACACTTTCTCAGCTCACTCTGCGGTTAGTTAATAGCTGATGGATCATTGAGTGACTTGTGTAAGGCCTTCCAACTCCATCTCCAGGGACTGGGGACATTCTGGCGAAGTTTGCCAGAAGATAGGTGGACAGGCAGGTAGTACTGAGGAGGTGGGGAAGCTGCAGAAAGATTTAGACAGCTTAGGAGAGTGGTCCAGGAAATGGCTGATGAAATTCAATGTGAATAAATGAGAGGTTTTGCACTTTGGAAAAAAGAATACAGGCATGGACTATTTTCTAAACGGTGAGAAACTTCTCAAATCAGAAGTGCAAAGGGATCTAGGAGTGTTGGTCCAGGATTCTCTAAAGGTTAACTTGCAGGTAGAGTCCGTAATTAAGAAAGTGAATGAAATGTTGTCATTTTTCTCAAGAGGGTTGGAATATAAAAGCAGCAATGTGCTTCTGAGGCTTTATAAGGCTCTAGTTAGGCCCCATTTGGAATACTGTGTCCAATTTTGGGCCCCACACCTCAGGAAGGACATACTAGCCCTGGAGCGTGTCCAGCGGAGAATCACACGGATGATCCCTGGAATGGTAGGTTTAACGTATGATGAACGGCCAGGGATCCTGGGATTGTACTCATTAGAGTTTAGAAGGTTGAGGGGAGATCTAATAGAAACTTACAAGATAATGTATGGTTTAGAAGGGGTGGACGCTCGGAAGTTGTTTCCGTTAGGCGGGGAGACTAGGACCCGTGGGCACAGCCTTAAAATTAGAGGGGGTAAATTTAAAACTGAAATGAGATGACATTTCTTCAGCCAGAGAGTGGTGGGCTTGTGGAATTCATTGCCGCAGAGTGCAGTGGAGGCCGGGACGTTGGATGCCTTCAAGGCAAAGATCGACAAATTCTTGATCTCACAAGGAATCAAGGGCTATGGGGAGAGTGCAGGGAAGTGGAGTTGAAATGCCCATCAGCCATGATTTAAATGGCGGAGTGGACTTCATGGGCCGATTGGCCTTACTTCCACTCCTATGTCTTATGGTCTTATGGTCTATCTCTGGTCCAAGGGACACCACCAGGAGTAGTGACCACTGCTGAATTGACAGACTGTCAACAGTTAGGATAGTCAAGTAAGCCAAGTGTGAAGGCTCTTGGGGTGTGGGATGAGGGAATGGGTTTCTTACACTGGAGGACTGCAATGACAGCTTTGGGGGTGAATAGGACAGGGCAGGTAGATGAAAGATTGGAAGAATTTGAACATGGGGCCCTACGATGGGCATGGGGACCCAGAAAAGGAGCACTCAATCCCCTCTGCCATTCCTAGCACCAGCCTGAGCTTTGGAAGTCTCTGAGAGGCATAATTGTCACCAATTTCCCCCGGCCAGCGTTTCTGTCGATCATTGAGGTCATTGTTTTTGGATAGGGGACAGCTGATTTAAAAGGGAAGTGGAGAAAAAAATTCCTTCTTTCAACGCGTGATATTTCTCTGGAATTCACCACCCCAGAGTGCGGTGGGTACTGGGATACTGAGTTAAGTTAAGGAGGAGATAGTTTTTTAATTAGTAACAGATTGAAGGATCATGGGGAGCGAGCAGGAAAGTGGAGTTGAGGCCGAGATGAAATCAGCCATGATTGTATCAAATGATGTGGCAGTTTTAAGTCGTGAATTGTCTACTCCTGCTCCTAGTCCTTATGTTCATTTATTCCTACAACTTGTTACACTTGAGAAATCGCCTGAGTGAAGCCCTGATGCTGATGTAAAGCCTAGTGGAAATGATTGTGCGGTCTAACAGTGTCCAACAGACTTTTTTTTTGTCCATTAATTTACCTGAACAGAAATTCATCCTGTCCCATTGCAAGTGTGACATCATCAAGGCCCGATGTCTGTCAGCCTGCTTTCTTTAAACTACCCTTTATGCTCAAAGCCCACAGCAGGATAACCTCTGCCCCACATAGTGCTGGCTGCATTCCTTGCTGCAATACAAGTGTTCACAGTTCACGACTACAATTCTGAAAACAATGTGAACTTCAGGAGTGGCAGGTATTGTCACTGAGATCAGAGATCCTGAGATGAGAAAGTGCTGAAATGCTCCTGCATTGAACACCTGAAAACACTGGCTTAACACTTTATTAAATGAACATTAGCAAGAAAAGGAATGAATTGCTTTATTGTAAACATCTATTGTGGGTTAATAAAAATGCAGATGTAAGAGCAAACATCTCAGAACATTTTGGGTTTGGAAAGTTTTAACTGCAGGCAAGGAGCATTGTTCTGAGATTGCAAACCAATTAAATCAACAAAACTAGTCTAAATGTTTCAACTACATGTCTATTACATGCCTATAATGTGCATATTTATCATAGTCTGTCCATTTAATGACAGTTAATAATAATAAACCAGTTTTCAAAATTTCCAAATGACAGGCTCCCCTCACGTAAGTGCTCTCAACACCTCTCAAAACTTCAGTCGGGCTTCATACAGGGTCATTGAAGCGCAGAGCAACTCTCACTAAATCCAGCTGGAAGATTGAAAATGGACAAAGCCTGTTCAGACTGTGAAATGCCAGAAATGGGCAAAGTCTGTTACAGTCTGAGTACATTGACTGTTGGCCCTGCCTGTTATTCAGCACCCTAAGGGGAAGGGCTACTTGCACTGCTAAAAGAAAAACAAATAGTTACTTTGAAGAAACTAAATTACAGTATCAACTTGTCAAAAAAAAACTTTCCCCCTTGTGACATCCAGGAAAGTTCTTTGTTTAAGAAACAGAGTGATGAATTTTGGAGTGTTCTGTGTTTGATCCCGCGATGGAATATCTTGAAAGTTTGAGGAGTACTTTTCTTTTATTCAGTCATGGGACATGACTGTCACTGGCTGGGCCAGCATTTATTTCTTGTTGTTGTTAAGAAAGCAGCAGTGACTCACCCTCAGGGTGGGAATTCCAGAAATTTGACCCAGTGACAATGAAGGAACGGTGATATATTTCCAAGTCAGGATAGCGAGTGGCTTGGAGGGGAACTTGCAGATGGTGGTGTTCCCAAGTATCCACTGCCCTTGTGTTTCTTGATGGAAGTGATCATGGGTTTGGAAGGTGCTGTGTAAGGGACTTTGGTGAATTCCTGCAGTTCATTTTGAAGATGGTAGACATTGTTGCTGCTGAGCATCGGTGGTGGAGGGAGTAGATACTTAGTAAGTTGGCAGCACAGAGGGCATGCAGGGTCAGCGGTGTCTAGAGTTAGGGTGAGTGATAGTGAATGAGGGAAGATGCTGCAGGCAATAATAAGAGTAGTAGAGCAAGGGGCTGGTAGGATGCGGGTGCCGTAGCGGACATAAAGTGAATGTGAGGTATTGGATAGAAGATGGTGGCACTTACAGAGGCAGAGTGAAAAATGTCATCGAACTTCTTTCTACATTGGTGGGCATTCTTCCAGAAGGATGAGACTGCATTGCCTCTGAAGGCTACCTGGGACCAGGCTGGCATGATCTAGCATGGTGGAATCCTCTGCTGGCCCAGGAGGAAGAAGGCATTCTGCCTCTGCATCCCCATTCATGGGGAGGTGATGGCTTGGTGGTATTATTGCTGGATGGTTCAGCCAAAGGCCCAGGTAATGTTTGAATCCTCCCATGGATTTGAATTGAATAAAAACCTGGAATTAAGGGTCTAATGATGACCATGAATCCATTGTCAGTTGTTGGAAAAACCTATCTGGTTCACTAATGTCCTTTAGGGAAGGAAATTGCCAGCCTTACCTGGTCTGGCCTACATATGACTCCAGACCCATAGCAATGTGATTGACTCAACTGCTTTCTGGGGAATTAGGAATGGGCAATTAATTACTGGCCTAGTTAGAGATGTCCAAATCCCATGAACAAATAAAAAAAACCTTGTCCATGAGGACACTCAGGATCCTGCAAACAAAGTAGGGTGTCAATTTTCCCTTATCTGCCATGTTGGAGGCCAATGTCAGGAAACACTCAGGGCAGCTCCAAATTGGCAGAACCTGTCTGGGTGCACAATAACCTTTTAAAATGACAGAAATGCCAGTCTATTCTGGGTTTTCTTGACAGTGGCGAGATACGGCGAGTGGTAGAGTGGGGCTGGAATTGGATGAGAGGGGCACCATAGGAGCAGGGTAGGACGATAAAGAAGCGACTTTGGTCAGATGAAACAGGATAACTCGCAAGGCTACCATTCAGAACGATGGGTGAGGCAACAATTAACTTCTGTTCACCTATGCAATAGTAGATTCAGCTGTGGTTACCATTTCAATCTTGCATTGGAAACATAAAATGACTATCTACATCCATGTATGGGTACTATGATTCACAAAGTTAGTAGGATAGCCACAAATTTATTGACACCACAGGATTGGTCTCAAACTAGTTTGAAGAACGTACCAAAGTATATGACAACATTTTATCTGAATGAATGTTCATTTATTCACTCATGCACGTGTGCTCTCAAAGAAAGGTCCTTGACTCATTGGCTGCAGATGTTTTCTTTGGCAGCTTTTGCGAGTGATGTTTTCCCATCGTCTTCTATCGTTCAGACATATAGGTCACTAACTCGTCCTAGATAATATGTTAGAGTAATTTAATTTTGTCTTGCCAATTATAATTGTGGCTTTTTTGCAACACATTTTTTTACTGCAGTTGTTGCCTTTATGAGTTGAGGTAATTGTGCTTTATCATTTTGTCAGACTATCCAGGAATCCCAGTGGTGTGACCTTATTTGTTTTGAAAGTATTTTTTTGTTTTCCAGAGGTCAACCGTTCTGTGGTAAAACATCCAATGTTTGTGAATATCATTAGGATGTATTATTGTACAAAAACACTTGAATGACTTAAACAGTCCTAGTTTGGTTATTTATCATTTTCCATGGTGTGCTGTTTTCTTGGCAATCCATACAATTCTGTTGGAGTACTGGGAGCCTTTTCAAAAAAAAATTCTCCTGTATCCATCCTTTATTTTGTATCAATACTTAGAAGACACGGTTTCCAGTTCTTGTAACTGGGACTTACATTTGTGCTAACGTTAATGTTTTTCATCCGTTTCTCCATCTGAGGGTGTCTCACACCTGCACTCCCAATGTACCTGATTTTCATATGTCTAATTTGTGCTGACACAGAATCTTAGTGTTACTGCCCTTTAATGCTTTGCATTCTTGGTTTTATTAGGACCAGGTGAAACCTGGTCTTAATAAAGCACAAAACCTATGTAGAGCATGGATTACATTCACCAGGCCACACAGCCTCACTGCAGATGAATATCATTTCTTGAGGAGAGGTTTAACGGGGAATTGAGAAAGGAAATGAAATGAAATGAAATAAACTTTTTTATGGGAAATCTATCAGCCTTGTATACCTTATGGAGCTTTCAGGTCAAAAGTCAACCCTAAGTATAGATGAGATTAAAGAAAGATCCATTTTGGATCTGTATCAGCAAAGGAGGATTTTAGTGTCAGATTTATGCATTGTTATTAGTGAAGTAGGGAGCTAGTCTGCTTAATTTCTTTTGCTCCTTTATTATCTTTGAAGGGATTAGTCAACATGTCATGCGTGACTCCATCTCTTGGGTGTAAGGCAGTGACCAATCCCTTATGACCCATGATCTGTAAGGCAGAACATTATGAGTTTAATGACACCATTGGCCGCTCCTGTGTAGAGGTATACACAACTTGACAGTATGTCTTTTTTATCTTCAAACAACTAGGCATTTGATTTTGTGAACATGCATGTCACTGATGTGGATAACATGCTTGTGGAGCATGCTGACTGTGTTTTATATAGTCACAGAGTTGTACTGCATGGAAGCAAACTCTTCAGTAATTGATCAATCTCTTTTTGGAAAGTTTAATACAAAAGAAATGTCTCAAAAGTGTCTCATATTTAAATAAGCATTTTAAATTGAGTTTCCTTTGAAGATTGCAACCAATTAGCTTTGATGAAAGAGTTACAGTCTTAAGCCAACATTGATGACGCTTTAAATTTAGGATCAATTTACTTTTTCTGCAAAGTGCTGGAGTAGGTGGTTGCCAGGATTGGGCTAAATAATCAAATGCTCTGGTTCTTTTGTGTCAAGATGCTCAGTGTATTCAGATCAGAAGAATGTAATTTTTAGACAGATTTCTTGGCTTTCATTTCATTCCTGTTGGGACATTGGAGGAGTAGGGGTATTCACAGGGATTTACCTTCACTGACTTGTAAGGATTCACCTCCCTCCAGAAATCAAACAGAATTCAAGATAGTGGAACTCCAAATGTAGCATGTGGCAGTGAACAGGATACATGTACCAAATGGCCTTCCACTTCTCCAAGTCAGTTTACATTTTATGGAAATACATTGGTTGCTTTGTCCACTTAATGTGCAAACAAGAGAGCCTTCACCTGATGTGTTTTAACTCTGGGACCAAAAATCTGCTTTTGAGAGTTTTTTGAGAGATTTACCTCAATAAAGTGACAGCTTGTCTTTCAAAATATTAGACCATCCCAGAGCACTTTACAGCCAGTGTAGTGTAGTGGCTATTGTCATAAAGAAAACACAGTAGCCAGTTTAGTGTGATTTCATCAACAGCAATGTGGTAATGACTATACAATTCATTTTCAGTGATGTTGAAAGAGGGATAAATATTGGTCAGGGCATCAGAGACACTTTGTTTGCACCTCTTTGAAATATTGCCATGGGATATTCAAACTGCACCATTGATGGCAGACATGACTTCAATTTAACATCTTACTTAAAAGATGTCATTTCTAACATTGGAGCACCTCCTCAGTATTGTAATGGATTGCAAGACAAGCATACTAAGCACAGCCTGTAAACATAAGACTAAAAATAGCATGGATAATACCTCATTGCCTGCTTCATTCGACCAGCACAGGATCTTGAAAGAGAAGCCCAACAGACTTGTTTGCTTAAGTACATTGGCTTATATGCTTCTCTCAAAAAGAGAGAACAAATTTTAATCAATACATTGCAAAACTTATGCTCAGATTTTCTTGCTTTGTAAACTTGGTTGCATGCTTTAATGCTGGAATTGCTTTTGGTTTAGATTTTTCCCTGTGTAGTGTTTGAAAATCATATCTCGACTCCCACATTTACTAATTGTTCTTTCAGCCTCATCTCAGAAGTCCTGAGTGACAGGAGACTGAGTCTCTCACTGTTCCTTTGACATGGGCCTCTGTCATTCCCATGTGTGCCTGTAACATCTCTTCCTTCATATCTTTAATAGAGAGAGTTTAATAAAGAAGCCACTGACAGATTTCCAATTGTGAAACATGGGTCTTTTACCTCATTGTATCTCTGACTGCCGATGAAGTTGTTTTCAATCTGTTCCGTCTGGTTATGCATTTAAAAAGAGTGTGTAGATTATTGCTGTCATCACTGGGTAGGCTGTTCAACAATCTTGAACAAAATAGATCAGCAGTAGAATGGAAATTATAGCATCTTCATGAGATTTGGCTGAAAATCTGTGAGCTGCAATGATAACATTAGCAGTGAGAAATTTAAAATAATCTTGTAAAGGCAGAAATTTAACTTGGCAGACAACAGCATCTTCAAACAACAGTTGAGGAAATAGAAACCAGAATCTTACAAAGCCATTGATTGTCTATTCATGTTGTATCCTGTACAAGCACAACCATATTCTGTACAAGTTATGGCATAGCGATTCCCACTTCATTTTCTTTGGTACACACAGAATTGGCATTTAATACTTATGTCCAAATAAAAACCAAAAGAACCGCAGATGCTGTAAATCGGGAACAAAATCAGAAGTTGCTGGAAAAGCTCAGCAGGGCTGCCAGCATCTGTGAAGAAATAGTCGGAGTTAGCATTTCGGGCCTGTTGACCCTTCCTTAGAAAGGGTCTGCAGAGGGGTCACCGGACCCAAAATGTTCATTATGATTTTTCTTCACAGATGTTGCCAGATCTGCTGATCTTTTCCAGAAACGTTTGTTTTTGTTCCTAATACTTTGCTCTGTTTATAATGGACATTAAAGGTTAACACGAGTAGCAGCCAGATATCAAACTCTTAAAGTCATATAGGCACATTTATTGCCCCTTGTTAATAGTTTAAAGGTGGGCCATGTAAATTAAAGTGTTTGCCTTCCCCCACTCAACTGCTATTCGTCATCCATAATATGCAAGACCTGGCCACCCCTCTGCCTACTGAAATTCTTAAGTGGCCAATTCATCTCATTCCACATTTGTGGTTGTAATGTTGTGGGTAGGAGAGTGGGAATACTCAGCTAGCCTGCATTCTCGTAACTTTAGGATAAAAGGCAGGAAGGAAGGAGGGTGCCTTTTTTGGAAGGTATCTCGTTCCCATTTGGGATACTCTCCCACCTGCAAGAAACCCTAACAATCATCTATGCCAGATATTTGACAAGTTCCAATGCGCCTGCCCATTCAATCCTGCCCCACGCCTGGATTCCAGAACCCAACACCCCAATAGCAATCCCTACCCCGTCATCCTCAAGGTCCTGCTGGTTATCAGCATCCACTGAGAAATGGCTATACTGTGTGTTGGTTACTGGTTCTGTAGTTGAACACAGTTGGAAACTAAAGTTGCCGACCACAATTTACATTTCAGTGTGAAAAATGTTCCAATGGACATTGTGTCTCATATGCAAGCTGTACTGCTGCTTGGTAATGAATTGATGGCCTATAGATAGTTGTAAAGGTATATGGCCATTTTAGGAGACTGAACAGATGAATTTATAATGGAAAAATATTGGAGAATTTACAGTGGAACATAAAACATTACAGCACAGTACAGGCCCTTTGGCCCTCGATATTGTGCCAACCTGTCATACCAATCTGAAGCCCATCTAACCTACACTATTCCATGTACGTCCATATGCTTATCCAATGACGACTTAAATGTACCTAAAGTTGGAGAAACTTCTTATCTGTTTTCATGCAAGAACATACAGAGAATCTTCCTAAAATGCTAGGACTTCAAAAAACTTATGAAACTGAGGAACCAAAAGAAATAAGCAGTAACAAAGAGGTATTACTTGAAAAGTTAACTGCATTGAAGGCACACTGACATAGAGGAGCTTTATTCCAGAGTGTTGAGGGAGGTACCTAGAAAGATAATGGATGTTTTGGTGGTTATCTTTCAAGAATCTAAAGATTCTGGAAAAACTCCTGTTGACCAGAAAGTAGCATATATAACACCACTATTTGAGAAGGGAGGAAAAGGGAGAACGGAGAATGGAAGACCTGTTAGTTTGATGTCAATATTAAGGAACATGTTCAAATCTATTATAAAGGATGTGATAATCAACATTTAGAAAATAAAGTTGAAATTGGCAGTCACCTGGATGTGAATGATTTATTATGAGTGAATGACTTATTATTATCATTTGCATATTACAGTGATGATTACAGTAAAATACAGTGAAAAGCTTCAACTGTCGCCAGAATTCAGCACTATTTGTGAATGGGAAATCATATTTAACAACAACAAATTACTTGTGGCATTGATAGAGGCATATTTAGATTTTACAAAAGGCTTTGATAAGGTCCCACACAAGAGTTCAGTAATTAAAATTAGAGCATTTGGGATTGGGGAAAATATATTAAAATAGACTGAGAATGAAATAACAGGTAGAAAACAGAGGCTCGAAATAAATGGATCATTCTCAGAAGGGCAGGCGATCCAGTTGTGATACTTCAGGGATCAGTCCTAAGTCCACAGTTGTTCACAATTTATATAAATGACTTGGATGTAGGGACAAATTGTAACATTTCCAAAGTTGCCAAAGACAGCAAGCTGAGCGGACCATAAGTTTTGACAGAGATGCAACAAGGCTTTATGTGTACATGGACAGGCTAAGTGAACGGGTTAGAAAAGAGCAGGTGGACTATAATGTGAAAAAGAAAAGTTATTAACTTCAGTCACAAGTTGAGAAAGGTAGACTATTTGTTAATGACATATTCACTGATGAGAGGTTACTCCACATGCTAACCATTGATTTCTTTCCAACTGCACATGTACAATATTGGGCAGGTTTTAATAGTTAAAATAAAAATTCTACTTTGTGTAACATTTTACTTTTATTACCTGATATATTCTTCCATTTTTAGGCACTTGTCACTTTTTGTTATTTATGGGAGATATTGCTGATAGTGCACATGGGTGTCAGCAAGTGAGCGTTGGGAAATATGGTTCTTCAAAGAGACTAAATGCCTTTATTCATGTGCCCAACCAGGTATCGCAAGCAGTTAGGAAGGAAAATGGTATGTTGATCTTCATTGCAAGGAGATTCAAGTATAGAAATGAAGATATCTTGCTGTGCTTGTCTACAGTTTTGTAAACAGTTTTGCCCACCTTACCTAAGGAAGGATATATTTGTCGTAAATAGAGGGCAACACAAGTTCACACTGGAATGCCAGGATTGCCTCATGATGATATTGAAAAGATTGGATCTGTATTTGCCAGGGAAGAATGAGAGCTGACCTCATTGCAAGTTACAATACATTGCATGACATGGTGGGTGTAGGTAAGATGATCATCTGGGCCGGTGAGTTTAAAACCAGAGGATTATAATCCAAGGACGATAGGCATGCCATTTAAGACTGAGATGAGGAGGAATTTCTTCACTTAGGAAGTAGCGAGTCTTTAGAATTCTCTCACGTAGAGAAGCTGTGAAAGCTCAATCACTGAGTTTGTTCAAGAGAAAAGTTTACTGGAGACTAAAATCATCAAACAGATATGGAGATAAAGCATGGAAAGAACATTCAGGTCAATGATCAGCCATGATCTAATGGAATGTTGTAGCAGGTTTGTTGCTCTGAATGGCCCACTCTATTCCTAACATATCAGAGTAATAGTTTCTGAGGGCATGTTTTGTGACATTATCAACTTTGGGTATATACTTATGACACAAATCCATTTACTTGGGTCCTCATGCATTTGGCTATTTCTTTCACATTTGGTATCAGATCCTCCAGGTGATACAGGGAACCAGCCTATCAAATTCCTGGATCCTGACTAGTTTTCTTCAAGCATGTCTTTGAGAATGATCCTCCCTGTATCACAAAGGCAATTGAATTGCAGTAATTAGTAAATATACCAGTCTTCATTCTTTCTTGCAATCACATTCCTTAGCTTTAATGTTTTCTTTGGGACATTACTTGTACTGCTATCAGATTGTCCTAACAGGCTATGACCCTGCATCTTTGATGTCGTTATTTCCAGCAAATCTATTTCTCTCCCCTATCCCAGCCATTCCCCTTCAACAGCCCCCAGCTTTACTTACTGAAGTCCTGTAAATATTCCTGTCATTTGCTTTATCAGACCTGCCCTGTACTCCAGGATTATCCTAAAATCCAAAGATAAATCCGTTTTATTTCCCAATACAAACTCTAGATCTCTCTTTCCTTCTGCTTCTACCCTCATCTCCAACAATGTATGAAAAGATTATTGACTTTTTCAGCTTCCTCTTTGCTTTCCCCCTTCCCACTTATCCACCTAAACCATTATCAGGCTTCCCCTACCCTAGGCCAGTTTCTATCCTTACATCCCTTATGCCTTCTCTAAGAGCATCTTGTCCTTATGACTCATCTCTTGCCCCCTTAATCTTATTCCTACTGAACTGTTGACCACTCAGTTCCCTTCCAAGCCTTCAGGTAATCTCCATCCTCCTTTCAAAGCCGCCATGTAAGAAATGTACCCTTGATTCCTCTACCCATAATGAAGAACACAACTTCTTATTTCCTTTATGTTTGGATTTTGAACTAAATGGTCAACGAGGCATAACAATTCCTCTTCTCCTTCAGATGGCTAAGGAAATTTGGCATGTCCATAACGACCCTCACCAACTTTTACAGATGCACCATTGAAAGCATACTATCTGGATGCTTAATGGCTTGAAATGGCAACTGCTGTGCCCAGGACCATAAGAAACTGCAGAAGGTTCTGTGCACAGCCCAGACCATCATGGAAGTCAAGCTTTCATCCAAGGACTCCATTTATACTCCTTGTTGCTGCAGAAAGGCTGCCAACATTATCAAAGACCTTCCACTCTGGTAATGCTTTCCTATAACCTCTTCTGTCAGGCAGAAGATACAGAAGCTTGAGCACATACGCCAGCAGGTACAAGAGCAGCTTCTTCCCTGCCGTTATTAGACTGATGAAGGGGTTCACTAACTTCGAATAATGTTACTTTTGTTAATGTTGATCTTGCTTTGCACAACTCCTGTGCAGCATAACCTGCATGCTTCACTCTGTCCAAGCACTCTATGATCCGTATGTCCTTGCTTACTATGATCTGCATGTACTGCTCTCAAACAAAGCTTTTCACTGCACTAAGGTACACATGACAAATCAAATCATCGTCAAAATGGATTCTGTTTTAAAGCAAGGAGACTGTACAAAGAGATGGCTGCAGTTTTAAAGTCATATTTACTGGAGCACAGTGTGAGGCGTATACAATTTTGCACTTTCCTGGAATAGAGAAACCAAGTAGCAAAAATAGAAAAAAACAAACAGCAAAACCAAATAGAACAAAGCTGATGGATTGTGAACCAGTGGCACAGACATAGAAAATGCTGGAGAAACACTCCAGGTTTGCAGCAAATATTGGGAGAGAAGCAGAGTTGGTCATTTGAGTCTAATATGATCTCCTTCTTCAGAGAGTCACACTGGATTTGAAACATTAACTCTGTTTTTTCTCCACAGGTGCTGCCAAACCTGCCAAGTTTCTCCAGCATATTCTATTTGTATCACATTTCTAGCATCTGCAATATTTTGCTTTTGTGTGTTGTGTTTGGCTCTTCACCAGGTGACCATGGTTGTGCGGTTAATAAAGCACCATAAGATGTTTCTCTTCTTTTCAGGTTGTTGAAGTTATTTTCTCTCCATCTGTGCTTACAGACCTAAGTAATATTTGCCTGTGAAAACCAACATAATTTATGTGATATTCTGCCTTATGATCCAAAACAATAAGGTCAGACATGAAGTCATTTCATATTTCTCAAAGAACCGCACTATTTTCAGTTTATTTTATCAAGGCATTATAATTTCCTTTTGCCTGTCTTTGGAGTGCTATTTACCTTTGCTCACATCCATTGCTTATTTTTAATGTGCCTCCTTGGTGATTGAACATGACGCAATGCATTTGGTGTGATATGCCTTTACCTTGAGCATGGTACTAGTTCAAAGTTAATGTCTTGCCTCTAAACTTCAGTTTGCATTTGTTCTGCATGCATGCACTAGGTTCGAGTAACATGACTGTTTGTTTGAAGGTATTGCCTGACAGAAAGTAAATAAATCACTGTCCCATAAGCCACATGTCTGGTATAAACTGCGTTCCATCCAGCTGGTGCATATGTCTTTGAAAAATGACTGATCTTTTTCTTGTAACCTGTAGGGACAAAGCTTCTGTCTGATTTGCTGGTGCGATGGGGTCCAGTGATTTTCAGGGTGGAGTTCTGCTCAAGCCACAGTTCTTCGTTCAGGACGCTGTCGGTGTGATCAATAATAGTCCATAGCCTTGAAGCAGGAGGAGCTGCAGTCATCTAATATTGTCACAGAGAGCAATGTTAGTCCACTCATATTGTCAGGACACCCTAATAATTTCTGCAGTTACTGGGAAGCAACAGTCTCCTGTTGACTGTTTGCCTTACATGAATACAGCACCTGACTGTTAATCAGACTGAATTTATCACATGCTTTTCGATATCCTTGTTCTCAAACAGTCTGAATGGGATTGTTATACGTGTGATTTTTTAATGAAGATTCTGCTTTGAATAAAATTGATGCTTCATCCGTAGTTTGGAATTAAAGCATTAACGTTATCAAATCAATGCCGATTAATCTACGGAAGCACTGTAAAAGTGTTTTAAATTCTTTGCAGGTGGGAAATTATACTTTAAGCTCTGGAAAAAAAGTTAAAATTTTGGATGCAAGGACAAAACTGCTTAAAATTGTACTCTTCTTCATGTTGTTGGCATTTGGGAATTTAGATCTGGAGCTATATCTGTTCAGTTCTGTTATTGTCAAAAGGCAGAAAGAATTTAAAATTGTTCAACCTAATCATTAAAAAGATGTACAGTGCATCAATTGCGAAACGGCAGAAACGAATCAAATTTCTATCCTCCTACGCAGAATCCTCTGGTATTTGTTTTAGCTTAACTCAAATGTTAAAGAAATTTACTGTGCTGTTCAGTCAAAATTTAAACTGTAGTGTGTACTTCAGTTGATTAAATTACAAAAAAGAACCCAAAACTGAAGCTAATTTTGTGTGGCTCTGGGTTAGGCAGAGGTTGTTGGTTTATGGCCACTTAAATTAGAAGTAGGAGTTTAACAAACCCCAGATAAGTTGCCTCGGAGTTAACAGGTTAATTCAAACATTACTTTGAACAAAATCCGTTTGAACTGTATAATCTGGATGTTCAGCTGAAAGGCTTTGTGGTCAAATCACATCAATCACATAACACAGAGCTATCCAGTGACAGCTGGCGTTCTGCTGTTTGTAAAAGTCCTTTTACAACATGCAGTTTCTCATTTCTACACACCATCAAAGTAATTAGCTGCCAAACAGTATGATGTACACCACAGAGTACCAGTGCCGCTGTGGATTAACGGAGATGTCTCATCTGACACATCTGGGCACAAAAACTAATCAGAACAGCTGCTTCGGCCCATATGGCAGCGGGGCTGGTGTTATGGAGTGCTGAGTCTGAACGATACTAACCTGCGGCAAATTATCCATCATTAATCCAAAGATCTGACCAGCTTAAGTGCAATTGCTAGTCAAAACATCTGTACGCGGAGAGGTGGGACGTTTCTAAATGCAAGAGAAATTAAAAGAGACAGTTTTTGCATCATGAGTGCTCTATCGACTAAACTAAGACAATCACAATCTGCTGAATGTTTCTGTTACTCCCTGTAATCTATATTCTATCATCGGCAGCTCCAGTGTGAACCCAGAGCTGGAAGGCATTCCTCTGCGCAAACAAAATATTCCCCGGAGCCAGATGATGATATTTACTTAAGATTAAAAATAATACCCAATTGATATTATAGTGTTATGCAATGCCTGATTATAAAAGATAAACCTGTGAGGAATTTGAATTTGTTCCTTCTAGGGAATCTATGCTGTAGTGTGAATCTCTGTTAAAAACACATTGAAGCAAGAAATCTATCTTCATGTTGATCTTGTGTATGTTCACAGCCATGAAACCCACTTACCAGCATTACTGGTGTGTCTCAAATACGTTTTTGTTTTACTTTCGGTTTGAGAAAGCTTTTGTTTAAATTTATCAGTGGCAATATTTCTTCACAAAATGTTATTTAGAACATTTGGAGGAAAACTGAAATTTTATAAAAATACCGAGCGATTTTCAAATGATTGAATGGGATTTAGTTCCATGTCTTTTATGAGATGACTTCCTGAGCTATGTCAGCGGAAATTTTAACCTATTTGCTTTTAATCTCTTTGCTCAATTGGTTCAAGAAATTAAGTTCAGTGTCAAGGTGATAATATTGTTAATACTATTTTCAATCACCATAACTGCCTTCGAATCATATCAATCTGAAATAACTGAACAAACAAGGATTTTGGAAAATGTTTTCCAGAACTTGTTCGAGCTGTTACATTTTTAATCTCTTCATGAACCTCTGTATTACCATTATCATAATTACTTAGCACAAGTTTTTCCACTCTCTAAATAAACATTTGAAAAGAAGTAAATAGATTTTAATGGAAAGAAATAACATACTTATTTAGTTTCTTCATGTCTTCAGAATGTCCGAAATGTTTTCCAGCTAATGAGATATTTCTTTCTGATCTGCTATTTCCCTGTGAGGATGTTTAATTATTATAAAATATTCAGTCAAGTATTTTGCATTTACAACCCCATTTTTAAAATGAAAATGTGCAAATATTAATCAAGCACAGAACAAAATCTTAACATACGATTATTTCCATTTATAGGTTTTTCATAGGTTATAGGTTTTATAGGTTTTTGCAGGCCTTCTCTCTCAGCAGGCCATACCTGCTTCAGCTACTGCTAACTATATAAACTATATAAGTAATCATTTAATGCCAACATGACTATAGCAGACACAGGGGATTGATCACTGAATGATCTGCTGGATATGCTAATAAAAAATAAAATGCAAAACTTCTCAAAACATATTAGAAGAAGGATGCTTTAAACAATCAATTAACAACAATAATAAAGTTCCTGTGGGGCTTCATGAGAAGATTATTCATTTCTGTTCATTTATTTCATGGTGCCGAGAAACTTACTATTGAAACCTCATCATCAATATTATTTTAATATATTGCAATTACTTTGAACAGCACAAATGTATTTATGTAATTTGAATGACAAGGTTATTGTTTGCATTGATAGGTAATAAAATGGCATTAAAGGGGTTTAAACTCCTTTCTAAGGAGGTTGGGGGATGTGGGTGAGGGGAAAAGGCGCATCTTAAAACTAATTTGTGATAAAATTTTAATTGTGTACAGCTGTAGTCAATTAATGTTTGATTAATCAACTAATTGTTGCCCCCTTGATATCTGTGGTTATGGATGAGGCTGTCAGCTAGATCTACCCTTTTGTGAAATCTACATCTCTGAAAAGTGAATGTCTATTTAAGTTAATCAATAAATTACCAACCCTCATGGCAATCCAGTGATGTTTTGTGATTTTCTGAAATTCTTTTGCACTTAAACGTCATATTCAGATGAAGGTAAAGTCAGGTAATTAACCACACTTTGCAAAGGATAATAGGCATGCCTTTACAAAGACAATCGGTATTTAAAGCTTGAGGAGCATCACTCTACAAGTAATGGCAATACCAGGAGGCAGGACCCACACCAGCTGTACCAAGCCTTTGGCATCATTCCGCATGACCCTTGAGCCAACTGAGCCCACAGGGATTCTGATTAGTAAAATAATCATTGTTGGTGTATAAAAAGTGAGGTTATTTCAGTTTCAACAATCGCAAGAAACAGTGCAATGTGACCGCCCAAGCAACATTTTGCAGCCTGAAGAAAAAATTGAAACCATGCTGAAGCTGGACAAAAGCTCAGTTGATCCAGGGAATAAGTAACAAGTCATTTTGCAGTCGGATATTAGAGATAATGCAAGTGTTTACACGGAGTACTTTTATTATCCATTTGTGGGAAATGTGCGTCACTGTCCAGGCTGGTATTTACTGTTCATCCTGAGCTGCCTTTGAGGAGGTATTGGTGAGGTGTGTTTTTAAACAGTTGTGGTTTATTTGGTGTTGGTAGACACACAATGCTACTAGAGAGAGAATTCCAGGATTTTGTCTCAGTGACACTGAAGGAATGACAATAAATTTCCAAGTCAGCATGGTGAGTGACTTGGAAGAGAACTTGTAGGTGGTGTTGTTCCCATATATCTGCTACCTTTGTCCATCTAGTTGTTAGTGTTCACAGATTTGGGTGGGGCTATCTGAGGAGCCTTGGTGAATTTCTGTAGTGCATCTTGTGGATAATACACATAGCTGATACTGAGCATCGGTAGTGGAGAGGGTGAATGTTTGCGGATGTGGTGTCAATGAAGTGGGCTGCCTTACCCTGGACGGTGTAGAGCTTCTCGAGTGTTGTTGGAGCCGCACCCATCCAGGCAAGTGGGGATTATTCCAATACACTCCTGACGTATCTTGGAAATGACAAACAGGCTTTAGGGAGTCTGGAGGTGTACAGCTTGCCACAGAATTCTCAGCTTCCTACCTGCTTTCATAGCCATTGTAGTTATATGGCAGGTCTAATTGATTTCTGGTCAATGGTGACATTTAGGATGCTGATTTGTGTGGTGCTCAGATTTGGAGATTCTAGTGAATGTCCAGTGGTGATGGTTTGATTCTCTCTTTGCCATTGTCTGTCTTTTGTTTGGTATGAATGTTACTTGTCACTTGTCAGCCCAAGCCTGGACTTGTCCAGGTCTTGCTGCGATTGCAAATGGAGTGTTTTAGTATCTGAGGAATCATGAATGGTCTGAACATTATGCAATTAACGATGAACAGCCCTGCTTCTGACCCTATTCTGGAATGATGATTACTGATTAAATCACTAAGATGATTAAACCTAGGACATTACCCTGAGGAATTCCACTAGTGGTGTCCCTCAGAAGACCGACCTGCAATGACCACAACCACCTTCCTATGTATGAAGAATGATTCCAACCAGTGGGAAGTATTTCCCCTGATTCCAATACCCAGTTTTTCTCTTTGATACCGCACTCAATCAAACATGGCCTTGATGTCAATGCCTGTCACTCTCTCCTCACCTCTGGAATTCAGCTCTTTTGCCCGTGTTTGAACCAAGGCTGTAATGAGATCAGGAGCTGAGTGGCCCTGGCAGAACCCAGACTGGGCGCCACTGAGCAGGTTATTGCTGAGCAGATACTGCCTGGTAGCACTGTTAATGACACCTTCCAACACTTTACTGACAATCAAGAGTAGGCGGTTGGGGCAGGAATTGGCTCGGTTGGATTAATCCTGATTCTAGTTTACAGAACATACCTGGGTAGTTTTCTACATGGTTGGTAGTTGCCAGTATTGTAACTGTACAGGAACACTGTGAGAGGGGCACAGTAAGTTGTAGAGTACAAACCCTCTGTTCTGTTACTGGAAAGATGTCAGGATCCATTACTTTTGCAGCATTCAGTGTCTCCAGCATTTCTACATACCGTGTGGAGTGAATTGAATTGGCTGAAGATTGGCATTTGTGATGCTGGGGACCTCTGGAGAAAACCAAGGTAGATTACCTCCTCTCCACTCTGACTGAACGTTGCTTTGAATCTTTCAGCCTCATCATTTTGCACTGACATGTTGAGGTCTGCCATGGTTGAGGATTTGGATATTTCTGGAGCCTCCTCCTTCTGCGAATTACACAATTGTCCAGCACGATTCCTGTCTGGATGTGGCAGGACTGCAGAACTTAGATTTGTTGTTTACTATTTAAGAAATAATTTCAGAAATTATCTGTATGCTTATACTGCTGTGTCCAGTTATTGTGAGTGATGTCTTTTTTTTATATTTTAAAGTAATGGTCAGAGATTGAACTACATAAAGAGCTGAATTTTTGCACTAGGCCTGGAACAATAGGAGCAAGGACCATTTGCAGATCTTGAACCTACAACCAGGGGCAATATCTAAAACTTGTTAGAATTATGACTCTGTAATTTGCATTGGGAAAAGTTCGCTCCCAGAATAAGAGAGGCAAACAGTTAAATCTGGAGGATCAATCAGAGGCCTACTACAGGAAAGTGGACACTCAACCAGTTTTATTAAAAAAATTACAAAGTAGAGCAAGCAGCCAGGCCAATTATAAATGCAGGTGGCTGTAGGCCTACAAACAGACAAGGGGGACCTTCACCCCTCCTGCTACGAAGCGCTCACCTCCAGTCAGTTAAACTGCCCCATGATGCCTCAGGAAACTGCAGACAGATTGGAAAATCCCAGTCAGCCTCTTTAGTCCCCAGTCAACAAGACCCTTAAGGAGCCTACTTGCTTGCTGCTCTTTTAGATTAGGTGATCCCAAACCTTTGTTAGCCAAAATTGGAATACAGTATAAAGACTAACACAGCAGTCAGCCTTGTAGATTATAGAACCTTTCCACATCCAGTCCTCATCTGGAACCCCAAAGATTCAACCCAAATACATGAGACCATAAGATGCAGGGGGAGCCCATTAAGTTTGCTCTGCAATTCAACAAGATCCATGGCTATCTGATCATCCTCAGCTCCACTTGCTCACCTTTCCCCATAACCCTTCATTCCCTCACTGATTAAAAATCTATTTATCTTGGCCTTAGATATATGTAAAAACCCACCATCTGTAGACCTCTGCGGTAAAGAATTACACAGATTCATCACCTTCTGAAAGTAAAAAGCAATTCCTCCTTACCAAGAACATAACAAGGACAGCAGATTCTGGAAGTCAAAGTCAGTATAATGTGGAGAGGAGCACAGCAGGTCAGACAACAGCCAAGAAGCAGGAAAATTGACATTTCGAGTTGGGATCCTTCATCAGGCTTCCTGATTTCTGTCTTTAATGGGTACCCATTATGAGATTATGCCCTCTGGTTCTAGGTTGTCCCATAAGAAGAACTGACCACTTGGCATTGTTGCAACTTAAAAACAGACAGCCAAATCAAATGAGTTTCCCTATTCACTGTATTTGCAACACTGTGCCCTTACAATTGACCCCAATGATTCCTAACCAGACTTTGTGAATAGCCAATAATAGGCACCAACTTCATAGCTTGAACAAAAGGATTGCTAATTGGTTATTAAAACAGTAAAGATAATGTTGCCATTGACTTAACAGACCATAAGGCTGCTCTCCCATTAGATGGAGGTTTAAGCTGAGGGCCAGATGCCTCAGGCAAGAGGAAAAAGTTGAGAAGGAGAGTCCTTCACGGAACCTTGGCGGGTATAGAAATTGAACAGATGCTGTTGGTCTCACTCTGCGTCACCAGCCAGCTATCTGGCCAACTGAGCTAACCGACACCTAAAGTAGCTTTAGCTGGGCAAAGTTAAGTAACTTACGTATGTCTGATGATTTAAACCTAATCTTTGATTGAAGCTCTCACTCACACATAGACAGATGGGCATAGTTCAGAGATAAATTGAATCAAAAAAGAGAAGTAATTGCCCAGTTCACGTTGCCTGTTTCTATGATGCATATAATCACAAGCATGTCGGATTGTATCTTGCTTTATTTCTGAAGACACCAGTCAATGCATGCAGCTTCCTAGAAAAATATTAATGTAATTCTTAGAACAGGGATTCTATTCTTTGAACATTCAATAAGTTGATAATGGGAGGATAATCAAGGAGCAAGAAAAGCTCTATCATGTAACATTGGCGGCCACAATTCTTCTGACAAAAATAAGTCACATTGTTCAAATATTGGATCCTCTGTCTGCTTTTTTTTCCACATTCTCTAGATTGGTTAACACTGGCCTCCCTATGATGGCCTGTTAACATCTGAGCATCCACCAACACCTGAGTGGCAATGCATCTCTGGAACTAAAATGTCTACAGGCATTCTTTGAACGAGAATCAGCTTGCAATTAAGTAATTTGTTTGTTCTCCCTTTTTAAAGAAATAAGCTGCTGTTAAGAGTCCAAAATTTACCTATAATTCATGGCTCAGTTCCAACAAAAAATGAGAAAAATACAATTAAAAATAATGAATGGATCAACAGCATCTACCTTTTCAAGCCCCCTTATAAAGCTATGTGGTTCAGTAAGGTGTCTGAGGACCTCTAACCCCAAAATTCGAATCAGTCTTTGACTGTTGACCTGAAAGTTTGATCTTTGATCTACAATAGAGCTGGTTTTGTCAAATGTCCTTTGCTCTTATGCTGTTAATCCTTTCAGCATGTAACTCTCTCAGTACAGAACTTAACTTGATGCTTAACAATCCCACTGATTTTGTCTTTACTGCCCTCAGTGATGGACCATTCCAGACATGGACAAAGACATAGAATATAAGAGTGGGAGTAGGCCATTTGGCTGTTCGGGCCTGCTCCACAACTCAATATGATCATGGCCGATCATCCAACTCAACAGCCTCTTCTTGCTTTTCCCCACATCCTTTTGAACCCTTTAGCTGCATGTGCTATATCCAACTCCTCTTGAAATCATACAATGTTTCAGCTTTGACTTCTTTCTGTGGTAATGAATGCTGCAGGAGTTCCACTCTCTGGGTGAAAGAATGGATTCTCATCTAAGTGCCAAATGGTTTACCCTGTACCCTTAGACTATGATCCATGTTTCTGGACGGCCTGGCCATCAGGAACCTCCTTCCTGCAATTGTCCTATTTATAACATGGCTCTTTGTGTGATATTTTGCTCAGATTTATGGGATTGCCATATTGTTGTAGATGCAATCAGAACTAAGTGAGCAATAAAATATAAATTCTCTCTTACCTACTGAGCAGAATGAAAAAGACCCTAGCATGGATTAAATTTGACAATAAAGGGCCTAACAAGGAATTCATTTCTCTACCAAGAGAGTAAGGAGATTATGTCAATTAAGAAAGAGTTGAAGCAATAAGCATGGATGCATTAAGGAGAAGCTGGTAAAGTACCAGGGAGAATGCAGAATAGAAGGTTTTGTTGATAAAGTTGAAGAAGAGAGACATGAAGAGACCGTTCTGGAGTATAAGTGCCAGAATGAATCAATACCAGAATTGGGCTGAATAGTCTGCTTCTGCTTTGTCCATTTTATGTAGTTTAATAGACATTACATTGTGTAAGCCATGACGACTAACAGGATACTCATTAAAAGTGGCTACACACTTCATTTTAATTCCTTGAAATCTGGACAAACTTAAACATCCAGCTGCTGCTTTGATTGAGATTCGTCATTGACTGCATCTTGTTACAAGGAAGATGTCTACTCAGATGCAAAGCTTCTGCCATACATCTTTATGTAAATGGATGGTTAATTCTCGACTCATTGATTATATCTTTCTTTCTTTCCTTTCTCTGCTGCTGCTCAGCCTCATCATTGTGACACTGTGACTCCAAGCCTGATACAACTTGATAGGCACATTGTCTTTATTTTGGGCAATTGGTAGCTGAGTTGGCTGAAGATTGCTGAAAAAGCTTCAGCTTTGTCTTTTGCACTGATATGCTGGACCCGCCCAGCATTGACGATGGGGATGTTTGTGGACATTCTTCCTCCAGTGAGTCATTTAATAATCCACCACCATTCCTAACTGGATGTGGCAGAATTGCAGAGCTAAGATCAGATCTGTTGGTTGTGGGATGGCTTAAGTCTGTCTATCAATTTTTGCAAATGCTGTTTGACATGCAAATAATCCTGTTTAGTAGCTTTGCTTTGCTGGATCGAGACCTCTCTTTTAGGTCCTCTGCCATAAGGTTGCAGACTGTTTTCGAGCATGATTCTGTCACTGCTGTTGATCATCCACAATGCCTCATGGAAGCCCGTTCTATAAGTGTTAGATTGGTTTGAAGCCTGTCCCTTTAGGGTAGTGATAACACCACACAAGACGATGTAAAGTATTGTCAATGTGAAAGTGGAACTTTGTCTCCAGAAGGACCGTGTGATGTTCAGTTTTACTGAGGCTGTTATGGACAGAGGCATCTGCAGCTGACAGATTGGTAAGAATGAGGTCAAGTATATTTTTCCCTCACCACCTGCCACAGTTTCAGCCTAGAAGTTATGTCCTTTAGGACCTGACCAGCTTGATCACATGTGTTGCTCCCGAGTCACTCTTGGTGTTGAAGTACCCCACCCCCAAGAGTCCATTTTTCATCCTTGCCACTCTCAGTGTCTTCTCCAAGTGTTGATCACCAAGGAGGAGTTCTGATTCATCAGTTAAGCGAGGATGGCATGTAGTAATTAGCAGGAAGTTTCTTTGAGATGTTTGATCTGATACTATGAAACTTCATGGAGTCTGGATTCAATGTTGAAGACTTCAGGGACAGTTTTCTGCCGACAGTAACACACTGTGGTGCCACGTCTATGGTCCTGCCAGTGGGACAGGGCTTATCCAGGGATGGTGATGGTGGTGTCTGGGAAATTGTCTGTAAGGTATGATTCTATGAGTATGACCCTGTCAAGTCATTGCTTGATTAGTCTGTGAGACAGCGCTCCCATTTTTGGCTCTAGCTCTCAGGTGTTAGAAAGGATGACTTTGCAGGGTCAGCAGGGTTATTTCTGCCGTTGCCTTTTCTGGTGCTTAGGTGAATGCCAGGTGACCCACCTCATTTAATTTCTTTTCTCCTTTCTGGAAATTGATAAAACTGAATGGCTTGCTGAGTCATTTCAGAGGGTGTTGCTGTAGTTTTGGAGTCACATCAGCCAGACCAGGTAAGGATGGCAGTTCCCTTCCCAAAGGTCATCAGTAAACAAGGTGAGTTTTCCCCGAACAGTTGGCAATGATTTCATGAATATCATCAGATTCCAGATTTTTATTGAATTCAAATTGCCCTAATGGGATTTGAACGCAGGTTCCCAGAACATTATGTGGAATCTTTGGATTAATATCTCATGATATGACCACCAGGCCATGCCTCCTACTTCCTTGAAAACATTCAAGGGCAGGTCGAGTTGTTTGAGATTTATCAACTCCGTAAAGGTTATGGGTGTTTTTGGTTTGTAAATCTTAATGCTATCTTACATAATTCAATTATTAGCTGAGCTTTGGATGAAACTTTTAATAGCATCTTTGCTTAAAGCTAATATTGTTGATCAGGAATTTTCTTTGATCACCTACATGCTCTGCCAAGAAATTAATTCCATTAACTGTACACATATACATTTGCACACACATTTCCTGCTTCATTTTTCAGTCCTCTACCCCTTGTCCTCTTTGCCTCCCTTCCCATTTGTGGGAACTTAATGGTCTTCATTGAGACTTCTGAAATCTGTCTGCACTCTACCTCTGTAACATCTCTAAAACTCTCTTCTTATGTTACCTTAATGACCAGACCTGCAGTCACTGCTTCTTAGGTTTTTCCCTTGACTTGGCAGCGTTGTTCTGGCTATTTTCTGAAAAGCACTTTGCAATGTCCTATACTTTTAAAGCACCTTTAGTTGCTATTCTTTCAGTGCAATTTGCTGTCACCACAATGGACAGTGTTTGCATTTGGAAGTCACCTTAGCTACATTCTTGTAAAGTAAAACCTTGAAAGTGTAAACTTTCAGTCAACAAGATATTGACATTCCTTTCAAAGCACAACTTAAAGCAATGGTGATGATTATTTTGTGCCTAAAACAAACTCTGTTCCTCCGAACGCAGCCCATCTCAATGTGTGGTGCAGGTATCACCAGCCACAACCTGAAAGATGACCATATCTCATGTAAACTATGGTCTGCAAGTTGCTTGACTATAATTGTAGTGTCAGCCAATACCAACAACATGGTAATTGGATTCTGTCTATCCTGACATGCTTGGCTGTCTATCTTTGGAATTCCTACAGACAATTAGACTTTGAAAGCTTCAACTGTGACAATGAAAACAGCCGTAACTATGCGTAGGGTAAATAGACAAATAGACAAGGCATGAAGGCTCTTGCTCCATTTTCCATGGCCAATTTTCCACCCAAGTATCTGAAATTCTATCTGTTTCATTGGAACTGATTTCAAGACATTTTTCTGAGTGTGAGCTCATACTATCTGAGTCTCGCATAGTTTGCAAAGATCAGCACGTTGTTGAACTAAAACAGCTTTCAGTTTTACTGAACAGGGAAGCTCAGTGAAACAGAACTGAAGCATGAACAAGAATCTTGGAAGGAATGTGTGAAAGTCATTCACCCATGTCTTGATGCTTGGGAAGATGTTGTTTTGGTTGCTGTGTTTGTATAGAAGTAATGTGATTGAAAAGCTTAAGTACACTATATAGCTGTGGCAACAGAATGGTTAGTAATTACGAAGAGCACTGAAGTGTATTTTCATGGCTCCATATTGTTACGTCAATACCACATTTTTGTTTTGTCTTTGGTATGTTACGATTTAAGTAGTAGCATAAGCAAACAATAAGTCCAAGTAGAATTGATATATGGATTTTGAGTGAGCCTGTTGTATGTGTGATTTCATTGGACCATGAGGTGGTGATGAACTTTAGTTCTTACAGTGAATTATGTACAAAATAAAAATATTGTGTTAACATACTGTAATTTTATGACATCATTCACCTGTGCACCCTTTTTGGATCATATGAAAGTGCTTATTATATCTCACGACGAACCATAAATCTTATGAAGTACGGCAGTGACAAAGAAGGAGAAAAAAGGAAGCACAACAAATGTTACCTCATTTGTAATATATCTCCAAAATAAAACTATTTTAAAAAATAGTTAGCTCCCTTTTTTTGGTTCAAAGTGATTTGAATTTTCTTGAACCAAAAGCTTAAATTCCAATTGCAACGCCTAGTGAATACAGTGTACAAAGATGTTGCTCTTTTAAACTCCTACTAGATCAAAATAAATAAATAGATGAAAGCAATATTGAAAAGACAATAACAGCAGACAAATAGCTTCTTAAGAATGGCAAGATAAATAGGGAAGATGTGCACAATTGAGGAGAACGTTTTCTGCCACTAACAAACATGATTATGTGATCATGAATTTGAGACTATTCAAATGTACAATCATAGTATGAATTAAAAATCAGACTTATTACTGAAATCAATGAAATATTACTGAAGCATAGCCCTGAAACTCATTGACATACTTGTTTTTAACTTTGTTGGATCATGTCCACAAAAAGAGGTTGATAATGAAGAATCTTTTTACAGTATTATTAAATTCACATTTTAAACGTGCGTAGTGATGGAATGGAAGCATTTTGGATATATTTGCCATGTGATTTATCCTTTTGAAAATGTCAGTGGTTGACTATTGTGGTGAAAGGTTGATATCATTTCATAACCCAAACCCAAGTGCAGTTTAGAACTTTGTCTTGCTATATATGAAAATTGAATGTCTGAATTTATTATGTCTTAGGAAGTTGGCAGCATGATCCATGATAGAAACCCACTGAGCTGGGATACCGCTATTCCAGATATCTGAAATACTCTCTGTAGGACAAGGACTTGAATGAAAGAATTGTAAACTGATAAGGATGAAATGGTGCCTAAGAAAGTAACTTTGATAGTGATCTAGTTCAGGGGTTGCACAAGCCATGGTTCTCAATGACATTGCTCCAGTCTCTTGGCTTACAGAGCATGGAATTTAACACAAGGTGGGTTTCATAGAATCCCTATAGCAGGGAAACAGGTCATTTAGCCCAACAAGTCCACACCAACTCTCCAAAGATCATCCCATGCAGAGTGTATCCCTGTAAACCTGCATTTCCCATGGCTAATTCACCTAACTTTTACATCCCTGGACGTAATGGACAATTTAGCCTGGCCAATCCACCTAACCTGCACATCTTTGGACTGTGGGAGGAAACTGGAGCACCCGGAGGAAACCCTCACAGACACGGGGAGAATGTACAAACTCCACACAGACAGTCACTCACGACTGGAATTGAACTCAGGTGCCTGGCGCTGTGAGGCAGCAGTGTTAACCACTGAGTCACAGTGTTGCCCTGGTTCTGCAAGACTGGGTGCTTTTTGATTTGATTAGATTAGATTCCCTACAGTGTGGAAACAGGCCCTTTGGCCCAACAAGTCCAAACCGCCCCTTGAAGCATCCCACCCAGACCCATCCCCCATAACCCACACACCCCTGAACACTACGGGCAATTTAACATGGCCAACCCACCTAGCCTGCACATCTTTGGACTGTGGGAGGAAACCGGAGCACCCAGAGGAAACCCACGCAGACACAGGGAGAATGTGCAAACTCCACACAGATAGTCACCCAAGGTGAGAATCGAACCTGGGTCCCTGGTGCTGTGAGGCTGCAGTGCCAACCACTGAGCCACCGTGTCGCTACTTCAATTTTGAGTGCTTAACTTTGTAAAATAAATGAAATGTGGGCCAACATTTTGGCATAGCTTTTCAACTTATTTTGTTACACAAAGTAATTAGTACTTAAAACTCATTAACCACTATCAGGAGCCAAGCTCCATTAATCAGAATATAAAGCACTCTTCCAAGGAGGAGCTGACCAATTGTGTTCAGGTTTTGGTGGCTGTATCTAATTTGCCTACCAGATTGTTTCAATCGCAGTAATGTGTACCTAGTCTTAAATTTAGCTGGAGGCTCTTACCCAGAACTCTCCTGTATCTCAAGGTGGAATGAAAAGACCTATATAACAAGTTTATTGTCAAGGTTGAGACGAAGACTTTGAGTCGGCATCCTTCCTCATCATGTATCAGTGACTTAGATTAATTTCAAGAAGGATATCTGTTGGTAGCAAATTTATTCAAGGCATCCAAGTGATTCTGGATACCAGCACTTCATTTTATGATGTACAGCCATAGTTTGATATCCCAGATTACTTTTGATAGTAAACATTGTGCCAACAATTACAACTGCCAATGTACTTGGAACCAGAGCAAGTTTGATTTTATTTTGTAGTCTCCAGGAGAGTGCTTCTTGAAAATTGCATCATTCCCTGAATGGGGATAACAAGCTTAAAAAACAATGTTAATCTCCCTGTGCTTAAGAGAATTTTTCACGTCATATTTTATCCAAATTAGTCAATATGCTCCTAAAAATGGCGATACATCAGTAATATTGTGAAGACAAATTCATTGTTTACTGCAATCATGAAAATTTGAATGACCTTTGTTTTTCTGATTGGTAGCTGTCCTCCAATTCCCTTCCTAACCGTCTCCTTTACATTTTCTTCCTCTTTAAGATGCTCCATTAGACCTACACTTTTTTTACATGTGACAAATCAATCGCTTTAAGAGTGCATTTGGTCCTTTTTTTACAAAGAAAGATTGAGCTCAGACATTCTAATTGGTCTTCTACAAAACCCATCAAGTAACCAGCTTCTGAAGCCGTAGGCTTTTTTTAAATCTAGGGTTGGAAAAATAGAAGCAGCCTGAATGGGTGGGGCCAAACTCCCACAGAGCCCAGGGTGTTTAGTTTTAGTTTTTTTAGTAGCAGCAGTTATTACTGGGGTCTTGAAGCTGGGTTTGGAAGCTGCAGTACATCTCTCCCTGCTGCTCTCTCTCTCAGTTTTCTTTTGATGTTTTTCCCCCTGGGCTGGATAACTGCATGTGAGACAATTTATTTTACTGAATTTTCCCTTGCGAGGGTGTGTTTACATGATGTTAATATATTGAACAGTTACTGTTGGGAGTTAAAGAATATATTATTATGTCAAATTTTCTAATAGAGTTGTTACTCCAATTTCTTCTTTTGTTGTATTTTAACTATAGTGTATGAATAAAAGGTGTTTTGCGTCAAGGCTGGTAGTTTGACCAATCAAATTGCCTCTGAAATGTAATGCCTGACACTTGCCTTTAAAATAAGAAAAAGTCAGGGTCCAGGCTATCTTCTCAATATATTGAGCTGGTTTGGTTTGGTCCAGAGCAGATGAGTGAGATTGTAACTAATTGAAAACCCAATCAGTTTTGCACAGTTAAAAGCAAGAATACTGTCCTTGGCTTGGTGCCATTTCAGTTATCTGATACCACGTTAAAGTTGCTATAAAAAAGGAAGGTTTTGGTGTTCATTTATTCACCAAGAAGCCTGAAATGCCTGTGCAAATTGAAGTTGAGACGACCACTTATGCAGGGAATCTTCCAATATTTCATTTTGCTCACAGGACATTGGCATTGCCGTTAAAACCAACATTTTATTTTTCTCATCAGTGCTGAGGGTAGGGAAGTATACCATGACCTTAGGGTATTGTCCGTGCTTTACATCAGGTTAATACGCAAATAAAATGTCAAGTGATTCAGAATTAGTTTACACAAATATGAGGTGCTTGGTTCCTTCAAGAATCAGGTCATAGGCCAGTTACATTGAAAAGTTGCAATCACAATTAAGTTTATAGCCATTGCTGAAAAAAATGGAGATTCAACTATCTGAGGCAACTCTTTGCAAAACAGTTCTATTGAAATTCTCCAAATAGCAATTCAGTGAAGCATCGAGATTATTATTTACTCTGACGAAAACATTCTAAAACTCTCAGAATCTTGTTAAATGCAAATAAATGCTCACTTCAAGGCAAATGAAAGAATATGGAAAGTCTCATCTTTTTTACTGTTGTACAGCTATATCTCTTTATTCAGAAGGAAAAAAAATCAAAGTGACTACACAGAATAATTAAATCCATAAATCTGCCAAGCTGTTTATTATAGGAGCGCTAAAACTGACCCATGATACCATTATGCAAACCGACAAGAGGCTTTTTTTTATTTGATTGCCCGAGGAAGCAAAGAATGTTAGGATAACATTTGTTCCATGGCACTTCCTGCAGCAAAGAACTCTTACAATCTAGCTGCAACTCTTACTTAAAGGTCATTATTACCCTGGTGGGTTAGAGGGTAGAAAACTACTTCTTCTAAAAGATGCTTTTTTCTAAAAGATTTCTTGAGGCTAGATGATACACTGGGCTACTATATGTCATCACTCTTTACCTTGAAAGCATAGGTTTTGAATCACACCTAATGACATACAATGTGAGTCAAATATCAGGGCAGTTGGGGGTCATATACAAAATGAATTGTTAGCTATCTCCCACCAGATATAGCTGACATAAGTCCAGGGCTTAGAGTAGCTTTAGGTTACCAATGTTATTGGAAGCAAAGAATATCAGTCAGAAAAGATAGGTCATTGCGCAGTTTTGCCAAGTAGAGACAAGCACAAGCTGTTTCATGTGATTACAGACATGAGCTCTACCTACATATAAATTGTATCTTCACTCACACCAGACCCCAAAATTACAGCCCAGAGCATTGCAAGCTACTCTTTTATATAAAGACACAAGAAAATATTCTGTAATATTGTCAAAAATTTTAACTTTGGTTATTGAATGTGTACTTATCATACTTTATGTAGCATCACTCCAAGAGATATTGGAATCTGATAAGGTTCTAGATATATTTAACCTTTTATTAGACTCTTGTGCTCTTGTAATATAATAAAATAGACTTTGGATTAACAAAACAATCAATCCTCTGGGTGGAACAAATTAGCATCATTACACATTTAACAATGATAATCATAATAATTTCGATCATGAGAACCATTAATCACAAAAATGGTACCGGTAACCAGTTTCTATTAATGTTTGCAAAACAGGAATATCAGCACTGAAATAAGCTTATTGCAGACAATTCTATTTGCATTTAGTAGTTGTACTTTGATGCTCTGTTGCTGTCCAGGTTTGTCCTTTTTGGATTCCAGGAAAGTTGGGGAAAGGATCCTTGACTGTAAGTTGTATGGGTTTGGATTTTGAGCCTATTCTGAGGTTTGCAAAGGAGACACAGGAGCATCAAAATAGCATCATTGGTCTGGGGCAGGGAACTCAGATTTAATCAGCTCCTGAAGCATTTTCCCAGAGATGGGATGTGGGTGTGGTGACATGGCTACATGCCACTGTGTAGTGGCAATTTAAGACCAACTAAAAATTGTTGACTGGGAATCTTTAGTTAGCCTCCAGATTCTCAGAAGCAACACAATTGGTATAGCGTTGTAAGAATGCTTTCCTATTTAAACAGGGATGACAGCACAAACTTTAATTCAAAGTTTGAAAATGTTGAAGAGATGTTGCTTCCATTTTGAAGATCCCTGTCTCTTGACAATATTATAAGAGATACTCGCACTGAGAATGAGTCGGAACATGCCTCAGAGATCATATCAGCAGCTGATGCTCATTTGGAGCGTATATTTTGTTTTCACCAGTCAGAGTTTGGTACACTTGTGTCCTCTGAGCCAGGAGGTCTCAGTTCAAGCCTACCTGCTTCAGAAGAGTGATATAGCAACTGTGAACAGGTTGATTAGAACATACCTAAGGCTTAGAGACATAATCATAGAGCCATGCAGCACAGACACAGATCCTTCAATCCAACCAGCCACACTGACCATAATCCCAAATAAACTAGCCCCACCTGCATGTGCTTGGCCCAAATCCCTCCAAATGTTTTGTATTTGTGTACTTATCGAAATGTCTTTTAAATGTTGTAACTGTACCCACATCCATTACTTCATCTGGAAGTTCATTCCATGCATGAACAACTCTCTGGGTAAAAAGAATTTCCCCCATGTCTTTTCTAAATATTTCTCCTCTCACCTTCAGAATATGCCCCCAGTCTTGAAATCCCCTGCCCTAAGGAAAAGACACCTGCCATTCACCTTATCTATGCTTGGCTTTGGAGGGCTCTTGTAATGCGATGGTAATGCCCCTACCCCCAAACCAAAAAATCTGGGTTCAAATCCCAACTGCTCTAGAAATGTGTAGTAACATCTCTCCAATAAGATGATTATTATATTAATGATTATATTTATTTATTAGTATGATCAGAGAGCTGGCCTTCCTCCAAAGGTAAGATTGATCAGCAAAGGGAGAGAGCAAACTGGATTTTGGATTGAACTTAGAAATTGTGGTGCAAAGACTGACTTTTGCTTCCTACTTCAGTAAATGGAAAACTGGTGATTTAATATCTCTCAGTTACCAAATATGGTATCCGGTTCTTTCTATAAAGCTGGAAAGCCTCTGATTGCCCCAATTGCCTTGAGATTCGGCCAGTAACATAACTGGACAAAAGTCTGTGTTTTGGCCAATAACGGGCCACGATGCAGACAAGCATAAAAAAGGCCGTTTCCTACACAGTACTGGCCTCTGACCCCAATCGCTGGGAAAATCCAGCCCATGTTTCCTGCTTCTGTCTGCAAAGTTTATTCTTTTCTCCATGAAAAACCTGGAAAATGTTGGAAAATTTTGTTCAATGTATCAAGAAATCTTTCTTCCATTGGTCATTTAAGATGACTCAAAATGGGATGCCAGCACAGCTGCTCGAAACAGGATGCAGTATTGTTTAAATATCCGTTTGAGGGTTCAGTGCAGCTAATAGGTCCCCAAGACAATTTCAGGTGCCGATGGGTGTGCTGCTGTCATTTCATCGTGCGTCCAATGGCTTTTAAGGTTGTTATAGTTGACCACATAAGCTTAGAGTCAAGAATGTCAGTGACTCCTGAAGAATGAGGAGCAACAATGGGCATGCAATATTGTCCCCTGCCCCCACTCCTAATGATCTCCGTGCACTGTTTTAACTTCTGGCTGAACTCTGCACAGGGTTCCTCATAATGCTCAACATAATCTCTGTATACCTCCATCACTGAAACCTACACACTTAGGTTTCCTTTCATTTTGACTCTTTACTGTTTTCAACAGTTTTCCAGTCACCACAACTTAAAACAATTTGCAATTTGACAGCTTGTGCTTTGAATGAATGATGATGCTCTCGGGTTCACCATCTGTAACCATGGATTGTGCTACTTTCATAGACTGAGCCTGGATTAGTGTCCCTCCACAGATTCTGTCCACATTGGGTTCACATTTACGTGTCTGCAAATTTACACTCTTGAGGCTGCTCTACTTCTCAAGACAGCTCTTGCTATGGGTCTGCTGCAGTGTTGCCTTATCCACATCCTTATCAGTAGGACCTGGAAACACATTAATTATATTCTAACACACACATTATACCTAGTGCAGTGTTTTCCTTAGTGTCTTCTTCAAGTCCTGATAGCATATGTCTGTTGATGTCAGGATAATATTATTAGGTACATCACCACCATTGACATATTCATTTCCCATCAGGATTAGAAGAAAGGCAGGTTATAGAAATGAGCATTTGGAGGTAGGATTTGCAGCCCGCAAGATGGTTCGGTGGCTGAAGGGAGCAGTTGTTGTTGCGTACGGACTCCTTCAAGCTTCAAGTGATATCATGTGAATATGAGTAACCGTCTTTCTGGTTTAAATAGAAGAGTTGTTGAGACAGAGATACAAAGCTTACTGCAATACTGCAACTACCTACAAATTGAAAGAATAAGACATACTGATAAATCACACTGGGTCTCAGGTTTATCTCCCACCAGCTCCTTCTTTGACCAGGTATCTGTGAAATGAACACAGTGGGTGGAGTTTGCCACATTCAATTAAGTATTGAATCTTCCAGACCCTTTCTGGCTCACATATAATAACTGAAGGTGGAGTGCTATAAGACTGTTCATGGAATAATGTTGCAAAAACACAGATGAGGACGAGGAAACAAACTAAATGTGGAATATTCAGTAACTGGAGAGTTGGCTTAGTGGATGCGGAATAAAACATTGGTTTGGGATAGGGGAAAGCATAGACATATAATTGGTCCAGAAAGCATGGTCAGCCAACTTGGGGTCAGGGAAAGCTCAGGAAAATGTGAGGCTAGATCATTTGCTAAGTTTTCAATCAGCAAAAAAAGTGAAAAATACATTGTTTCTCATGAATCAAGTCATGGAGACTACCAGGAAGAAAATCAACATTCTGGCCTGCCTGAACTGACTATTGGATTGTATTTCTGATGTGGAGGTGCCAGTGTTGGTCTGGGGTGGACAAGGTCAAAAATCACTGAACACATATTCACACGTACGCATGTACTCTCACACACTCACATACACATGCCTACACACTCACACAGATCCTCTCTCATACACACACACACACACACACACACACACACACACACACACACACACACACACACACACACACACACACACACACACACACACACACACACACCAAAATGTATTGTCTGATCTGACAGGTCACATCTGGTATACTATTAAAACCTTTAGTTATCTCGGGACAGTGACTTGAAGAAAATTCTGGGATTTGCATATTAATCCTTTCTGACTGATTAAAGGTTTAACAGCTATCTTAGGTTTGTTTGATACATTTGCATTAGTTCTATGACCTTTTGATCTTTTGCTTATAAATGTTGTGCCTCATGCCACCTCTTTCACTGACATCTGAAGAAAGAGTAAAACTCCAAAAGCCTGTATTTTCAAATAAATCTTTTGAACGATAGTGTCGTGGGTTGTATTTCATTATTCCTCTTCCATTGCTTCATTCTGCTCTTCATCCTAATCCCTGTCAAAGACCCTGCTCCTGTCTGGTATAGAATAAGGTTCAACTAGCTCCGACTTTTTCTGGGACTATTGTGAGATTTCCTTTGCCACAACCCCATGACAATCTAATCCATTCAATCTTCAACTGTTTCAAGTTTCCAAGAACAGCCTTATGTACTCAATACCTTCTAGTAGTTGTTCACCTCTGCCAAAGGGGCTGTGCATGTCTGCCATGAGACATGTGGACTGCTTCACTTGTATCATTAAGCGCTTTGTCCAATTTTCTCCTTCAAGGTCCTGTTTGAAACTTGATTATTTCAGAATATCAGCATTACCTACAAATTTCTGGAAGCCAGTTATTGGTGTGCATGACTCTGATGTAGTAATAACATTTATTTATTTAGCTATCACTCAGAGATAGTACAAATTGCAGATGCTGGAGTCAGAGATATCATAGTGTGGAGCTGGAGGAACACAGCAGGCCAGGCAGCATCAGAGGAGCAGGAAAGTTGATGTTTTGTTTCGGGAACCTTCTTTGGCCCTGAAACTTTTCAAAATCTCTTCAGCCTTGAAACTCTTTGAACGAAGAAAGCCCTGGCCCAAAACGTCAACGTTCCTGCTTCTCTGATACTACCTGGCCTGCTGTGTTCCTCCAGGTCCACACTGTGTTATACCTATTTAGTTATGCCATTTTATTGGTAGCATTAAAAAAATGTTACATTTAGTGATGCCGCAAATTGTAGGGAAATACAAAGAACACTTTAGTTTTAGATGAGACTTTTGCTCGTTAGTAATGCTGACGTACATCCAGATATGTGTTTATTTAATCAAACATCAGTTATATTTTATAACTTGGCATTAAGTAGCATTCTTGTATCCCTGCGGTGTCTCCAGCTAGTTATGTCTGTTGGTTTTCATGCAAACTTCATTCAAATCTTCCCTCGCTGTCCCAAAGATACTGAAAATTAATCGGGCGTGACAAAAACCCTAACCTAGTATGATACAAAAGCTTAAACACACATAGCGTCTTCCCCGCTGTTAATAGACTTCTGGACGGACCTCTCAAATTTCAAATCAAATGTTGATCTTGCTTTTTTTTTAACACCTTCTTTGCAGCCGTAACTTGATATACCTCGCTCTGTTCAATTGCCCTATGATCATTGTGTCTTTGTGTGGTATCATCTGCTGTACTTCATGGAAAACAAAACTTTTCACTGTACTCAGATACATGTGACAATAATAAATCAAATCAAAGCAAATTTACACCCATATAATAAGTTGCAATTATGGCGACGAAAGACATTACATACAGCTGTCAAGTTTAGAAACAAAGAACTCAGGCACTGCAAGACACAAACTAATTGTATATCTGGGAGATCTTTTTCTGCAGAACAGACGAGATGGATTTGTGACAGGAATGAATAGGAGAAAGTTCTTCCTGTCTCTCAGTCTTTCAAGAAGGAAAATAAGCAGTAACAGAGCTGATTAAAAGAAATTGGGGCAGCATGGTGGCTCAGTGGTTAGCACTGATGCCTCACAGCACCAGGGACCCAGGTTCAATTCCACCCTCAGGTTACCGTCTGTGTGAAGTTTGCACATTCTCCCCGTGTCTGCAGGAGTTTGCTCTGGACGCTCCAGTTTCCTCCCACAGTCAAAAGATGTGCAGGTTAGGTGGATTGTCCATGCTAAATTGCCCCATATTGTCCAGGGATATTTAGGTTAAGTGAGTAAGGCTTAGAAAATTCAGGGGTCAGGGGATGGCTCTTCAGAGGGGCAGTGTGAACTTGTTAGGCCAAATGATCAGTTTCCACACTGTTGTGATTCTATGTGAAACTGACAACTTAAGGCCAACTAAAATGTTTACTTCCATTGAGGATATAATTAAACAGCTGCGGCTTCAAGTTAAAGCCTTTATGTTTTAAGGACAAGCTAAGGAAATTAGACTCTTTACTCTTTTCATTTTAATTTTGAACTGAACTCTATTTCTTTTTAACCTTTTCTGCGTTTGCAAGGAAGCTCACTGTTGGCTGTGTTTTTTCTTGGAGTTCGCAGATAATTAAACTGTTCTTTCTTTAACTTAAGAAAACCTTGTTGGCTGCTTACTGTTTCTGGTGAGTTAGTAAACCATATTTTCATTGGAGGGAGATACAGTTTCATGCTGGAAAGAACAATAAATCTTTGTTACAGTTAACTGAGGAGTTTACAATGATAGGAGCAGTTCCTCACCTGTTTGTAGATATGCTATGATAAGGTGACATACTATGAATATGAATTCTCTTCTGTTTCCATATACATCAAATCTTTAAGACATGATTAATCCCTCTGATGTAGCAGTGTTGATCGTTGCTGTTATATAACTTAATTTCCACTGTCTTTCCTCACAAAGAACCAAAGGTATTGAGAGACTGCTCTGAAAAACGTTTCAGCCTTTGTATTTTTATATTAACTTGAGCTCTGGCTGTGAATTTGCATTTCCCCCAGTCAGAAAACCTGAAATGTTCTTCCACTGGCATGTTATAGTCATCATAGAATCATAGAAACCTTACAGTGTGGAAGCAAGACATGGTTTGTAAGTTTGCAGATGACATCAAAATTGGTGACATTGTAGACATTGAAGAAGGTTTTCTGAGCTTACAAAGGGATCTTGATCAAATGGGTCAATGGGCTGAAAAATGGCAAATGGAGTTCAATCTGGATAATTGTGAGGTATTGCATTTTGGTACAACAAATTAGGGCTTGTACAATTAATGATAGGGGCTTGGGTAGTGATGTCGAATTTAGGAATCTGGGGTGCAGGTACGTAAATCTTTAAAGTTTGTGTCATATGGCTGAAATGGCATTTGGCATATATGCCTTCATTGCTAAGTGTTTTGTGCATTGGGGTTAGGACATAATGTTGAGGTTGTACAGGTCATTGGTGAGGCCTCATCTGGAATACTATCTCCAGTTCTCTTTGCCCATTTATAGGAGGGATATTACTAAGCTGGAGACATTTCTGAAGCGGTTTACCAGGAAGTTGCTGGGTATGGAAAGTTATAAGGAAAAGCTGTATAGGCCGGGATCTTTTTGACTGGAGCGTAGGAGGTTGAGAGGTGGCCTGGTAGACGTTTATAAAATAATGAGAGGCATAGATAGAGATGATGGCAGTTGTCTTTTCCTGAAGATGGGAATTTCAAAACTCTGGGGCACATTTTTAAGGTGAGAACAGAGAGATTTTAAAAAGTCATAGGGGCAAATATTTTATACAGAAAGTGGTTCGTGTGTGCAATGAAATTCCTGATGAAGTGGTGGATGCAGGTATAATTACAACAGTTAAAAGACATTTGGATGGATATATGAAGAGAAAAGATTTGGAGGGATATGTGCCAGGTGCAGGCAGGTGGTACTACTTTAGTTTTGGGTTCTGTTTGGCATGGACTGGTTGGACCGAAGGGTCTCTTTCCATGCTGTGGGACTCTGAGACTATGACTCTATGAATCTATCAGTCAATATCCCAGCATCTGCCTCTAATGCGCTTTAAAGCTGCAGAAATCTTCTTTGTGAATGATTCACTGACAGAAAGCAGCTGTTCTCCCTCAACGTTCTTGCTCTTTAACCATCGCCACTGAAAGTTTGTGATGTGCATTTTCTTTCTGCTGGCAAAGAAAAGGGCCTTTGCATTAACATATCTACTTTCAGTCAGTGAATGTGCAACAATGGTCAAAATGCTTGACACCAGCCAGGAGAAAGCAGCCTGTACGATTGGTACAACATCCGCCCCTGTTCACTCCCTCAACTATGACTGGCCCTCTGCAGCGCAGTTATATCAATGTATCACCATAGGCATGAGACCCTTATGGGGTCTGGAGCAACAAGCAAAATGGCAGGGTCATCTTTCCCCTAGGTCTCAAGCAACTTTGCTATCCTCCATGGACATGTGTGAAAGCTTTAATAGGGTTTTAACAATCATTTTTTCATTAAAGACCGCACAGAGTTTTTGAAATATACAGAAACATTGCAACCATTGAAGCATTGATGTTTAAATCAGCAATTACTGCTTAATAACATGCTTATCTACAGCCATTACATTTAAAACCGAAAGAGAACTATACGTCAATTGCTTCTTTGATAGTGAAGGGAATTGGGGACTCAATTCCATTAACATTATAATCAGACATGTGTTTTATCTAATTTTGAGAGTCCTGAAGTTGCTATATTTCTCTGACAGAGTCAAAATGTTTCTTGAAGATATTAGCAATGTTCCAATAACATGTTCATTTCTTCAAATTAAGCACATGCCCTGATCAGTATTCACCCACCAAAACATTCTATCATTAAGCTCCTACTTGATCGGAATTTGTTAAATGCAAAATTATTATTCGGTTGTATAGAACTTGACTATTACTGGAAAAATACATACTTTGTTGAAACAGAAGTTGCTGGAAAAGCTCAGGAAGTCAGGCAGCATCCGTGAAGAAAAAGTCAGAGTTAACGTTTCGGGTCTGGTGACCCTTCTTCGGAACTTGGACCTGAAACGTTAACTCTGAATTTTCTTCACAGACGCTGCCTGACCCGCTGAACTTTTCCAGCAACTTCTTGTTTTTGTCCCTGATTTACAGCATCCGCAGTTCTTTCGGTTTTTATACTTTATTGAAATGTTATGCTCTGCACTCATCAGAGCCATTCACATGAAATAGTAATGGAGAGGGAAAGCAACATGTAAACTGGCTGAAATGAGGGTGTTGATTGCCTGACAAGTGAACTCTGGTGGAAGTATTGCACTGAGAAATGAATTAGAGAATTTTTGTTGAGTTGCAACATGCACAATGTGTGTCTGTTTGCTTTCTGTCTGCAAAGAACAGGGCCTTTGTATTAATGTATGTAGCTTCCAGTAAGCATGGGTGCAAGGGTGGCATGGAGGCCTTGTGCCTCAGAAAGTTAGCACTGCCACCTCACTGCTCCAGGAATCCGGGTTCAATTCCACCCTCGGGCAAGCGTCTGTGTGGAGTTTGCATGTAGGTGTCTGCGTGAGTTCCCTTCTAAGGTGCTCCTGTTTCCTCCCACAGTCCAAAGACGTGCAGGCTAGGGTGGATTGGCCATGCTGAATTGTCTGTAATGCTCAGGGATGTGTAGGCCAGGTGGATGAACCAGGAGAAATTGCATGGTGATTGGCTAAGGGCGTGGGTCTGTGTGGGATGCTCTCTGGAGAGTTAGTGTGGACTGAATGGTCTGTTTCCACACCATAGGGATTCTGTGAACATTCAGGAGTCTGGACACCGCTCAGTGTGCATGAGTGGCACCACATCAACAAACATTCACTCCCTCCACCACCCACCGATGCTCAGTAGCAGAACTGGTTACCATCTACACGATGCACTGTGGAAATCCACCAAGGTTCCTTAGACAATGCCTTCCAAATCCACAATCACTACCAACTAGAAGGAAAAGGACAGCAGATAAAATGATACTCCACCATCTGCAACGTCCTCCTCCAGGCTACTAACCTGCTGGACTTGGGAGTATATTACTGTTCCTTCATTGTTGTTGGGTCAAAATCCTTGAACTCCCTCCCGAACAGCATATGGCTGTACCTGCAGCAGATGGACTACAATGGTTCAAGGAGATAGCTCACCGGCACTTTCTCAAAGGAAATTACAGGTTGACAAAAACTGCTAAGTGAATAAAAACTGAGATGCTGCTGGGCCTGCTGTGTTCACCCAGCTCCACACTTTGTTATCTTGGATTCTCCAGCATCTGCAGTTCCCATTATCACCGAATAAAAACACACACTGTGGGCCTGACTGACAAAGCTAAAATTGGCTGTCAACATAATTCATTGGATGAAAGCAGCACCGAAATTCATGTACAGTGTTTTCTTTATTTGACTTGATGACTCCTGTTAGCGCAAACACACGTGTTTTTACTGCATAGTGGCAGTGTGCATCAGCTAGCGTCATTCGTTGCTCAGACATTTCAGATATCTTATCGAACCAATATAATCTAAGGTGGGCCAGGTTCTTTTCAGGACCAAAATGATGGCTACAAATGATATGATAACATCACTCGTGATCCTGCAGGATGACTCTTCAAACGTCAAGCTAACTTTTTAACAAATGGCTTGGTCCTAGTTAAAAACTGGCTAATCCGCAGGAATCCCAGTGTGGATATTGACACTGACTACTAAATGTAGGCCAGCAGGAGACAATAATTTCAAAGCTGAGTTCTCAACTAGAACGTGGAGGATGTGAAGCAGCTCCATTTCAAATGTGAACTTAAGTGCACAAGAGAGCTCAATAAGAAGTTTAAGGAAATTCTTGTATGCCGTTGAGGATTCAGAAAGAGCAAATCTGTCTACCATGTTTTGGCTGTCAAGCCTCAAAGCCTAATAACAGATGATAAATGTGATGTTTGAATTTTAGTGCCAGTATGATGCGAAATACACAGGCTGGGCATTACAAATTGTGGATCGTTTCATACAGCATGTCACCACAGATAATTGTGACAGGCAAGGTTATTGACTGCACCAAACCAGCAATGCTGCCATGCATAGGAACAGTAGCAGGCTATTCAGCCCATCAACACTGCTTTGCCATTTAACATGATATTGATCTTTTGGGCACTTCAATGCCTTTTACTCAGATGGCTTTCACACCTTTTATGCCATTAGTAATCAAAAATTATCAAACTCCACTCTAAAAATATACTTAAATTCTGAACTTCCACAGTCCTGTCAGGTAGAGATTTCCAAAAATGCACCACTTTCCGTGTAAAACTATTTCTCATTTCTACCTTAAATGGTATCCCTCTTATATTTATGTTGTGTGTCCTGGTTCCAGCGTTCCCAACCAGGGAAAACATCTTATCTTGCTCTACCTTGTCTTTCCCGTTCAGCATTTTATAAGTTTCAACAAGGTCACCTCTTCATCCTTCAAAACTGTAGACGTTAATAGGCCCAGTTTGTTCAATCTATCTTCATAGGACAGTCCTGTTTTCTTGGGAACAAGTTTGGCGAATCTTCGTTTCACTCCCTCTACAGTAATAAAATAAAACTGCATCTCTGGTTGATCTCAAGCTCCTCTACAATCAAAGCAAGTCTTTGCTATTCACTTAGGATAAAGACTGGTTTTCCATTATCCTTCCTAACAGCTTGTTGCTCCTGCCTGTTAGCCTTCAATGCCTTCTTGATAACAACTGGCAGAAAATTTTGAACATTTATGCATCTGACCTCTTACCATTTCAGAAATATTCTACGTAACTGTTTCTCCCACCAAAGCAGATAAACTCATGTTTTTTCACATTAAATTCTATCTGCAATGCTCTTGTCCAATCACAAAGCCCATCCAAATACTCCTGGAAACATTTTGCATCTTCCTCACAACACAGATTACTGCTTAGCTTTGTATCATCTGCAGATTTGGAAATCTGACTTTGATTCCCATGTCTAAGACATTGATAAAAATGGTGAACAGTTGGGACCCAAGTACTGATCGTTAGGGTACACACTAGTCATAACCTACCAATGCAAAAATGGTTCATTTATTCCTGCTTGCTGTTTTCTGTTTTGTTAGCCAATCATTAATCTATGCCTGACAAACAGGAGGCTGGAAGAACACAGCAGGCCAGGCTGCATCTGGAGGAGAGGAACAGTCAATGTTTCGGGAGTACCCTTACTCAGGCCTCAAAGGTAATACCCAAAACATTGACTGCTCCTTTCCTCCAGATGCTGCCTGGCCTGCTGTGTTCTTCTAGCCTCCTGTTCGTCTGATTTGGATTCCAGTATCTGTGGTCCTTTCTGTCTCTGATTAATCCATGCCTGTATATGGCCTCCTATTCCATGTGATTTCATTTTACTAACAAACCTCCTGCGGGGAACATAGAACATAGAACATAGAACATAGAACAGTACAGCACAGACAGGCCCTTCAGCCCACAATGTTGTGCCGACCATTGATCCTCATGGATGCACCCTCAAATTTCTGTGACCATATGCATGTCCAGCAGTCTCTTAAATGACCCCAATGACCTTGCTTCCACAACTGCTGCTGGCAACGCATTCCATGCTCTCACAACTCTCTGCGTAAAGAACCTGCCTCTGACATCCCCTCTATACTTTCCACCAACCAGCTTAAAACTATGACCCCTCGTGCTAGCCATTTCTGCCCTGGGAAATAGTCTCTGGCTATCGACTCTATCTATGCCTCTCATTATCTTGTATACCTCAATTAGGTCCCCTCTCCTCCTCCTTTTCTCCAATGAAAAGAGACCGAGCTCAGTCAACCTCTCTTCATAAGATAAGCCCTCCAGTCCAGGCAGCATCCTGGTAAACCTCCTCTGAACCCTCTCCAAAGCATCCACATCTTTCCTATAATAGGGCGCCCAGAACTGGACGCAGTATTCCAAGTGCGGTCTAACCAAAGTTTTATAGAGCTGCAACAAGATCTCACGACTCTTAAACTCAATCCCCCTGTTAATGAAAGCCAAAACACCATATGCTTTCTTAACAACCCTGTCCACTTGGGTGGCCATTTTAAGGGATCTATGTATCTGCACACCAAGATCCCTCTGTTCCTCCACGCTGCCAAGAATCCTATCCTTAATCCTGTACTCAGTTTTCAAATTCGACCTTCCAAAATGCATCACCTCGCATTTATCCAGGTTGAACTCCATCTGCCACCTCTCAGCCCATCTCTGCATCCTGTCAATGTCCCGCTGCAGCCTACAACAGCCCTCTATACTGTCAACGACACCTCCGACCTTTGTGTCGTCTGCAAACTTGCTGACCCATCCTTCAATTCCCTCGTCCAAGTCATTAATAAAAATTACAAACAGTAGAGGCCCAAGGACAGAGCCCTGTGGAACCCCACTCACCACTGACTTCCAGGCAGAATATTTTCCTTCTACTACCACTCGCTGTCTTCTGTTGGCCAGCCAATTCTGTATCCAAGCAGCTAAGTTCCCCTGTATCCCATTCCTCCTGACCTTCTGAATGAGCCTTCCATGGGGAACCTTATCAAATGCCTTACTGAAGTCCATATACACCACATCCACAGCTTGACCCTCATCAACCTTACTAGTCACATCCTCAAAAAACTCGATAAGGTTTGTAAGGCATGACCTACCCCTCACAAAGCCGTGTTGACTGTATTTGATCAAGCCATGCTCTTCCAGATGGTCATAAATCTTATCCCTCAGAATTCTTTCTAACACCTTGCAGACGACAGACGTGAGACTTACCGGTCTATAATTGCCGGGGATTTCCCTATTTCCTTTCTTGAAGAGAGGAATTACATTTGCCTCTCTCCAGTCCTCAGGTACGACTCCAGTGGAGAGCGAGGATGCAAAGATCTTCGCAAGTGGCGAAGCAATTGCATTTCTCGCTTCCCAAAGCAGCCGAGGACAAATCTGATCCGGGCCTGGCGACTTGTCAATCTTAATGTTTGACAAAATTTTCAGTACATCAGCTTCCTCTATCTCTATCCATTCCAGCATGCACACCTGGTCTTCAAAGGTTTCATTCACTACACAGGTCGTTTCTTTCGTAAAGACAGAAGCAAAAAACTCATTTAGGGCTTCCCCTACCTCCTCAGGCTCCACACACAAGTTCCCTATGCTATCCCTGATCGGCCCTACTCTTTCTTTGACCATTCTCTTATTCCTCACGTAAGTGTAAAATGCCTTTGTGTTTTCCCGGATTCCTTCTGCCAAGCCTTTCTCGTGCCCCCTCCTGGCTCTCCTCAGACCATTTTTGAGCTCCTTCCTTGCCTGCATGTAATCCTCTCTAGCTGAACTTGACCCTAGCTTCCTCCACCTTATGTAAGCTACCTTCTTCCTTTTCACTAGAAGCTCCACCGCTCTCGTCATCCAAGGTTCCTTTATCTTACCCCGTCTTGCCTGTCTCAGAGGGACATATTTACTCATCACTCCCAACAACTGTTCCTTAAACCATCTCCACATGTCTATAGTTCCCTTACCATGGAACAACTGCTCCCAGTCCATGCTTCCTAACTCGTGTCTAATCGCATCATAGTTTCCTCTTCCCCAATTAAATATCCTCCCATTCTGCCTAATCCTCTCCTTCTCCATAGCTATGTAGAATGAGAGAGTGTTATGGTCACTATCACCAAAATGCTCTCCCACCACAAGATCTGATACCTGCCCCGGCTCGTTTCCGAGCACCAAGTCTAGAATGGCCTCTCCCCTCGTCGGCCTGTCAACGTACTGCGTTAGGAAACCCTCCTGAACACACCTTACAAAAACAGCTCCATTCAAATCTTCTGCTCGAAGGAGGTTCCAATCAATATTAGGAAAGTTAAAGTCACCCATTACAACAACCCTACTGCGTCCACACTTTTCCAAAATCTGTCGACCTATGCTTTCTACAATCTCCCTGCTGCTATTGGGGGGCCTGTAGTAAACCCCTAACGAGGTGACTACTCCCTTGCTGTTCCTAATTTCCACCCATACTGACTCAGTAGGCAGATCTTCCTCGACAATGGAAGCTTCTGTAGCTGTGATACCCTCTCTGATTAGTAGTGCTACACCCCCTCCTCTTTTTCCCCCCTCCCTATTCTTTTTAAATGTTCTAAACCCTGGAATATCCAGCAACCATTCCAGCCCATGAGAAACCCATGTCTCTGTTATGGCCACAACATCATAGCACCAGGTACTGATCCATGCTCTAAGTTCATCACTTTTATTCCTGATACTCCTTGCATTAAAGCAAACACACTTTAACCGATCCCTTGGTTCCTTCCCAGGAAAATCCTTCCCACTAGCTGGTCTACCTCTTGCTACTGCCTCACCTGCATCAACGCTCACCTCTGGTATACAGCTCAGGTTCCCACCCCCCTGCCATACTAGTTTAAACCCTCTCGAACTACTCGAGCAAACCTTCCACCCAGGACATTGGTCCCCTTCCAGTTCAGATGCAACCCGTCCTTCTTGTACAGGTCCCACCTTCCCCAGAAGGCATCCCAATTATCAACATATCTGAAACCCTCCCTCCTACACCAGCTGCGTAGCCACGTGTTCAGCTGCGCCCGCTCCCTGTTCCTCACCTCGCTATCTCGTGGTTTCGTGGAACCTTATTAAAATCCTCAGAATATCCAAATAGACTATTCAAAGAAGACAATGGGAGTTCCATCAATGCATTGCCTAACACTTATAACTTAATCAAAGCATTAAAGCATTTTTTTTCATTGTAGTTTATGGAAACTTGCTGAAATAACTCTACAGACGCCAGTATCCTGTCTCTAAGCCACCCTTTATTTACAAGTGTACATTTATCAAGTATCAATACTTGATACTGGCCCAGCTTCTGCAGAGCCAGCTCCTAGCATGACTAGAACCTCTGAAACTCCAGTTTACACCTGTCAGCCAGGGCTCCCTGATTGGGCCAGATTAACAGCCCCAATCGGGAAACTTGTATTCTATCAGGTCAACCTGACTGATCTCATTACAGTCGCTGTAACCCTTCTCGTCCAAGTCTGGGGACTTAGGCCTGTTATTTTTCTCTTACAGCGTCTCCTGGGGCATTTTCACACTCGGCTTGGTTTCCCCAACTCAGCACCGGATATGTTGGCACGTACCAGACTGTAGGCTGCCTCTGGCCCATGGAACATCTTGGAAGACATTCATTTTCTTCTTCAGGTGGTAAAGGCATCAAGGTGCAACAGACGTTATGCCCATCTCAGACTCTGAGGTTTCTTCGATGCTAGGTGGAGTGGGGGACAAACCACAGGTCCCAACAGCCTTTCTGGATGCTCTGAGGGGTCAGATATGTTTTACTGCTGCCCGTTTGTGAGTTCATGTGGTCCACATGCTTGTTCAGGACCACATCACCTCCCCAAACATTGCAAATTGCAGCACCTGACCTCACATCAACCATGCCCCTTGCCCATGGAGGTTTATATCCATGGGTCTGGCACCAAACCTCATCCCCTACAGTAAAACATCTCTCCGGTTTACAGAGTCTTGTGTCCAGAATTGGCAGTCTTTATGCCGTTTCACCCTCTGGTCACCCACCCAGGTCTGAGAAGATCTGGTGCGGCATCTTCTCTTCATTAACAACTCTGCTGGAGCAGTGCCTGTAGTGACATGAGGGGGTGGTCTGATAATCAAATAGGAACCAGGGCAGTTTGGTGTCGAGTGACGCTGCGGGCTTTTTTTTTAAGGCTGCCTTCAAAGTTAGGACTGGTCTTTCTGCCAGACCATTAGACGATAGATGGTATGGAGCAGTCTTTATATGGCAAATGCCATTAGACTTTAGGAAGTACTTGAATTTCCTACTGGAAAATGATGGGCCATTATCATGGCCAACACTTCCAGGAGCCCATTTTGTGCAAAAGACACACACAGCTTTTCTATTGTCGCCCCCATGTTTGATGAATGATCTCTATGCTTGTCCAGCCACTTTGAATGGGTGTCTATAATGATTAAGAACATTGAACTCATGAAAGGACTACATAGTCGATGTGTAACGGAGTTCAGGGTTTACCCAGTCATTCCCACAAATACAGGGAAGCTGCTGGCAGTAACTTTTGTCCCAGTTGGTACTCTGGGCACTGCCCCAGCAACATGGCTATGTCTGCATTCAAAATAGTTACCAGGCATAACTTCCTCGTCAAACTCATCATTTTGGAAACCTCTGGATGACACTGGTAGAGTTCAGCCGATATCTGGTGTAGGCCTCTGGTTGGGGTAATTACTCTCGCTTCCCATAATGAAATGCTGTCCTCTATGGTGAACTGGCCTCACCGAGTCCAGAAACATTTCAATTCCGAATGTGATGGCCCTTCTGCTCCATCAGCACCAGCTGCTTTAGTTTCTCCAGGACCTGATCACTTTGCATCCACAGTCTGACACTGCCAGCAGTGACCGGAAGGATGTCCAGAAAGTTTAAAACCACTCTTCTAGTGGTGGTACTGCCAGTGGTGTATCTGCCAGTTGGGGTGGGGGGGGGGGGGGTTGCTGCTTAAGGTATCTGCATTATTCAACTGGATTCTTAGATGGTGTTCTAACTTATTATTGGATCCACTTAGTTGCACCACTGAATTTGACTTGAAGCACAACATTTTCCTTTTTGAGTATCCATAACAAGGCTATGTGGTCTGTTACTATTACAGACTTACTCCTGTAAAAATTATTGATGGAACTTTCTCACACCAAAGATAACTGCCAAACCCTCCTTTCCTATCTGGGCGCATTTACATTAGGCATCAGCCAAAGTCTGGGACGCATACACAATTGGACATTCCACTCCACTAGGCCATCTGTGAGCCAATTTTACCCCGATACTGTCGGGGGAGGCATCATATGTCAACATCGGATCTCTTTAGGGATCATACTGTGTCAACACCTTAGATGATGATTGTTGCTTCTTCACTTCCCTGAGTGCTACGTTTTGGCTATGAGACCATTTCCAAGGCTAACTCTTTTTCAATAGCAGGTGTAAGGATGCCAGGATGGAGTCTAGGGTAGGTATGAATTTTCCACAGTAATTCACCAACCTGTAAAAACACCTTAGCTCCTGGACAGATGTGGGAGCTGGTCTCCTTTGATCACACTCACATTATTCACCTTCGGGTGTAACCTGCTCTTGTTGACTCTGTAGCCCAATTCAGTCACTTGCGGTGCCTGGAACACACATTTTTCCCCTCTACGGTGTACACCCACTTGGGTGAAATATCTAAGGACGATGCCCAAGTTCTCTAAGTACTCTATATTGATCTTCCCTGTTAGTAGCACATAAATGGCGACTTGGGGTAGACCATGTAAAATGTTTTCCATTGCCCACTGAAAAATTACACAGGCTGACAATACCCCATATGCCAGTCTCATACATCGGTACAAATCCTTATGGGTATTATCTGTGGTTTGCTTCTAGAAATCTTCATCTAAACACAATTGCAGGTACGCATGGCCCATGTCCAGCTTTGTGAAGGGCAGACCCCCTACCAGCTTTACCTGTAAGTCCTCTGTTTGAGGGATTGAGGATTTATCTAGCTGAGAAAAGCAGGTTCATGTTTGTTAAAAAAATCCCCGCAAGGGTGAACTGAGCCATCAGGCTTCACAATCAGTACGACCGGTGCTGCCCATTCCACACGTTGCACTGGTTTGATGATTGCTTTGTTTACTAGCCTCATGATTTTTGCCTCTAAGGCAAATGGCACTGGTTGGAATTGTGCAGATTTGTGGAATTGCTTCCTGATCAACATGCAAGTTGGCCTTCGCTGCTTTGATGGCCCTAAATCTTCCTGATCCTGATCCATGGAAAACAGGTGACAGGTTTAGACAGAGGATCTGAACCAGCGCAGGCTTGGGGGGGCCGAAGGGCCTGTTCCTGTGCTGTAATTTTCTTTGTTCTTTGTTCTTTGTACTTGGTACCGCTCCCTCAGAGCCAGTTCACAGATCCTCTGATACTCCTGTTTATGCTTTTTCCCAACTGAGTATCAGTCTCTCGAGCTGAAGAGATTCTAAACCTCCTGGTTAGATATTTTTTTCGTTATTTTTCATCCAGCAGTAGTGCTTATCTTCCCCCAGCACGCTTGTGCATGTGCAGGAGTGAGACACTGTAAAAATCACCAGGTGTGTAGGTAACTTTATCAACACAGCTGCCAGGAAAGTCACCCATGCAACCAAATCACCAGTATCAAGCAGGGCCTCTGTAGGAGCAAACGCCTGTTTTTATCTGTCAGCCGGGGTGCTCTGATTAACAGTTCCAGTCAGGGAACTCATATTTTATGAGGTCCATCTGGCTGATTTCATTAATCCCTACACTTGTTTCCTCCCGCAGTCCAAAGATGTGCAGGCGAGCTGGGTTGACCATGCTAAATTGCCTGTAGTGCCCTGGGATGTGTAGATTAGGTGGGTTATAGGGGAATGGGTCTGGGTGGGATGCTCTGAGAGTTGGTATGGACTTGTGTGGATCAAAGGGCCTGTTTTCACACTGTCGGGATTCTTTGATTCCGATATAATTCTATACATTGGCTGATACATTTCCCTTCATTACCGAAATGACTACCATTCACAAGTGCTTGACTGGCAATGGTGCCTTTTAGCATCCCTGATGTTGTGAATTGGGCTGGAGAAATGCTAATGTATTTTTAAAAAAAAGATGAATCAGTGCTTAAATAGTGACTCGATTTGATGTAGGCAGGAGCCTTGACTGTTTTACGTTGTGTGTGTTGAACAATTTCAATTGTCCAAGGTTACTTTCTCCAGCTGCAGTATGCCCTTGTGTAAACAAACACAATCTCTGCACCATTGGCCGGGGGGAGTTGATGGGTTCTTGAAAACCTTTGAGTGAAAAAAAACAGACCAAACAAAGAGGGAGATGGACATATTTGGCCTTCAGTGTTGGATGAATCACTGTTATTATATGAGCTACAGATGACTTTGCTTGAATACAAGAAAAGACCTTGAT